>NC_086386.1:60159644-61359928 GCF_036588685.1 Mytilus trossulus
GACTAGTGAAAATCGAACTTTCAATGATCATGATGATACATTTTGCTTTAATAATAATAATTTAGCAAAGTTTTATTGAAAAGAAATGTAGAGATAAAACCTAACATAAATATATTAATATTAAAGAATGGTCTTTTTGTTTTATTTAGGTAATATATTTTCCAACCCGGCGGGTTTTAAAACGGTGTCTACATCGCGATTTTGATCTTATTATTTTCCAAACATACTCGGGAAAAGCAAAATGAAAGGATCAGTTATTGAAAGATGTAGTCTATATTCAAAATTTTTTGTATCCTTATCATGATAAAATCCTTAAAAAAACTTATCATAATCATGGACTTTTTATATTCCTGTCACAATCGAAGCCTATAAAATTTTAAACAACGCGAATAAATTTTAAGTAAGATTTATCTGACACTCTTAATTTCATGAAAAAAAAACCTATTCTAAACTTTAAAAAGTACAAAAATCCAATGGCGGTCAATAATTTTCAGTAAAATGAAGAAATATTTGCATTTCAGGCAACGCATACAAAAATTTAGTATCTTTTTCCTTAAAGTAAGCATATTTTATGAAAAACAGCCAATCTTGATGTACAAAAAGTACTGAAATCATATGACGGTTAATATTTTTTTTCAAAATTAATCAACAACTGCATTCTTATTCAATAAAAAATAAAAGTTTAAGTATTTTAATTCTCATTATATCTCAATTCTGATCAGAAGACTTGTCTGAAGATGGTAAAAATAACTTATTTTAAATAAAATAGCTTCATTTTTAATAAAAAGAAGACTAATTTTTGGTTTTATTAACAATGCGATTAAAATTTTAGTATGATTTCTCTGACAATCTTTTAATTTCATGAAAAAAACTATTCTAATGTATAAAAAGTACAAAAATCCAATGGCGGTCAATAATTTTTAGTAAAATGAAGAAATATTTGCATTTTAGGCAACGCGTACAAAAATTTGATATCTTTTTCCTTAAAGTAGGCATATTTTATGAAGAACAGCCAATCTTGATGTACAAAAAGTACTGAAATCATATGACGGTTAATAATTTGCATCAAAATTTATCAACAACTGCATTCTCATTCAACAAAAATAAAAGTTTAAGTATTTAAATTCTCAGTATTTCCAATTCTGATTAAATGACTTGTCTCAAGATGGTAAAAATGACTAATTACAAATAAAATAGCTTCATTTTTAATATAAAGAAGACCAATTCTGGTTGTTTTAAACAACGCGAATAACATTTTAGTATGATTTCTCTGACACTCTTTTGATTTCATGAAAAAAAACCTATTCTAATCTATAAAAAGTACAAAAATCCAATGGCGGTCAATAATCTTTAGTAAAATGAAGAAATATTTGCATTTTAGGCAACGCATACAAAAATTTGATATCTTTTTCCTTAAAGTAGGCATATTTTATGAAGAACAGCCAATCTTGATGTACAAAAAGTACTGAAATCATATGACGGTTAATAATTTGCATCAAAATAAATCAACAACTGCATTCTTATTCAACAAAAATAAAAGATTAAGTATTTAAATTCTCAGTATATCTCAATTCTGATTAGATGACTTGTCTCAAGATGGTAGAAATGACTAATTTTAAATAAAAAAGCATCATTTTTAATAAAAAGAATACTAATTTTAGTTATTTTAAACAATGGAAATAAGATTTAAATATGATTTCTATGACACTCCTTTAATTTCATAAAAAAAAAACAATTTTAAACTATAAAAATTACAAAAATCAAAAGGCGGTCAATAATTTTTAGAATAAATAAGAAATATTTGCATTTTAGGCAACGCGTACAAAAATTTAATATCTTTTTCCTTAAAGTAGGCATATTTTATGAAGAACAGCCAATCTTGATGTACAAAAAGTACTGAAATCATATAACAGTTAATAATTTGCATCAAAATAAATCAACAACTGCATTCTTATTCAACAAAAATAAAAGATTAAGTATTAAAATTCTCAGTATATCTCAATTCTGATTAGATGACTTGTCTCAAGATGGTAAAAATGACTAATTACAAATAAAATAGCTTCATTTTTAATCAATAAAAGACTATTTTTTGTTTTTATTAACAACGCGTATAAAGTTTTAGTATGATTTTTCTGACACTCTTTTAATTTCATGATAAATAACTATTCTAAACTCTAAAAAGTACAAAAATCCAATGGCGGTGAATAATTTTTAGTAAAGTGAAGAAATATTTGCAGTTTAAGCAATGCATACAAAAATTTGATATCTTTTTCCTTAAAGTAAGCATATTTTAGGAAGAACAGCCAATCTTGTTGTACAAAAAGTACTGAAATCATATGACGGTTAATAATTTGTATCAAAATAAATCAACAACTGCATCCTTATTCAACAAAAATTAAAGTATAATTTCTAATAAGAAGACTTGTCTTTAAATTGTAAAAATAACTAATTTTAAATAAAAAAGCATCATTTTTAATAAAAAGAATACTAATTTTAGTTATTTTAAACAATGGAAATAAAATTTAAATATGATTTCTATGACACTCCTTTAATTTCATAAAAAAAAAACAATTTTAAACTTTAAAAATTACAAAAATCAAAAGGCGGTCAATAATTTTTAGAATAAATAAGAAATATTTGCATTTTAGGCAACGCGTACAAAAATTTAATATCTTTTTCCTTAAAGTAGGCATATTTTATGAAGAACAGCCAATCTTGATGTACAAAAAGTACTGAAATCATATGACGGTTAATAATTTGCATCAAAATAAATCAACAACTGCATTCTTATTCAACAAAAATAAAGGATTAAGTATTTAAATTCTCAGTATATCTCAATTCTGATTAGATGACTTGTCTCAAGATGGTAAAAATTACTAATTACAAATAAAATAGCTTCATTTTTAATAAATAAAAGACTATTTTTTGTTTTTATTAACAACGCGTATAAAGTTTTAGTATGATTTTTCTGACATTCTTTTAATTTCATGATAAATAACTATTCTAAACTCTAAAAAGTACAAAAATCCAATGGCGGTGAATAATTTTTAGTAAAGTGAAGAAATATTTGCAGTTTAAGCAATGCATACAAAAATTTGATATCTTTTTCCTTAAAGTAAGCATATTTTACGAAGAACAGCCAATCTTGTTGTACAAAAAGTACTGAAATCATATGACGGTTAATAATTTGTATCAAAATAAATCAACAACTGCATCCTTATTCAACAAAAATTAAAGTATAATTTCTAATAAGAAGACTTGTCTTTAAATTGTAAAAATAACTTATTTTAAATAAAAAAGCATCATTTTTAATAAAAAGAATACTAATTTTAGTTATTTTAAACAATGGAAATAAAATTTAAATATGATTTCTATGACACTCCTTTAATTTCATAAAAAAAAACAATTTTAAACTTTAAAAATTACAAAAATCAAAAGGCGGTCAATAATTTTTAGAATAAATAAGAAATATTTGCATTTTAGGCAACGCGTACAAAAATTTAATATCTTTTTCCTTAAAGTAGGCATATTTTATGAAGAACAGCCGATCTTGATGTACAAAAAGTACTGAAATGAAATGACGTTTAATAATGTGTATCAAAATAAATCAATCACTGCATTCTTATTACACCAAAAAAAAGTTTAAAGTATTTTAATTCTTATTATCTCAATTCTAATGAAATTATTTATCTCCAGTTGTTTGAAATAACTGATTTCAAAGAAAACAGTGTCATTTTTTAAATAAAAGATAATTTTTTGGTAAAATTTAAATATGCCTTTCTTTTAATTCTTTTAATTTTATGAAAAACGACCTTTTCTAAACTATAAAAAGTTCATAACTCCAATGGCGGATTATGGGCATTTTCGTAGGTAGAATAAGTTCATGTTAACTAAGACATATAATACTGTTATGTATTATATATGTTTCTAATGTTTATAATTTTTAATACAGAACTATTAATCAACACAAACAATTTAACGCTTTAATTAAGAATCTAATATAACTGTTATGCTATTTTTACTTTTTTTATTGCAACCAAATTAACGTGTAAATTATGGTGTCTTCGTCGAGGTCCGCGTTCATGGATCGTAAACAATGTTGAGTTCGGTTTACATAAGAATTTGAAATATATACGTATCCGTCCGATCCGTGCATAAATTTAATTAACTGATCGATCGATGACCGTTGTCACGGTAACTCTCACATAGGTTATTTGACTTATCTGACGGATCATATGGGTCACCGATCACCGATCAGTCATCGATCAGTCAAACATCCGTCACCGATCATTCACCGATCAGTCAAGTTCACGTCAAACAGTAAAGCCTAAGGTTGCAAGTACTGTAGCTATAATGCTTGTGGCTTGATTATTAATAATTTTACAAAGGGTACCAATGTTTTATCCCTCGTAGCTACTTGTTGTTAACTATTTAACATAAAGTGCCGAACCGTGGTAAAATCAGTATTAATTCAAGCCCCCATGATTTATTTCTTAATTTACACATCAAAGTATTACACCGATAAACATGGACGGCATTGAATTATCAGCATTTGATTGATGTTAGAAAACCAGATAAGTAGGATTTTGTTTCTACACTTTATCGAATATTTACACAACAGTACAATTTATTTTCAGGATTGTATATCAATTATACAAACAACAAAATCAAAGAAATGAAGGTAGCTGGATCACGATTTTATTTATAAAAGTATTTGTGTTTGTACAATTTCACATTTAAAAGAACTAAAGTTTACAATTGATAATAACACAATAACAGTTGATACACTCTTTAATTTCGTAATATAAAGGTTTTAAGTTAAGCTTTTAGGGATATTCCGAATACTTTCAATTAGTGTATTTACTTTTGTTTAAGTTCATACTATCATATTTAAAGCCTTATATCAAGAGAACGTTAATTTGATTATTTTTTAATGATAGAATAAACATATAGAGTAGAATTTGGAATATTTTGTCGATTATTTAGTTCAAAAGAATTGTATGATGAGGTTTTAAAATTCTCACAAAGGGTTTAGTTTTTAGGCATCACATGTTCAGTCACTCTAAAAGAACGAAGTGTCTTTATCAGTACGATTAGGGTGTTAAATAGAATCAACTGCAAAAATGCAAAATACTTTTCAACTTATTTTTCTGGTCTTGTACCACATAAGCATGGATTTCATAGGTAAGTACCTATACTTATTAAGAATTTACAGAAGTAAAAAATGCAGTGATCTTTATATATACAACCGCATTAAATATACAGTGTTTTCGTTTATTATTGAAGCGTTAATTTCGTATAACGATGTCTTTAAATACATAAATCAAAACGAAATTAGCATTACAAAAGATATTAAGGACGAACAAAAAACAGATGTATGTGTTAATAAAAAACTTGAACTTTTTTTTAAAGTTTGATCATTAATTACTATATACAAAACTGTAACTTATAATTTGATAACATCAAACAAATACGTTCTAAAAAGTGAAATCACAAAAATACTGAACTCCGTGAAAAGTTCAAAAAGAACAGTCCCTAATCAAATGTCAAAATCAAAAGCTCAAACAGATCAAAGAAATGGATAACAACTGTCATAATTCTGACTTGATATATGCATTTTCTTGTGTCGAAAATGGTGTGTTAAACCTGGTTTGATTAGTTGCATCAAATTACATTATATTAACAACGATGTGTGAACAAAACAAACAGGCATAAAAATATCAAAAAAGTTAACAATATAAATAACTACAATATCAATAATTGCATTATGACATGTGCATGATGTTTGCTGCAAAATAAATATTCTTAATGCTCAAGTACCTTTGATAACTATTAAGGTACAATACCAGCATATTATGTTTTCGATGTATTTTCTTATTCAATCTTATAATTGATTACGTTGTGACCATGATAAAAATAGGAGGATAAAAAGATAAGTACAGTATTTCCTATCGTGTTAATTATGGGTGGTCACCTTTGAGGAGTTTTCTCGTATAACATATTTTGGAAAAAGTTTCAGAACGAAATTTCAACGAGACTTAAACATCAGAATAATACATCCTTAAATGAATTCATGTATATAGCAAAACAAAGAATAAAAGTGCAATTCACAGAAACTAAATTACATGGTATATAAATATAGGTTGCACTTTTGTAAAATATAGACATTGAAATTTCCAATAGGAACGCTTTTCACGACTGAAAGTGTGCCACTATTAATTTGACTTTTGAAAAATTGATATTCAATTCGACCGTTGGTCCAAATGAATATTTATTTTTCAAAAGTAATTTTACCACATATTAACCTCAACAAAAGATAGTATAATTGTATTATATTCTATTCATGTAGTTCAACGAGGAGTTGTGACACAACTGTATTTACACAGTGCAATCTATAAATTGAGATTATGTTACATTGAATGATTTAGCTATCTTTTCTTTAAGATGTTCAGATGATGACATATTTAATTTTCAGTCGCAAGCATAGCAATCCGAACGATTGATGGAAGCATAAATGATTTGAAGTTATCAGATTATGGAGCGTTTTCAAAGATGGAGACCTCTATACAATTTGAAGTTCAAGGCTGTGATAACGCTTTTATCACATTGCATGCAAAGTCAAGTTTGTCAGGTCCACATTATTACATAATAATAGGTGGATGGGGCAATACACGATCACAGATATCGAAAACGATGACAAATGAACAATTGGTTTACCTTTATTACAAGACTTATCTGTTGGATTGTCATACTTATAAGAACTTTTGGATCAGCTGGGAGAAGGGCCGGATAAGAGTAGGCAGTGGTAATACATACAATGGAAATGTCTTCTTGCATTACGACGACATGTGTTCATTTGCCATTGAAGAAGTTATAATCAGCACAGCATGGGGGACAACACTGGATTGGATATTTCATTCACAAGGTGTGTAATGTTACAATTGTCCTTAAAACAGGTTGTAAATAGTTTTTTGGTATATGAAAGAATTATTTGCATAATTGTTAATGGAAATTTATGCAATTGTCATACAAATCGAAGGTTGAGCTACAAAATTTATCTACAAACCAGGTATAATCCACCATTTTCTACATAGAAAAATGCCTGATTCAAGTCAGGAATGTGAAAGGTATTATCCATTAGGTTGATGTGTTTGAGATTTTGATTTTGCAATTTTATATTAGATTTGACTTTTCCATGGAGTTCGATAATTTTGCAATTTAACTTTCATGAATTAATTAGAGATTGGACAGAAATTAATTTATCATATAAAAAAAAACGTTTTCTCCGTGAATATTTTTGCCAATATTTGTTTTTCATTTTTTATTAACTTATATAATGAAACAAGGTGCATTTTTCATTATCTGCCAGACAAGACATGTTGCGAACTCAGAACTTTCAGTTAATCTTAAAAGAAAACAATACATGATAAAATTGAGAACTGAAATAGGGTATTTGTCGAAAAAGATCACAACCCGACCAAAGAGCAGACAACAGCCGAAAGCTACCAATGGGTCTCAACACAGCGAGAAAATCAAGCACCACAAAGTGGTCCTCAGCTAGCGCCCCAAAATAATATTTGTAATATAAGGAGAATATTGAAACACTGATAAATGTTTATGACGTAATTTTATTATTTTTGTTTTGTAGCTATACCAACACAAACACGAAGCAGTTCTAGTGACATTATTGAAGCGTTCTATGTAAAAGTATCCGATTGTCCAACGTTTGAAATCATATCGACTATTGAAAACCCTTTGTCAGCAATATGTGCTGTGAAATGTCGGTTAATAGATAACTGTAAGGGATATCTATACAACAAAGACTCTGAAGTGTGTATATTGTTATCGGAAACAGCCATCAATGGGACATTAACAACTATTTACAGATTGATCGAGTGAACCCATTGTCGTTTCGGGTTAGATATTTTTTTCTTTTCCATTTTTGAATTATTTGATAAATTTGTTTAAAAATTTTCTATTGTTTACACAACTGCATATAGTAACAAAGTTTTAACGGGTCCGTTTGTGGATTGAATGACATTATTGACTTTGTTGGGGGAGACCATGATTACGTCTTTAGAAACACCAAACTTATGTCAATCTCATTATTTAAGTGTCCTATATTTGCTGCGTTTCGTCTACTCATCGAGATTACGCTTAGATCAAATCAGATTATTGTACTTCTTTGTTAAATGAAAACAAATCGCATTGATATTATAAAGACCATGCTACTAGTATTATCGGCGTTGTTCATCGAGTGCTTTTTGTGCTTTGAATCATGGGTCCCAAATCGTACAGTTTGATACATCGTTACTGAGAAGTCGCGTCTTCTTTTTTGTGGAATTTTGTGGTGAAAACCCCCAATCTCTCAGAGTATACCTTACTGTTGTTCCATCTTTTTTCTATTCACAATTTTTTCTATACGTTAATAAAGGAGTGTTGTCATTATAGTTTGCTTGACCTTAAAGATTATCCATTATAAGATTTATTTATTTCATTAAAAAGTACTAGTACTCAAAGGTCAGCACGGTACTGACATAATTTATAATGCACATTTCTTAAATTTTTCGTTTATAGATTTTGAAATTATCAAAACTTGGGTTTTTACTCCTTTAGACAAAGTTGACCTTTAATGAATCTGTGTATGTTTTGGTACTTGTTGGTCATATGGCTCTTTAACTGTTTCAGTTCTTATACATCGTAAGCTTTGAATTTTTTTTTACTTTTAGCATTAATGACGAATGTAATTCCTGAAAATCTTTCGGTTGTACGCATTACATTTATAAGTTAAAAGTGTTGTTTTCATTTTTGTCAATATTAACAAATGTAAATGTTGATATTCTATCATGAGTTCAGCTGATCCCCTATTAACATATAGGCGCAACATAAAGTTTTCTACAATTATAGACAATTTTAAGCTCTAATAGTCCTGAGTTATAAATGATATCAATACATCAAAAATACGCCGAAACTGTATAAAGGCAATTTATTCAAAAGATTATAAATAAAAAAAAAAAAGTATGACAAAAGAGGAATTTCTTTATAAAGAGAGGATCATGAAATGTTAAGAAATGCTACTTTTTTTCAATGTTTTCTCTTAAACTCTACACCAATGATTTAAACAAGAGATATTCAAAATAATGCAGAATGCAAATCAACACAAGAACAATAATTAATATAAAAATGAAGATATGGTATGATTGCCAATGAGACAACTATTCACAAAAAACCAAAATGACACAGACATTAACAACTATTGGTCACCGTACAGCCTTTAACAATGAGCCAATCCCATACCGCATAGTCAGCTATAAAAGGCCCCGATAAGACAATGCAAAACAATTCAAACGAGAAAACTAACGGCCTTATTTATGTAAAAAAATAAACTTATTTTTTGATAACTGTATTATTGATAACATAAACATAAACCCAACCAATAATATACTGAACAATGTTGTTCAGGATCAATGATTGTATGTCAAACTTCTTAAGGAAGTTCGCTTCTCAGTTTCATTATTTTATAGTGATAGGGGATTAATAAAGGAAGCAAAAGAGCAAAAAAAACATATTTACAGGCGAATAGGCTTGTTTTTTCCAGTGAAATTTTGGCGGGAAAATATTTTTTCTTAACTTTACACAGCTTTTTCATTGACGAGTTTAAGTTCTCAAAAACTATTAAAAAACAATTAAAATATTAACTTTTACAGATAGCTTTTCATTAAACATGTAAACATATTTATAAGAAGAAAAATGAGTATTTTTTTTTAAAGCATTCAAATGGATAAAACCAGAGGATTCCGAAAAAATCCAACAAAGGACTCAAAACATAACAAGCGAATTTCCTTAATAAGCTGTTGGCGAATGAACTAAACATAACTTGTTTATAAAAAGTTTAAAACTGTCCTGTAAATTATCGGTTGTTAAGTCAAAATATGAACTTTTAAATCGTGTTAAACATGTAAAAGCAAAAACATGTGTTAAAAATCGTTCTTGTTGTTTTTAGCATCTGAAAGGAAAATAAGAAGATATATATATATATCTAGTGTGATTAACAATGATCAGCGATCAGTGACCAGACGGCAAAGAAGACAACCTTCGACACTCATAGTTTACAACACAATCTGATTTAATCACAGGTCATTAGTTCAAACTTGACCAATTTGGACTAACAGGATCTATACTTAAAATCCATCAATATAATGAGAATAAAATAAAAACAATCGAGTAATCGGATTATATCTGTTTCATTTTCACCACAGAAAACAAATCTTTGTTTAAGGGCATATCCAACAGTTTCAGGGGAGGTAATAACAAACGTAAACGTCGTCTATTGTTTTCCGTAATTTAACGTTGTTTCAACGACGTCATAACGGAATCACCATTGCAATTGCTGTGGCAGTCTGGAAAAGGGAGGGTTCTTTCATCAAAGGAAAGAACACGGCGGGAATCGGCAAAAAACTCATACAGAATATTTACAGAAATAAAAACTCAAATCTTTAAAGATATGTTTGTCCTCTTGGTCTATCATAAAAGAAATGCAATTATCTCAATCATAAAAGACCATACTCACTTTTAAAGTTTCCGTTTTATTGAAATTATCGTCAATACATGCAGTAAGGAACAACGAGAACAGCTTTGCTCAAGATTTTGATCTCATTAAACTTTACGTCATACGTTTTATCGCTAGCAAATTCTTTATCATAATACTTTATCAATGATTTACTTCAGATCCACTTTCGCCTCGTCGTTAATATGCGTGATATTGGCCACTGGAGCACGGGTGCAATCAATTTATTAGTTTCATATAGTGATGCATAATCAGTTGTTCTCAACTGACTATAATTGTCTCAAACAGTTTTATCTCGTCCAGATACTGGTTCATTATAAATAAGAAGATGCGATATAAGTGCTATCGAGACAACTACCCAACAAAGTCACAGCGTAGATACATTTTTCTGCCACACCGTCGCACTGCCTTTGACAAATTAGTGGGGAAATATAACGTTCAAATAATTTTCAAAACGTTATGACGTTCTATTTTTTTCAAAGAACAACATATCTTACTTTGGCCAAATCGACACCGTTCGAAATATTTAAAAAAATCAAAAATGTTCATTTCTTGCCGTTGTTTGGGTTCACCATAACGTTTTTGGCTTTATTTGAGTAATAATTAATGCTTTAAATGGTAAAGTTAGATTTTTCTTACCATCTTACATTATTTAGCTTCAATTTGAGCCCAATTATATGAGTATATATTGATTAAAAAATCATATTTTTTTTCTTAAATAAAAAAAGCGTTTTACTCCAAAATTGCAAAAATGTTCAATATTCAGCAGCATTTTTTGCAAAAACGAAATCGACAACATATATTCTTTTTGGTAAAATTTGATTCTCTGTCAATTGAAAAATAAAATATCTGAAAGGAAAAAAATTCTCACCGTCAGAAATAAACTGTTGGATATGCCCTTAACTACTATACCGGAAGGTGACTTCATTAATTCGGGTGAATTTATTACTGGCAGGTCAGCGTTACAAAGGTGTGATGTGCAATTATAACAAAGTGATACGCCTATAAAAGAACAATGAAATATGACGGTTATCAAAATGACACCTCTCAATCAGAGACCAATGAAAAACCCATACAGCATAGTCAGCTATGCAACGTAAAAAAAATGGCATACATGTATGCAAGACAATTAAAAAAAAACGGATGGCGGCCTGATTTATAGCATGTACAAAATATCAAAAGAAAAAAAATATGATATACAGCAACAAACAACAACCTCTGAATAACAGTCTCATGATAGGGTCGTACAGAATGACGGAGTAAAACGAGTTTCAAGACGCAAAAACACCATTTTTTTAGTTTACTGTAACATAAAAATAAGAAGAAAAAATATTGAAAAACTGATGATTATCGTTATACATGCACTGCCCGAAGGACAGTCTATATATCACAAAAATTACCAGTCCTCAATAACTATTATACAATTCATGTATTTTAAATGTGAAAGAAAAACTTTAAAACAAGTTTAAACTAAAAATTAATAATATGGGTTGTTATGTAATGTCAACCGGATGTGTGTCATAATGACAGCACAAAATTTTCGAGGTCATGGAAAGATTGATGTCCCAACAGGTCATCCATTTAAGGATGTTTGCTGCTTTCATTCTTGTTGTTTTTTCGTTAGATATTCAGAATCCTCTGAACGATCCATGTAGTAACCCTAACACAATTGCTAGTTAAACTTTTTTTTTAATAATTTCAAGAATATTGTTTAAACAGTTATTTTTTCAAAATCTATCTAAAAGCTGTTCATGTTTTCATACCTGCAAATCATGACTTTCTTTTAAAAAGTTTAATAGCATTTACGCAATAAGTATCATACAACACTAACTACACGGATTTTAATGAAACATTGTGACTAAAACAAATCCTATATGAACTAAGGAGTTGTTCTGTTAAAGGGTCAAACATACAAATAACAGGGGAGGATTTGGGCGGGGGCGTGGCGGGCGTACGCCCCTCCCCACCTAAAATTTGCAAAGTATGGGTTGTCTTCAACTTGTTTCAGTATCAGAAGAGACCATTCCTTCTTAACATTCAAAGTACATAAAACAGTCAGTTTAACCAGGGATAACTTAGTAACAGAATCAACGTGTTTACTAATCAACGGACCTACGATTTATTCAAGTTCTATAAATATTATATACTTAAAAAAAAATGTTTTAGCAGTTAAAGTACAAAAAATTGTTACATTATACTTGCCGTTTTTATAATCAATGTCTTTGATAATAGAAGTGCCGAATTATGTATACCGTATTACATGCATTGCCGGGATCCCCACAAAATAAAAATTACTTCGTAAATGCATCTCATTCTGAATTTAGTTGTTTGTGGCGAACACAGTATATATAAAGTCTGGCACGTCCTCTAAAAATCCAAAAAGTAAAAACATATTATGAAAGGACAATTGAAAATCACGGCGAAAAGTGGAAATTTTCGTTTGCAAAATCTAATTCTAGTATCTAGTATTGGTCATGTGAGCTGATGTGATCTGTCTTGTCTCACTTTGCTACCGTCGATCCGCCCGTCTATCTGTCAACTCTTTACATTTCCATCGTCCTAACCAAGTTTGTCGAGAATGGTGTTATGGAGTGTTAAAGTAATTCTTAAGTGAACCGGTTTCATTTCACATAATTGAAACCATGTTGAATGGCTAAGACATATTGACGATCTGCAAACAAGGGCTTCTTATGTTTCTGTTTTTCTTTTTATCACAACTATCAGCACCAATGTCTTTCAATGATTGGTGGACAGATATTTACGACCTGATATTGGTATAAAGATCATTGTTAGAAGTGCTGGTGTCTTGAGTGCAGATTGGTTTGCATAGGAACACAGAATCAAAATAAAATGTTCGCATGATTTTTAGCTTCTGTTTTGGGCTGCTGCTTTATAAACTCTATTGCATGATCATAGATATGCAGAATGAATCTCTTACATGTGGTGCGTAAGTTATTGGTGTTAGAAGATTGTTGAAGATTTTTCAAGTTTGTAGGAGACCCTGCCTTCATAACTGAGAGGTTTTCGCGGAACAGGAACAAATGTTTTACAGCTGTCCGTCCATGATACTAGTGATTGTAGATTGTTGTCAGGTTGGATTTAGGTGGTTTTGACTTGAAACCTCAATTTCTTGCTGACTGTACCTCACAATAGTTCGAAATACCTACATTGCACCCCTTTTAAAGAATATTTTAAAAAAAAAACTCAAAAATTTTTAGCCTCGCTTCGCTCGGCGAATATAAACATTGCACCCTCTAATCTAAAATCCGGGATCCGCCCCTAAATAAACTAATCATAGATACCAGGATTAAATTTTGTATGAACGCAGGACAATCGTTTCATCTACAAAAGACTCATTAGTGACGCTCTACGTTTACATTATAAACATCGACGGTATTGACTCTTCCATAAAAAAATTAACAATTTTATTTGTTATGAGAAAACTAGATAAGTGAGGTTTTTTTCTTTCTAGACTTTATTAAAAACTTACACAACAATATATTTGGTATGTATTTGCCAATTATTTCTTTTCAAGTATGTACATGAATTGTACTAACAACAAAAACAAAGGGATAAATGATAGCTAAATCACGATTTGATTTACAAAAATATATTTGTTTGTATAGTTTCACCTTGTAAAAAAATTAAATGCAATTAATAATGCAACTAATAGTTGACATATTCTTTCATTTAATAATATAAAGATTTAAAGTTAAGTCTTTAGTGATATCCTAAATACATTCATATTTTTTTATATATTTACTTTTGTTAAAGTTTATACTGTCATAATTAAAGCCTTGTAACAAGAAAATTGTTATTTGATATATTTTGAATGTTAAAATAAACATATAGAGTAAAATTTAGAATTTGTTGTCGATTATTTTCTTCAAAAGAGCTGTATGATGATTTTTTTTCAAATGAACACAAAGGGTTTAGTTTTCAAGGATCACAAAAAGTCTCACCACACTATAAAAGAACGAGGTGTCTTTATCAGTACAATTAATGTGTTATTGAGAATCATTTGCCAAAATGCAAAATACTTTTCAACTTATTTTTCAACTGGTTTTATATCACATTTGCATGGATTTCATAGGTAAGAACCTTTTCTTATTTAGAAATTACAAAAGTTTAAAAACATGCAGTGTTCTAAATATGTTCAAACGCGCAAAATACAAGTATATAGAGAGCGTATATTTCGTATTACTATGTCTTCAAATACATAACTAAAAACGAAATTAGCATGACAAAAGATTAAAGGACAAACTTGACCAAAACAGATATTTATGTTAATAAAACAATTTGATGATCAGGTTTTGAACTTTATTATTTCAAAGTTCGATCGTTGATTACTGTATACAAAACTGTAACCTATAATTTGTTAATATCTAAACAGAAGAAATCGCAAAAGTACTGAACTCAGTGGAAAATTCAAAAAGGAAAGTTCATAATTGAATGATAAATTCAACAACTCACACACATCAAACGAATGGAAAACAACTGTCATATTTCTGACTTGATACAGGCATTTTCTTATGTAGAAAATGGTGGGTTAAACCTGGTTTTAAAGCTAGACAAACCGCTCACATCAAATTCCATTATATTGACAACGATGTGTGAAAAAAAACCAACATAAAAATATTTAAAAAGTTACAAATATGAATAACTTCAATATCTTAAGACGCAATATGACATGATCATGATGTTTGGTGCTAGACATTATCGTTATGTCTGATTGTCATTACATTTTGACCTGTACTTGTTTAATGCATTGCAGATGACAAATTTAATGAACCGGGTATTATATACTGTCAATTTTTAATTATTCATACTGTCAAAGGCAAATTATGTATGCTCTTCAACGTTGTACTTGTTTGACTTTATAACTATTTTGAACTGAGTTTCACTGGTGAGTCTTATGCACACAAAATGCGCATCTTCGGTGGTATAAAATTATAACCGTGTACCTTTGATAACTATTAAAATATCAATATATAATGTTTCAGAAGTGTTTCTTATTCAATCTAATAAATGAATTCTTTGTGACCATGATAAAAATATAAGGGTAAAAAAATATGTACAGTATATACTATCGTGTTTTTTAAAAATAATAAAGGATGTACGCCTTGTTGGAGCCAAAAACTTCTGGAATTAAACTTTTTTTCTTTACCTGATTTTTTGGTTAATATGACTTTGAAAAAAGTGATTGGTGAACATAAAATCATTTGGTTGTGCTTTCCTTTTTTTTCTACGACCCTTTTAAAGTACCCAATACTGATGTTGTTCTCTTTTTTCATCCATTTTTACACAGTTGTGGTTATTATTGTGAAATAAATCCCAGTTCCTAATTGAACTTTTTTTTTAATTTTTAATAAAGATGATGTGGACTTATCTAAATAAACTTAATTAAAAAAATGTATGTAGGGATTAATATAAGAAAACTTTATAATATTTTGATGCTTTTTTATGTCAAATTTACCTTGCTGTCAATTTTGTTATTTTTCTCTGTTTTTAGAACAAATTTCAATTTTTTTCAACTTCTTTGTTATAAATGGGATATGAGATGTACATACTTCTGGTAATTCATTTCATGTATCCCACACCCATTTTTTCAAAACTTTGGCTTAAAAGACTGACTTGCTAGGTAATAAAATTTGAAAAAACACATTGTATATAATCAATTTTTCACAGAGTTAAGGTTGATAAGAACATTTTAAAAATTCGTGGATATTTTCCACTTGTATTACATAGTTTGGAAATACTACCAGAACAAGACGTCAACGAGACTAAGAACGTCAGAAGAATACATCCTCAAATGAAATCATTTATGTAGCAAAACAAAGAATAAAAGTACAATTCACAAAAACTAAATTACATGGATGAAACGACTCCGTATATAAATATAGGTTGCACGCTTGCAAATAAAGACATTTAAGTTTCCAATAAGAAATTATTTCACGGCTAAAAGTAAGCCACTATTACTTTGACTTTTGAAAAATTGATATCCACTTAGTGAATATCAGTTCTTCAAACGTCAACAAAACCACATATTACCCTCACTTAAAGACAGTAATTGTATAATATTCTATATCACAACAGGGAGTTGTTTGTGACACAGCTGTGTTTACAAAGTGCAACTTATGTATTGAGATTTTATTACATTGCATGCTTTAGATAACAAACATTTTGAGAAAGGAAATTGGGAATGTGTCAAAGCGATAACAAGCCAACCATAGAGCAGACAACAACCGAAGGCCACCAATGGATATTCAATGTAGCGAGAAACTCACGCACCGGGAGGCGTTCTTCAGCTGGCTCTTTAAAAGATATGTTTACAAGTTTAGTAATAGTGGACGTCATACTAAACTCCAAATTATACACAAGAAACTAGAATAAAGAATCATACAAGACTAACAAAGGCCAGACTTGGCAGCGGGGTTAAACATGTTTATAAGATCTTTACCCTTCCCCTATACCTTTAGTCAATGTTGAAAAGTAAAAGCATAACAATACGCATATTAGAATTCAGTTCAAAAGAAGTCCGAGTCCGATGTAAGAAGATGTAACGAAAGAAAATATCTATTGTTTTAATATGTTCTGATAATGACAGATATAATTTTCAGCCGCAGGCATAACTGTCCAAACGATTGGTGGAAGCCTAAATGAGTTGAAGTTATCAGATTATGGAGGGTTTTCAAAGACGGATTCCTCTATGCAATTTGAAGTTCAAGGCTGCGATAATGCACTTATCACATTGCATGCAAGTTCAAGTCTGTCGGACCCAAATTATTACATATTAATAGGTGGATGGGGCAATACACGATCACAAATATCGAAAACAGTGAACAATAAACAATTGGTTCACAATTATTACAAAACTGATCTTTTGTATTGTCTTTGTTTTAAAAACTTTTGGATTAGCTGGGAGAAGGGCCCGACAAGAGTAGGCAGTGGTAATACACTCAACGATAATGTCTTTTTGCAATACGACGACATGTGTTCATTTGCCAATCAAGAAATTGTAATCAGCACATGGACGAAAACACTTGATTGGATATTTCACCCACAATGTTTGTAATGTTACAATTGTCCGTAAAACAGATTGTAGATAGTTGCATTTATCATTGATATTGTTATATGAAACGATGATTTTCAAATTAGTAAATGGAATGTTATGCATATGTAATACAAATGTCATACAAACGGGAGGTTCAGCTACAAACTGTATCTATAAAAGCAAGTTTAATCCGCCATTTTCTCTATAGAAAAATGCCTGATCTAAGTCAGGAATATGACAGTTGTTATCCATTCGGTTAATATGTGGGAGCTTTTTATTTACATATTTGGTTGAATTTTCCTTGGATTCGATATTTTTGCTATTTTATTTTTTGTTTTAATCAGAGAACAGACAGAAATTAACTTATTATTTTAAAAAAAATTATTATTTTATTCGTAACTATTTACTTACAAGGTCATTTACCTTTTGTCTAATCTATGCATTGTAACAATGCGCTACTCATTATCTGTCATAAATGATATGTTGTAAACTCAGAACTTTCAGTAAATCTTTAAACGAAAAACAATAGATAATAAAATTGAGAACGGAAATGGGGAATATGTCAAGGAGATAACAACCCTACCACAGAGCGAAAACAACCCTATCACAGAGAGACAACAGTCAAAGGCTAGTGGATATTAACGCAGCGAGAAAATCCCCTACCCGAAGGTGGTCCTAAGATGGCTCCCGAAATAAAATTTTGTAATATAAAGAGAATATGTAAATAATGCAAACATTTTATGACGTAATTTTATTGTTTTGTTTTGTAGTTATACCAACAGTAAGCAGTACTAGTGATATTATTGAAGCATCCTTTGTTAAAGTTTCCGATTGTCCAATGTTTGAAATCATATCGACTATAAAAGAAACTTTGTCCTCAAAATGTCAACTAATAGCTATAGAGAACTGTTAGGGGTATCAAAACAACAAAGACACTGAAGTGTGTATATTGTTTTTGGAAACAACCATTCATGGTACATTAACAACAAATTGATCGAGTGAACCCATTGTCGTTTAGAGCAAGTTTTTTTTCTTTTTTCTGTTTGCCTTTTGTTGTGATTTTTGTTCTTAAATTGTATTTCTATTGATCACACAGATCACACAGTTTCAATGGGTTCAATCGATCAATCTTTACATAGTTGTTAATGTCCCATTAATGGCTGTTTCCGATAACAATTACGGCAATCATCCTTATCAAACACATCTTCAAATAAAATTTAAAACATAAGCTCCGCCCGGTCAGATGAAATAACATCGCAAATTTAAAACTTTCTACAATAGACAATGTTAGAGATATAAATGATATCAATACATGAAAATTATGCAAAAACTGTGAATTTATGTAATAGATTATAAATTTAAAAAAATGTACAGTATAACAAATGAGGAATTTCTTTCTTTGGAGAGAAACATGAAATGGGAAGAAGTTCTATTTTTTTTTTTTTTTTTTTAAGTTATTCCTCTTTTTATCTACATCAATGATTGTAAAAAGAGGCATTCAAAACAATGTTAAAGGCAAATCAAGACAATGACAAATATTTAAAATAAAAATAAAAACTTTTGAGAACTGTATAATTAGGTTATATGTGTGCATGCGGTTGTTGTTTTAGTATCAGAAATGTGGCATTTTTAGATATTGATTGAATTCATTTAAGAATGTGCGTTACTATACACATCCATGCTGTTTAAATTCACCCTACTTCCTTCTATAAAGGTGTGCCTATTTTGGCAGAGGTTATACTAGTAATATATTGTTGGGCAAAAAAATTGGTTCATATTGCGAAACACCAAATCACATTAACGCGTATTAAAGATTGATATTTCAAATTAGAATTTCAATGTGCAATTTCTGCAAAGTAAAAAGAAATTAATGACAGTTGGAAGGGAACGAAATACATGAAACCCACATAGTTAATTTTCAGGCATTCGATGTCTGATCCTGAGACGATTAAAGCTTGTTATTCTTTCTATCATGTAAGACAATATCTGTTTATGTACCTCAGCCGCATCATAAAGCAACGAATCAGAATACATCGTGAAAAGTACTTACTTCATGGGAAAATAGTACTATTTAATTTTCCCAGCATTTGGTTGACCTTTTGTGTACCCAAGACAGGTGACGGAAATCAAATTAGGAGCGCTGTGATTGGATGTTAGGGTACAATTTATTTTTTATTTATATATGAGTAACAGCATTCTGTATATTTACAATATAAATTTTGAAAACTAATGATATATTTTCTAGAGAATTATTTGAAAAGACTTCTAAATTTCATAAATTTGGTGTAAAATGACAGAAGCAAGACACCTCGGCACATTACAAACTAGGGACATAACAAACTCGGTACATTCATAATAAAAAAAGTATTAAATTTATTACCGTGCCAAGACTTATTTTCATTTAATTTTCTTTAAATAATTAGTAATAAATATATGAACAATTTATAAATGGCTTAGCAAAAACGATACATTTTATGTTTTTTCTCAAATATTATAGCCCATACAAATACATTAGACAAATATAAAAGACAATTAATGAACTGGACAAACACGTCTTTTAACAATAGTTTTGAAAATAGAACATCAGTATGTAAAATTATGCAAGTGACAATTAAAAAAGAGAGATGTAGGTTTAAAAGAGTTCAAAAAGAAAAAAGAATATGCAAACATTGTGATATATATGAGGTTGAAGATAAAACTTTTTTTTCTTAAAATGTTAAACTAATAAATCTTTACGTAATCAGTTTGAAAAAAGATATAGATAATATGTCCATAATACTTTGAATTGTCTGAAAAAAATAAAATTACAATCACTTCTATCTTCATAAATTTTGATATTATGGAGCTTACTGTACCGTTCATTAAAAAAGTCACATCTCTATTTTTTTTTACATTTAGCCATTTTTCATTATATAATACAAAAATTAATGATTATAAAGGGATACGCTGTTTAAACTGAAACTATTCTCTCTTTTTCTACACCTGCTTTATCTTTTCCAAACAATTTATAAAAACATCTATGAGAAAGAATCGAAACTAATAAAACATACAAAACTATTTAAAAAAAGTAAAATTTGCCTCTATACTCCGACTTAAAACAAATGAACTCAGCAACAAGCATTATGTACATGTTTAAGCTCATTTGCAAGCACAGTCACTTTTAACGCAGTCTAAGACAATTGAAACTTTTCCACTTCAGTTTATGCGTTTCTTTTGTTGTTGATTATAATTATTTTCTGCCTGTTATCTTACTATTTGTCAAATTCTTTTAACTTTGATACTAATAAAACATTTTCTGAAAGTACATTATTTACTTTGTATTGAATACATTTTGCTCGTTCTAATTAAGGAATAACAGCACTGAAGTTGAAGATTTGCCACCGTCAAATCAAAATTGGCGGTGGCAACTCTTCAACTACAGTACTGTTATTCCAAATTTAAGGCATTAATAAAAAGATATACGATAATAAATTTGGAAAAATGTGGAAATTTGACAAATGAAAAAAACCGCGAAACTTCATGAATAATTTTAGCGCAAAGACTTCATGGGTAAACGTGTCGTCATACAAATGAAAACTTACAAACTGGGGGTTATAACGTTACCTGGACGCTTTAAATGTGGATAATTGTACATAAAAACGCCGAATTCAAGGTAGGTGTTGTTTTATTGTAGATTATGTAGTAGTAATCTAACATTTGAGCAGCGTCGGATAGAAATCGACCTTATGCAATTCGACGTCAAACCGAGTAACGGTACGATAAAGTTTCACAAGTTTTCATACAGGTAGTTTCTGACGTTATATAAAAATGTTTTACAAAGCTTTCCACATTCAGAGAACAGGCCTATGATGTATCGTTATCTGTTTGTAAATTTACAAAAGCAGAGCGTGACATATACTTGCTTTCAAAATTAGAAAACTTAGAAATAACAGACTCGGTTTTCAGAGGAGGAAAGAGAGAACGAAAACGATACCGATATTCTTTTCAAGGAGTTGAGATATGCGAGTTCACATGGAGAAATATCTATAACATTGGGAGGAGCGAATTTAAAAGTTTAAAACAGCACTTAAATGCAAATGGCGTAATCCCTCGATCACATGGTATTAGTGGAAGAAAATCGAATCACGGACATTCATTTGATAAAAAAAATACGATAAAATTTATCAAGCGGTATGCTGATGAATTTGGTCTTCCTCTCCCGGCTGCGCTTCAGGCAACCGACAATACCCCTCCTATTCTACTACCTTGTAGCGAGAGCAAAAAATATGTCCACTCCAAATATGTTAGTTCATGCGTTAACTCAGAACAACAATATGTTCAACTAACCATATTTAAAGAAGTTTGGAATGCATGTGTCCCTCATATTCAATTTATGAAACCAGAGACGGATCTGTGTAAGACGTGGTTTCAGTTGAGGGAGGATATTTCCGGATCTATTTCAGAAGACGCGAAATTAGTGACAACTCAAAAATTAATTGACCATATACAGTCTGCGCGGACGAAGCGTGAATTTTATGAATTATTTACACAAAGATCACGTGATGAATTAAAGTTAGCTGAGTCTCCAATAGGAAAGTATAACACTCCATGTTCAAAAAAATTTGAAAATGTTAATTACACTTTTGACTTTTCACAATATGTACATTTGCCACATTCGTCTCAACAAGTTGGAGCTCTTTACTTTTTAACACCTCGAAAGATTCAAATATTTGGAGTTTGCGATGAAAACTTTCCAATGCAAACTAATTATTTGATTGATGAGCAACAAACAATCGGAGAAAATTGAAGTCAGACACATGGACCCAATGCTGGTTTAAGTATGCTCAACCATTATCTTTAGGTAATACTTACGGTGAAAAAGCGTGTCATATTCATGCTGATAATTCCGTGTGACAAAACAAAAATAAAACTACTCTACATTATCTGTTGTGGAGGTGCGCAAAAGGTTTACACAAAACTATTAATTTGCATTTTATGATTGCTGGGCACACAAAATGTTTATGTGACGCATGTTTTGGCATGTTGAAATTTTTTTTAGAAAGTCGGACGTAAACACTGTTTCTCAACTGGTTAAAATTGTTGACAATTCTGCCAAATGCAATAGGTCAGAAGTTTTCAATGAAAATGACGATGACGAAAACAGCTTAAAGTGGTACAGATGGGATAATTTCTTCACTAAATATTTTAAACCACTCAGAGGTATAGGAAAATTCCATCACTTCAGATTTACCAGTGACGAAGTAGGAGTCGTATTTGCGAGAGAAACTCTAGATGAACCGGTGAAAAGACTGGTCCTCCTAAAGGAAAGCGCAAACCTACCGGTGTTGCTCACGACACTTCCAGAAGTTATTCAGCCAGCAGGGCTGACAGAGGAGAGAAGGCGTTATCTGTAAAAAGAAGTCCGTCCTTTTGTTCAGTTTAATTTCCATGACGAATTTTGTCCTCGTGCTTCAAAGGAGTAACATTTTACATATACTGGTGTAAGTTGGATTGAAAACTTGAGAATCATGTATTGCTTCATTGTAACAATCTTATAAATTAAATTAAATATTGTATACCAATGTATGATTTCATGTCTCTCTTTATTGCGAGAAAAGGACCGATACAGAATAAAACCAATGCACGATAACGTTACTTTCCCGACGTTGTCGTGAGATCTGATGTTAAATTGTTTGTCCGTCAAAACTTTGAAATGGAGAAACTTTTTTAAAAAAGAAAGTTAGAGTAAAACGGTTTTTTGTATTCAAATTGTATGACTATCAGCAAAATTAATATGAACAAAACTCAAATTGAGATTTTTTTTGCATAAGGTCGATTTCTATCCGACGCGGCTCATTTGTTGATCCAATCATTTCAAAACGGTTGTCCCTCTTTAGTCACGCCTGGTCAACTGTGGATTTGACGGCAACTTTTAGCCAATGAAAAAAAATGTTACATACGAATTGCATAAATAAATTGATGTTCAAATTTGCAGATCTCCGAACAAAATTCCCACCGAATTAGGCTCGGATTCAGATATAAAACTGGCTATTTTTCAAAAATGTTAAAAACAGCCTGCGAACGAAAAGCAACGGACATTCTATTTTTAAAAACGACCTTCAAAAATCATTCCCAAATCTCTGGAAGACTTCAACTCAGTTGGAAAAATTCCGGTTCCAGGCCAGGACGAGGGAGACAGTGGCAGTCAACGTAGTATTTACAGATCGGCCTTAAATCGGCCCGTGGCACAAAATCGTTAAGAACTAGTTTCTCTAAAAAAAGGTCCAATAGAACGGTCATTCGGGTGTGACGCAATATATTGAATGACGTCATTGTTTGGTATGTGACGTCACAAACGTCAAGTTTTCACATTTTTGGCACACTAAATGCAACTATGAAAAATACAAAACCCACAAAAGATACAATAATAAACAAAATATTTTTAAAATAACAGCATGCTTTTTAAATTTATTGCGGAAAAAGTTATCATAGTCTTTAAATGTTTTTGAACTATTTCACGAAATACTGTGTATATTAATGTATATTAAATGTTCTGGTCAGTTGATTATGCTGCTTTTTATCAATCATTGACAATAGGACTACATGTTACTTACTCCAATTAAAATACACTGCAGATTACGCAATAAAAACAAGAGATGCATGGTATTCGCCAAGTAAGGAAAAAGCCTAACTAAAAAAATCTGATTAATGAATATAAAAAGATATGGTCCGATTGTCAATGAAACAACTCTTCATTGACAATATAGGTTCTTATTGAAAACTATCATATTTGATCAAACTACTATTGCGATGGTGATAATAGAAATAAATCACTGAACATGATATATTTAAACTAAAACATTCGAATATGGATAACTCTCAAATCTGGAACACTTAATCTTTTCATGTGCACCCTAATTTCTTTACCGGTTGTTAAGACTGTTGGTTTTTTTTGTTCTGATCTATCAGAAATGCTATCGATTACATTCAGTTAAATTTAATCAGTCATGAGACTTATTGTTTCAAAAATGATATCGGATAAGTTCCTTACGTCGTAACTACAATCCCTTTCCCTTTCATGAATGTAACCTACCGAATTATACTATTTACCGGATTTGTTATCTCATAAGCAACACGACGTGTGCCACATGTGGAGCAGGATCTGCTTACCCTTCTGGAGCAGATGAGATCATTCCTAGTTTTTGATGGGGTTCGTGATGTTTATTTTTTAGTTTTCTATGTTGTGTCATGTGTAATGTTGTTTGCCTTTTTGTCTTTTTCTTTTTTAGCCATGGCGTTGTCAGTTTGTTTTAAATTTATGAGTTTGACTGTCCCGTTGGTATCTTTTGTCCCTCCTTTATTGAAAACTGTAAGAAGTGTTGTTGCCGGTTATTTATTTCTTGGTCACAAATATCAAACTAACAATTATATCACCCGAGAGACATGTAGAAACGGCCAGTTTTTATCCATCCGTAACATTATGATTTTTTTATAACTATCTATCAGTTATACATGTTATACAAGAAGGTCGAAAGATACCAGAGGGACAGTCAAACTCGTAAATCGAAAATAAACTGTCATGGCTAAAAATGAAAAACACAAAAAAACAACATACAAACAATAGTTCACATGACATAACATAGAAAACTAAAGAATAAGCATCACAAAACCCACCAATAACTAGGGGTGATCTCAGGTGCTCCGGAAGTTATCATCATTCTGGTAATTGGATGTTTTCATTAATATGTGCATTAGTTTTTAGGCCTTCAATCTAGATAAGCGAAATACGAGGGTAACACTTTTGCCTAGGACTGCATCACCTTAAATACACAAAGCATATATCAATGACCAGGGAAAATACAAGTAGGACAAAAAGTCATAGAACAAAAAAAAAATACAGGATACAAAGTCACAAATAATTCGGAGACATTTGTTTGAATATATTAAGAGAAAGATCTTGCAATGTTTTCTTTTTATTACATTTACATTTACAGGTATATCCATTTGAACAGTTTAGGTATAAAAATTATTAGTCTTTAGAAATGAACCTTTATAAGATTTAAGGCATAAACAACTTTTTTATTGATATTTATTAAGTAAAATGTATTTAAATTAAAAAGTATACAAAAAAAACACACTTTTTTATCAAGAGTTTTCTTATTAATGTCACGGAACTAACTTGTGACTTTTTGTCATAGTCTTTCTGTCCTACAATATGATCCTTTTCTCACCTATGGTAAAATAAAATTGTTATTTTTTTCTCATCGTAATCATTATATAAAATTTCTTTTTATGAGCCATTTCCATAAATATATCAGATGTTGTTTAACATGCCCCGAGTTTGTAGTATGCCGAGATGTCCAGTAATAAAAATGACGGTGGGCATGGATACAATAAACAAGCTCCTTTGGAAGTTGGTAATGATACTTTTTGGCTTCAATTTCTAAAACAGACGATAAAGTATTACACATAACTGTTTTATCCAGGTTTTTATTATAAAAATTGGTAGATTAAGAAAATGTTAGTCTTGTTGACAATGGCAGAAAAAATAGTGCCGTTTTCCCTCAAGATCGCGTGAATGTCGACTTTAACTTATAGCCCCGCACGGTGATGCGAAGCCAGGCAAACAGAATAATACTGAATCATATTATTCTGGATCAAATAATGTGTGTCGGTAAAGAACCCAAGTCACAAACCACTTTTAACTGTAATGAATGAACTGAGTATTAAATTAAAAAAATATGTACTGTTAAATATCAGTTGTTTAGTCTAGTCGAGTAATTATAGAAGTCGTAGTGATCTTGAAGAGATCGGATATTGGTCGAGTAAATCTGGAAATGATCGGACTTTAGTCGAGGAAATGTCGAAGTGATTGAGTACTGATCGGTATTTTTGTTTTTGTATTCCGACCGAACTCGATGTTTCACAATCCTTTCCCGATCAATTCGACCGCTACTCGACGAATGTTCGATCTCTTCACGAGTGGCCTGCTTTAAGGTCGTTACCCATGTCATGTCAAAACCTCTCGGGGAGATATTCAGATCGATGACGAGTAAGGTAGACTATCTCAAACATTCTTGTCGATTGAATCAGACCAGTCTCCCGATCACGTTATTTATCTTGATCGGGTTTGATCGAGTTTATCTGATCGGCGGTGTGAACCTAGCTTAAGGAAAGAACATCCTGCAATTTTGGTATCTGCGCTTTTTCAAATACGAAATTAATTGAGCAAGTACATTCGTTATTAGACTGCTGACGACTAGGTTATCTTTCGAAGTTGGTTTATAAGAGTATCGATCAAGATTATATATTTACCTGTTTTATGGGATATTTTCTGTTTTGTATGTAAGTATTTCTCGTTTGTCAAGAAATGTTTGTACTAGAATATACAAAAAAGATGCAGTAAAATTGTCAACGAGAGAGCTCTTCACAGAACACCAAATGACATAGAAATGATAAATGACAACTATAGGTCACATTACTGTTTTTATTCGAACTTTGTTACGTAATTTCACAAAAAAGGAGACGAAAGACAAATACTTTTTTTTATATTTGGAGCGAATTTCGTTCTTACACTAGCGATACAAACAGTTCAGCGTGCACATGTTTTTAGCATTTGTGTCTTACACACATTTGCAAAGTTTGCATAAACCTATGTCCCCGCGTAATAAGTTCAAATAACAACAAACTGTTCATGCGTTTTTGACAGTTCAAGCAGGGTCAGCAAACTCCGACCAAACGATGCATTTGTATTTACTAATGTAACGTTACACAAACTATAACACATGACACTCATGGTTTACTAAACTTTGGTTAGAAAGAAATGCACCCTTGATCCCTTGATAGACATATCTTAAGTTGTAAACAGGTTCAGAAAAGGTATCACTCCAGGGGATTGAAATTCTATTTTTGGTTAAATTTTGGAGTAGTATGTGACATTTTTGCTCTCTTTTTGCAATATGTTTAAGCAAATGCATGCAGGTTGTTGCCATACAGAAAAAAAGAAAATTAGTAAACTTAACCAGTTAACTACTGGATATCGAATCTATGACAAAAGACTGATTACATACTTATGCACATATATTAAACAAACTATATGCTGTAAAAAAACGAAGTTTACCGAATCATCTCATCATACATCAAACATCATCATCACCATCACCGGTCATCACCTTCATCAACAAAAAACGTATACTGTTGTGACCACTTAATATAATACTGTGACCACTGTCTATAATGTTTGGACCACTGCGTATAATGTTGTCAGCATTTCATATAATGTTGTGAGCATGGCATATAATGTTGTGAGCACTGTATATAATGTTGTGAGCACTGCATACAATGTTGATCATAAACGTAGGGCAGTCATAGCGTTCCATACTTTATTTGTAGGGAATCAAGGAAAATTAACATAAGTACTTATGAATTTCTGTCATTTCTAAAAAAGAGCAATACAACTATTATTACATATCAGTGTCCACTACGGGGAAGTTTTGATAAGCATTTGGGTTCCTCTTTGTTCAGTTGGTGCAAGTGTATGGAACGCCACAACTGTCTTATGTGGAACTCTGATATTACCCTATGTTGTTTTATCATAACTTAATGATATTTTGTCTTTACTTGATATGGTTTTGACATTACGTAATGCTGTTTTAATATTACTCAATATGGAATAGTCATTACTTAATGGTATTTCGATATTACACAATATGGTTTCGTATTGACTTGATCTAGTTTTGTCATTACTCAAAATGGTTCTGTCATTACTCGATGTGGTTTCACCATTATTTAATATGGTTGTGTCATTAGTCAATGTATTTTTACCATTACTTGATGTGTATGTGACTTAAAGTTATGCAATTGTTTTATTACATGATGTGGTTGTGTTATTTCGTAATGATGATTTGTCTATTCTTTATATGGTTTTAACATTACGTAATGATGTTTCAAAATTTGATCATTTTACACTTCTTGATGTGTTTGTTTCATCATTTGATGTGGTCTTGTCATTCTTTGTTGTGGTCCTGTTATTTCTTGATGTGTTGATCCCATTACTTGATGAGATGAGATAAAACCACGTGACCAATTCGAAAAAAAAAGATTCGTATTTAAGTCTCAATTTTTTTCATTAAGATTTCGAGTTGAAATTCGAGCTATTTCATATGTCTTCTTGAGTTCGTAATTAAATTTTCTATCTCGGACCCAACTCGATGTTTTCACAATCCTTTCCCGATCAATTCGACCGCTTCTCGACGAATGTTCGATCTCTTTTCGAGTGGCTTGCTTTTAGGTCGTTACCCATGTCATTTCAAAACCTCTCGGGGAGAAATTCAGATCGATGACGATTAAGGTAGACTATCCCGAACATTCTTGTCGATTGAATCAGACCAGTCTCCCGATCACGTTATTTGTCTTGATCGGGTTTGATCGAGATTATCTGATCGGCAGTGTGAATCTAGCTTGGGGGAAGAATATCCTGCAATTTTGGTACCGGCGCTTTTTCAAATACGAAATTGATTGAGCAATTACATTCATTATTTGACTGCTGCCGACTAAGTTATCTTTCGAAGTTGGTTTATAAGAGTATCGATCAAGAACATATTTACCTGTTTTATGGGATACCTTCTGTTTTGTATGTAAGTATTTCTCGTTTGTCAAGAAATGTTTGTACTAGAATATACAAAAAAGATGCAGTACAATTGTCAACGAGAGGGCTCTTCACAGAACACCAAATGACATAGAAATGATTAATGACAACTATAGGTCACATAACTGTTTTTTTTCGAACTTTGTTACGTAATTTCACAAAAAAAATGAGATGAAAGACAAATACTTTTTATATTTGGAGCGAATTTCGTTTTTACACAAGCGATACAAACAGTTCAGCGTGCACATGTTTTTATCATTTGTTTCTTACACACATTTGCAAAGTTTGCATAAACCTATGTCCCCGCGTAATAAGTTCAAATAACAACAAACTGTGCATGCGTTTTTGACAGTTCAAGCAGGGTCAGCAAACTCCAATCAAACGATGCATTTGTTTTTCTAATGTAACTTTAAACAAACTGTAACACATGGCACTCACGGTTTACTAAACTTTGGTTAGAAAGAAATGCGCTCTTGATCTCTTGATAGATATATGTTAAGTTGTAAACAGTTTCAGTAAAGGTATCACTCCAGGGGATTGAAATTCCATTTTGGGTTAAATTTTGGGGTAGTATGTGACATCTTTGCTCTCTTTTTGCAAAATTTTAAGCCAAATGTTATGCATGCAGGTTGTTGCCATACAGAAAAAAACGAAAATAAGTATATTTAACCATTTAACTACAGGATATCAAATCTATGAAAAAAATACTGATTACATACTTATGCACATATATTAAACAAACTGTATGCTTTTAAAAAAAACCCCGAAGATTACCGAATCATCTCATCATACATCAAACATCATCATCACCATCACCTTCATCAACAAAACACGTATACTGTTGTGACCTCTTCATATTCTGCTGTGACAAATGTCTATAATGTTTGGACCACTGCGTATAATGTTGTTAGCATTTCATATAATGTTGTGAGCATGACATATACTGTTGTGAGCACAGTATATAACGTTGTGAGCACTGCATACAATTAATGGTGTGAGCACTGCATAAAAATGCTGATCATTAACATAAGGCAGTCATGGTGTTCCATACTTTATTTGTAGGAAATCAAGGAAAACTAACAAAAGTACTTATCTGTTTCTGTCATTTCCAAAAAAGAGCAATACAACTATCATGAAATATCAGTGTCCACTACGGGGAAGTTTTGATAAGCATTTGGGTTCCTCTTTGTTGAGTTGGTGCAAGTGTATGCAACGCCACAACTTTCTTATGTGGAACTCTGATATTACCCTATGTTGTTTTATCATTACATATACATGATATAGTTGTGTCATTACTCAAAATGGTTCTGTCATTACTCGATGTGGTTTAACCATTATTTAATATGGTTGTGTCATTAGTCAATGTGGTTTTACCATTACTTGATGTGTATGTGACTTAACGTAATGCAATTGTTTTATTACAGGATGTGGTTGTGTTATTTCGTAATGATGATTTGTCTATTCTTTATATGGTTTTGATTTAACGCAATGATGTTTCAAAATTTGACCATTTAACACTACTTGATGTGTTTGTTTCATAATTTGATGTGGTCTTGTCATTCCTTGATGTGGTTATCGCATTACTTGATGAGATGAGGTAAAACCACGTGACCAATTCGAAAAAAAAACTGTTCCATTTTTAGATAGATTTCCATGTTGTATGTGCCTTGAATGTGTTTGGCCATCCATCTAATTAGTGTTCAAATTAAAGTTCGGGTTACTGTTTAAGTTAAACTTTGAGTTAGTTTTCGAATGAAAGTCATACTTATAAGTAAAGTTCTAGTTAGCATTGAGTTTCCAGTTGGACTTCGGGTTTGAGTCACATTTATAGGCAGATTTCTAGTTACAAGTTTGAATTTGAGTTACTTCTTGAAGTAGATTTTGAGTAAGATTCGTATTTAAGTCTCATTTTTATTCATTAAGATTTCGAGTTGAAATTCAAGCTATTTTATATGTCTTCTTGAGTTCGTAATTAAATCTCGAAACAAGGGTTTTTGCTCGGGCTTCCAAAAGAGGGCTCCGGGATATACGTACTAAATAAACAATGTTGCAGTATACAAAACGCAACATAGAAGTTGAAATAAAGTTAGATGTGGTGTGACTGCCAATGAACTTCGTGCTCCTGACTTGGGTCAGGTTCATAAAGAAAGTGCGCGTGGCGGAGTGTGGCATATATGTGAGAGACTTGACATCGAACTGTAACAGTAGTTTAATAGCACAGTACGAGAAAAAAATGTTAACTAGATAAATCGACTAACCCGCACTCTACTCATTTAACCGCTTATTCCCAAAAAGGACAAAGTTCAATTTGTCTCATAAAAGAAGAAAATTAATAAAAAGAAAACACCCTGACCACATGCACACCATCAATACATGTACAAACAGCTATCAAAGTGATAAATTCCTAGCATTCAAACTGTAGGAGGAGTTATCTGGAAACGCCCAAAAGAGCACAAGTCATATTAATAAGAATTAAACCCTGACTACATGCAGCACACCTTCAATATATGAACAAACAGACAATAAAGAGAAAACTTCCTAGGATTCAAACTGTTGGAGAAGATATGCGGAATAACTATAAACCCATAATAGAAGGGAAAGACGGACGAACGGCCAAAGGTTAAGCACTATGACCCCAACTTTCAGTTGCTGTAAATGTAAGTTGCGTTGGCTAAAAAAAACAGTTTCAATTAGCTGACTCAATAGATCAGTATAACTGGGTAATTTAAATCCATCGGGGTGATATCGGGTTCCTCAGAAAGATAAGGAGATTCTTCACAACGTGTGGCATCCGTCGTGTTGTTTGCGAAATTACAAACCGAGTGATTTTGTCTTATTAGGAAGTCCACATTCGAGTAAAATATGAAGGTATTATGGTTACGACAACTGGAACATTTTTGCCGTCACATGTGAAACAGATATTCCAAAAAGTTTATTTTTCAATTAGTGCGATGTAGCATGATGTAGATAAGAGAATTCAATTGATTAAAAGTTAAAGATTGATATTCGTATATATGTTCAAATGATCTTTTTTTTTAAATTCTTATTCTATAGTATTGATGCTTGATCGTTTAGTCCGAGCCCCTCTCCTCCGATTTTCTGTGACTAAAGTGTAAGTTGATTTGAAGTGTCTCGTGTTTTAACCAAAAATCTGGGTCTTTTGATTTGTGTCGAGCCTGCGACATAAATGTAGCGGCAGTGAGACACAACAACGTCATCGAAATTGGCGTCATTTCGGGACCTATTAGAGCTTACTATGGGGTATGATTTTGATCATTGTTGAAAACCATACAGTTTTGTTTAAGTTAAATAAAACCAAATTAAACTGTTTGGACATGATAAAATTATTACCTCCATGAAGTGTTTTAAAACTTGTATAGGAGTTTTTCCTCAATATCAAGAAAACGCAACTAAAGAAAAACATTTTGTTTTATTTTTTTTGACCGATGAATGTACAGCCGATCAACACTACGCTTTTACACTGAAAGCAGCAATATCAGCCGGGACACAGCGTTCCGTGGAGTTTTTTTTTACAATTTTATTATAATACTGCTTCTATTTGAAAACTTGTTTAACTTTTGGTGATACCCATCCAAAGCACAGTAAACAAACAACATATTGAAATCTGTTAAAGAATAGATTTTTGTTCACATAGTGCATGGTATGCTTTTGTAGCTGACTATACTGAGCGTTGATGGCTGTACGGTTGCTTTTGTATGATTTTTTACATCCACTTTCTTAAAACTCTTTTGGATAGTTGTCTTATTGACAATCACACCACATCTAACTTTGTTTCAACTCCTATGTTGCGATTTGTATACTGCAACATTGTTTATTTAGTACGCATAACGTGGAGCCCTCTTTTTGGAAGCCCAAGCAAAAGCCCTTGTTCCGCGATAGAAAATTTAATTACGAACTTTAAAAAACATATAAAATAGCTCGAATTTCAACTCGAAATCTTAATTAAAAAAAATGAGACTTACATACGAATCTTACTCAAAATCTAGTTCAAAAAGTAACTCAAATTTAAAGTTGTAACTAGAACTCTGCCTTTAAATGTGACTCAAACTCGAAGTCCAACTGGAAACTCGAAGTCCAACTGGAAACTCAATGCTTACTAAAACTTCAATTACTAGTATGACTTGAATTCGGAAACTAACTCAAAGTTTAAATTAAACAGTAACCCGAACTTTGATTTCAACACTAATTAGATGGATGGCCAAACGCATTCAAGGCACAAAGAATATGGAAATGTTTCTAAAAATAGAACAGATTTTTCCGACTTGGTCACGTAGTTTTACCTTATTAAGTAATTGCATAACCACATCAAAGAATGTCAGGACCACATCAAAGAATGACAAGACCACTTTAAATAATGAAACATACACATCAAGTAGAGTAAAATGGTCAAATCTTGACACATCATAACGTAATGTTAAAACCATATAAAGAATAGATAAATCATCTTTACGAAATAACAAAACCACATCATGTGATGAAACGATTGCATTACTTTTAGTCACATACATATGTACACATCAAGAAATGGTTAAACCACATTGACTAATGACACAACCATATTATTATTGAAACCACATCGAGTAATGACGTAACCATATCGTGTAATATCGAAATATCATTAAGTAATGACTATTCCATATTGAGTAATATTAAAACATCATTACGTAATGTCAAAACCATATCAAGTAAAGACAAAATATCATTAAGTAATGATAAAACAACATAAAGTTATATAAGAGTTCCACATAAGACAGTTGTGGCGTTACATACAAGTCTTTCATACTGCCCACATGTGGTCGGCGTGTCAGCCACTGTCTCACCTATTTTTTTTTATAAATTTTTCAGCGCCCGTTGCTGTCTACACCTTCTTGTTCGTCAATTTTCACTCTCCACAATGCCCATAAATCCAATTGCTTTTTTTCTATAGAGATATTTTAAATGTATGATTTTACCCGGACCTTCTACTGAATATAACCAAATATACGGAAAATTTGTCCATGGGACACTGAAAATACCCCAGCTATCATATATAACATATTAAAGGTTAATTACTCAAGGACGGCCACCTAAATTCGCTGTATGTTTTATAGTAATACAGCATTTGATATACGGCCTTTTATAAAATTTGGTTGAGGCAAAATAAAATTATAGAACGAAAACTAGTATTATTGGGACCTACGCACATGTATAATTACGGACGGAATAGGGTAACGCGTACAAATGACGTAATTATCACTCCGAAGCGGCGGAGAATAAAAGTTTCGGACGTTTTTATACTAAAACTGTGCATACCCGATTACACCGACGACCCATATACGATCATGTCGATCCGATCTGGTCAAGATCTAACCGGGAAAAACTTGGTTTGGTCTAGTTTTTCGAGTAAAGATCGCGAAAAATCGTAAATGAATAGGAATTATCGATAAGTATTCATTTTGTTGTCGGGATGGTGTCCTGATGGGGTCGTAAATCGTCTAGTAAAGGTCGTGTACAGTAGGGCTGACGGTCGGGTTGAAGTCGTAAACAGGCCCGATCAAGATTTTGTTTGGCGTGGTGGTAGATATTTGGACAATCGGGTTCATCGAGTTCATCTGATCGGCAGTGTGAACCTAGCTTTAAAATATACTCTGATATAAAATTATGTATTATCGCATGTCTTTTTTTGAACTGGTCAATGATATTGAAATATGTATTTCGGATATTGATCTGGTTATACCAAAAGTTACACGTGTATAGATTAATGCGAGTTTTTTTTAACTGTATCGATTGTTGTTCCCTACTCATGGAATTGTGAGGTTCAGGACCTAGTCTTACAATGTCGGTGGGTATATTCATTTTGTCTCGGAAGGATGACATCACAACTCCATTGATTGAATACTATTTTAGTTTAAGACAACTAGTGTTCAGCTCTCAATATTGTGAACGGACACCTTAAAATTCTAGTATCATATTATTTTCAAATAACACTATGGCCAAAGCGTCATTGAATTTGTTAACTTATAATGGGTATTTGTCACCGTATCATTTTATCCAAAAAGGGGAAGTTCGAAAATGTATTGAAATGATTTTTTTTGGATCTTATGAGATACATGTACAGGGATTTTAGCAAAAAATGTTTTTAATCAAAATCACATAGCATCATAATAGCTGTACACCAATTTAAATGATAAAATAGTCATTTCATCTACATAAACGAAATTGAATATGATTCAAAAGAAGACTAGCAAGATGATAATTTCTTTGTCTTCATTTTTATGGGGTCCTTTCATACTCTCATGTCATTTAAATATGAACTGTTTAGACTGACAAATAAAAATGTTGGGGTAACAATTACACAAATTTTCATTATTTTGTAAGAAATGTAATGAGGTACTATTCATATAAAAGATAACTGACTCCATGGACAAAAATGATTGAGGTTTCAATAAGTGATTATATAAAACTTAAGTTTAAACCACATTTCAGAGAGGGATATAAATGTGTTCCTTCTTAGTTAATAATTTATTAAATGAATGAAACTTATTAAGTTTAAACCACATTTCAGAGAGGGATATGAATTTGTTCCTTCGTAGTACATAATTTATTGAATAATTTAATGCTACTGCCTCAAAAATCAATTCATTCACTTATTACTGTATACATATTTCTTTAAAAAAAGGTTTCTTTTATAGTCAATCTATGAAATAAGGAGAAAAACGCAGAGCACTGAGTATGGTTGCTCTGCCTCAGTGTATATCTCTATTTAGTTGACAGGCTTTGGTATTGTAAATAATTTACTAGGTTGAGCAACTTGACCATCAAGGCTTCTCTTTATTGTTTTGAAAACCAAAGCAAGAGCTTGGATAAAAGTTTTCAGGACAAACATGATCACCAGGAAGTTCTATTTACCCTTTAATCTAAGGTCAATAAATGGCTTTCTTTCCCCTTCAATGGAAGTTTTTACTAAGCATAGGAGCGAGAAAGTGTTTATATACAAACATGATCACCACGACCAGTAAAAAGATTTACCCTGAAATTGGAAAAAAAAGGTTTACTCATACTATTTATGAGTTATTGTTTACAAAATACTATTACACTTGTACATGTTGTTGTATTTACAATTTTTATATGACCGCTAAAACAAATGTTGATCGTATAATGGTATGCTGTCGTCGCCGTTGTTTGAGTCGTCTGAAGACACATTTGGTGTCCGGACAATATCTTTATTTTAAGTAAAATGATCTCTATTATTTTTTAAAAAGGTCCAATACCACAAACGGAAGGTTGAGATTGATTTTGAGGATGATGGTTTCAAGTAAGGGACCCAAAACAAGCATTGTTTTACCGTCAGTATATTAACTTTTGTATAAATATTTCATATTGCTCTTAAATGGTACTACACTGTTTAATACCACAAGTAGATAGGGTTTACATTAATTATTATATTACCATGATCCAGTAGACTTATATGGGGTTCTTTGAGGCAACAATTCCGTTTATTATTATTCTTATTTTTTAAGCACTTTTAAACAGGATAAAAAGTTGTAAATTATTAAAATGATAAAGATCACCATTACATCTATCATTGCAAACGTTTTTAGAAAACACTTAATCACAATTTTATACAGACCACTAAAGATATTTTACCTACTCTCCAAATACATGACAAAGCAGCTCTAGTCATTTACTAAACTTCTGTTAATGAATATTTGTATATTCATATATATATAACATTGTCATATTAGATAAAAAAAAAATTATAAGAATACAAATATTTTAATAAGCAAATAGATATTTTTCGGGAATATACATTTTTTTTATCTAACATCAGATCATATACTGTTCTTGCATCTAATGCATTAAACAAGCAGCACTTAAAATTAAGTTCAAACAACGAACTCTTATATACTCTTCTAAGTATGAGCATAATTATTGTTTTACATTTCCAACGTCTATATTTCCATGTTAATAAATTATATGTTATTCATAAGATTATGAGCGGAACAAACAATGCTTACTTCGATCAGAAGATTATTAAACCTCTGAAAGGTACTACTGTTGAAGATTATAATTACTTTTTAAAAACAAGAACAAAAGCAAATGTTTTGCAGTAAACATACATTTCTATATCAAATATACAATACATACAATAAAAAAAATCTTTTTAATAGATAGATGAAGATGTGGTATGAGTGCCAATGAGACAACTTTCAAGCCAAATAACAATTTATAAAAGTAAACCATTATAGGCCAATGTACGGCCTTTAACGCGGAGCCTTGGGTCATACTGAAAAGCAATCTATAAAGGCTCCCAAAATTACTAATGTAAAACCATTCAAACGGGAAAACCAATGGTATAATCTATATAAAAACGAGTTTGGATTAAAATCGAAGTTCTTTCAACTAGTTGCAAAATAATCTATTCAAATCGACAATACGAGTATATATCTTCATATATCTATATAACAATATTTGCATATATACATGTATACAAAATAAAACCAAAAAAAACACAGCTACCACCAATTTTATATACTAGTACTTTCAAAAAAACATGAATACCCTAGCATATTTGCATTTACCAAAAATAAAAACCTACAGCTATAGTAATGATCAAGCTTTTTATGAAGATATAAACATATTTGACACATGTGTCATTTATACTGAAGAAGCAAATACGGACCTATTTATGTGTCTTATATCTACCACTCATTGCATATAGTCAGTGTTCTCCTTCGAGCTTGACTTTTTTTAACCAAAGATGTATGATTACAAAAACAGTACACACATAACATAACGATGAAAACGACAAAAAATCATAAACACTACATAATTTCAAACATTGTATACATAGTAATCATTGGTAATGCAATTAATGTTATACTTAAATTTAAAACCAAAGTTTGGGTGTAATATTTTAAAATTACATGCAATATAAAGTATTTGTTACAACATTTTCAGTGTGAAATAGTAGCACAGTTCTTATTAATTGCAATTAATTGCGAATAATAAATAAATCATCCACAAAATTAATGTATTTCACAATTATTTTTTTTACAATTTTCCCTTAGAGAGCGCGACATCGTGATGATACATGCACATGGAGCGCGAATAACAAATATCCTTGGTAGTGATATGAATTCCATTACAGTGTGAATAAATAAAATTAAAAAAAAATTACGTCCAAATTCGTTACATCATGCTTGTTTTAAAATGTAACGAAAATTTTGCATTATTAGATTCATCTTAATTACGTCTCTTAATTGTAGTGAAAATTGTTATTTGTTTAAAAATGAAAATGTTTTTTTGTCTATTTCAGTCTAATAAACGGAGGACAAGATTGTTTCTACCTAAATCAACAACACACGATAACTATTAAACGAACTAAATATTTAAGTAAATTAGAGCGTGCATTGCAATCAAAGAAACAATTGACCTTCACAATTAAGACTTTTTGTATGCCTTAAAGCAAAATACATATACACTATGCATTGTTCGGATTGATTCTTCAAATGAAAGATCTATCGCTTTGAAAAAATAACTGCATATATAAGAATAAAGACACACACAAATTCATCCAAACTTAATAGTCCATTAATTATTATGATAATATTTATGATAAAGACTTGTTTTTGTAAAGATAAATACAAATACTACAAAGAGGAAGTGAAACGATAGACCCCAAATCCAGACCTTCATATATTAATTGTAACACCGCCTAGGAAGGTAGGATTAATAAAAAGAAATAGAGACCATTCATAAAAGAAATCGTTTTCTATATTTTTAATATTTCTTGTTACTCGTTTCCTTCCTCTTTCATGTTCATAAAGAGTTATTGCAAATTGTCAAACATGTCAAACGACCACTTTGATTTTGACATAATTTTGTAAAGTCTTAATATACAAGCATTGGGTCTTGCTAAGGGTTTATTGTTTTAGAATATTTATGATACTTATAGTAGATTCAGTGCTTTTCGCCCGTATTACTTGCAGTCAATCAAAAACTGTTCAGTACCTTTTCAGACATCTCAGTATGAAGTTTGTTTTTACAGGTTCAGATCACCCCTAGTTTTTAAATGGGATTCGTTTTGCATACTCTTTAGTGTTCTATGTTGTGTGTACTATTGTTTGTCTGTTTGTCTTTTTCATTTTCAGCCTTGGCGTTGTCGGTTTATTTTCGATTTTTGAGATTGACTGTCCCTTTGGTATCTTTCGTCCCACTTTTTGCAGCTACTGATCAGTCTGAACATAAACTCAGCTGATCTACATTGAATGTATGCAAATTATTAACAATGTTCTGAATTTACGACAGTTAAAATCCGGAATATAAACTGTGAATATAGAAAAAGATGTGGTAGGATTGCCAATGAGGTAACTCTTCACAAGATACCAAATGACTCAAAACTTAACAAAACCGAAACAGACTTTAGATTTGATATTTTAACAATTTAAGAGCTGTTTAGTTCAAAATCATTTTTTCAATTCAAAATTATTTCAGTTCAGAATTTGTTACTTAAGATGGTTTCGATGAAATCTTTACTGTCTCTTTCGATTTTCTCTATCAATTCATGTAAACTTTCGTATGAATGTTGTTTTTGCCTGTACAATTCTTGTTTTAAAGCAAGTTGACGATTTGTCCTAACAAGCGTGTCTAATTCTTGCTTTAGCTTGATGTCGAAAATTTTCTTTATCATTTTCTCATACTCCAAACTAAACGATTTTTTAAAGCAATCATGGATTTTGCTACGCGACAAAGATTTTAAAATGAATTTCCAAAACTTTTCGGCCATTTGTGTTTTTCTTTGTTGATTTGTTTTGAATAAATCTCCCAACACAATTCTTATATATACATAAGCAATAGTTTCAAAAATTCCAGGTACACCTGGAAGTATATTAACGGATGCAGACATGAAATTATCACTTATAGCATTTGATCGTAGTGGACTTTGAAAGCCAATCATGTTCGTTTTAATCTCGTTTAGCCTTGATTCAACTTCTAGTAAAAAAGTTTTCATTTCTGTGTCAACTTCAGCAACTATTTTCTTCATTTCCTCACCATCGAGCCAATCTCGGGTAGCTTTCCCAAACCTTGCATGTAGTATGTCTGTCACAGATAGCATTCCTACCGAAGAAACTGCAATATCATGTTCAGGATTTATGATTTGTTTTTTCGTTTTTTCCAAGTTTAGATACGCATGAAGCTTGTCTGTCAATTCAGTAGTTTTTTCCTCCTTGTCGATTTCAAAAGCAACTCTTACCTACAATAATGATGATAAAAACGTTGTTACATTTTTCGGAACCGAATTCATTGCGATTTTTTACTGTTTAAGGTAGATTACAAGTATAAAGGTAACAGTAGTATATCGCTGTTCAAAACTCATTAATCCATGGACAAAAACAAAATCGGGGTAACAAACTAAACCTAAGGGAAAACGAATTAAATATAGCAGGAGAAAACGACATAACACTAAAATGTAACACACACATAAACGGACCGAGCATCAGACAAAATCCCGCGAGAATAACAAATATACCATCAAAACCAAATTCATGAATTTTGAATAGACAAGTACCGTGACACGTATATCTTTTTTGAGACAGATTTTTTTTTATAATTTGCCAAAATGAAGATTTTGATATGCTCTTTTCAAAAATTTGATAAAAAGTATGGGTCACCGTGCTATTTTATAAGCTATGACTATTGAAAATTTCAAAATTTGGTTAGTTTGTTCATGAAAAAACACATTAGTGTGCATAAGAAAATAAATTGTGATAAGAAAGGTTTCATAACTTGTTTAAAGAAAAAAATGTCACCGAACTTGTTTTCTTGATACAAGTAAAATTAAAAAAAAATCTATTGGTCCTGTAAAACTTTGGTACTAAAAGAGTTATCACTCCGTAAATGTCTCATTTGAAAAAATGATTTTTGAATAAAAAATATAGATATTTGTTAAAATATTTTGAATAATACGATGTATTAACACGTTTTTTTTTAGATAGACAAAACAGTCTAACCATAATGATGAATTACATATCTCTCTTCACATTTGCAGATTTAGGCAAATAACTAGACCGATTTTGTACAGTGATTGTACAATCCAAGATGGCGGCATACCATGAATCTACCTTAATTCATGCTGGTTTTTAAATATTTACATATCAAACTTGTACAGATCTAGAGCAAACAAGAAGAAAATATTAATGGACTTCAATATTTGTCAATGAATGATCGCAAAACAACAATAGTATTCTGATTAAATGACAAAATCCCATAATTTTGATAATATAACTAAAAAATTGAACAAGAGCTTATTATGCAAGCAAAGAAATGGAAGAAATATGAGAAAAAGGTAAAAAAAAGAAACTCTATATGGAGAATTATACAGGAAAATCACTTATATGGTGGCAATAACAATAATAATTTTACTAAAAAAATTGAAAGTCTTTCCACATCATAAAAGAAGATAGTTTCTTCATAATAATGCAATAACTAATGATTTGATTTTACTTATAAGTAAGATAAATAAGGGAGATAATATGCTACTTCCTGTAAAATGAATGTCCCTTCCTGTCTCATATGATAGCTTCTTTCACACTGATTCTAAAAGTATATAGTTTCTTTATACTTTTGTATGTAGGATGGGAGATAATTGGCCACTTCTGGTTTGTTGGAAGTCAATTTTAGTCTTTAGCTATGAGTTTACCTTTCTACATTGGTTAGAGATATAGGGGGAGGGTTGAGATCTCACAAACATGTTTAACCCCGCCGCATTTTTGCGCCTGTCCCAAGTCAGGAGCCTCTTGCCTTTTTTAGTCTTGTATTATTTTAATTTTAGTTTCTTGTGTACAATTTGGAAATAAGTATGGCGTTCATTATCACTGAACTAGTATATATTTGTTTAGGGGCCAGCTGAAGGACGCCTCTGGATGAGGGAATTTCTCGCCACATTGAAGACATGTTGGTGACCTTCTGCTGTTGTTTTTTTTATTTGGTCGGGTTGTTGTCTCTTTGACACATTCCCCATTTCCATTCTCAATTTTATATGTATCTATATGACAAAATATATGGAGTCTGAGTACTTTTATAGGAAAATTTGTAAAAAAAAGTTACTTCTGATTTTCTCAATGTCACTTCCGGTAGATTTTTGTCAAGGTCATTTGACACCTTACCTTTTATTACATGGTCAAATGCCCTTATAATGAACTTAGTTGAAGTTATAATCAAATAACTTTATATCAAGATATTTCAGGGCACCAACTCCTAAATGACTTAATGTAGCATATCTTCATTACAATAAAGCAGACATTTTGCATTTGTTCTTTTATATGTATCTTTTAAAGTGTCAGAAAATATGCAAAAGCAAGCAAAATTCACAATTGAAAACTTGACCTTGACCTTTGACCTTTGGCTGCAGATTTATTTTGTAAAGGTAGATAACTCCTTTAAAATTTCATCGAATCGCTTCGATCTAAATTTGGAGATGCACACAGAAGATAAACAGCTAATAGTTAAGATAACTCTTACAAAGAAAATTGTTCGGCTTTGCAGGGTAAAATTTAAATGAGGATAACTATACGATACAATATGAGAAATATCTCAGCGATATATTGCAAAATAAACATTTATCGCAAAAATTAAATTTGGCGGAAAAAATGATAATAATCAGAAGAAAAACCAATTGTTCAGAGAATTGAAGACCTTTCCACCAAAAACAATGTATTCTAATATGAAAATTATAAAATTAAGTTTAAAATGTCATTTCAATTGTCAAATGATAGCGTATTGTACGCTAATACCAAATATATATGGTTTCTTTACGGTGTTATTAAACTAAGAAATATAAGTTATTACTTCCGGATTCCAGGTTAAAAAATGTTTCCTCCGGTAATATTTGAATATTTACTTGACACTGATTCCAAAAATATTTTTATATTCCTAAAGTACAAAAATAGCTACTACCAGTTTACACAATGTCACTTCCGGTTGTTTTTTTCAAGGCTAAAAGGTTTGGCCTAATTTTTATTTAATTGGACCAAGGACCTCAAATTAGAAGATCTTATACGGTTTTTGAAAATCAGTGAATTTAAGCCAAATTCAAAAAATAGACTTTGACCTTAACCTTTGACCTTGACCCAATTTTCATATTTTTTTACCAAGGATCCTTGGTCTATATCACTAATGGTTCACAAGATAGAAATGCATATCACTTATATAAAAAACAAGGTGAAATAACTCTCATATGGAGTGTTTATATCGCTTCGGTCAAAATACAACAAATCCAGAGAAAGATATAACAAGTTATTTTATAAATCTTAATCTTTACAGGTTGGAAAGAAGTAGCGGGTATAAAAGAAAACAGTGTTTGGGGAAATAACTCCCACAACTTAAAGTATTTGGTTACGCAGGGTAATTCCAAAGGAGCATAAACTGTTCGATATCATGTACCAAATATCTAAACGACATATTGGAAAACAAATATTTATCGCAAGAATAAAATAAGGCGGAAGAGAGAAAAAACAATCAGAAGAAAAAAAATAGGTCTTTCCACAGAAAAGTGGAAAGACCTACTAAATACTGTACTTTTCAATCTATTGCCGGTTAGATTGTAGCTATTTTGTGCAGATACCATGTTAAAAAAACACAAACCACAAGTCACATTTGTTTTGTATTTTCTTTATTGTATTTTTTTTTATCGTTTATGATCTTTAGTTTTAAATGTTCTACAAGTAAATTTGGAGTTTCCCTGACTTAAACAAAATCGTCATTGATGCCATGCCTGAAAAATAATACGTCAATCGAGAGTTTCTCCGATATGATTTTTTTTTTTAAATCTTGAATTAATAAAATCAAAGATTATCCGTACATTTCTAGTCTTTGACTTTGTATTCTAACTAGAAAGATAATGCCAATTAGTTCTTCATTTATCGCTTGGAATTCACACATTGCATTGTTTATGGCAACTGTAAATATCCTCATCACAATACACTGTTGACACAGATATATTTCCAGTCTTGTGTAGTTTGATAGTAAAATGCAAATATTGAAACTAAAATGGAACTCCAACACGTACACTATGCTAAACAATCAAAATCAATGAACCACGACTGATGGTGCAGTGTTTTATAGTATTCAATGAAATGTGAAATGTCAATTCTTATAAAACTGAATACCAAATAACACCGACTAATTATCATTTGATTACATTTAAACTAATCTAAACACAAATAACCTGTAAGATATGCTCATTCTAATGGACCATGCTTATATCTTCAACAACATGGAGATTTTCAAATGACTAAACAACTGAATGTCAACTATTACTAGCTTAATATTAGTTGTTTATTTTTAAGTGATCTATTATCTATTAAGCTTAACATAAAAAAGAACTATTCGAAAGAACGTTATTGTGGGGTCAGGGCGACATCCTTTACACGAATATGATATATGTATTTGCTTAGAAAACTGCATACCAATTACCATTGATATATTACTAGTGTTTCCCAATTAACCGACTTGATCACTAACTTCATCTTGTAAACTAAGCAAAATTTTTATGTTCGACACACCATGCCTGATGCAGCTGGGCACATTATTTTCATTGAAATAAGATTTGCCAATATTAGTTCACTTGCATACCAAATGTCATGCATCTGTCACGGGTGTCCATAAACTGACCTAATCACAAACTGAAAAAGAAGTAAGTGTAACCGGATGTTGTTACGAAGTCTCCCAAAGCTCCCATATTCTTTTGTATGGTACATTGTCCCAAACAAGACTATATATATGGTTTAGTGTAGGGATCTTGACCGTTTACAAGTATTCAAACAAGAAGGGATAGGATGACTCCCTAGGGACTTCTCTTTTGTTTCACTTTATTTGTTTTAGTGTCCCCTACAAGTATATAATTATATTGTTTATTGGCGTGGATCTGGACCATTTACTTTGTACAAGATAATAGAACATTCTCAAATTGAATGGGGTGGGGGTGACCCCAGGGAATTCCTTTCAATTTCATTTAATATGTTGTGTTGTCCCCTAAAATATATATATATGGTTTAGGGGTGGGGATTTGTTTACAAGTTTTTCAAACAAGAGGGGTTGGGGCGACCACGTAGGGACTTCCTTTTTATTTATTTTTTTATTGTCCCCTACTAGAATATATATGATTTAGGGGTGGCGATCTGGACTCTTTATATTATAATAGCACATTCTCAAATTGAATGGGGTGAATGACCCATAAGGACTTCCCTTTTATTTCATTAAATTTGTTTTATCGCCCCATTCAAGAATATATGGTTAAGGGATGGGGATTTGGACAGTTTACAAGATAATAGCATATTATCAAATTAACAGGGGTGGAAATGACCCCCCCCCCCCCCCAAGGGATTCCCTTTTTAGTTCACGTGATGTGTGTCATTGTCCTATAATCATTTCTGAAGACTGTGTGTTTATCACTTAAAGTTTTCAAGTTATATTCATTTGAAAATATTCGAAAATAAAATCCCATGGAGCTCTTTAGTAAACCCCACCACTTTTTCGCCCCTAAAACCCTTTTATAGAGCCCAAATGCACAAACGAACGATTGATGCCTCATCTAGACATATTTGTCTAACATTTTATGAAACCCTAAGTAAATCTGAAAAGTGGTTTTGGAAAAACGCTGCGGACAAGTTCATTTGTTGAAGTGGCGTAGGAAGAAAGAGTAAAAAGAAGAAGAGGAATAATAAAAATTTAACAATTCAGAAAAAAATTGAAGGTCTTTTCGCCAAAAACAATGTTTTTTAAAATGAAAGATTCAAAATTGAGTTTAAAATGTGATTTCAATCGTCAATGATAGCTTATTGTACGCTGATTCCAAAAATATATGGTTTCTATACAATATTTTTTTAAATAAGGGAGATTATTTGTCACTTCCGGTTTGAAAAATGTTACTTCTGATAATATTTGAATATTTACTTGACACTGATTCCAAAAATATCTGGTTCTATATACTTAATATTAATACGGTACAATAAATAGCGATTTCCGGTTTCCACAATATTTCTTCCGGGTGTTTTTTTTAAAGGTTAACTATGTTGATACCATTTGACTAAAGTCTCATGGCTTTATCATGTATACATATGAGGTAAAAGCAAAGGTCAAAATCTAGAACAGCATATTAAGCTATGACCTTGAGATCAATTTCAAGGTCATAAACTAAGAACCTCAAATCAAAAGACCATAGGTCTTAATAATAATGTAGAATTAATAATTTTAATCATAGAAATGCATATCACTTGTATCAAATGCATAAGGGGAAATAACTCTCATTTGGAGCGTTCATATTTCTTCGGTCAAAATAGGACATATCATGCAAGGATTATAACTAGCAATTTTGTAAAATAATTTGTCGTAATCTCTTACGGTTGCAAAGAAGTAGTGGACACAAGGAAAACAGTGTTTGGGGAGAAAACTCCTACAACGAAAATTATTCGATAACACAGGGTAAAGAAAAGCGCATACGCTTTTCGATATCATATACCAAATATCTAAGCGACATATTGCGAAAATAAATATTTATCGTAAGAACAAAATTAGACGGGGAAAAATAATTATAATCAGAAGAAAAACCATAGGTCTTCACATAAAAAAGTTAAAAGACCTAACAATAAGAACTGAGCAAAAAACAATAAGTCTCCAAACTTTGTTGAAAGGACTTAAGAAATGTCGACGCTACCACTGACGCCGTGGCTGATTACGATTCCGAAATTTTTATTCATTGACGAAGCCAGACAAAACAATATAACATTTTGTTTTTGAACAATGGAATTATTGTCAAACTTTGTTCTATAAGGTCCTAAAATGGCCCCATTTTTTAGCGTAAATTTCAACTTCAGATTTATCGACCAATATCACGATAAATAACAGCTAATACATATAAGACTTCAATAGCTCATATAAAAAGTTACTTTAACAACATTTGAATAGATTCTTTGTTAATTTCATTTTGATTTCGAAAAATAATACCAATGCATATATAAGGTAAATTCCAAGCCCTTGTTTATTAAATAAATATCTTGAAAAGTAGCTCTATAACCAATATTTTTATCTTATCTTGTTCCTTAAGTAATGCTGTTCAAACTGTGTTGGCTAACTCCGTTGAAACCTGAACACAATGGCATTGATCATTAACTGGAAGTAAACAAGGTTATGAAAATTTTGACCTTGATTATTAAAAAGTAAAGTCTCTTTTTAAACTTTATAATTTGATTTTCCAACTTTCGGATGAATATTAAATAATAACGTCTTATGCCGAAACCTTTAAAGAGAAAATAAAAGGAGTAAGTTCGGAATTTACCTTATATATGCATTGGTATTATTTTTCGAAATCAAAATGAAATTAACAAAGAATCTATTCAAATGTTGTTAAAGTAACTTTTTATATGAGCTATTGAAGTCTTATATGAAAAGAAACTAGGTACAAAACTGTTTTGCCATATGTATATGTAGAGGAAAAAAACCCAAAAAGAGTACAAACATTTGAAGAAGAAATCATAAAGAACATCATAAAGGCCAATTATCAACACCATCAAAATAAAACTTGACCTGTATCTAATGATCAAAGGCATTGATTGCAAAATCTCCATTGTTATGGTTTATATATCGTGGTGCTATTTTTCCTTATATCTTGTTAGTTTTCTAGAATTACCATGGACTAATATTGTGGTAAAGTATATTATTTACCAAACCAGTGATATCATTTGTTACCAGATTGAGTGTAAGTTTAGCAAATAAAATATTTTCTTCGAAATACTTGAGTATCACAGGATCAGTCAGGATTCTACTCTGTCAAAATTAACTCCCCATTACGCTAGTTCATTTTCACAATTATTGTAAAAATGGAAGCCATTGTAGGGATGACGCGCTGCCAAATTTGCTGTCGGAAACCGATAAATTTATCCACAATGCACCTTTACGATCCTTATATGTCATTTGTTGGTTTCTTTTAAAGACAAATGCATCAACTAGCTAATAAGCATTAGATAATGTTGTTGTCTGCATTGATTCAAGTTAAAACAATTGTCTGGTCGGTTGTCGGGTGATATTTTCGAAAATTCATAAACATTTAAAGATTTCAGTTGTGGTTGAAGACTTTAAACCCTAGTTATCACGCACACAACAAATATTCGAAAACATGAATTTCATCATCCAACTTAAAGGACTGTCGTCAAATGCTTTCAGTTAAAAAAAAATAGCTATTTGAACACACAAAAACATTTTTTAAGATTCATTAACTAAGTAGTATACTTAACCCATGCATTTCATCTTTTAGTACTGTATTTCTTTTATGTTTTAAAGTCAACCTGTAGCTTTTATATACAAAAATTATAGAATCTGAAGCGAGACGATGTATGAAATATTCTTGCTTTGTATGATATCAAGACAAACTATTTGACTCAAAAACGCCCTTACATAAAAGGTGTACTCGATTGTTATCCATTTTTTAAATTTTTATCATCAGTCAAATCAGGGACGGGCAGGAACGAAAATTACTGAACTAATAGATTCATATGTTTTCCGTCCGTGGTAAAAAAAAATAAAATCGGAGGTTATGCATTTTCTTCATCCAACTTGAAAGATGCCCATGTCGCAGATTTGATATCTTATTGTTCTGCTTACTTATGTACTAGATAAATAGAAAACTTATGCAAATGGTGTTTTTGAAATAAAAAAAAACTTGTAATTTAAAAGAAAATAATAATTCTGTTTGTTTCAATTAACTTTTAAAATCTTTGTCACAAAAGTAAAAATCACAGTACGCATTTATTGAAGAATGAAATCGCATGGCAATAACTTATGAAAGTAATACGTCTGGCGTATTAAAGTATAAGCCTTGTACTTTTGATAACAATTTGCAGAACTGGGTCGATGCAACTGCTGGTGGACCTTTCGTCCCCGAGGTTATCATCAGCAAAGTAGTCTGGAATATCAATCATATGTCCATTTATATAAATTTGAGGTATTAAAATTTTTAATTAGTTGAAATGCAAAGGATTTTCCTATCCAAGGCATAAATTACCTAAGCCATTTTTGACAGAACAAATTGGGAAATTTTTGTCTTTTTCAACTTTATACGTGTGTGGCTTTTTAAATATTTGATCTGAGCGTCACTGAAGAATCTAACGAAGACAAATAAAATTATAAGCTTGATACCTTTAATAACTATTAACCTTCATGAGCTGAAATGTAAACTTTGGAGATCACTTGTATATATAGTGGATGGTTAGTGAAAAACATTTTTAAAATCTAAAAGTTATGTCTATACTACGGCGAAATAACTCCAACATGGTCGTCAAACATCAGTATTGACTCAGTGATAAACAAGTAACAAGAGATTTGCTTATGAAGTATGTGGTTTGAAAGCATTGAATTCTGTTGATTAAGAATCGTTTGAAACAAAAACTTTGAAAGCCTAGGATGTATAAGTACAAAGAATATTTGATAAGCTTTATTTTAAATAATGTCTTTAAAAATAGTAAAATATTTCTAAGATCTTTGTAGTATGTAAATCACTTCTAAATTTATCAACGCCGTGATGAAGCATTGAATTTTACAAATCCGACGTAAGTATTAATGTAACAGCCACTATGTTCCGTCAGTTACTTTGTTCCGTAGGAACTTTTCAACTAGTTATTTCATTCCGATGGAACTTTATAACTAGTTGTTTTAATCCCATTGCAGTCGAAAAATTCCAGAAAAAAGTAGCTAGTAAAAAAATTCCCGGAACAATGTAGCTAGTTGAATAGTTCTTGCGGAACAGAACAAACTAGGTACATCGTTTTGGAACAAATCAGCTAGTCAATTCATTCCAGCATATCATAATAACTGACCACAACACTAAGTACAAACCAACTAGTTCCAGCGTAACAAATAATTAGTTGGACAATATGTACTTCATGGTTATGTATATCAAATGAAAACTTAAATGTTTAATTGAAAAGTGAACGTGTGCCCATTTTGCTTTCATAACTCATTGTATTTAATATATTAAACAAATGCAATGAAAATATCATATATAATATCAGATTCATCACTAGTAAACAAGTAAAATCATTTTTAGAAATATTCATACATGCTGTTCTTTCTAACATTTCTTTTTCTTTTTGGTCTATATGGACTAGGTTGCGACTCCAACTATCGTTCAATTGTATATCTGTTTGACTTTCAGAATCTTCTTGGAATTAAAACGTGTCCTGAGTTTTGACTCACTAGGCAAAAAAGAACTTTCTAACTGTAGCTGTCTCACTAATAGATAAGTTCGGTTGATCATTTTGACTTGTTCGTAAATTCCGTTATAGACTTATTTGACAAAGAGGAACTTTGTGGCTAGTTGATAATTTATGTGGCAAGTATTTTTGTTTCCCTTTGAAATGGTTCAAAGATAATTTGTTGCGCTTTTATTTTGCATCCATTTTCCAAATGGAACTTTGGGTTAGTTGATCAGTTTCGTTGGAACTTTCGGACTAGTTTGTTAGATCCGGTTTTGACTGATTTGGCAAAAAGAAACTAGGTGGAACTTGATAACCAGAGGAAGAACAAAGTTACTAGTAGTTAATAAGTTTCTCATTTTCGGCAAGTTAGTTCTTTCCGCCTTGAACTTTCCAACGTCGTCACAAAAGAGTATTTACATAAATACGTTACAATTATATAAAATAAATTAAATAAACTCACATTTTGTAAGCTGTCTTGCAAAACCTCAATGTTTCTCGTATTATTTCTTATCATTTCTTGTTGGTTTCTCTTGGATAGACTTATCCAATGTAACCGAGCAAGTGTCCCTCTTTCTGCATTCTGTGTAAAATCTTCCAGAAAACTAACAAAAACAGAAACAAATGCATAAGCTTTACATGCTTTACAAGTTTAAGGTGACTTATCAAACTAGACTTGTTACTAGTTTGTACTAAAATGAGCAATACCATAGGTGGTATAAAGGAGCAGGATATGCTTACTCTTTAGGAGCACCTGAGATTCCGCCCAGTATTTGGCGGGGTTCATGTTGCCTAGTCTTTAGTTGTAATGCGTATTTTGTGTAGTATTGTTCATCTGTTTGTCTTTTTATGTTTTGAGCAATGGCGTTGTAAGTTTGTTTTCTACTTTCATGGTTTTAATGTGATTGTAGTGTCTTAAGCCTCTCCTTTACACATTGTCTTCTTGTCCTCGATTAGAAAATGCGATTGTTCTTCATCAATCGATTTAAAACGTGCATCAGCCAATATGATTTTATATAGAAAATACAATTCTCTTTAAAAACATGCAATCTTAGTTCCCAAATTTCTTTAGACTTTTGTGTGTTTACCTGTTTGTGAAAGCTCACAATCAAACAAGTCGTAGCCTATTTTATGATTGGCGATATGCCTGGTGCTGTGTGACATCATTGGCCTTTTTGTACATGAAGTTATAATCAAAAGTTCAGAACAAATAAGGTGTATAAATTGAACATTATTATATATCATTACCTAAAATGATGTTTTATTCTCTTATTTTGATTTCTTTGTATTGTTACTTGTAGTAAAGCTTCAAATCTCTTTAATTCGTTTTTAAATCTTCTTCCGCCGGTTTTTCTCTGTAAGAAGAATCGTCATTCGAAAAAGTATAAGGGATAAAGTACATGTGATTAAGAATGTAGACAATTAAAACAATTCTGAAAGTTACTGAAAACTACCGAAAAATGTACCAAGGTGAATACATTTATTTCCCATTTATTACCAATTAAATAATGGCATCAAAAGCATGAATATTTTTTTTCGTATTTTTCGACTGTTTGTCAAAATTCTTACTGCAAGTTTTCATGACAAAGTAAATTTCTTGACTAAAACCAATTTACATTGTTGAAATACATTGACCGATGACCAAAAAACATTGACTGAGACTAAGAATTATGGGATGTTTTCATAGTTTATCGATTAATTAACTGTTTTATAAAGGTTTATTTATTTATTTTGTTGTTTGATTCTTGTTGTTCACTCTTCAGTTTTCAATGGGTTTTTTTGTGTTCTGCTGTTTGTCTGTTGACCTTTAACTTTTCTTTTCAATAATGACATTGTCAGTTCATTTTCGACATATGTGTTCGAATGTCCTTTTGTTATCTTTCGCCTTTCTTTTATAGATCTAGTTTATTTATTGACTTAATAAACACTGTCAGACGGATAACATATTTAAAAAATATCTTTACTTCTATAGCTACAAAGTAAAATACAAAAACAAACAAGAAAATACCATTTACAAAAGTCCAAACCCAAAGCTCAAATACAGTATCTGTCATTTTCCTGAGGCAAGAAAAACAGACATAAATGTATTCACATTTGTTATTTTGGGGCCTTTTATATCTGACCATGCGGGAAAAAAATTGTTATTGTTGAAGGCCGTATGGTGATCTAGAGTTGTTAATTTTGTGTTATTTGGTCGCTTAGGAAGAGTTGGGAATCATAACACATCTTTGTTATACCTTATATCGCTACTGGAAATTGACAACTTAATGAACTGATTAATAATGCACCCCTCCAATTGTCTCAATCGTAAAATCAATGCACATCAACCTTAATTATTAATGTATGTGCAATTTCGTCTCTGGTGGAGAGTTGTCTTATTGGCAATCGTTGTACCAACTCTTTTGTTTGTTATTGAAAACGCAATATGTATCGATGCACTTTATATAAAATGAAAAAGAGATCAATATCAGATCAAGAAAAAAATACTACTGCGACAAAACCACAAAACGCAAAACGTGATATTTGTGCTGACATAACTGATCAGGCAAACATGTAACCTTATTACATTCTTTCGAAACATGTTCTTGTCTGATAGTAAATAACAGCTAACATGTCCCATGTTAAGGGGAGGGTTGGGATCCCGCTAACATGTATAACCCCGCCACATTATGTATGTATGTGTCTGTCCCAAGTCAAGGAGCCTGTAATTCAGTGGTTGTCGTTGGTTTATGTGATACATATTAGTTTTTCGTTCTTTTTTTTATATAAATGAGGCCGTTAGTTTTCTCGTTTGAATTGTTTTACATTGTCTTGTCGGGCCTTTTTATAGCTGACTATGCGTTTTTAACTTTGCTTATTGTTGAAGGCCGTACGGTGACCTGTAGTTGTTAATATTTGTGTCATTTTGGTCTTTGTGGATAGTTGTCTCATTGGCAATCATACCATATCTTTTTTTTATATAACAAATTTCTTAAAGTGTATTGGACATGTTAGATACAAGAAATTTAAATTCAATGTAATAAAGCATATGTAAATCTGTTTATTGTCGTCATCTTTCGTTTTATATAATCAGATTAATATAAAGATAAATTATCAAAGCAGAACTAACATGAGTACCATCTTTATGCTTCGAATTCGTTGGCTTTCGACACAGAAAAATCAACGAGTTGATTAAAAAATTGAATTAAGAAAATGGTAAACAGTAACATTTAATTCAACCATACGCAAATGCATATGCCCTTGCTTCATTTATTACATAAATATGGCCGTTAGTTTTCTCGTTTGAATTTAGACAAACTATAGTAGTTAAATTCTTCCAAAATATGTATCAGTGATTATTAACTTTTTGAAACTTTATGCGTCAAATAAGAAAAAACATAATTTTATTAATGAAAGAACATGACAAAACTAAACTAAACAAGATTTTTTTATATTAAAGAAGTAAAACGGCTATACAAACTGTTTATCTGTAAAACCTATTTGCAAAAAAACATGTAGCAACATGATATCTGATTGCAACATTTAAATTTATATATTGAAGGATAATAATGTTATCATTAGTAATGTTGCCCACTTTGCTAAGATATGATATTCTTTATGTTGAAAAATCTGTTTGTAGTGTCAAATAGGCAAAAAATTGTTGACCTTTATATTTTTTTATCTAAATATAAAAGGTTACAATAATTATTTTGTTATGAGTAACATAAAAGCTAACTGAATTTTACTAGTATGTTATATACATAAACATATTCATGGATCTACAATCTGTCGGTACCTGTATCTTACCATTGCGCAAGTTTCTATTTTTCTCTGACTGTTTATGACGGCTTACACAAAATCCACTGGATGTTGGATTTGAATGGATTGATACTTTAGTCTTAAACGCTTACAGGTTTTACCTCGCCACATTATGTATGTATGTTCCTGTTCCAAGGAGTCAGGAGCTTGTTATTCCATGGTTGCATGTCGTTTGTTTATGTGTTAATTTGTTTTTCGTTCATTTTTTGTACATATATAAGGCTGTTATTTTCTCTTAGAATTGTTTTACATTGTCATTTCGGGACCTTTTATTGCTGACTATGCGGTATGGACTTTGCTTATTGTTGAAGGTCGTACGGTGACCTATATATGTTAATTGCTGATACATTTTGGTCTCATGTGGAGAATTGTCTCATTAGCAATCATACCACATCTTTTTTATTTTGTATCAGGCGTTTTGTTTTATTGCTACGAAGAGTATTCGCCATTCCTTGAATTATATTGCTCAACACTGATAGTTTAGAAGAAATTTGAGAATCTGTCTTACTTATGTCTTTAACACATATGATATAGTTTTCTAAGTCCATCTTTAAATACACACAACTTTGTAAGGTTTAGAAAGTTGGTATCCCTTGAAGGAAATTCATGTTGCAAAACACTAAGGAATGGGTCATACACAGCTACTTAAGTACAAGTAATCTTGTACATTTGTTAAGCTGTATAATAACTGTGCAGCTGTAAAGCTGTATATAAACTGTACAGCTGTACAGCTGCACAACTGTATATAACATCTGTAAGACTGTATATAAACTGTACAGCTGTAGAGCTGTAGATAAACTGTACATCTGTTAAGCTGTATACTAACTGTACATCTGTTAAACTGTATATAAACTGTCAACTGTGAAACTGTGAATAAACTGCACAGCTGTGAATATAATATGGATGGGTATCTTATCACACAAAAACAAGGTCGAATCTTTATGTTTAGATTACACAGATTTAAAATGTGCAGTTGCTATACATGTTTACAGAGTTGCAGTTTATATACAGCTCTGAAAATGAACAGTGTATATACAGCTTTACAGATCAATGCACCTTTAATATGCATCTTTAGAACTCTGAATCCAGATTACTTGTACTGAAGTAGCTGTGTAGGAAAGATTTAGATATATTGTAGGATCAAGGTCAAACGTAAATAGAAGATTCGCTATGTGAAGGACGAAACCTAAACTAAAAGCAAAGTTTATTAAAGGTGAAAATTTCTAAGGTAATTCCGGTAAATAGTCTAATTCGGCAGGTCACATTCATAAACGGGAACATTGTACACATAGTTTTATTAAGGCAACAACAGTTAAAACAAAGAATTTATACTTACGGAAGTCAAAATTAATACCACAATTAACAGCTTGTATTAATCATCTAACTTTACCTGATTAAGGCAAATTCTAAAAACATTTTCTTCCGTCAAAAACGCCCATTTGTTCTTTAATAATTCCATTATTGTGTTCCAGGTCTTTTCATGTTCATTCACCCCGATGGTATCCTCTGTTTGAACATTATCCCATTTATTTGTTACGAAAATAACTTCTCTAGGATCAAAACATGGCATTGTATCTAAATTCTTGAGAACTTCATGGAAAATTTTCAGAAGCTAAAATTGTAATTTTAGCTGATTACTTGAAAATTCTTAATCACAATCAATCATCTATCTAGAAAACACCTTAATGTAAAAAAATATTCCCCAATAATGTACAACTAAATATGAACAAGTTTATAGTAAAAGAAAAGAGCATAAACTATTGTACTACGTTCTAAATCTGAAACATACTTCTATGGATGCACTGAAATTAGATGAACACATTATTCTTTACTCATCCTATGTAATTGACATTTATCTAGTATCTTACAATTACTGCAAGGAATCTAAGATCGTCATAGTGTGTCTTCAGTCATTATTAGATTTTGTATAATGCTTTTAGTCGATCTGATGAGTCTCTCCTTCTTTAAAAGATGTTTATAATTTGCTCCAAATTTAAACTCTCATATTACCAGTCAGGTAGACTGGGCACTTGTTCACCTGTCTTAATTCTGAAACATTTTGTATATCTCAAGTCAGAAGCTTGTTATTGAGTAGTTATTATTGATCGCTGTTGGTCATATCTAATTTTGATTTATGTTTTGTTTATTCTGGCGTTTAAAGCGTTTTATTTTTCGTTGTGTACGGCTTACTATAGTCGCCGTCAAGTACAATTGGCACCATGATTTTTGTCAAAATTTTCTTAAATATCGCCCGCGTTTACTCGAGATCATGTTTTTCAATTAGCGGAATAAAAATCCAATCCAAATATATACTACTGTCCTTACTTTTATTGTGTTTGCACTGTATAATCCTGACCTTCACAATTTTCAAGATTGTTTTCATTGTAAAACCGCCATCTTGGTTTCTATGAGGATCCCTTATTACATAACATTCGTTACTCCCCTGTAATATCATTGTTATTGATGATACGAATTTCCGCGCTTTTTACATAAAGATGACGAACAGCTCCGAGAGACACAAGAATATTGAGAGCACGTGGACTCCACGGCAACACTTCCGGTAATAACAATATCGGATTCCACCATACAAAATAATCAGGGTCTTGTTTCTCTAAATGAATAATAGACTTTTTTTAGTGATGACCTTTGACATTGATTTTCGGCATAATTGTACAATATTTTATATTTACGACACATATTTTCAAACAGTACACGATTTCAGCTTTCCAATTAGCTATTGAAATTCAATGAGGTATTTAGGTAATTTAAATTTCTAAAATTGTCCTCTCCGCCGCTCCACTAATAAGGTATCAGTAAGATTTTTTACATTAAAAAAAAACAAACAATTTCTTAACCTCACTAAAGTTATATTAAACATATTATTCTTACAGTTAAAGATCTCTAACAACAGCTAATTGTTTCAAATAATCTATTAAGAACTATTTGTTTTTCACAACTTATCAAAATAAGATAACCGCGAATTTTGATTTTATTGGTCATGACGGACAAACTTCATTCTCGGTTGGATAGTTTTCTCCCATTTTATAACTGTATTTGTTCTTAAGAACTTTTGTCCTGACTCAATTCCTTGATATTTAGCGCCCATCATTTAGGAGAACAGTTAAACTAACTAACTATAGTAGTAATAAAGAACGCCATGACTGCCTTATGTTGATGATCATCATTATATACAGTGATCACAACATCATATGCAGTCGTGCCAACATTATATGCAGTTTTTTTAATATATATGCAGTGGTTACACCATTATATGCAATGATCACAACATTATATGCAATGGTCACACCATTATATGTAATGATCACAACATTATATGCAATGGTCACACCATTATATGCAATGATCACACCATTATATGCAATGATCACAACATTATATGCATTGGTTACAACATTATATGCAGTTGTCGGAACATTATATGCAGTAGTCACAACATTATATGCAGTGGTGATTCAGATTCGGGAAAACTTAAATGCATTTTGAATCAAATAGTCAGCTTTCTATGAGACCTAAATCCCATATTACTTGAATGGCTTTGTATTTTTCATGATTTAGTATCTAACAGGTATGAAAAAAAATGCAATCCAAAGCGTTTCATTGTAAGTGTTTAACATAACTTTACATCAATTGTATATCAAACTTTTTTATAAACTTTTAAACACGTAAAACAGTTTGTCTTCAAACTAAGAACAGCAGCCTTTCATAAAAGGCACTGGCTACGGTTACATGGAAATGCACTTTAATGCAAAAAATATTGTTACATTGGAGACTAATTGCTCGAATACAAGGCTGGGTAAGGAACCGATTAATTACGATTGTAACAATATAATTTATTGTGTTATTGTTAGTTATATTTATGCAATTCAAAGTACGTTGGGACTAATAATATTAAAACTTTTATTTCAGTTTACAATATTGCATACAATTATTTGTTTTAATTTACTATGAAAGTTTTTACAAATACCGTATGTTGTTTTGGGAGCATGTTCTAGTCCGACACAATTTGGTGAAACCACACAAAGCATCCATCACAAACGAGTGATGCAGCAATGTGCAAATCTGTAAATGCATTATTATTATGTACAATTCCATTATGCACTACATATATATATATTGTATTTTATAGCTGTCTATTGTTGCCAACTGTAAGACGCCAGTGAGACACAATTATCTTTGTCGTTGATTTGCTGTCTCGTTGACGCATGTCCATATCTATTTTTGTCATAGAACAGTGGCGGATCCAGAAATTTTCATAAGTGGGGGCCCGTTGACTGCCTAAGAGGAGGCCTGCTCCAGTCATGCTTCAGTGAATCCCTATATAATCAACCAAATTTTTTCCACAATAGGAGGGGAGGAGGCAGTCCCTCTGGGCCCTCCCCCAAAATTTGCCTCTAATGAATTTGTAAGGAATTATCGGAAGTTGTACGTATCTTTTGAGTGCATGTGGATCTACGTGTTTCTTGTATGCTAAATATGTCTGTACAAGAGCAATCTGCTGTCGGTGGTTGACCGTCCCTGTAATTTATGTTCGTTTTTTTTCAAATTTGTTTTAGGTCATTCTTTCCGCCGGGATGATTTTTTTGTTTGTTCTCATGCATAAGCCACTGTCATATGTGTAAAATAATTCAAAAAAAATATTTGTTTATTTGGACAGCATTATAAAAAAACAAAACGATCACTTCGCAGAATATGAAAAAAAGTTGAAACAAATAATATAATCATATAAGACATTGAAAAGAGGAGACTTATCGTTAGTTTTGGTGTAAAGTTGTCATGGCACAATATGAATTCAGGAACGGACCTAGATCATAGGTTCCCGGTGGACGCCGATCCCAGTTTTAAATAGTATGTATGAGATATAGCACTGAATATTGACTAAACACATTAAGTGGCTTATGACTTTTGATTTTTAATTACATCATTCTTTGCGTATTTCTTAAGATAAATAAAAATGGGGAATATTTCAAAGAGACAACAACCGACCGAAAGAGCAGAAAACAGTCCAAGGCCACAAATGGGTCTTCTACACAACGAAAAATCACGCACCCAACTGACCCCTAAACAAAAAGATGTTCCGTGGATATTGACGTCCGTAGCATATAAACGTACTAAAATAAAAAATAAAAACACACAAGACTAGCATAGACCAGAGGGTCCTTAATTGGTACAGGCACAAAACTGGAGTGGGGTTATACATGTTTGAGATCTCAACCCTCCCATTATACCTCTAGCCAATGTAGAATAAATAAGAAAAAAACACAGCATTTACGCACATTAAATTTCTGACTTGGGACAGTCGCGTATGTACCTTGGACTACCAAATAAATATTCATAGATTAATTGGTCATAGGAATTATATATAATTATTTCGCCTTTCCCATTTCCCACTTAATTCTAAATGCATTTATCATATATGAGAAAAAAATTAAACAGTCATACCCATACTACGATTCTGTGGTTATGGTATTTAAATTAGATAAACAAAAACAAGATATGATTTTATCCTGCTACTTATACTTTTTTTATTTATATTTGGTGCACACGTAATTATTTCATGAAAATTAATTATTTTTCCACTACTTCACTTAATATTTAGACGGATAATTATAACCCATTCTAAACTCTCGGAATATCATATACTGCCATTGCGCACCCTCTATATTGCTAATACCCCCTCCCTCCCCCAATTAAATTTACTAGGATGTTTAATAATGTTTCATACCCATATTTGCTTATATCAAGTTTACAAAATGTATTTCCTAATTTTTATTTATTGCCTCGAAAATCTGAAAAATTAATAACATCATCGGCCTTTCATAGGGGTAGAATCTATCCAAAAGTACCCTTGTTCGTCTGATGAATTGTTCTTTTTCTCTCATATCAGCGCTGCCTCCATTTTTTCGATCACAATTGCAACTAACGACAGGCCTCGAGCAGTCGTAAGTCTATAACAATATTTACAACATCTCGCATCGTAAGTTTCTTTCATGAATACAAGTTACAACTTACGATATCGTAAACCTTACCTTACGACAATCGTAGAGTTACGATAGTTTTGTGAATACGGGGCCAGGATTTTACTGTGCAAACACAATAAAAGGTAGGAAAGTAGTATATATTTGGATTGGATTTTTGACAAAAATCATGGTGCCAATTTTACGTGACGGCGACTAAATATGTTTTAGCGTTTGCTTATTTATAACGTTGTTGGTAGCTATGCCCGAGATATTCGCAAAATTTACCTATTCATTGTTCACACATAAGAAAGACTTAGTAGAACAAGCCAACAGCGCCATTTAATTATATTCCATTAAAAAGTCTTATTCATGGTAATCAAATAAATATATCATACTAAATATAAACGTATAAGTTCGCAAGGTGAATCAACGTTTTCGATATATTGATGACAGTCATTTACCTATATTAAATAGACACACTCATCATCTATTAACCGATATTAGATGGCAAATTGCATATTTATTCTAATCATATCTCCATCATTAGAAATTATTTGCAGTTCCTTGTTGAAGTGCTTTTAAAAAAGTACACTCAATACGCGTGTTTACGAAAGATGTGAATATTCATTTACTTATGTCATGTAGCAGTTATGTTGAGACAAACTGCGCTATTATTGGATGGGTAGCAATGGTCGTTTATTACAATATAGTAGTATATTCTTGATTTTCTAGTCTGACAGGATATAGAATATACACCAAATGAAGTTGTTACATATTTGAATTGAAAATAAATAAATGAATAAATGAAATATTCCTCTGACATGTAATGAAAACTGTGATATACATTTTTATATTTTAGATAGATTGATCAATGTCAACTAAATTCAATTATAAAGTGGACAGACAATAAAGGCTAAATTGTTATCACTTTTTTTTAAACTTACTGCACTTTTTAAGACAGATTTTTTTACTATTTGAAACAACATGCTGCACAGTATTTGTATAATCTGCATTATACATTTGTTTCAAGAACTACTTCAAAGCCGTAACAAAAAAACATATATAACAAGTTTTTGTTCAAAAATCTGCATCGAAATACTTTACACAACATTTCAGTGTTTATGGGTAATCAAAATTTATTCAATTGGAAAGTGTATTTTTTTCTCTTTTTAGTGACTCGTACTTCTTCACTTTTAAAGATGACGTTGGTTTAATTTATGAAAAACAATTACAAACAGGTAATTGACTTAATTATGGACTAAAAAACACCAACATATATTATGGATCGCCTTTTTCGATCGTTGATAAAAAAAAAAAACAAGGAGTTTGTCGTATTGTTTAGAATATGTAGAACAAGGCAGGACAAATAATTAAAAGAGCATATTAATATCATAAAGTGTATCATCGGTACTGACAATTAGTGCAGACAATTTGCTGAAACTAAAACATTCATATGGCATCACCAAAAAACCTCCAGACGATTGAAAACAGGTATTTTCTTTCACGAATTACGTGTATGTAATGTTTGCTGTTATTGTTAACCTACCCTGTCTTTCTGAATTCCACCAGCATTACTCGCATCTACCATAAATATCATTGACAAAGCACTGGGAAGAAAATCAATTAACAGTTGGTCAACTTCATCAGTCTCTCCTATGCCAGGTGTATCAACTATTATTATATTTCCCTAAAATAAATAAAATCGTTTTATTTTGTTTTCTGGATTTACCTTCATCAGGAACACCCAAAGCCAAATATTTGATGTTCAAATACCGAAACCGTTGAAGAGCTGTATGTCAAAAATACCTTAAATGAATAACCATATTCATCTTAAGCCAACTTGCCCTGAGGGAGTTGAAACGTTACTTTCTTAATGATTTATAAATTTGTAAACGGAAAATTTTAGTAAAGTTTGTAAAATTCAAAATACTGACTACTACTGATGATACCCTCGGGGACTGATAGTCCACCAGCAGATGTATTGACCCAGGGATGTCAAAAATTGAAAACAACATGTTTAATTATTTCTAGCGTCCGAAGCACTTTTCTGGATTTACCTTCATCAGGTACACTCAAAGCCAAATATTTGAAATCCTGAGATGTATTAGTACCAAGACCATTTAGCTTCGACTGATAAAAACACAATCTTGTGAATCACAAGTTGATGTTAAAAAGAAATGGAACGTTTTTAATTAAAAGGCAAACATTGGTTATTTGAGTGATGAAGTTAATAATTTTGAACCTCGAAAAATAATCTAACCTTGATGTGTTCTACCTAATTCATAACTTAATTGAACACAACTTACCAAACTCATATTTTTTTCAGAAATGCCGCTTGATAGTCATGATAGTGAATGATCGTTGTGTTATGATTCTGCGAATGTCTTTTACGCTTATTATGTAGTAAGTTGCCATTAAATAATTTACAAAACTATTGTCGTATCCGGCTTTTAAAACAGCTCAACATTAATTCCTCAATTCTGAATAAACTGATGTAAAAATATTTCAGCGTTATTTCGTAGTTGAATTGAAAAATATACGTGACTATAATTGAATTCAAAGAATTACAAAAAAATATTTTCCCTTTTGGATAAGAAAGTAATTGTACATGTGTAGTTTGCTTAACGTCATTCTCCAAACACTTCTTGCATAGCTAGAACGAGTAAAAAAGATGAAAAAAACAATTTTACAATGATCAAGCTAAGTGAGACATGTAGACATGGATGAATAATTTCATACGAATATGAAATTGAAAGTCAAACTCAGTCCAATTTCAAAATTTCACAACTTATAATGGTAAAAATAGTAAAAGTTATTCATTTGCTATTCATACAAAAAGATAGCAGGATATTTGAAAATAGTACATCAAACATTTGAACCTTCATGAACCATTGATCAAAATCTTTGCACCTTTCATCAAGCTTCCACTCTACCAAGATGGCATTAAAACATCACTTAATAAACAGCAGGATATTAACAAAAGAGTATTATAAATTTGGACACTAAAAGGTATGACATAGTTACGCAATTTCGGTCTAATTTTGGATAAAAAATTTAAATGTCCCATAGTTTTTATTCTCCTATTATTCTTCTATAAAGAGAGATATACTTAAAAAAAAGTTGTATTTCAGATCATATATTCAATATTTAACACATACAAACCATTATACAAGTCTTAGCGATCAAGTTTTTTCCTCAAATATGTCTTGTTTTCCTATTACGTATTATCTTGGGATTACAGAAGAAAATTATTTTTTTAAATATCATAAAGATGTATAAATATACATATGTTGCCTTTATCTTTAATTGCACGGCTTTGAAGAGCATCTCGCGAAATGGTCAAGAAAGTTGACCCTGACATTTCCCGCGATATCGGAAATCTGTTTTTGAATAAATAGGTATAGAACATTCAATTATAGACAATCATCATGTAAGTAATTATCTACGAGGAAATTTCAAAACGGAAAGTCCCTAATCAAAAATCAGAATTAAAAGCTCAAATACAGCAAACGAATGGACAACAATATTCCTGACTTGTTATAGGCATACAACAAGTTTTGTAGTATTTTTTTTTTTGTTTTTTCTAGAAAGTTGTATACATGTAGCTAAACAGAAATTCTAACAGCAAAAATAACTATCTTAATTAGTTTTTCTATTTATAAACTATATTCAGATATTTTTTATATACGTTTTGTTATTAAATGTAGATAAACAACACTGAAAATAAACAATATGTAAACAAGGTTTTTGAATTGCAAAAACATTCAGAGTGTAATTCAAAGAAACAAGGAAAATATTTCTTCTTTAATTTATTAACTGCGGACATTTCAAAACAGTTATAACTTGTCAATGACTCATATAAACTTGCCTTGAGAATGTCGACTGGCAAGTGCACATCAACATAAAATATTTTATCAGTTTCTGCCGATCTTTTGCTTTTGTCGAAATAATTGATCATTAATTCTGTTAATTTATCCTCCGAAGCAACTTTTTCTACTTTGACAAGTTTGTCTTTTCTGTCAAATGTCTTTACACAAAGTACTTCTGAGTTTCTAACTCTGCATACTTTTCCTGCTGATGCAACATTACTGACTGGAAATAGTTTTCTTCCAACAAGTGTATTCAGTAATGAAGATTTTCCAGAACTGGTTGCACCTGTAAAAAATTTATTAAACTAGGTTTTTTTCATTTTGTTAAAATTTCTGATGTTGAGATGTTGAGGTATATGTCGTCCTTTTTAAATTTCGAAAAATAAAAATACAAAATATAACATTGAAATTTTACTCTGCAAATGTACTACGTTACATGTTTGATTAACAAAATTATAAGTGAATTGTTATCGTAAAGTCCACTCATGTCTCATGTTTGAGTAAAATTGATTAAAAAAAGATATGTGTTCCAAACTGGAACATTATAGTGTAGAAAATCTGATTGATACATCTATATTGCCGATACTTTCCATCGCTTACGTTAAACTGTTACACAAAAATATATGTTTGTTGTCAACCCTCAACAACCTGTCGATATAAAGACGGATAGTTGTCATTTTTATTACGCGGGATAACTGGAATTCGGAAAAAGAAACTATTCATTTTGTTAGAAAAAACGGCAAACGTTGTCAATTATGCTCAGAGTCGAATAAACCTTGCGATAAAAATGTGTCCGAAATCACAACCTAGTAAAGTGACCACCTAGTAACTGTTATCAACACATTGAATTTTAGATAATGCTTAAGGTATGACATTGCTAACATAGTTAAGGGTTAAATGTTACTTTTGTTACAAAACAAACCCCTCTTTTCAAAGGAAAACAATACTCTTAAAAACGAAACGACTTTAACCTGATAACAAATGTGTATTCATGTTAGAGCATAGAACGGGTATCACAGGTGAACAAAGGTTTTCAGTTTTAGCAGGTGATTATGTCCCATGTTGTAATATAACAATGACAGTTAAATTCATTTGATGAGAAAGTTACACAAATTAAATCTTTAAATTAAACCACATTAAGGTTATTTTTTTGAATTTTCCTCAGTCTTCAGCATTTTTGTGATTTTTTTGCCTCCTTAGTCATTGGCACAATCAAAAACTCGAAGCTCGAACACACCAAAGATCATGGATACTAACTGCCCAAATAATAAAAAGAACTGTCGTACGTTATATACAAAACAATAAACTCAATGAATTGCAGGCTCTTAAATTAGGACTATGATAGTATTTTTTTCAGTTTTTTTCAGTTTTTACTTATTTCTTCCCAAATCAGATGATGTAACGTTGTTTTATCTTTATTTGAATTCTCTTTTCAATTTTAAACAAGTCATAAAAAGACAATACATAATTAACATAGATGATGCTTAACTTTTTTTCAAATATTATATCAACAGTGATCAATACATATGTTTACCGAGTTTATGAATTAAAAACTCTATTTCGGTAAGTTTTTTTCGACTACAATCATCATTGACTAGTGTTAAATCAACGTTCAAAATATTTTCAGAAATTACGTGTGGATAAATGATTTAGAAGTTTTTCAGTCTGCAGGATAAAATCAAGTCTAACAGTGTCTTTAACTTTGTGAAGTGTAGCAGATGAATGTATCATTTGAAACACTCGGAAAAAATCATCCATCAATATGGTAAAAATATAGAACTTTTGAAATTTGTTACATTTGAAAAAATTAGGAATAATTATATTTTACTTTCAAAAACAATTACCAGCAATTACTATGCTACAGTCTTTCCTTAGCAAGTCATCTTTTGCAGTTTGTAACACTGTCATGTAGTTAGGATATGCTAATGACAATTCCACTTGTAGGTCTTCATCAAACTCTTCCATTGTTAGCATCTTTCCTAAAGTTTCAAAAATGTCTCTAAGTTTCAACGTTGCATCTTCTGCTATCTTTTTGTTTTCTGAAGTAAGAAATAAAAATATTAACAGAGGTATACTCTTTTGGTACTTTTTTTCATTTTTGTCTGAGGTATTACCCTAAATATTTGAAATTTAGTTATAAGATTCAAGATATCCTTTCTTACTGTAACTCTTGAAAGATATAAGTCATCATTTTGAAAAAAAGTAATATTACCTACATCAGATTTTCATATTATTTTATTTGCTTTAACCTAGCTGTATGTAATTGCGACTACTGTCATATTGGCACCTTTGTGCTATTTATTTTGAAATGGATGTATAAAAACCTAACAAAATTACAGTATTTTTATAAAAAGTGTCACTATGCAATGGCTTGGGCTCCTGACGATTAACATAGTCATGGTCAATTAATTAATTCTAATTGTTCTAAATAAATGTTCGAAACACCTTATGATCTATGGTGTTGTAGTGCTGGGATAGGCTTTGACAACGATTTCTTGAAATATTTTAGCTATTATCATGCTGTCAGTCTGGGAACTAGTCAGGCAGCTTCAAGCATATTTCAGACGAATTTTGCACATCCTGCTACAGGCATGAAATTACGCATAGATCTTCCTCAACTATTACTCTTTTATTTTTGATGTCTTGGAACCCCTACTTCCGGTAGAGTCCAACATGGCGGACATTGTACCAAAATAACAGTATTTTTAGGGAGGGTGATTGCAATATGTTTTTAACGTATTGCTAGTACCATTAAATTGTGCAGGAACCTTTCTTTGCTGCTTCTAAGGGATACAATGTGTAAGAAATATGTCTTAAACCCCTTACTTCTTGTAATCTTCTGAATGGCGGACAAAGAATTATCATTTTTTATTTCGATTCTTTTCAAAATGTTATTAGTTCAATTAATAGACACTTCTCGTCTCTCCTAATTTTTTTTTCAAGTTTGCAATACATAGAACAAAAAGGTATAAAGGAATATTAAAGGAAGTAACCTATCAAAGATACAAGATTATACAAGGGTTTTGCTTCGGCTTCGAAATTTTTTTTCAAAACAGTTCAAAGCAAGAAATATGCGTTATACGCCATTCTTGTGCATTTTGAAATTTAAGCAGTTGATTTATATATATGTTTTCGATATCAATATGACCATATCAATTATAATTCATGGTAACACAGATTGGTAAATAGTATGATGACGAAAAGGAGGAGGATTCAGTGGCAAATTATATGCGTATTCGTGTTAAAAGCATGTTTACACGATTTTATTATTTATTTTGCTTTGTACAAGACTGATATGCTGAGTCGATTGGTTATCGTACAAGTTCGCACAGAAAAAACTTCTTGAAGATTCATCACCTTAATTTGTGTTAAAGAGATTAAAAAAAACTTATTTATATAATAATAATGCAGACATGACTGAATATCATGTAAATTTCAGCTAACAAGAAAAAGAAATGAAAGTTTACGTGAATCAATAATTTTTTATTTGCATTTTGGCATTGAAAATCACGACGTCAAAAGAAATAAAATGACGTTAAATGTTTTTTTTTTTATTGTTTTTTCATCTAAACTGTCTCGATCATTACAAATAAACGATAGCATATTACATGCTAAAATTTATAGGGTGGATAGAATACACTATGAAGATGTTGTATGTTCTTTAGAAACAAGTTTTGTCGCAATTTATATTTTATCATTTTTTACTCTGACGTTGGGCGCTTTAACGGAGAACTAGTGATATACGGCAATAAATGAATTATTTTGATGATGATTTAGTACTTTAGTGGTTATATTTTATTTTAATTAATCTATCCGAAACTGTGCATAAAAGATAGGGACTGAGGTCTTATTTTTGAAATTTACGCCATATTTGTTTTATTTACAGGAAGTGTTAACTCTGTATTTAAACATAAACTTAAAGCCAAATGTTTAATGACCAGCACAAAAAACATAACATTTTGAAAAAAAAGTTGAATATCAAAATAAAAAGATTTAAAAGAGTTTTAAAGACATATGTCTTATACATTGTATCCATAAGAAGCATACAAAAAAAGCTTCATGGCTATTTAATGATAGTAGCAATACGCCAAACACATTTCAATCACCCTCTCTAAAAATACGCGTATTTTAGTACAATGAAAGAAGTAGGGGTTCTAAAGACATATAATTTATATAATACATCCAAAGGTATAACATAACAAAGGTTTGTACCAATTTTTTTTTATAGCAGCATGAAAAAACACATATTCACACACTAGCTTCTGATACTGGGCTGATTTAAGTATGATGTCGGCCATTTTGGATTGTACTGGTAGTAAGACATTTTTTTTTAAATGCCTTCCTATCCAAAATAAAAGAGTAATAGTTGAGGAAGGTCTATGCCAAATTTTATGCTTGTAGCAGGATGTGCACATTTCTTAACAAATCTGCCGTACTAAATTGTTTAGTTGACATCTTGTTTACTTTATGATCTCCTCGTACCACAATAAAGTCGTTATCTGGTGCCTATACACTTCATGCATTGATAATGTGTTTCTTATTTCTGTCAAAAACGATATTAAATTTGAAAAAAATATCTTTACCGAATGGTTTAATGGTTGATTAATTATGTCAATTTCATGTTAACTGAATAACTGTAAAAACCAATACGTCAGAGATTATTTAATGAGAGTAATAAGTCGATAAGAAAGTCCTGAGATTTCCAAAAGAAAAATGTATGGTTTTCGTTTGTCTGATAAATTATAAAGTCAAATTGTCAAAATGCATCTGGTATACGTGTCAGTTTATAAAGTAATGAGTTGCAATGTATAGGAGGGATGTTCTCCTCTTCCTCTTATTTAGTTTCCTATTGAGTAACTGATATATGTTTGGTTGGTGAGTTCATACAGGCTTGATAAAGAATCAATTTTACATCAAGAAATGAATTGCACACTGCCTTCTGGCGACTTCCTTCGATCTGTAAGCATGGATAACAGACATTTTAAAAGACTGAAAAACAAAGCTATCATAAAAGAGGGCATCCTATCAGAAAAATAGAAGATATAGATTCGATCTCTCAAGAGGAAAAATTCAATTGAAAAAGTACGTGAATGTGTTAAAATATTCACCAATAAAAATATTAAAGACGATGATTTGTTACTCAGTACAGGACTAAAATATCTACCGTCTCCCTTGACCAAATTTGCAAAATCTAGTATTGCATCAGAATTCAATGAATTTGCAAGAAAACTAAAATGTAAACATCATTTTGACAAGGGTGATATTTCTAAACGTCGTCTCTTTTTAACAAAATCTGGATATGAACCGGTAAGGCAGGAAGTGATTGCAAAACAAAGAAAAACACATTAATGGTTAAACCCAAATCTGTATTACAGTCGCCTCCCTTGGTGTTCTTCACAATGTTTACAAAACAGAAATCACACATGAAGAACACTATCTTAAATCACTGCAATACATCAAAGGATGACGAATAGACCAAACATTAATTGTATTTGATAAAACACCTCTGTTTGCTTTCCGTATGCATTAATCTTGAAAGACACAGTAACATCAGCATCTCTGGGTAACTGATATGTTACAGATTATAAAAATAGATTCTAAACTTAGTTCGTTAAATTGATAAGCAAGGTTAAGTATATAAGAGTATAGAAAAATGTTAGTCAGACAGATCATTAGGTGTCGAGCCCATAATACAAATGACGGTATTTTTTTTTGTATTAGTGTCACTATGCATTAAGTTGGTTGTAGAGTTCAAACCGGCTTGATAAAAATCAATATTACATCAAGAAATGAATTGCACACTGCCTTTTTGCCACGTCCTCTGATCTGTAAGCATGGCAAACAGATATTTAAAGAGCGCGAATAAAAAAAAAAATATCATAAAAAAGGCCTTCTGTCAGAAAAAATAGAAAGATATAGATTTGCTCTCTCAAGAGGACAAAATCAATTGAAACGGGAATATGTTAAATTATTTACCACTGAAAATTTCAAGACGATGAGATTTTGTTACTAAGTAAAGGATTAAAATATCTACCGTCTCCCTTGACCAAATTTGCAAAATAAAGTATTGCATCAGAATTCAATGAATTTGCAAGAAAACTACTATGTAAACATCATTTTACAAGGGTGATATTTCTAAACTCATCCCTTTATAACAAAATCTGGACATGAATCGGTTATGCAGAAATTGACTGCAAAACAAAGAAAAGACACATTAATGGTAAAGCCTTAAATCTGTATTACAGTCGCCTCCCTCGGTATTCTCTACCGTGTTTTCAAGACAGAAATCACACATAAAGAACACTATATTAAATCAATGGGATACATTAAAAGATGACGAAGAGACCAAACTTTTATTTTATTTGATAAAAAACCTCTGTTTGTTTTCCGTATGAATAAAAGTTTGACAGACACAGCAATATTAGCAACTCTGGGTAATTGATATGTTGCAGATTATGAAACTAGATTTTAAACTTAGTTCGTTAAATTGATAAACAATGATAAGTAGATAAGAGTATAGAAAAAGTTTAGTCAGACAGATCATGAGGTGTCGAGCCCCTGATAAAAAAATACAGTATTTATATAATCAGTGTCACTATGCAATGGCTCGGGCTCCTGACGATGGACATGGCCATGGTCAATTAGTTAATTCTAATTGGGCTAAATAGAGGTTCGAAACATTTTATAATATATGGAGTTGGGGTGCTATGATAGGCTTTTAGGCTATGATAGCGATTTATTGAAAAAAAGTGTGTGTTGCTATAATGTAAAATGATTAATTATATAATTACACTAGAGTTACTTCTCTTGGAACACATACTTTGATGCTAGTGTAGTTTTGGTGGTTAAGATTGTTTAAATATTATTCTTTGTTGTATCAATGCTGTTAATGATTATGTTCATAATTGAGCTTTCCTTAATAAAATATTTCGTATTTCGTATTTCGTATTTCAAATGCATTCATTATAAGACAAAGCACGATAAAGATTTGACATTAAATTATCGCCACTCATTTTAAGATGAGACTGAATAGTTATTCCTTGAAGTCAACCTCATATCATGACTTAAAACTATAGAATTGATAATGAGGTCGGATGAAAACAAAATTTTACGAAAAAAGAGATTATTTCAGCTTCCCTTTTTTGGAGCAACATTCTAGCAGTGCCTCATTACGAAGTATATAAATCCCAAGTGATACGATATTCACGGGCTTGTATTTTCTATCACGATTTCCATGATAGAGGGTTGCTGCTCAAAATGAAGCTTTTAAACCAAGAGTTCCAAATGGTGAAGTTTAAATCATTCTTTCGTAAATTTCACGAGCGCCTCCACCAGTTGGTAACCCGTTATGTTATAACTGTTTCACAGATGATATCGGAAATAATTCTTATGTCGTAACTTCAATCCCCGTCCCTTTTCACAAATGTACCCTACCGAATTAGATTATTTATCGATTTTGTGATAACATAGAAAAAAACACGATGGGTACAACATGTGGAATAGGATCTACTAACACATGAGATCACCCCTGGTGGGGTTCGTGTTGCTTCGTCTTTTTTTTTTTAGTTAATGTTTCTTGTGCACTAATATATATATATATATGTGTGTATTACCTTAACCTTTTTCCCCTTAAATACATAGGCTATAATAAAACAAAACAATATATTCATATTGCCGATAACCCAGACAGCTTGAAGGACACTGGATTTTAATAAGTTGAAATTACAATTCATAAGCATAAATACATAAATGGATCAATACAATTATAGATGATTACTAAATGCTGATATATGACATACATGTTGTATATTTAGTTAAATACCAAATAATAACAAAGGCTCTTTCATAAACGATCCCGCCGGCCAGGAAAAGCCAACCAAAACGAGTTTACTCGGGTCAAACTACATTAAATATCAAATATGTAGTGGAAAAAAGTTGGAAACCTGCATCCAAACCCTGTGCTCGGAGGACCGTCTCCAGAGGTATACTTGGACAGTATATACAAAATTTGAGTTACAATTATTCGTAACAGAAAACCACTAACCATGATCAGAAACATGAATTTAACTAAAATGTTACATATCTGAAATATGTAAAAATAAACTTGACACTACGACTGTTGGGTAGAAAGTGAAGGCTTTCGAAATATTTTCCCGCACATGAAAATTTTCACGTGACTAAATTAGAAAATTCATACGCATCGTTAATACAAATGTTTCCCGCTATTCGTTGAAAAGCGGGAAAATGTAATGATCTTTCTCCCTTTTCCCCTCTGGAGTCTTTTCCCCCTCATCTTTGAATTCTATTATATAGCAAAATTGAACATAGAAAGCAATTAGTTTATGAATTGGTGGTTAAATGATGCTAATACTATAGTTTATTTAAATCTTATCATAACCGAAAGAAAAGTTTGATTGTAAAGACATCTAGTATAATACAAGTATTTTTTTAAAACACACAAATACTAAGGGTATCTTATGAGTAGTCCCTCAAATATGTAAATGGTACTCTGAAAGTGACAAATATAGATACAGTGAGGTGCTATCATAGAAACTTGTCCCACTGGTTTATACACATATTTAGAGGTTAGTTATAAACTACGAATAGTGATAGAAAGAAATTTAACTTTTTACATAGTAGGTGCAAACGTGTGTATGTGTTGTTTCGTATTAGTATTTGATAATGAAAATTTTTCAGTAGGCTTTCATAGGTATCTGATTAAAGTTTTTTTTCATTTCAGATTTGACTTTTATTTCATTTTCCTAAAGTAGAATATTTAGATCGTGTTATAATTACGCTGATATTTTACTATTATTACAAAATAATTTTCTGATTCCAGTACTACTCGAATTTAGTTTTACCACTTAGATCGCTCTTACAGTGTACTTGGAAATCAAAAATTTGGTTTTAGTTGTAGAAAAAAGAAACAGTACCGTATCTCAACATGCTTAATATGATAATAAAATGATAATCATTACTTTTGTCACTCTCATATTGTTGTATTTGCACTGCGCAAGTCTGGCGTATTAAAGTTTTAACCTGGTACATTTTGTTAGCTATTATTCATTTGTTTCTCTCTTCTATATTTTCTCCAATTTATTTGAAATGTAGTCCTTTCATGTAATATTGTCATTTAAATGTTATAATTAACATGCCATAAAACCAGGTTCAACCCACCATTTTTGTTTTAAAATGACCTATATATGCTCTTCCAAGTCAGGGAAATGGCCATTGTTATATTATAGTTCGTTTCTGTGTGAGTAATTTTAAGGATCCGAGCGTCATTAATGAGTCTTTTGTAGACGAAACGCGCGTCTGGCGTACATAAAAAATGTAGTCCTGATATCTATGATGAGTTTATGTACTACCACTGGGTCGATGCAACTGATCGTGGAGCCCAGTAGTCAGTTTACAAACTTTATAAAATACTAAGGCTTTTCTACCTCAGGCATAGATTACCTTAGCTGAATTTTGCAAAACTTATAGGAATTTTGGTCCTCAATGCTCTTCAACTTCATGCTTTTTTTTGGCCTTTTTAACTTTTTTTTATTCGAGCGTCACTGATGAGTCTTTTGTAGACGAAACGCGCGTCTGGCGTACATAAAAAATGTAGTCCTGATATCTATGATGAGTTTATGTACTACCACTGGGTCGATGCAACTGATCGTGGAGCCCAGTAGTCAGTTTACAAACTTTATAAAATACTAAGGCTTTTCTACCTCAGGCATAGATTACCTTAGCTGAATTTTGCAAAACTTATAGGAATTTTGGTCCTCAATGCTCTTCAACTTCATGCTTTTTTTTGGCCTTTTTAACTTTTTTTTATTCGAGCGTCACTGATGAGTCTTTTGTAGACGAAACGCGCGTCTAGTGTACATGCAAAATTTAGTCCTGATATCTATGATGAGTTTATTTACATTTTATTGTTGAGTTTTTGTTGTGTCGTAGTTCTCTTATATTTGATGCGCTTCCCTCAGTTTATAGCCCGGATTTGTTTTTACTGTATTTATTTATGAATTTCGAACAGCGATATACTACCATTGCATTTATTTACCTTTTTTTTTTTGTATAAATGAATGGAAATCTAAATAATGTTTTATTTTAAAGAAACACTATTGCAGTTTAGTGTTTACATGGACAGTTATGTAATCAGAGAAATGTAATAATAAAAATTGAGTTTTAAAACTTTGAATCTTTATATACAACTGGAGAGAAATGGAGAGATGTGTTGAAATACTTTGTATCAAAACTCTGTCATATTAACTCTTTGCAAACAGGCACTTTACTGAAAAAGATTAATCCTCTATCAGAACCAAATGGGGAGTGGGGAGTGGGGAGGAGAAAGCATTTCTAATCGATTTACTTTAATCAAAAGAGAAGTTGCCAAACAATGACATTACAATGCACGAATCAAACATAGAACTTTTCAATTTGTATGGACCAAACAATGAATCACCTTCCCCCTATAATTGAATCAGTGGAATTTACGGACATTTTGAATACCAACAAAGTTATGCATTTGATACATGCAACTATCTAAAATGATTTAAATAAGCCACAAGCAAGGCAAATAGAAAAGCTTCAAAATTATAAGCTGATGATTTATTCTATTTCTTTCAACAATTCTACCAAGATAAAAAAAAAACATCGCTTTTCTTAGAGATGAGGGTTTATCTCCGAAACAAGATAGGCTAGCATTCGTGTCTGTCTCTAAGTATCTTCCAAAATATAAAAAAGGAGTAGAAATTCAAATAAGCTATAAATCTGAATATTCACCAATAGTAGTACATTTCAGAAAATATAAATCAAATTAAGGAACAAAAGGCAACAAAAAAAAGACCCGTGATAAACATTAGATCATGTGGTTAGCTTAAATGAGTTAATAATAAACTATCCTTAGAAACATTAATGATGATTACAAATTTCCTATGCATCCTATTAATTGAAAATTGAAAGAAAAAAAATATCGTGGGAAATGATCTTATTTGGTTAATAGAATATAAAAAAAATACAAACCACAGAAACCCTCAAAAGTATGAACTACAAATTTTAAGATGAGGGGAAAATGCAGTATATCGTCCAAAAAACCCAATTGATAGAATAATTTTCCCTATTCAGACAATACAAAATTTGTTAATAGAAAACAATGCAAATATTATTAAAATAACTAATGCCTTTGAATAAACATACATAATTTGTTTTAATGGGAGCCAAATAATGCTTAATGATTTTCAATAAAAAAAGATAAAAAAAAACTGTTGATTTAAATAAGAAGAAAAAACAACAACAAAACATATCAATAGACAACTTTCGAGTTCGATGCATTTCCGTCAAAAACTTTGGCTTACGTGAACGTTATTTGTGCATTTAGGGGCGTCGACACTTCCGTTCCAATGTTGAGCGAGTGGTTGGAAAACTATAATTCTAAACTGTACGAATTATTCGGCAAATTGAATTCTCAAAATTGACAATCAGTATTGCTGTCATTCAGGAATTGTCATTAAGTACCTACAGAACAACCATCATTTCTAGTTTATACTGCACAATGACGATTACTAAGACGCATGATAAACGTAAATAGTGCAGGGATACAGGCGACTCCCTCTATCTGGTAAATGACGTCATAATAACGCGTAAAACTGACGAGTTTTTTCCGGTGACGGATGAACTCGAAAGTGGTCTATTGAAGCTTTCAGTTTCGCTATAAAGCATTTATGTACCTTTCGGCGATAAAGTATATCGTCAGGTACTAGGTTATTCCATTGGCACTTACTGTGCCCTTTTAATAGCAAATTTATTTGTATATTGCTATGAATCTCAGTTTATGACCATATTCAGTAAAGACCTATCATTGTTACATTTTTTGATACATTCAACAATGCCTACCGCTATCTGGATGATATTTGTCAGTTAAATAATCCAGAGTTCTCAAAATATACTTCCGAAATTTACCTAGAAGAACTTACATTAACTAAATCTAACAAAAACAGCAGCAGTTGCCCCTTTCTAGATTTCAATGTCTTAACGGAAACTCCATATCAAAAGGACTAGGGGCTATAAGGGCCATTTTTGGCCCCACCCCAAAACTTCATTTTATTTTTCATGTTGTAAGTCTATACCATAGACCTTCTGAAAATAATTGAATTTTGGGTCTAGCTCGTTTTTTCTGTTGCCTAGCCACCAAAATAATGGAGGAGTTAAACTCATCAAATATGATTATTATACAGCTTTAATATATTTATATTTGAAATTAAACCTGCTTAGCATGTAGTGAACATTACACTTGTACACTATTTAAATATTGCATAATTAAATGCAATTTATTGGCCAATTTACTGTTGTTTCTTCCTAGCAACACATCTGTGTCCATAGCAACAGCAATTTGTTTTCTATTTTACAAGATTTAATTTTAAATAAATTGCAACAGAAACGCAATTTCAGATGCAAATTGTAAAAAGAAACAAACTCCAATGTAAATATTGAGGGGAACAGCAATATTGAAACATCAACAAACAAAACAAAACACCTGCTATTGCTGATATATACAGATTGTGCATCTAGTGCTTGGCGGGGTCTCACTTATCAGCGACAAGAAGAATAATATAAAGCCAAGAACACATATCTTGCGCTAAGAAATCTTCCTATTAATTATCTAAAATAAACATATATCGACACATGCATAAAAGGGTGTTTTTAAATGTCAGTGTGTTTCCATTACAGTAGATATGTTTCAGGTAGGGATAGGGGTTGGAGGGGGCACTCCTATTTACAAGGTGATAGAACGTGCCTCTGGAATAGTTCACCTTTTTAAGCTTAAAATAAGTGAAAAGTTGAGAAAACTATAGGATATACATGTATATGATAAGGACAATAAAGTTCCCATAACTTCCTCGACTGTCAACTTGTTTGGTGTTCCTGCTGTGTCTTTATCAACCAATGACACTTTTGACACTTATGTATTACTCTTTCACATACAATCACATGAACCAAATCAATATGGGAAAAGGTAACATTTTTCCATTCGCAATATATGAAAAGGTATATTGTTTTTAAAATGTAAAACAGGGCGATGTAACAAAACTGCGGCACCCCCTATCAATTAAGTATTAAAATTCACCCACCACCACCGACACTCCCTCTAGACATATGTAGAGGATCGTTAGAGTTGACTTTTTCGAAATTCATCTTATTTTATTATCTATTTCAGACGTCCAGATTTATCATTCTATAGCATTACAAAACTGGTACTTCGTACTATCTCAAATAAATCCGTATTCTTAAAATTTTTCTATTTTCATTGTATATATATTATTTGTTTTATTGTAGTTCTTGTCAATATGACTAGTTTATTTTTCGCCTTCACTAATCTAAGTGTCGTACGACTTGGTCTTTGATTATCATGACAATATTCATTATACAATATTATGTACGTCAAAATAGTTGAAAACAAGAATGCGTCTTTAGTATCGGTACATGGATGCCCAAATCGCAAGACTAACAAAGGCCAGGGAATCCTGAATTGGGACAGGTGCAAAAAATCGGCAGGCTTAAACATGTTATTTTGAGATTTCAAACCCCCTAACCTCTAGCCAAAGAAGATAAAAATCAAACAAACAACAATACGCACAGTAAAACTTACTTCAAAAGAAGTCTGAGTCTGATGTCAAATTCAACTACCTTGACCGAAATCTTAAACCTGAAGCGAGACAGGAGGATGATCGGACAAACGCACAGACCAGAAAACATAATGCCCACAAATGGAGCTTAACAACAAAACCGGGTCACATTTTAAAAATTACACTTTATTTTTACGCATGATTATAAAATTAATCAAAACATAACCTCAAAAATGCTTACAGACTTTAGGCACTTGTTTCCATGCAGGTCAATTATCCACATATATATACATCTATATACGGATATATGGATAGTCTACCTTATGCCGTTTCCTTTCACTTACCATCAAATTTTAAAGAATTTGTTCTCCATGCTCATTACCAACAAAGACACATCCAATAGAATATAGGTAGTTTCATTTTCAAAATAAATTTCATGTTTCTCGCAAATTATGGAAATTAAAGCAAAATAATCTTTTAAATTAGCCGTCCCCCTTTTCCTAACATAAATCATAGTCCGGCTTCCGACCCTAATACCAAAAAGAAGATTACCCATTCAAACACCAGATTGTGAATTTAAATAATAAGCAGAAACATAAGAAATGTACAGATTTTGTAATATTTAAGGTCTATCTAAAATTTCTTAATTACATAATTTCAAAAAATTTGTTATTGACTCCCTTAAACATGAAAATCATTGCTTTCGGATTTTTTAAAGAAATTTTACTAGATATACTTACAGAAATAATATTAGGAATACATGTTACATTCATAAACAAAAAAAAATAAGTTCCTATAGGCATAAGAATGTATAAACTAAACTTTGTCAAATGAAAAGGTCCAATTTGGACGGCAAATTTCAGCTTTTTATTGGTCCGCTTGGCTATGAAAAATATAAAATAAACTATCGCACCAACCTTGCACCAAAAAGATTTGATATGTATGAACTTGTCGAAATGTTAAAATTTCTAATTGGTGCAAGCAGGGTGCGGGGGGGGGGGGGGGGGATTTCATCCGAATTTCTGTATTTTTGCTTATTTTCCCAAATATGACGTCATTTGCACCTTCCACTATGACGTCATTAAACCTTTTTTCGTTAGATAAAAACATTTTTTTAAATCATTGATTCTAATCATTTATGGAGAAAAATCTGCTCTGTTAGAATTTTTATTATTTTGTAAATCTGGGGCCATTTTAGGCTATTAAAGCCCCTAGTCCTTTACGGCAAAAGACACAATTTTTCATTTCCTATTGTTAATTTTTCTTTTTAAGACGTCGATGTGCCTCTTGCTCCATCATAGGGTGTTAACTTTTACTAAATTCTTTCATAGAAATAAACTTGTGATTAGAAAATTTGTACCTTAACTTATTAGAAATAGAATTCACATTCTTAATTTTATGGTAATATTGTACTTAAAGCGCGAAAATGACTATGTGATCCTTGTAAACTCATCCAACCTTTAAACAAAGTTATTAGAAAGAATTGTCGTACCAATATTGTAATTAAATCTCTGAAAATATGTTACATTGGCACTTATATCGATTTTGTCATCAGCAAATTAAAACATAACTATATTGCATTTTCTTTTCAAAGAATAAAAAGATAATAAGATATAAAGAGACACATACATGTATTTCTATCTCTAAATAATTCCCTCATCGCTATCCTACAACATGTACCGGTCGATACATTAATTTTTAGCATTGCACAAGTCATGTCTTCTCTGACTGATCATGACGTTGATATACTTAATCACTGGGATGTGTTGTATTCGATTTAAGTCTCTGGTGCATGATTTTTATCATTATTTTTTGTTTCGGCTTCTAACTAGCTGCCAGTAACTGCGAGAACTCTTAAATCATAATTTCCTTTTAATTTGACCTGATAACACTTTAGTTTCTTAATTTTTTTTTTATTAATATGGATCTTGTTTAAATAACATCTTTGATTATCTGAAATGTCTACTAATTTTCACTTTGTACTATAAACATCAGAATTATTTTATTTCACCGTAAATCTGTACAGAAAATTTTATCTAGCTCTTTTTGTATAGTTTTATTTTTGATATTAATCCCATATGTACAAAATGTTAGATTATGTTTATTTACATAACAGAACTTTCTTTGTATTCCTAATAGGAAGATTAAGTAACCTCAACGACAAAACTATTTTTATTTACTTGTGCTGAATTTGAAAACCGTTCTTTTTAAAAGTGAGGATTTTGTATAAATTGTTGAATATTTCACAGTGCTGTCTAACCATAGCTTTGCTAAAACTTGTTTATTTTACTATTGACCTTTACTTTTTATCCCTAACAACTTCATTAACTTTATATACGCATTCAGGTATGGCATCTCAAATTTATTCGTTCATAGTGTGTTAATCCTTCGAATTGATATCTTATCGTGTGTTTTTCTATGTTGTGATGTAATACTATTGTCTCAGTAAACGGGAGAAGGTTTGGTACCATTAAAACGTTTAATCCCGCTTCAAATGTTTGCACCTGTCCTAAGTCAGGAATCTGTTGAACAGCAGTTGTCGTTTGTTTGTGTAATTCATTCTCATTTCCTGTTTTTTTAAATAGGTTAAACCGTTAGTTTTCCCGTTTGAATGGTTTTATACTCAGAATTTTGGGGCCTCTCATAGCTTTTTGTTCCGTGTGAGCCAAGGCTCCGTGTTTAAAGACGTACCTTGACCTGTAAATATTTACTTTTATAAATTGTTATTTGGATAGAGAGTTGTCTCATTGGCACTCATATTACATTTCCCTATACCTATAAGATAATCCAAAGATAACATTTATCATATTCACAATTAAAAGCAGCTATCCAAGGAATAAAAATAGCAAAAGTCAATACTCGGTTGAAAACACCAGTCCCATTAGTAAACATAACTATTGTGTAGAGATCTTGATTATGATATTTTTGAGTGTCTTCCTCGGATGCTAACATTTTATATGTTACCTATTCCTTGCGTCCAAACACACATATTTCAATAGATGTTTATATAGTAACAATAGGTGTTTTGATAACTATTTAAATTTTTATAAGAACATTACTGTTAAAAAAATGGTGAACATTTTGTAATTTTTTGATAAAAAGAATAGTAGATTTTTGGGATGAAATTATCATGAATCTTAAAATATAAAAAGAAAATTAAAACATTTTCAATAAAAAAAAGATCTGATACTTTTGGAATGGAAATAATTATCAACATGTGACATAAGAAATATCAAAGAAATTATAGTTAGATATATAAGGATATTGATATATTTAAGGAATAAACATTTTTTTGTTGCGTGTAGATTCGCACTACAGATGAAAAGCGGGAAAGGCTAAATCTGTCGATACACCGGGTCTTGATACCTTTTAGTAGTTGGTGCGATTCCCTCAGTCTTGTTTATATTTCCTTGCACTTGTCATGTATGTCGTTTTGATATGTTTACGAAATGGAATATCAACAAAAACCAAATTAATTTCAGTTAGTAATTGGAATATAAAAAGCACGAAAATCATCAGAACTTGTCTACGTTTTAAGATTATAGAAAATATGGTATGACGGTAATTTGACCACTGCAAAAGAGAATAACGTAAAGAAATATTGTAAATTGAATCAATGAATGGTTTTTCTGTGTGGTTCAATGTTGCGAATTGATAATGTAAAAGCCTTAATTCCAATATATACCAAATCCAAGACAATCAAGCATACACACAGCGACACAAACTTATAAAAGCAATATATTAAGTACATGAATTCTCAAAAAAAATATTTACCCAACCAGTCGAGCTAAAATATAGAAGAAACAGATTATTAATAATGTACATGTATGATAAATTCAGCACTTTTTATTGTTTCAAACATTCAGATTTAGATATGCTTAGTTCATTTTTCTACACCTGTCCAAAGAAACAAATGTAAAAAAAGAAAATGTGGTATGATTGTCAATGAGACAACTCTCCACACGACACATAACTGACACAGAAATTAACAACTATAGGTAACCGTTAGGTCATCAACAATGATCAATGTTATCCTACTTTAGCAAAAACTGTTTTGAGTTTTGGGTCCTCAATGCTTTATAACACTTGTTCGGCGTCATAACTGTTTTAATTTGAGCGTCACTGTTGGGTCTCGTGTAAACAAAACGCACTTCTGACTATCAAATTATATCTATAAGTTTACACTGTTTTGTGAATTCGCAAGCGTGTCAATGACTATGCATCCGTGTATATATATATATCCATGCCTTATATATCATGTACTGTAGTACGCCGCTAGATAAAAACTGACGTGGAGAGGTAACACACAACCACCGAAAGCTTTATTATTGTGAAGCCAAGGTGGTCGTGAGGACAAGAGCGACGGCTGCAGTGCAGGCGATTTAATGTCACGATATCTCGGTAGCATAGGCTCGAATCCCGGCGAGGGAAGAACAAAAAAATTTCGAAAGCAAATTTACAGATCTAACATTGCTGGGTTGATGTTTATACGAGTTGTATAGACTACTTGTATATACCACAGAAAGCTTTATTATTTTATGAAGCCTAGGTGGTCGTGTGGTCTCGCTGGACGGCTGCAGTGCAGGCGATGTGTGGTGTCACGATATCTTAGTAGCATGGATTCGAATCCCGGCAAGGACAGAACAAATAGTTGCTTCAGATCTAACATGGTTAAATCTTTTGTAGAGTTGTCAAAAACTCAGACGTACTTATGAATATAATAATTGTCTGTGAGTGTATCTTGCATTAATTTGTAGGATCCTTTACTATAGATAATTGAGCTGATCTGTAAAAGAAGGACGAAAGATACCAAAGGGACAGTATTTTTGAAATACACTGTTACAAACCCTCATTCAATCCAATACAAACTTCAAGCTATAATTTCAGATTTTGCAAGTCACAGACTTATCAAGCCAGTTCGCATTAGAAAAGATGAACAAGAGAAAAGATCTTTTCTAAATCTGTCCTTTGCCAACAAAGGTCTCGATGGCGACAACCTAGGCAATATCCTTTATCATAAATCAGTTCAATCGAAAATACTTCCTAATTTCAAAGACCAGTATGTGCCAATAATTTCTTATACCTATACCAAACCTATTGCAACTAAATCTTTCAATTACAAACGTGTTTTGCAGGAATTCGATATTGACGACTTCAAGTCTAAAACTCCTGATTGCACTTGTGCTAGTTCCCAATTCACATATAATCCTGCTGGCCACGTTATTACCGGTGATCTTAACATTGTAAATAAGACTTCTCTACGAAATGTGTTATCGAAAGGTCCGAAATATCGTGGGCCTAAATCCATTAATTGGAAATACAACTTTAAATGTTGATGGATTCAGTCGAGGATAATGCCAGGCAATGGGCTTAGCCATGGCTAAAAATGAAAAAGACAAACAGAAAAACAATAGTACACATGACACAAGATAGAAAACTAAAGAATAAACAACACGAACCCCACCAAAAACAAAGGGTGATCTCAGGTGCTCCGGAAGGGTAAGCATATCCTACTCCACATGTGCCACCCGTCTTAAACCCAAGCCTTGTTCAAGTATACTTTATTGTGAAACTGAGTTGACTATTGAATCAATCATTGAAGATACTTAAGAGAGAAAAAAATAACATGTTAAACCTCGTACAATCACAAACTAAAGTAGGATAGCATTTATTCATATTCATCCTATACAACTGTTCACTTGAAACCTTTTATAAATCCAAAAAGAAAGAATTGAAAAAACCCGACTTTATCAGAATGAATGCATAATTGTTTAGATTTGATAATAACACTGTTATTTTAACATCTATATACTTATAACATAAATAATGGTATTTTATTGAGGATGTCTAAGACCTGCTTAAACAACAAAAATGAAACAGAGGAAAAAAATCAAAAGGGACTATCAAATTCATAGGCCAAAAAATAAACTGACAACTACACAAAAAGGAAAACGACCAGCAGTTAAAACAAAAATACACAAAACACACAACAGACAATTTAAGATCATAGCAATTCCCAAAATTAAATTTATAAACATGTAGTTTTGAAAAACATACCTCAGTGCAACCTAAAGAAAATACATCTTTTAAACATCTTGAACCTTATTGTTCCAATACTCAACATGTTTTCAATTAAAGTAGGATTTGTCGTATACAATAAAAGTACATAAACGATATGAATTAAGAAAACTTTAAGAAAATACTATTGAAAAAAAACAACCAAAAGTTTTGTAGCCTTTTACTTATTATCGAAAATGAATTCCGTTAGATTCATCAGTTTTTGTATTGTAGTCCTCTGCAATTTCGCTGAGTAATATTTAATATAGAGGAATATTAATGACATACTAATCATAAATCTTACTTTAGAGGGGTAAATGTATCTTGGGTCGTCTGAGTTGTTTCGTAGTGTCAAGTACTTGTATACGGCTATGGTTATCAAAGATATCGCACATACTGTGATGACCTCTAACATACGAAATTCCACCAGCCAGAGTATAACGGCAGTCCCCAGGCCTAACACAATTTTGTGCTTTAATTCCATCGTCAAATATGACAAATTTCCTCACAAATGTCTTCCTAAATAGAAACATGATATCAAAATTGCAAATAAGGAATTAAAATATCCGTTTCGAACGATGTCTTTCGTGGAATATGATATGGTCTAAAATTTGAATATCCTTTTCACATGATGCTGTTGCTTGTTTGTGAATTTTCTGTATCAACTTCACAAATAAAAAGTACTGCTGTACTACTCTTTTTGACATGTTTACCTATTGCAAGGTATATCTGTTAATTTGTTTTATTCACGCATCGTTGTCAATACTATATAATTTATGCGTTATCATATAAGTAAGATGTTTAGCTAGCTGAGAAACCAGGTTTAATGTAACTTTTTCTACAAAAGAAAATGCTTGTACATGTACTAAGTCACAAATACTAAAGTATATCCATTTGTTTGATCTTATGCTTCTGCTAGTTGATAAGAGACCTTCCTTTTTTAATTTAACTTACAATTCGATATTTATTTTTAGTTATTTTTACAAATTACACGGAAAAAGTGTCATGCTATCCATTTATCTTTTTGAAAAGATTTAAAAATAATATAAAAAAAAATAGGCTTTCAAGTTGCACAATTTCCAGAATATAACGCTCGAATCAGAGAGAATTGGACAGGGAATACATTCGTTATCTATGTCCATATTAGAAGATAATAGTTTTCTTATACCCTTCATCACCTTACATTCCCTTTATTTTCGACTCTAGGTGTACTTGAGAAATGCAGTGTGTTCAGATACCCATATACAATTGAGAATGAAAAAAGGAAATATATAAAGAGCGGACAACAGCCAAATGGTTCTTCAACGCAAAGAGCAATTCCCGTACCCGGAGGTGGTCCTCAGATGACCCCCGAATAAAATTGGATCATGTACATGTAATTCTTATCGTACCAGTTCAGTGAAATAAATTGACGCCACACGCCATATCTATAGATAATAACATACATAATTTAATTTATATGTATGTTTACAAAAAAAACAAGAATAATGAAAATATATAATATATCGTGTTGAAAGCCAAATAAATATGGTCACTATAGATCAAACTGTTTTAGAAGGAATAGAAATTGTTTTATACTCATGAACAACACAAACAACGTAAGTTTTTTTCTTATCCTTTATTCTTGTAGGTTTCAGAGTAACCATCTAATTATGTTGGTACAAACACCTTATACAATGTTATTAGCAAATGATCGACCCCTTGGAAAACTATTTCTAATGCTAGAACAAATAGTTAAAAATTCATCTCCTTTTTACTCATATCTATTTAGCATCGGTGTTGTACATATGTTACAGTACACATGGTACACAGGTGAACTAAGGCTTTACAACATGTACAAGTGAACACTTAAATTAAGAATTACATTTCCGATGCACCTTGTAAATACAAGTAACTCCTGAAACTGCCTAGTTATTCCGAGTAATTATGGATTTTTAAAGAATTGTTACACGTATTTACTAAGTGTTACAACAATAGTGTAACATGGACAGCGGATCAAAGTTTGGGTAATAGTGATTAGAAGATCAGTGAGTCCTTTTAAAAAGCGATCATTCCAAAATAAACATTTTTTTAATTTTTAAAGGAACATTAGCTACGATATATACAAAAAAAAACATGCTACGTTTTGTTCAATCATTAATAAAAATAATATTGTGAAATTAAGATTTGCTATTACATGTTTTAAAAGTTTTAAAAGCTTGCTTGGTCCAAGTAAGTCAAAATAAGCTATAGACATGGCCTATGCGTTATTACCTTACAATGCATATTAATAATCATTATATGTAAACTAATTTGTCAGATAAATAGGGAATTATTGTGTACGGTTATGTTAAAAGTGATAGTAGGCAAAACAATAACTTAATATTAGAGAAGGTAAACCTCGTATCTCATATAATGCTGCTACCAAAATTACTTATTGATGAACCCGGCATCCCAAGTCAGGAGCCTGTTCTTCAGTGGTTGTCATTTGTGTATATCATGTATATGTTACACATTTGTTATTCGTTCATTTGTTTTATACATACAATAAGGCCGTTAGTTTTCTTGTTTGAATTGTTTAACATGGTAATTTTGCGGTCTTTCAATGCTGACTATGCGGTATAGGCTTTGCTCATTGTAGAAGGCCGTACGGTGACCAATTGTTGTTAATATATGGGTCATTTTGGTCTCTTGTGGAGATTTGTCTCAATGGCAATTATACCACATCTTCTTTTTATATATTCGTTATCGCGAACTCGATGACTCGATATTAAATTTTGTTTTTATTTAATTATGATCTGATGAATCAACATTTAAACAAAATGTCGTTTGAAAAGAATTAAATATAATCTCAATATGTACAAATAATTCGAAATTCATCATTTATCTCGAACTGGCCCAATGTTAAAACATGGCCACAGGGAGTTAAATTGATTAGAGAATTAATCTAACTATACGATCAAATATTTGCAGTTTCTTTACTGAAAAATGCGGACAACACTAATATACTCAAAACACTCCGTTTTTGTACATTTCATGACCAGGAGATGATACATTATAGTCAAGTACAAACTTAAAACCCCACAAAAGTATCGTGCTTTGCATGCATTGAAAGAAAATCAACCAAAAAAGGGCTTTTTTTTGGCAGACTTTTCTTCTCTTTTTAATGTTAATTTCCATAGAAAATTAAAAGTGCTTGTTTTTGTCTCAAGTAAGATTTCATTGGACTTTTTCTATTTATATCTGGGGCTTAATGCTATAGAATATAAGTAAAACAGTTCTGTTGCAATAAGTTGATTTTGATATTTTTAATCCAGACTGGAATGTCAAGCGGATTTCACGTGATTTATATTGCTAACGGAAATAAATTATCGATTCGATCATTTTGCAGGTAAACTATTTTCATATCGCTCACCACTGGTCTACATGCACACAAGAATGATGGTGATGTGATAGTACAGCAACAAAACGTTTATCGATTGAATTAGAGTAGATTGATTTTGCAGAAGTGGATTTAGCTATAATTTCTGTTGATCTATTCAATTTTTGTCCTCCTTTGAAAATTACGTGATGGTTTTGTAATGAGCGGGCATGTATACACATACGACCGTCAACGGTTACCATCCGAAATGTGTCTGTCCTTATTTAAATCATTGATGAAATGAGTTCAAACTTGTGTACTTCTACAGTTTGCGTTTGCTTGTGATACAGCATAACAACAAATTAGTTTAATATACATGTACTATTTCTCTTAAAGATATCTTTTAAAGATACAAAAAGTATTTTAGTGGTTTCTGTAACTTCTTTCTTTTACAATGTATTTCATTATTTTATTAATTGACTAAGAACTCAAGCACGAACTTTAATTTAAACTATTGCTGACATTGTGATTCGAAAAATATACATTGGTTTTCCCGTTTGAATATGTAATTGTTAAGCCCTTTATAGCTTGTTTGTTTGGTGTTAACCAAGGATCCGCGTTGAATACCGTACACGATGTACATGTTAAATGGTTAACTTTTATAAATTGTATCTTGGATGGAGAGTTGTATCATGGCACTCAAACCACATCTGCATATATATATCTACATGTATATGATTTTTCAGATCTTTTTTTAAATATAAAAGTGATCACTTGTAATTAATGCTAACAATTAACCTGAGTTGTTACTATAAACTGTCTAGTTTTGAGTATCTCCTTATATACATGTATATGTATGATGTGACTGAATAAATAGTCAACGGTAAATCTTACGGGGCGATGGATCATATAAACATGATGCAGTACACTACAAAATATAATATATAACAAGTCTAAAAGGATACAACATCTCCTTATATGTGTATATACATATACAATTCATGAATCTACAATCTGTCGATACATGTATCTTGGCATTGCACAAGGTGATTTTTTTTAATAAATCTTTACACTAAATCTTTTGAATATTGCATGTTTACTGATTGATAATTTAATCATGGATGCATGGTTTTTTAATAGTTGGTGATGACTTTGAACTAGCTGTCAATAACTGCGATTAAATCCACGAAAAGATATGAGTACACAGTATAAGCAAAATTATGGTAAGAGTTTTGCCTTGAAAGTAGAACGAAGGTGTAGTAAAAGCAAGTAAATTCAACCATTAATGTGTATCAACTACTAAAACATGTATGCACACGAATTTATCAATAAATATTTTAAACAACAGGGGTCGACGTAACCGCTGGCCCGCTGGCCCGTGGCTAGTAAATTTACTGTCGGGCCAGTCAAACTTAATAAAGAACGGCCCGACGGGCCAGTCAATATTCTCGGGCCACTGGGGCCAGCAACTTTCATTTTCTACCACGCGGAAGATTGCACATACTTCCGTATTATTGAAATCGACTGGTAATAATAGCCGGCCAATCAAATTACTCGGTAAAAATCGCCAACTCCGAGGTTCCTCGGAATCGCGCGAGATACGTTATTCGGGATTTGTCGAGTGAACAATGGCAGCCCCCAGTTAAATTGACGATATGGAACGTTTTCTTAAGAACTACCCCCCAAAAAGAAAAGCTGAAACCGATAGCAACCAAAAGGGAAAAGAATATGAAAAATCAAAAAGAAAAAGGGAGTTTATTCCTTTATGGACAGCAACATATAAATGGTTGCAGAATGGTCCAACGGGGATGACCTGCACCATTTGTGCACGATATGATAAACACGGTACATTCGTAACCGGTTGCCAGAATTACAAAAGAGATTCAATCAACCAGCATGAAAAATCAGAATCCCACAAAGTAAATGTCATTAAGTTTAATGGCCAGAAAAACCCAGAAAATTCTGAAGGAGCCAAAGCCCTGAGAACCCTCAATCAATTGACAGTAAATCGATTGATTTTAAAATTTAGAAACGTATTTGCGTTGTGTAAAAAGGGGCGCCCATATACCGATTATTCAATGTTATGTGATTTAGATGAATCAAAAGGGTTAGAAATAGGATCACAATACCGCACTGATAAAAAAAGCTGCAGAGTTTGCCAGTTTTATTGCAAAAGCAGAAGTTTCAAAGATTGCTGAAGGCATGAAAGATGTTCGTTTCATCTCGGCAATATCGGATGGATCGACAGATTCATCTTACCAAGAAGCTGAAATTGTATTTATCAGACATTGTCACAAAGGGGACATAAAAGTAAATTTTTCATTGGTGAAAAACATCCCAAAAGCTGATGCTGACAGTATTTCTAAAGTTATAATGTCGGGAATGAAAAAAATTGATGACGACTATGCCAAAAAAATTGTTGCATGTGTTGTTAAACAACACTTCAAATCTATGGACAATCTAAAAGTAAAAACACAAAAATACTAAAATCCGAGGAAAATTCAAAAAGGAAAATCAAAAGTCAAAAGGCAAAATCAAAAGTCCAAACACATCAAACGAATGAATAACAACTGTCATATTCCTGACTTGGTACAGGCATTTTATAATGTAGAAAATGGTGGATTGAACCTGGTTTTACAGCTAGCTAAACCTCTCACTTTTATGACAGTCGCATCAAATTCCATTGCATTGTCAACGATGAATGAACAAAACAAACGTACTCAAAGAGTAAAAATGTCAAAAATAGGAGTACAGCAGTCAATGATGTGTTATCATCTTAATATCACTGTAAAACAACAAATGTAACACAGTCTTATAAGCCTGTAAACTATCATATAAAGTAAATCATTTGTTTTGTAAATAATCATGTTGTATGTTGAATAACATTGTTTATGATATATTTGAAATACAATGTCTAAAAAATACAACGAGAATTAGTTTATGATATTAATTTTAAGCAAACTAAATATTCCATTTACAATACGATCGTATTCATTTTATTTTGAAGTTTAATTTGAGATATTCTCAAACTGAGGTAACATTTTAAATTATGTAAATACATTTCAAGGCTGAATACCGACCGTGCATTGGCTTTATATCAAGTCAATGTAGTTGAAAACTTCAATTTGTTAAAGGCTGAATATATATATTTCACACATCAATTGATAAAAAAATAATTTGCAGACAGCATTACAAAATATTTATGCAACACAATATTAACGTTTTTGTAAAATCGCTGGTTATAAAGGAATATATTAAAGTTTTAAACTATGAAGCGTGTCGAATCAGACTGTTGAAGAATATTAATATCAATTGAGGACTTTGATAGCCTTTCTTGTCTCATTTAATGAATGTATCTGGATAATAATCCTAGTACCCCAGTCGATTATAGTTACACACCGAGTCGCCTATAACTTTGATTACCGAATGTCTTTTATATTATTATAATATGATAACTATAAACTTAGTATCATCTTCAAATACAACAGCATTTACATTCAAATTAAAATAAGGGTAGGTCTCTAATATAAACAAATCATAATAAAAATCTTATTTACAGAACCTTGAGAAATTCAAAAGATCAACATGTATCTTCTGGTTCAGTGGTATTTAAACCGCATAAAAAAAAATCCATGTTTGATGATATTTCCGTCATCTATGTTTTACAGCTGGAAAAGCACCCAAGAGTTAATCATTCTTTAATTTACCTAAATGACTGACATAATATTTATGTCATGTATTTGTATATGACCAAACATTGTTAAAGTTTCACATTTATTGTTTTTCTTAGTATACAGAAATATACATTAGCCATAGCTTGCCTCTGAATTTAAATATGATCTCAAAAAGACCTACCTTAATCCATCTTTTTTCGTTTCCAAATGATATTTTTTCTCTTTGTAAGATTTAAACCATCAACCTATGCGTGATATACATGGTTATTGTAAAATTATAATTCATGTTCTCAGTCAACTGTGAATATGATGCGACAGATTGAAGTAAATAACTATTACCTGTGTAAAATGGTTTATAACACAATTTACAGATCACATTTTTTAACGATATACGAAATGCTATTAAAATACACTTGATATCTTGATAAAAGTACGGTAACATGTATTTTGTCAGTCCAGTGTGCGTGTATTTGGTGTGTTCACGTTTGATTGAATGGTAAATATATAAAAAAAATCAGGATTTACTCCATCGTTTTTTAAAAAGCACATATCAGAAGACAAAAAACAATCATTTGTATCAGTCTCGTATGTGCGTATTTGTTGTTTCAATTTGTTTTTAAGTAACATTGAACAATAAAGTTTGATTGCCGATAAGACAACTATCCACGAAAGTTCAAATGAAGTGAATGAAAGCAATTATATGAAACCGTACGGTCTTTAACAATGATAAAAACATATATGACAATTCAGCTTAAAGAGGTCCATAAAAGAAACATACAAAAATATTCAATTGAGAAAACGAACGACTGTTTATTACCTACACAAATTCAGAAATGACTGACATGAATCATTCACCACTAAGACAGGCTACTGTTACACAACATAAGATAAAAATATACAAATCAGTTAAAAAGGGCTGGAATTATCAGATCAAAATAAAGCAGAGAGAATATATTATGAACACAGACCGGACTTGTCGGATTTAAATGTGGCGTTTATATCGGTGAATTGTATTATACATTATTATTGATAGACGCGTATAAAATCCGCCTCCGTTGTTCTTGATTTTTCTGTATTGCTGAAAACTTATTGATCGTATTTGGCTGTTTTTTGTTACTTGATCAGGAAGTTGCCTTTTTGACAAAGTCTTCGTATCCATTCAGTATTATAAACGAGTTAGTAAGGAACAGATTTTCCTGTAGATATACACACAGATATTTTTATTTACCTCTGTATGTTAATTTCTTTGACGGTATTTTGTCCAAGATCAATGTCTCTCTGGTAATGTCTTACACATAACCCCTTATTTCATTAATTTAGCATTTGAAATATTTCAGACCTAAAATCAAGTCCATATATTTGATTGTTTATCTCAGATATTTTGTAGTTGGATATTAGGATTCTAGTTTGTAAAAAACAGAGTAAAAATGAAGGATATTGTTAAGATAACCGCTGACAATTTAGCTTTTAAAAGACACGATAATGTATTCACAAACACAATTGCGATCTTCATTTGCCAGTCTATTCTAAAAGACAAAATTATTTGCTAGCTTTTGAGCACTATTTTGTGTATTTTGCTGCATTTATTCTTCTTAAACCTATTATCTGATCGGTTGTGATGACGAATTACGAAAGTTTAAACACATTTTTATTTCGAAAATTAAAAAAAAAACTAGATTTTTGCTATGTTTAACACTTAATAACACTTGATAGCCCATGCAATAATAAGATTCATTGGAGTAATGCATTTTCAGGATCAACTTGTACAGTCTGTTGTGAAGTGCTTTTAGTAGAATTTTGCCATTTGTAAACACCTACTCTGTTGTTGAAACTTTAAGATTAGAAAGATAATTTACTTGACCCCTGTTTTTAATTGTTTATTACTGTGCTTTTTAATGTACATTTGTCACAAACTATCAACCTGTTGTCAAACTATGATAAATAATAGAATCTGTGAAATGATGTATCAAATAATTTTGATTTATTCGTTTTCAGGACAGAATAGTGAGCTAAAACTCGCCAGGACATAAAAAGGTCAACTCGAAATTATCTGTTCGGCAACGTTATTGCCAAATATTCGAGAGGTTGAGTTTAAATTAAAAGTATGCATATGTTATCTTCCTATGTATTTTTTTACGGCGGAATTTATGCGTATACACAAGATATAACTACTTGTATTTGAACATAACACAATCAACTGTTTTATGAAAGAAATGTGTATAATTTAAAAGTTTACATTATCTCATATCTCCATATTATAACTTAAATAAAAGCACGTATATAAAATGCATAAAATCCAAATCTAGGACCTTTCATTGACCATGTTCAACGTTAGAAATCCTTAAAAATACGTGAAAACAATTCAATTATACAGATTTGACTTTTTTTTTTATCTTGTCTCATATCTAACAAAGAGTTTCATATTTTCAGTTTAATATTATTTACGCATTCTCTCGAGGTATACGTTTTAGCAGGTTGAATTGTAAATCAAAATATAAGAATTTGAGCCAAATCGGTGAGTTTCTATTTGACAGCTAATGTCCTTTTAAACAGATGGTTTTCAAGTAATTGTATATGTTTGGTTTTTTGTAAGTATCGTATACCGTATCGTCTCATAATTAAATTACCCAGGAATTTTACATATTTAGCCGTTGACCCATTTTACTTTTCTGAAAGCAGACTTTTTTTTATATTTTATTTTACAATTCTATCTTTAAGTTTCGTTTCTATCACGCAAATTGTTTTGTTTTCGAGTATAATTTAACAGAGTCTGACAATTTTGATCAGCATGTATCCAGAGAAAAAAAATTCGTTACCCATACTTTTTAATGATATTTAAAACAAATCATAATATCAACTACATTTTGAAATAGTATAAAAACATAATATAGATTTACGTTAGTATAAAAAAAAATGTGAACCTTACTTTATAAAATAATGTCGAGTTTACAGGTCATCTATGTTAAAAATGTATTTTTAAAGGACAATGCATTGTTCACTGTTTACATGAAATTTGTAGGGTTGAAGAATCGGGACATCAACATTCAGATAAATTTATATTTATCAAAATATATCAAAGTCAGATATAAAAAAAAAAAAAATATGTGCGTACATGGGAGATTTTGCATTGTTTTGTGGCGACCAATATGTTATTGAGTAATATATTGAAAATATGCAAAATAGGTCTTTATCGTTTTACTGAGCTCCCTCTCCCACGACTTCACTCAAAAAGGGTGTTTATAGTACATGGTACTATCAGTTAAAACATTGTTTTTGACTATTTTGTATAACATGATTGTTGATGTTTCAAGCCTTTCATTTCAATCGAACCTACCTGTGGTAAAATAATGATATATTGTTTGTGCTGTTCTCATCATACTCCAACATCATATGCATTGTTTATAACGAGCTACCCGATTTCATTGAACGAGGACGTAAGAATATAAATATTTTACGGGAAAATTCACGATTGTGAAACCGAAAATGATCATAACAAAGAAACGCAAACAAACGATGATAAAATATGTGATAAGCTCTTTTATTAGCATATAAGAAATATCATCATTCAAATTAATCCAAACCGATATAAATGCGTTATTGTAAATAATAAAAGTATGTCAGTTTGCAAAATTTGTGTGTCAATGTAATAGTGCGTTTATAAAAGATCGCTTCTATAAAAAAAAATCATCGCCGTAAATTTTTCTGATTTTACAACGGGTACCATTTCTACCGATATTTCATACCTCATTGATGCTTGTTGTAAACTTTTTAACATATAGTGTGTATATTTAACCGTGGTAAAATCAGTATCTATTCAAGCCCCCATGAATTTTTTCTTAATTTTCACATCTAAGTATCAAACCGAGAACACACCCCTGCCCTCCACCCGCACCCATACCTTTTCGCTGCCGAAAGTTTTAAGTTAAGCTTTTCGGAATATTCCGAATACTTTCAATTATTATATTGTTTAAGTTCATACTATCATATTTAAAGCCTTATATCAAGAAAACGTTGATTTGATCATTTTTTTAATGATGAAATAAACATAAAGAGTAGAATTTGGAATAATTTGTCGATTATTTAGTTCAAATGAATTGTATGAGGTTTTAAATTTACACAAGGGATTTAGTTTTCAAGGATCACATAACGTACCAAAACACTATAAAAGAACGATGTGTCTTTATCAGTACAATTGAGGTTCCATTGAGATTCAACTGCCAAAAGGCAAAATACTTTTCAACTTATTTTTCTGGTCTTATACCATATAAGCATGGATTGCATAGGTAAGTACCTATATCTATTACGAATTTACAAAACAAAGTTGAAAAAATGCAGTGATCTTTATAAATACAGAGTTTTCAACGCATCAAATATATAGTGTTGTCGTTTTTTATTTAAGCGTAAACTTCGTATATTGATGTCTTCAAATACATAACTCCAAACAAAATTAGCATAACAAAAGAGTTTAAGAACGAACAAAAACAGATGTATATGTTAATAAAAAAAGTTGAACTATTATATTTTTAAGTTTGATCATTAATTACTATATACAAAACTGTAACTTATAATTTCATAACATCAAACAAATACGTTCTCAAAAATGAAATCACAAAAATACTGAACTCCGTGAAAAGTGAAAAAGGACAGTCCCTAATCAAATGTCAAAATCAAAAGCTCAAACAGATCAAAGAAATGGATAACAACTGTCATTTTTCTGACTTGATATAGGCATGTTTTATGTCGAAAATGATGCGTAAAACCTAGTTTGATTAGTTGCATCAAATTACATTATATTAACAACGATGTGTGAAAAAAGCAAACATGCATGAAAATATTCAAAAAATTAGCAATATAAATAACTTCAATATCCATAATTGCATTATGACATGTGCATGATGTTTGCTGCAAAATAAATATTCGTTATGTTTAATTGTCATTACATTTTAAAATGTACTTGTTTAATGCATTGCTGATTACAAATCTAATGAACCGGATGTTATTTACGGTCAATACTCGATTATATACATGTATACTGTCAATAGTAAGTTGTATATGCTCTTCAACGTTGAACTTCTTAAGCTTTATAACTATTTTGATCTGCGCGTCACTGATGAGTCTTCTGTAGATAAAACACGCGTCTAGAGTATACAATTATGACCCTTGTACCTTTGATAACTATTAAGATATAATACCAGCATATAATGTTTTTGATGTATTTTCTGATTCAAACTTATTATTGATTAAGTGCAGTATTTCCTATCGTGGTAATTATGGTTGTTCACCTTTGAGGAGCCAAAAAATCTGAATTAACATTTTTTGGTATCATATGGTGGTGCACTTCTTTTTTTGCTACGGCCCTTTAAAATTATCAAATGTTGGTGACTCTCCCTTTTTTCACACATTTTTTTTATGTCTTTTATTTTAAAAAAAAAACAGTTTCACTTTTGGTCATACTTTCAATAAAGATGATGTGGATTGATTTCTATCTACTTTTACTAAAGTTATTATCTTGAAATCATCCGTCTGCGTACGACTGAGACGACGACGACGACGACGTGATTCCAATATAAGACCATTTTTTTCTTAATTTTTGCGATCGTATAAAAACATCTTAACTCTTTTTTTACTCGATAATTATCTCGTAAGTATGATTAACTCGTAATAATGCGATAGATTTCTCATAATTTCGCGATAGTTTTCTATTTATTACGCGATAGTTTTCTCATAACTACGTGATAATTATCTCGTAACTGCGCGTTATTTTTCTCGTATAACATAATTTGGAAAAAAATTCAGAACAAAATTTCAACGAGACTAAAACCTCAGAATAATACATCCTTCAATGAATTCATGTATATCGCACTACAAAGAATAGGAGTTTAATACACAGAAACATGGTATATCAATATCGGTTGCACTTTTGTAAAATATAGACATTGCGATTTCCTATAGGAACGCATTTCACGACTGAAAGTGTGCCACTATTATTTGACTTTTTAAAAAATGATAATTCGACCGTTGGTCTAAATGAATATCAATTTATCAAAAGTCATTTTACCACATATTAACTTCAACAAAAGACAGTATAATTGTATTATATTCTATATCTCAACGAGGAGTTGTTTGTGACACAGCTGTATTTACAAGGTGCAATCTATAAATTGAGATTATATTACACTGAATGCTTTAGGAATCTCTTTTTAAAGATATTAAGATAAAGACATATTTCATTTTCAGTCGCAAGCATAGCAATCCGAACGATTGATGGCAGCCTAAATGATTTGAAGTTATCAGATTATGGAGCGTTTTCAAAGATGGGGACCTCTATACAATTTGAAGTTCAAGGCTGTGATAACGCTCTCATCACATTGCATGCAAAGTCAAATTTGTCAGGTCCACATTATTACATAATAATAGGTGGATGGGGCAATACACGATCACAAATATCAAAAGCGGTATCCAGTGAACAATTGGTTTATCTTCATTACAAGACTGGTATTTTGGATTGTTATACTTATAAGAACTTTTGGATCAGCTGGGAGAAGGGCTGGATAAAAGTAGGCAGTGGTAATACACTTAATGATAATATATTTTTGCAATACGACGACATATGTTCGTTTGATATTCAAGAAGTTATGATTAGCACAATATGGTGGAGAACATTAGATTGGATATTTCCTCCACAAGGTTTGTTATGTTACAAATGTCCGTAAAGTAGGTTGTAGATAGTTCTTTTATTGTTATATGAAACAATGATTTTCATAATTATTAATGGAATGTTATGCAACTTTCCTACAGGTAGAAGGTCGAGCTACGAAATATATCTATAAAACCTGGTTTAGTCCACCATAATTTACATAGTAAAATGTCTGATCAAAGTCAGGAATCTAACATTTGTTATTCATTAAGTTGTTGTGTTTGAGATTTTGGTTTTGTTTTTTATATTTGACTTGACTTCTCCATAAAGTTCGATAATTTTGCTATTTGACTTTTTGTTTTAATTAGAGATTGGACAGAAACAAATTTATCATTTAAAAAATTTAGTATATTCGTGAATATTTACTTCCTAGGTAAATTTCAATTTGTCTTAACTTATGCATTTTAATAATGTGCATTTTTCACAATCAGTCATAAATAACATGTTGCGAACTCTAAACTTTCAGTATATCTTTAAACGAAAAACAGTAGATAATAAAATTATTAACAGAAATAGGGAATATGTCAAAATGAACACAACCCGGCCAAAGAGCAGATAGCAGCCGAAGGCCACCAGTGGGTCACAACATAGCAAGAAATTCTGCATCGAGAAGATGTCTTCAGCTGGCTCATGAAGCAATCTTATTGTTTTTTTATTGTAGCTATACCAACACAAACAGCCAGCAGTACTAGTGACATTATTGAAGTGTTCTATGTAAAAGTATCCGATTGTCCAACATTTGAAATCATATCGACTATTGAAAAACCTTTGTCAGCAAGATGTGCTGTCAAATGTCGGTTAATATATAACTATGAGGGGTATCAATACAACAAAGAGTCAGGAGTATGTATATTGTTATCGGAAGCAGCCATTAATGGGATATTAACAACTATTTACCGATTGATCGAGTGAACCCATTGTAGTCTCGGGTTAGATTTTTCTTTTTTCTTTTTCAATTTTGTTACTATTTTTCTATAAACTGTATTTCTATTGATTAAACAGTTACATATAGATAAAAAGTTTTTCAAGTTCGTTTATGGATTGAACGAATTGTTGACTTTGTTGTGGTAGACCGTGATTGCATTTTTAGAAACACCAAACATATGTTAATCTTATAGTGCCCCAAATATGGTGCGGTTCGTCGACTCATCGATGACACGTGGATCAAATCATATGATTGTGATAATTCACAGTTCCCATTGTTATTCACCATAACGTCGACTATACCCAACTTGAAACCTAGTCTGCTCTTCCTGACAATGTGATATCATAACTCTGAGTGCTAAATGTTACAGAATTTCATAATTCATAAAGGAATTTAAATATACGAAAAAATTGAACAGTTGAAACACACTGATAAAATAGTTATGCGCCCTGCGATTTCTCGAATTAGTATTGTTTGTTAATCCGTTGACAAAAATTCTAAATTTTACGTTTTGGATTATTTAGTGATTCAATAATTATTCAAATAATAGAATTATAATTTGTAATTAACAGCGAGGCCTTCAATATGACACTAAAAACCTTTCGCATGATAATTGGAAGTTCCAGACGGATAACTTTTCATAAAATTAACTATAAACTGGTAAAAAATAATTGGCATCAATAAAAAAAAAATAATCAATAAAGTCTGTTTCATTTTTACATAAACTACAAGTTGTTTGTTCGCCTTGATAATATACAATGCTACTAGTATTCTAGGCGTTGTTCGTCGAGTGCTTTTTGTGCTTTGAATCACGGGTTCCAAATCGTACAGTTTGATACTTCATAACTGATACGTCTCGTCTTTTCATTTTGGATATTTGTGATGAAAAAAACTAATCTCTCGTACTAAACCTTACTGTTGTTTCACCTTTTTTCTATTTTCAAATTTTCATACGTTAATATAGGTGTGTTGTCATTATAGTTTGCTTAAAAATTATCATGTATAAGATTTATTTATTTCATTGAACATGACGTACTAGTACTCAGAGGTCAGCACTGACAATGTATTATGCACAGTTCTTAAATTTTCCGTTTATAGATTTTGAAATTATCAAAACTTGGGTTTTTACTCCTTTGACAAAGTTTACCTTTAATGAATGCGTGTATGTTTAAGTACTTGTTGATCATATGGCTCTTCAACTGTTTCGGTTCTTATACATCATAAGCTTTGGATTTTTTTCACTTTTAGCATTAATGACGAATTCAATTCCTGAAAAGTTTTTAAGTGGACGCATTAAATTGATAACGTGTTGTTTTAATTTTTGTCAATATAAACAAATGTAAATGTTGATATTCTTTCATGAGTTCAGCTGATCTAGCATAGTCAATCTAGCTCTAAAATCACTCAACCTCCAACTAATTGCAACACAAGCTTTTTTTTAGTGAAAACTATAATATAGACTTGTACTAACAACATACTAAAACTATACATCGATATGATTTGCGGAAAAAGGTTATTTTGGGTGAAATATGTGGTTTTTAGAGAAAAAATGCTGAAAACTGGAAAAGAAGAAAAATCATTATTTATGGTTGCATTTTTAGACCTAAAGCTTGTGGAAGACAGGAAACCTTATCTTAATAGACTATAAAGTAGTCGATTAGCTATTATTATTCATATTGATGTAATTTTGAGGTGAAATGAGTTATTTTTAGTGAAAAAACATCGAAAACTGGAAATGCAGAAAATCTCCATTGTTAATGGTTAATATTTTTGAAATTGATCTATAAAGAAAAAAGAACATTCTATTTTATGTTTATTTTGTGAAGTCCTTTAGTTATCAGTATCAATATTTGGGTAATTTAGTTAAATATATATTTTGAGACATAAAATCCAATAACTGAAATTGAAAAAAAATCTTGGTTATTGGTGGTTAAAACTTTTGAATTTGGATATAAATAGTAAATACTTTCTGATGTTTATCGTTAGAAGTCCCATAGAAATTAGTATTAAAAAAATGTAACTCTTGTGTAAAATATGATGTGTACAGTAAAATTGTGAAAATGGAAATAAAAAGCTCAGTTATTCATGGTTATTCATGGTCAAAACTTTTAACATAGGATCTTTATAGACAGACTTTATTATCTTATGATTATATGCATATGTATTCCTCTTGTTATCGATATAAAAAATGACCAATTTTTTGTGTGAAATATCTTATTTTACAAACTAATTACAAAATAAGAATGAGTTCATAGTACATGGATGCCCCATCGCACTATCATTTTCTATGTCCAGTGGACCGTGAAATTGGGGTCAAAACTGTAATTTGGCAAAATTAGAAGGATCATATCACAGGGATTATGTGCACTAAGTTTCAAGATGATTGGACTTCAACTTCAACAAAAAACTACTTTGACCAAAAACTTTAATAGAAGCAGGGACGAATGAATGAACGGACGCTCAGACTGAAAGACATAGTACCCCTAAGTGAGGGGCATAACAAATAAAAAAAATAAAATCTTGGTTACTTCCAGTTTAACTTTTAAAAACGTAAAGTCGAGAATGGAAACAGGAAATGTGTCAAGAGAAAACAAGTTCCCTGTTATCGGTCTTCAACATAGCAAGTAATTTCGGCACACGATGGTGGGCTTCAGCTGACCCCCTTAATTATTGTGTACATTAGTTCAGCGAAATGGAAACCAGTCTTGAAACTCCAATACATACACATGAACCAAAATTATCAACAACAAAAAACATAAATGCAAGACAAACTAAGGCTAGGGGTTCCTGACTTGGGGTCAGTGTAATAATGTGGCTGGGAGAAAAACATGTTGTTTGAGAATTAACTCTCTCATAGTTTCCTTAGACAATGTAGAATAGATAAACACACAGTAAAACTCAGTTTTTAAGAAATGCATTTTATGGAAGTTTGAAATTTCTATCCTTATACAACTGTTATGTATTTATAGTAATTACATATGTAGCTATATTAAACCAAAAAATAGATTGTGTTAAAAAATAACTGTGATCAGTTTGGTTACTGCCTTTGATTTTGTCATGTTAATTGCTGGAAGAGTTATTTTTCTAGTGTCATTGCATCGTCATTGATTGTAGTCCTTTTTTGTTTTTTTTTGCCATCAGCTACTTTTTCAACATTTGAATTGCGTAAAGTCACAGTTAAACACAGACCAATTTTACTTAGCAAGCTCTATCAATATCCAGGTTTAATTTCAGATATGTAAGGTTTTTTTGATTTTTTGGAACATACACTAGTTCACTGAATTAGCATGAAATGTAGAAATTGTTTAAGGCAATTTCAAGAGAAGCTTTGTCAATATAATAATGATTATACCTCAAGAGCTTAAATTTAAATAGCAATTGTACCAAAGTTGTCAAATTTTAGATGTTGAAAATGAGATAACGGCCGACTGTAGAATGAATTGATGGGATCACTTCCTGAAGTGTTAATAGTAACAGTGCATTGGTAGATCCAGGGGGTTCTGGGGTTTAAACCCCCCTTTTTTTAGCTGATTAATGCATTTAGATAGGGACATATAGTTGGAACCCCCCTTTTTTGGCCTGGATTGGAAACCCTCCTTTTTTAAAATGGCTGAATCCGCCCCTGCAGCGCCTTTTGTGTGTACCCTGTAAACCTTTATGTGGTGGTCTGAAACATTAATCAAAGGACAATGACAAAAAACTAACATACATAGATTGTCTGCTGTATGAAATATTATGGTCAAAGATATATATGTATATAAAGAAAATCATTACCAAGTTCCTTCTTTAAGATATCTCATTGAATTAATTTAATAAAAAGAAATCAGCTTTAGCATAAAAATTGTAAAAATGTGGGCAACTTATGGCCAGAGATAGTCCTGTTAGTTGTTTAAGGTTGCTTTCTTATTGACTTTAAAAACCTCAAATCTCATAATTCATAATTATACTATATTACTCATTTGAACGAAACTAAAAAAATATTTAATTAACATACACCAAAGCCTAAAGAATATAAATGTTTAGCTTTTAATGTCCACTAAACTTTATCGGTGATCTCTTGGTAGTATGTTTGAAACCATGATTTATTGTAAAACCTTCCTATTCTAAAAACATAAGATGTTGTATGATTAGCAATAACAAAAATGTCCACAAGAGATAACAATGATGAGGGTGTGGATGTTAACAACTAAAATAGCTCATCCTTAAAAAATAAAACTGTTAAGACAATGAATGGAAAATTAAATATAACAGACAGCAAACAATAACCACCATGTACTCAAGGGCCACTTACTTGTGATAATCATATTCATAGTGTGTGGGGTTAACCATGTGTGCGAGCATGCACTCAGCCCTCCCATAATAAGGAACAGTTGTGAAATAGCAAACAACATAAGTGCAATTTGTAAAACTCAGTTTAAAAGGGCTCAACTTAAAAAGGTCAGCACAGAGTAAATACTAAACAAATTAACAAAATGAAACTGAGTTCCAACAGCTAGTTCAAAGCTAATTACAGTTGATGAATAAATACTCTTGGCACCGACTAAAATATAAATCTGTACACATCCGATTAGAAATCAGTGAAAAGTGGGTTCAGTATTATTATTATATATTATATTGATGTTTTGGGAGGCGACTTTCCTGGTATGGAACGTCCACCCTTGTGGGTTTAGTGTTACAGCCAAAGCTTTTTGTATATGGTGTGTAAGTACTGAGATCGTTGCTTATTACATCAGTAGTTTATAATTTGCTTCAGCTAGGAGCCTGGAATTTTCATTCTAACATACAATCATTTAACACTCATCATTCTTTTTTTTTCTGAAAAACATAGTTTGATTCTAAATCTTAACATGTTTGTTCAAGAAGAAAAATAAAAAAAATGTTTTCTTTTAAAACATGTAAAAGTTGTGGTAAAAAAATAAATTAAAAAAATGAATTTCAAAAAATTAGTCTTGCCAAAAAAAAAAAACTCTTTTAATGGCCAAAAAATGTTTCGAGAACACCTCCCCTTATAAAATTAACTTAAACACAGGGGTAGATTTCTTTCAAAAACCTAGTAAGATTGTGACTATGTTGGTTAATCTAACTCAGAATAGTCTTCTGTTATAGGTTACATACCATAACTATTGTGGAGAATTATATCTTCGAATTGTAAAATAGTGGAACACAATCTCGGTCTATATCTTTATTTAATTAATATACAAACTTTGAAACAGGAAAGTGATTCACTTGTAATATTATTCTTTTGAATTGACAGTTCAAACTTGAATAATTTGGACATACAGGATCTGTAAATACATTAATATAATGAGAATGAAATAAAAACAATCGAGTAATCAGATTGTATCTGTTTGATTATCATCACAGAAAAAAATCTTTGTTTAACTACTATACCGGTAGGTGACTTCATTAATTCGGGTGAATTTATTACTGGCAGGTCAGCGTTAGAAAGGCTTGATGTGCAATTATGACAAAGTGATACGCCTATAAAAAAAACCAATGAAATATGACGGCATACAAAAATTAGAAAATGTGGTACGATTATCAGGTTGACACCTCTCAACCAGAGACCAATGAAAAACCAATACAGCATAGTCAGCTATGCAACGTAAAAAACTGGCATATGCAAGACATTCAACTAAAGAATGGCGGCCTGATTTATAGCATGTACAAAATATTAAAAGAAAAAAAAATGATATACAGCAACATACAACAACCTCTGAATAACAGTCTCCTGACACGGTCGTACAGAATGGCGGAGTAAAACGAGTTTCAAGGCGCAAAAATACCATTTTCTGTTTACTGTTACATAAAAATAAGAAGAAAAAATATTGAAAAAACTGGTGATTATCGTTATACATGCACTGCCCGTAGGAGAGTCTATATATCACGAAAATTACCAATCCTCAATAACTATTATGCAATTCATGTATTCTAAATGTGAAAGGAAAACTTTAAAACAAGTTTAAACTAAAAATTTATAATATGGGTTGTTATGTAAAGTCAACCGGATGTTTGTTATTATGACAGCACAAAATTGTCAAAGTCAGGGAAAGATTGATGTCCCAACAGGCCATCCATTTAAGGATGTTTGCTGCTTTTATTCTTGTTGTTGTTTCGTTAGATATTCGGAATCCTCTGAATGATCCATGTAGTACCCCTAACACAATTGCCAGTTAAACTCTTCTTTTTTTTCAATAATTTCAAGCATATTGTTTAAACAGTTATTTTTCAAAATCTACCTAAAAGCTGTTTATGTTTTCACACCTGCAAATCATGACTTTCCTTTAAAATATTCACTAGCATTTACGCAATAGGTATCATACAACAATGAACTACAAGGATTTTAATGAAACATTGTGAATAAAACAAATCCTGTATGAACTATGGAGTTGTTTTGTTAAAGGGTCAAACATACAAATAAACTAATCATAGATACCAGGATTAAATTGTGTATTTACGCAAGACGCCCGTTTGATCTTCAAAAGACTCATTAGTGACGCTTTACGTTTACATTATAAACATTGACGGTATTGACTCTTCCATGAAACAAATTAACAATTTTATTTGTTATGAGAAACCCAGATTAGTGAGGCTTTTTCCTTTCTAGACTTTATTAAAAACTTACACAACAGTATATTTGGTATGTATTTGACACCATTTTGTTTTCAAGCATGAATATAAATTGTCCTAACAACTATAAACTACAAAGGGATAAGGATAGCTGAATCACGATTTGATTTACAAAAATATATTTGTTTGTATAGTTTAACCTCGTAAAAAAATAAAATTTGCAATTAATAATGCAACTAATAGTTGACAAATTCTTTCATTTAGTAATATAAGTTAAGCTTTTAGGGATACCCCACATACTTTCATTGAGTATAATTACTTTTGTTAAAGTTCATACTATCATATTTTAAACCTTATATAAAAAATGGTGATTTGATATTCTTTCAATGTTTAAATAAACATATAGAGTAAACTTTAGATTTTTATGTCGAATATTTTATTCAAAGCAACTGTATGATGATTTTTTAAATTAACACAAAGGATTTAGTTTTCAAGGATCACATAAAGTGTCCACACACTATAAAAGAATGATGAGTCTTTATCAGTACGATTAATGTGCTATTGTGAATCAACTGCCAAAATGCAAAATACTTTTCAACTTATTTTTCAACTGGTTTTATAATGTATGTGAAGTTAGCAGCCGGTTCGTTATTCGTTATTCGATATTCAATATCCAACCGGCTGCTAGCAGCCAGTTTGATATTCAAAATATAGTGAAAAATCATAAGAAAATTAAATACTTGAAATTATAAAAAGCACGATTTTCATAGTCAAAAGGACTGATAATATTAAATGAACTTTTCAAGCTGTCGCAATTTCTCGTTGTCCTCGAATATAAACCCTTTTCCGTGCGACTTATTTGTCTGTATGTAATATAGAGTTTTGTCATAAACACGACTTCAAAGATGTACTTTTGTGTATAATGTTTCTTACGACAAAAAGAAAAACCAATAACTCTAGAAATAATTTTAACTATAAATAGCAATATATATGGAAAGCCAAAAAAAAAATGTATGTCAAAAAATGTCCAAATTTTAGGACAAAGGGCACAGGGTGATGGTGAGAGCCCCCTGATCTCTCAATCTTTCTAATATTTTACAGACATATAGTCAATAGGTAGATACAAATGTGACTAAAAGGACTTTGGGTACACTTCCTGTCTTCTATGTTTACGGAGCGCCAAAAGTGCCAGTTAGATATTCAAAATATATAGCGAAAACCTACCCGAGACCGCTTAAATGAGGTTGAGACCCCCCTGGTCTTTCAATGTTCATAAAATTCAACCAAATCATTGACTCTGTATATATAAAGATTGTATTAGATGGAGTTTCCAGAAAAACTTCATCTTCAATATCTACGGAGGGCTAAGATTGTCACTTTTCAGTCAAAAAATGTCCAAATTTTAGGACAAAGGGCACAGGGTGATGGTGAGAGCCCCCTGCTCTCTCAATCTTTCTAATATTTAATAGACATTTAGTCAATAGGTAGATACAAATGTGACTAAAAGGACTTTGGGTACACTTCCTGTCTTCTATGTTTACGGAGCGCCCAAAGTGCCAATTGGATATTCAAAATATATAGCGAAAACCTACCCGAGACCGCTTAAATGAGGTTGAGACCCCCCCCCCCCTGGTCTTTCAATGTCCATAAAATGCAATCAAATCATTGACTCTGTATATATAAAGATTGTATTAGATGGAGTTTCCAGAAAAACGTCATCTTCAATATCTACGGAGGGCTTAGATTGTCACTTTTCAGTCAAAAAATTTCCAAATTTTAGGACCAAGGGCACAGGGTGGTGGTGAGAGCCCCCTGATCTCTCAATCTTTCTAATATTTAAAGACATATAGTCAATAGGTACATGTAGATACAAATGTGACTAAAAGGACTTTGGGTACACTTCCTGTCTTCTATGTTTACGGAGCGCCCAAAGTGCCAGTTGGATATTCAAAATATACAGCGAAAACCTACCCGAGACCGCTTAAATGAGGTTGAGACCCCCCTGGTCTTTCAATGTCCATAAAATTCAACCAAATCATTGACTCTGTATATATAAAGATTGTATTAGATGGAGTTTCCAGAAAAAAGTCATCTTCAATATCTACGGAGGGCTAAGATTGTCACTTTTCAGTCAAAAAATGTCCAAATTTTAGGACAAAGGGCACAGGGTGATGGTGAGAGCCCCCTGATCTCTCAATCTTTCTAATATTTAACAGACATTTAGTCAATAGGTAGATACAAATGTGACTAAAAGGACTTTGGGTACACTTCCTGTCTTCTATGTTTACGGAGCGCCCAAAGTGCCAGTTGGATATTCAAAATATATAGCGAAAACCTACCCGAGACCGCTTAAATGAGGTTGAGACCCCCCTGGTCTTTCAATGTCCATAAAATTCAACCAAATCATTGACTCTGTATATATAAAGATTGTATTAGATGGAGTTTTCAGAAAAACGTCATCTTCAATATCTATGGAGGGCTAAGATTGTCACTTTTCAGTCAAAAAATGTCCAAATTTTAGGACAAAGGGCACAGGGTGATGGTGAGAGACCCCTGATCTCTCAATCTTTCTAATATTTAACAGACATTTAGTCAATAGGTAGATACAAATGTGACTAAAAGGACTTTGGGTACACTTCCTGTCTTCTATGTATACGGAACGCCCAAAGTGCCAGTTGGATATTCAAAATATATAGTGAAAACCTACCCGAGACCGCTTAAATGAGGTTGAGACCCCCCTGGTCTTTCAATGTCCATAAAATTCAACCAAATCATTGACTATGTATATAGAAAGATTGTATTAGATGGAGTTTCCAGAAAAACGTCATCTTCAATATCTACGGAGGGCTAAGATTGTCACTTTTCAGTCAAAAAATTTCCAAATTTTAGGACAAAGGGCACAGGGTGATGGTGAGAGCCCCCTGATCTCCCAATCTTTCTAATTTTTAACAGACATTTAGTCAATAGGTAGATAGACATGTGATTTAAAGGACTTTGGGTACACTTCCTGTCTTCTATGTTCACGGAGCCCCCAAAGTGCCAATTGGATATTCAAAATATATAGCGAAAACCTACACGAGACCGCTTAAATGAGGTTGAGACCCCCCTGGTCTTTCAATGTCCATAAAATTCAACCAAATCATTGACTCTGTATATATAAAGATTGTATTAGATGGAGTTTCCAGAAAAACGTCATCTTCAATATCTATGGAGGGCTAAGATTGTCACTTTTCAGTCAAAAAATGTCCAAATTTTAGGACAAAGGGCACAGGGTGATGGTGAGAGCCCCCTGATCTCTCAATCTTTCTAATATTTAACAGACATTTAGTCAATAGGTAGATACAAATGTGACTAAAAGGACTTTGGGTACACTTCCTGTCTTCTATGTATACGGAACGCCCAAAGTGCCAGTTGGATATTCAAAATATATAGTGAAAACCTACCCGAGACCGCTTAAATAAGGATGAGACCCCCCTTATCTTTCAATGTCTATAAAATTTAATTTAATCATAGACTCTGTATATATGAAGGTTGTATTAGAAGGATTTCCCAGAATATTGTCGTATTCGATATATATGGAGGGCTTATGTTGTCACTTTCCTGCTAAAAATTATCAGAATTTTAGGACAAAGGGCACAGGGCAATGGTGATAGCCCTCTAATCTCTCAATCTTTGTATTACTAAGCAGACATTTAGTTAATAGGTAGGCAGATATTATAACCTTTTGTTGGAAAGGGGCAACCATATCCCCACTTGGGGTTGTGAGAGATTAAACAAGCAGCTGACCACCGTCTTGACAAATAGAGAGACCGATTGAGCTCGTCAAATTGTGAGCTGTGGGATGAAAAAAAAACAGGCGCACCGGGTATGATTACCACGAATTTTATATATTTTGATATGGACGATAGGATCGAAAGATCAAAAGCTGGGTCTACAAACCATTTAATCGTAGATATTGGTTTCGGGTGAAACAAATTGATTTTATTTTGGATTGTTATAAAGATTAAGACATCGATCCAATAGCTATTAATAGCTGGAATTAGTTGTTGAAAACGTCAAAGCCCTGAGTGGTATTGCCAAAATAAACCACCGCCGATGGTACTCCCGGATGAGGAAGGATCAGTTGGATCAGTTGATCGGAACGAAGACCAACATTTTTTAGCGTTGTTCCAACCCTATACCAGGAAGGATATTATCCCCCAAGCCAAACAGCATGAGTTGATAGAGGTAAGCAGGATGTCGAAAGATCGACTACTGGATATGTTACAGGAACAGATCAGAGAAGATAGGAAAGCATTGGGGATAAAATTGAGATACATCCACTGAAGAAAGCCTTTAAAGATGTATTTACTACCTGAAAGATGGCCACTATTATTGACAGGGATGTGCAGACCTTCCTTGATGTCTCTCAGATGTCAAGAGTGGAATTAATAGACGATTGGGCATTGAAAGGATAACAAGTCAATGTGATGCTGCACTGTGACGATTAACCCAACAGGTAAGATGGATGATGAGAATGCGGGATACTTTCACTCGGGAAACCAGATGTTCCCCTCAACCACGGACTTGCTTGAAACCCTTGAGAAGATGGATGAAAAGATCGGAGAGAAGATTGCACAGTGGACTTCTGAAAAAAGTGACTGGACATCGAAAGCAATTGTAAAATTTCAAGTCAATATTACCAACGACCGCTGGGTAGGTCACAGTACATTGATTAGCTGGCGTGGATCAAATACAAGAAGGCTGTAATCAATGTGAAAAATAACGACGAGGAGTGTTTCAAGTGGGCCATTCTTTCGGCCTTGCATGTAGACCCAAAACAAACGGACAGGGTTACACAGAGCTCAATCTGGTAAGCCTTAAGGATATTAATTAATTTGAGAAGGGCTTAGGCCAATTCCACCCTGGCGGTTAATGTATTTAGAATAGGTGATAGTGAAGTATACCTGCTGCACATTTCAAACATTGGTGAACAGCGGGAGAGCGAACTCAACTTACTGCTGATCCAAGGCTACATGTGCTTGAACCATGTTTATAGCAAGGAAGTTCTGGAAACCAACAAAGAGTGTTGCGTCAACCACAAGGCAGCCATACCAGAGCTGCCCAAAGAAGAGACATACGAGCTGACTTTTGTCAACAACACCCACCCGATGAGAGTCCCTTTCGTAGTGTACGCGGACTTTGAGTGCTTTGATTTACCGATAAGGTTGAAATCAAAAAAGATAAGGTTCTGTAGCAATACACAGTTTAATAGAAGTTTAGTATCGCATTATGGCCAAGGTGAATTTTTTAAATGAAAGTTTTTGTACAATGAAATAGATTTTTAGATAATTGAAGAATAATAAAGCCTCCTTAGTGGGGTTATATGAACATTTATATTGTTTTTAGCATGTTTTATATGGTATGTATCTGTTTGACAGTCCTTATTTTCCATCCGTACCACCCATAGGTCCATAAATTATTGTAGTGTTTATCAACAAATATTTATAGCTCGACCTTTTCAATTCAAATTATGGAAAAACGAGCAAAAATGCATGTGTGTTTTTTTTAACCTTTCGATAGATATATGCCTATAGTTTCAGGAAAGGTACAACTGTTCAAACCAACGCTTAGGGGCGTTCAAACAAACGCTTACAGGTATTCAAACCTTCACTTAGGAAGGTTCACGTCAACGCTTTAAATAAATGAACGTTTATAAAGATTACAGACCCTAAACAGTGTGAGGCGCTCGCCAGGGAGTTGCAAGAGATCAAGCGGAAGATTCAAGCCAGTAACATGCAGCATCGCCTCGATAAGATTGGACTCAACCCTGACCTTTCCAAGGTGTTAAGCCTGTGGTTGAGGCTCAGCGAGAGGCAGCTTCACCGATCACCTAAACGATCGTTAAACTTCCTGCAGCAGTGACAGCCCTCCAGCCTCTACCGCCCAAGTTTGATTACCCACTACACATTGCACCACCTATAGACACCATTCTCGGACTTCGAACACAGCAGTATTTGCAGATCAGTAACGATCCTTCGCCGACCATACCTTTGGATTTCGATCTCTTCATCGGAAGCTAACCAGTTACTAGTACTTCTGACGGCGATGATATTTTCGTGGATGGTGTGAGGTACAAAGGAACCCTTAACCTCTTGGAACTCATGGTGAAAAAGAAATCAGAATCTTTCGAGTCCGAAGTTTTTAAGACCTTGTCGACTATGCAGAGATCCTGAACAATCCCGGTGCCATGTATCAAGGCCATTAACTCTCTCGAGAACCCTAGGGCGATAAAGATCTAAATGGACGAAGATTGTGTCTCACATCTAAAGCAAGATAAGCATTGTAGCGGACTTCAAACCGTGTTTCTACCCTCCTACTTTGACCAGCTCCTTTATTGCTTGGATCTGTGCAACACTGCATACCGTGCTGGAAACAATGGTGTGCGCAACGCGATTATGGCGATCATCGATGCCATAAAGAAAGATGAACACATCAGCATCAAGGAATATAAGCAACTCCATCGTAATATCCTCAATTAAGAAAGGTTTTGTTTGAAAGTATGCATACGGTGGTAGAAGTTTTTTTGACACTATCGCCAGTATCGCTGGTCGCATGTTCACCTCCTCTGATGTCAAGACATTGAAAAGTAGGCCTATGAGCACTGCCACCAATGCTGCCATGATAGGAGTGGTATGTGTTAGTCGTCAACCATGTCGTTGACAAAGTGACCCGCACTCGAAAACCCATTGACCAACGCAGCAAGCCCAATCAACAGCTCAGTGTTAAACGCAGAAAGCCCAACAACCAAACCCAGTTAAATAATTTCATCTCTGGTCGTGGCATCGGTACCATCCCAACTTCCTCAAATGCTATAAATAAATACATAATGTCTGACATCCTCACAATCACAGAAGGGTTGACCTTCGATGAAAGTCTTCAAAAATATTAATACTAGGTTCACGAGTTCGAACCTTAAGCCGGCGCCCAACTTACCAACTCTGGAGCGTCACACCTGCAGACGAAAACAAGATGCAACTGTACAAAACCATCCAGAAAAAATCCACGATCCTCTGTGGATTTCGCATGAGACAGTGTGATTTCATAGTCGTTCCCCAAGCCTCACAGTTTAACTGCCGCCTAGCTGCCAATAGTGGTCGCGAAAAGCCAAGATATATTACCGTTGCCTTTCAAACCGACAGAGATAATGACAAAATCCATAAAGCTTCCGTGTTCAATCGCTGTCGATTGCAAAATATCCATGTCACCCTCAAAGCTGAACACTACTCAGCCGTCGACTTTAATGCCGTTTTTTCACATAACAAGGTTGCCATAGTGTTCAAGGAGGATGTCGACTTCAGAAAGAAATTCTACAACATTGACACCCTCCTTAGTAACGGTGATGTCAACCCCTCTGATTTCATTGACATATAGCCGCTGTTGGTCATCGATGTAAGTCATCAGTCCGAGCGGACATCCATATTCGAGCGGAATTCGAGCGTTATGTTCCCGCCAACACCGAAGCATTTGCACTTCCAATCTCCGTAAGAGTCCTAGGCCTCCAGTTCGAATCGGTCGGTCAGCAGTTGAACGTCGTGTTTAAATAAATAAATGGACACCACACTGTTGCAGCAAATCGTCCACAACACAGACCAAAAACAAGGGTTTTCTATCCTTGTCTCTAACGACAGTCGCATTTTTACTCGGTTCAACCCCCTCCCCCAACTACAATTTAAGGAATCGAACACCACATTGGGATTTTTAAGCGACAGCTCTACACATTTGATCGGGCAACAAATGTTACAAAGAGGGTGAATACATTGTTAGCATCAGAAGCATCAACAGCATCCTGGTGAACAGTGGCATCATCAATAGCACGGCTCCCAACAGTCCACTATCTGAAGCTTCTCCCCCCGCAATCAATCCCGGGGTAAAGATCATTCAAACCCCCCAAAAATATGGTGTACTTACCCGTGATCTTGAGAACCATCAATCGCATGCAGACATACCTCACCAATCCAGACGGCGATCCTCCACAATCTCCACAGAGAACATCTCACCATCCGCTTCGATCTTCGCGAAGCATGAATAAATAGTCTATCGAAATACGGTTTGAACTTTATAAAAGGTCAATCTAAATATTACAGAGAGCAGACAAAAAAGGTTTCCCGGTCACCATTCGTTTATCCCACACAAACCTGCATGGTGAACACAAGATGTTGCTTACCCCGCGACAGATTGAAAAGATCACCAAGCTTCTACAAAATGGTTCTAGTGGAAAAAAGCACTAACCAAGTGAAGAAAAACATTCAGAAAGAAAGTGGATTCCTATCCATGTTAGCGGAAAGGGCAATGCGAGCCTTTCCTATGTTGGCGAACACAATTCATGTCAGCATAAGGTGTTGGAGCCCTAAGTTGTCTGTGTGAAATAGCGATCAACAATGCATTTCGACCTGGATTTTACATCACAAGGGGTGGTTGTGTGAGCTGTGTGAAGGTGTGTGATAAAGGTCTGTATATTTTCCCTTCAACCTATAGTGACGGTTTGTATTTTAAACTAGGTCATCAATTCTACTAGGCCTAGGGTTCTGGTCTGATCTGATCTGCAGCAAACAGTCTGTTCAAGAACATTCCACTTTTGATACAATCTTTATATATATAAAATCTATGATTTGGTTGAATTTAATGGAAATTGAAAGACCAGGGGGGGTCTCACCCTCATTTAAGCGGTCTCAGGTAGCTTTTCACTAAATATTTTGAATATCCAACTGGCACTTTGGGCGCTCCGTTAACATAAAAGACAGGAAGTCTACCCAAGTTCCTTTTAGTGATGTGTGTATCTACCTATTGACTAAATGTCTGCATAATATTAGACAGATTGAGCAGTAAGGGGGCTCTCACCATTGCCCTGTGCCCTTTGTCCTAAAATTTTGATAATTTTTAGCTGAAAAGTGACAACACAAGCCCTCCATAGATATCGAATATGACATTATTCTGGGCAATCCTTCTGATACAACCTTTATATATACAGAGTCTATAATTTACTTAAATTTTGTGGACATTAAAAGACCAGGGGGGTCTCACCCTCATTTAAGCGGTCTCAGGTAGCTTTTCACTATCTATTTTGAATATCCAACTGGCACTTTGGGCGCTCCGTAAACATTAAAGACAGGAAGTCTATCCAAATTCCTATTAGTCACGTGTGTATCTACCTATTGACTAAATTTCTGCATAATATTAGAAAGATTGAGCAATTAGGGGCTCTCACCATTGCCCTGTGCCCTTTGTCCTAAAATTTTGATAATTTTTAGCTGAAAAGTGACAATACAAGCCCTCCATAGATATCGACTATGACATTATTCTGGGCAATCTATGAGTCTATGATTTACTTAAATTTTGTGGACATTGAAAGACTAGGGGGGTTTCGCCCTCATTTAAGCGGTCTCAGGTAGCTTTTCACTATATATTTCTTTTATGGACTTTCCATAACTATTTCTATTTATAATCCTACTTGTTTTCTAGAGTAATCGGTTTTTGTTTTTGTTTTTAAGAAAAATGCTGTATAAAAGTACTGTATCTCTTTGATTTTTTTTTATTGACAACAATCTATATTACATTTAGACAAATATGCAAATTAGAAAAGGGTTTATATTCGAGAACAACGAGAATTTGCGACAGCTTGAAGAGGTCATGAAACTATCTCCTACGTATCTTATCAGTTCTTTTAACTATAAAAATCATGCTTTTAATGTTATTAAGTATTATTCTTTTTTCTATTTTCAACTTAATTTTGAATATCCAACCGACTGCTAGCAGCCGGTTGGATATTGAATATCGAATATCGAATAACGAACCGGCTGCTAACTTCACACACATGGTATACCACATTTGCATGGATTTCATAGGTAAGAACCTTTTCTTATTTAGAATTTTAAAAAAATGAAAAAATGCAGTGTTCTTAATATATTCCAACGCGCAAAATACAAAAAAAAAACGGAAAACAATACGTTAAATAATGTATTGCGTCCGAAGTGCTTTTCGGGATTTACCTTCATCAATAACGCTCAAAGCCAAACAATTGAAATCCGAAGATGTATAAGTACCAAAATTCGTTGAAGAGCTATCTGTCAAAAATAGCCAAAATAAATAGCCAAATTCATCTAATGCCAACTTTGCCTGAGGATGTTGAAACCTTAGTTTCATAATAATTTCAAAATTTATAAACAAACAATTTTAGTAAAGTTTGTAAAATCATGTCAGTACCGAAGCACTGACTACTGAGCTGATGATACCCTCGGGGACTGAAAGTCCACCAGCAGAGGTGTCGACCCAGTGATAAATATATAGAGAGCCTAAATTTAGTATTATTATGTCTTCAAATACATAACTGGAAACGAAATTAGCATGACAAAAGATTTAAAGTACAAAACAGATATATATGTAAATAAAACAAATTGATAATCAGGTTTTGAACTTTATTATTTCAAAGTTTAATCGTTGATTACTGCATATAATTTGTAAATATCTAAAAAGAAGAGATCAATTACAAAAGTACTGAACTCCGTGGGAAATTCAAAAAGGAAAGTTCCTTATTATAAGGCAAAATCAACAACTCACCGACATCAAACGGATGGAAAACAGCTGTCATATTTCTGACTTGATACAGGCGTTTTCTTATGTAGAAACGGTGGGTTAAACCTGGTTTTAAGGCGAGAAACACTTGTATAACAGACGCTTCCAATGTCATTATATTGACAACGATGTGTGAAAAAAAACCCAGACATAAAAATATTTATAAAGTTACAAATATGAATAACTTCAATATCAAAAGTCGCAATATGACATGATCATGATGTTTGCTGCCAGACATTATCGTTATGTCTGATTGTCATTACATTTTGACCTGTACTTGTTTAATGCATTGCAGATGACAAATTTAATGAACCGGGTGTTATTTACTGTCAATATTTAATTATTTATACTGTCAAAGGCAAATTAAATATGCTCTTCAACGTTGTACTTGTTTGGCTTTATAACCATTTGGAGCTGAGTTTCACTGATGAGTCTTATGTACACAAAATGCGCGTCTTTGGTATAAGATTATAGCCGTGTATCTTTGATCACTATTAAGATACCAATACATAATGTTTCTGAAGTGTTTTCTTATTCAATCTTATAAATAATTTCTTGTGACCATGATAAAAATATAAGGGTAAAAAATTTAAGTACGGTATTTATTATCGTGTTAATACAGCATGTACACCTTGGAGGAGCCAAAAAAGTCTTTGCCTGATTTTTTGGGTTAAATGAAAAAAGTAATTGGTGACGACAAAATCATATTGGGGTGCATTTCTTTTCTTTCTACAACCCTTTTAAGTATCCAATATTGATGTTGTTCACTTTTTTCATCCATTTTTACCCATTTTTGGATATTATGTTGAAAAAAAATCCCACTTCCCAATTGAACTTGTTTTCATACTTTCAATAAAGATGATGTGGACTAGCCTTAAAAAAAATTAAAAAAAAACTATAGGTAGGGGTTGATATAAGAAAACAATATTGTATTTTTATGCTTTTTAATGTTAAATTTTCCTGGCTGTCAATTTTCATGGTCTTGTAACATGTGATTTTTCTCTGTTTTTAGAACAAATTGCATATGTTTTCAACTTTTTTGTTATAAATGGATATGGGATGTACATGTTTCTGGTAAATTCATTTCTTGAATCCCACACCTATTTTTTCTAAATTTTGGAAATAAAATTTGAAAAATATTCATTATATATACACAATATTGTCACAGGGTTAAGGTTGATTAGAACATTTTTTTTAAATTCGTTTGATATTTTCCACTTGTATAACATATTTTGGAAATAGTTCAAGAACAAGATTTCAACGAGACTAAAACGTCAGAAGAATACATCCTCAAATGAAATCATGTATGAAGCAAAACAAAGAATAAAAGTACAATTAACAGCTAAATAACATGGCTGAAATGACTCCGTATATAAATATAGGTTGTTCTCTTGTGAATTAAAGTCATAAGAAACCTCAAATAAAAAAAAAAATAATGCATATGTTTTTTATAACTCAATGGATAGTTTTCATTATAAAACTTATGTACATATACTTTTTTCTGAAGAAAATTCTTTAATTTATTCATATTTAGAAGAAGTTTACTTCATTTCAATTGCTTCCTTCCAGCAAGCTATTCCCCCGACATATTTTCCGTATGCAAGGTAAACTCAGTGTGACCCATCTCGTAAAAATCCGGTGACCACAATACACATGTATGTCCTTAAAATAAACTATTATCTGAATTTACATGTTAAACACGTGCTCAATTTCCATGCTTTTTTGTTTATTTTTCGTCAATTGTTGACAAACAGGTTATAATCGTTAAACTTCGGCCTCAAACACGAACTTTAATTACCTGCCATATTTTCACAACAATACTGACCGATTGAAAAAATACGATTATACGAAATTTACACGAAAAAAATGATAAATTCGAGCACAGAAGACTAAGTTAATGATGTTTGTATGCATTGGTTCAAGAATTGGAAGAACATTATTTTTCACCGGTCACTCGTTTCTTATGACTTTAAGACATTGCAATTTCCAATAAGAATTAATTTCACGGCTGAAAGTATGACATTATTACTTTGACTTTTGAAAAAATGATTTCCACTTGTCCGTTGGTCTCAGTGAATATCAGCCTTTCAAAAATCAATAAAATCACAAATTAATCTCAACAAAAGACAGTAATTGTAAACTATTCTATATCTCAACGGGGAGTTTTTTGTGACAAAGCAGTATTTACAAAGTGCAACTTATAAATTGAGATTGTATTACATTGCATGACGATTGATGGAAGCCTAAATGATTTGAAGTTATCAGATTATGGGGCGTTTTCAAAGACGGATTTCTCTATACAATTTGAAGTTCAAGGCTATGATCATGCTCTTATCACATTGCATACAAGTTATCAAGATGCTTGATTTCTTGATTGACAACATATGTGTTACGTTCGGAGGACGTGTTTTTCAACAGACTGTCGGCATCCCAATAGAAACAAACTGTGCCCCTCTACTTGCTGACTTGTTTCTTTATTATTATGAGGCTGACTTTATGCAGGAACTTCTTAGGAAGAAAGATAAGAAGTTAGCAATATCCTTTAACTCTACTTTCCGCTATATAGATGACGTTCTTTCACTAAACAATTCAAAATTTGGTGACTATGTGGATCGCATCTATCCCATCGAATTGGAGATAAAGGATACTACAGATACAGTTAAGTCGGCTTCATATCTTGACGTACATCTAGAAATTGACAATGAGGGTCGGTTGAAGACAAAACTTCACGACAAAAGAGATGATTTCAGCTTTCCAATTGTGAACTTTCCATTTCTAAGTAGCAACATTCCAGCAGCACCTGCATACGGGGTATATATCTCCCAATTGATACGATATTCCCGTGCTTGCATTTCCTATCATGATTTTCTTGATAGAGGGTTACTGCTCACAAGGAAGCTATTAAACCAAGAGCTCCAAATGGTGAAGTTGAAGTCATCCCTTCGTAAATTTTACGGACGCCATCACGAGTTGGTTGACCGTTATGGAATAACCGTTTCACAAATGATATCGGATATGTTCCTTACGTCGTAACTACAATCCCCTTTCCTTTCATGAATTTAACCTACCAAATTAGACTATTTACCGGATTTGTAATCACATAAGCAACACGACGGGTGCCGCATGTGGAGCAGGATCTGCTTACCCTTCCGGAGCACCTGAGATCACCCCTAGTTTTTGGTGGGGTTCGTGTTGTTTATTCTTTGGTTTTCTATGTTGTGTCATGTGTACTATTGTTTTGCTGTTTGTCTTTTTCATTTTTAGCCATGGCGTTGTCAGTTTGTTTTAGATTTATGAGTTTGACTGTCCCTTTGGTATCTTTCGTCCCTCTTTCAAATACACTGTCCTTATGCAAATTTAAATATAAGCTCCGCCCGATCAGATGAAATAACATTGGTAATGGGCACAACATGAAATTTTCTACAATAGGCAGTTAGAGATATAAATGATATCAATACATGAAAATTACGCAAAAACTGTCAATTTATTTAATAGATTATAAATTTTTAAAAATGCACAGTTTGACAAATGAGGAATTTCTTTATTTGGAGAGAACCATGAAATGGGAAGAATTCTATTTTTTTTATTTTTTTTTACATAGTTCCTCTTTTTACATCTACACCAACGATTTTAAAAAGAGGTATTCAAATCAATATACAACGCAAATCAACATAAAGAAAAATATTTAAAATAAAATAATAACTTTGGATAACTGTATTATTAGGTTATATATGTGTGCATGCGGTTGTTGTTTTAGTATCAGAAATGTGGCATTTTTATATATGGATTGATATAAATTGGATTTATTTTAAGAGCGTGCGTTACTAAACACACCCATGCTGTTAAAAAATCACTTTACTTGCTTCTATGGAGCTGTGCCAAGTTTGGCAGAAGTTATACTAGTAATATATCACATAAAAATGACGGTGGGCATGGATAACATAAACAAGCTCCGTTGGAAGTTGGTCATGATACTATTTGGGGTCAACTTTTAAAACAGAATAATGAAGAACTAACACAACACATAACTGTTTTATCTAGGTGTTAATTATAAAAAGTGGTAAATTAAGAAAATGTTAGTATTGTCGCCTATTGCAGAATAAATAGTGCCGTTTTTCCTCAAGATGGCGTGTATGTCGACTGAAACTAATAGCTCTGCACCGTGATGCGAAGCAAAACAAACCGAACGATACTAAATCATATTGTTCAGGATCAAAAAATGTGTGTCGGTAAAGAACCCAATTCAAACTACTTTTCACTATTATGATTGAACTGAATATTACTTAAAAAAATCTGTGAAATATTAGTTGTTTAGTTTAAATATGAGGTTTTTTATCGTGTTAGCGTAAACAAATGTGTTTAAAATGGTTCCTGGTATGGTTATTATCTGACAGGAAATTAATTAGATTTATATATAATGTTAGTATATTTGGCAACGATTAGAGACCATTGACCAGACGACAAAGAAGTAACCATCATGATATATACATGTAGTTCACTGTACGGCCTTCGACACTGATAGTTTACAACACAACCTGATTTGATTACACTCAGGTCATTAGCTCAAACTTGAACAACTTGGACAAACAGGATCTGTACTTTAAATATATCATTATAATGAAAATGAAATAAAAACAATCTAGTAATCGGATTATATCTGTGTTATTATTATGATACAACCTTTTCTGTGATTCACCATGCACTACTAAAACAGAAGCAGACATGATAAGTTTAAAATGTTATTTGGGGCAGGTCACAACTTTAACATTACAAAGGCAAATTCGTTAAAGAAAAAGTGATAATATAAAAAAGAGGATGTGGTATGATTGCCAATGAGACAACTATCCACAAAAGACCAAAATGAAACAGACATTAACAACTATAGGTCACCGTATGGTCTTCAACAATGAGCAAATCCCATACCGCATAGTCAGCTATAAAAGGCTCCGATAAGACAATGTATAACAATTCAAGCGAGAAAACTAAGCCCATTAAAAAAAACCATGAAATATGGTATCATAAAAATAAACAAGAGGCTCTCAAGAGCCTGAATCGCTCACCTTAATTCTTTTGGTTAAATCTCTCATCAATGATTATTTTGGCATATCAATTTATTTAAATGTTTTTTGGATCGTCCTATTTTCTTCAAAAGCCAAAAAAAATAATCATTTTCTCCTATGTTCTATTTTAGCCATAGTAGCTATGTTTCTTGACATACAAGGAAATAAAATATAAAATTTATACTAGATACTCTGAAACTCATTTAGCCTAAGTTTGGCTGAAATTGATACAGCAGTTTTAAAGGAGAAGATTTTTTATAGTAAGTCAACATGATGAACAAATTGTGAAAAAAGTCTTTAAAGGGCAATAACTCCTTAAGGGGTCAATTGACAATTTTGGTCAAATTGACTTAATTGAAGATCTTACTTTGCTGAACATTATTGCTGTTTGCAGTTTATTTCTATCTATAATTATATTCAAGATAATAAACAAAAACAGCAAAATTTCCTTAAAATTATCAATTCAGGGGCAGCAACCCAACAACAGGTTGTCTGATTCATCTGAAAATTTCAGGGCAGATAGATCTTGACCTGATAAACAATATAAACCCAGGTCAGATTTGCTCTAAATGCTTTGGTTTTTGAATTATAAGCCAAAAACTGCGTTTGACCCCTATGTTCTATTTTTAGCAATGGCGACCATGTTTGTTGATAGATCATAACTTCGGATACAATTTACAAACAAGATACCCTAAGGAACATTCAGTTAAAGTTTGGAAGTATTTTGCCCAGTAGTTTCAGAGGAGAATATTTTTGTAAAAGATTTCTCAGATTTACGAAAAATGGTTAAAAATTGACTATAAAGGGCAATAACTCCTAAAGGGGTCAACTGACCATTTCCGTCATTTGACTTATTTGTAAATCTTACTTTGCTGAACATTATTGCTGTTTACAGTTTATCTCTATCTATAATAATATTCAAGATAATAACCAAAAACAGCAAAATTTCCTTAAAATTGCCAATTCAGGGGCAGCAACCCAACAACGAGTTGTCTGATTCATCTGAAAATTTCAGGGCAGATAGATCTTGACCTGATAAACAATATTACGCCATGTCAGATTTGCTCTAAATAATTTTGTTTTTGAGTTATAAGCCAAAAACTGCATTTGACCCCTATGTTCTATTTTTAGCCATGGCGACCATGTTTGTTGATAGATCATAACTTCATATACAATTTATAAACTAGATACCCTAAGGAACATTCAGTTAAAGTTTGGAAGTATTTTGCCCAGTAGTTTCAGAGGAGAAGATTTTTGTAAAAGATTACTAAGATTTACGAAAAATGGTTAAAAATTGACTATAAAGGGCAATAACTCCTAAAGGGGTCAACTGACCATTTCCGTCATGTTGACTTATTTGTAAATCTTACTTTGCTGAACATTATTCCTGTTTACAGTTTATCTCTATCTATAATAATATTCAAGATAATAACCAAAAACAGCAAAATTTCCTTAAAATTACCAATTCAGGGGCAGCAACCCAACAACGAGTTGTCTGATTCATCTGAAAATTTCAGGGCAGATAGATCTTGACCTGATAAACAATATTACGCCATGTCAGATTTGCTCTAAATAATTTTGTTTTTGAGTTATAAGCCAAAAACTGCATTTGACCCCTATGTTCTATTTTTAGCCATGGCGACCATGTTTGTTGATAGATCAAAACTTCAGATACAATTTATAAATTAGATACCCTAAGGAACATTCAGTTAAAGTTTGAAAGTATTTGGCCCAGTAGTTTCAGAGAAGATTCTTGAAATAGTTTACGACGACAGACGACGACAGACGACGACGGACGACGACAGACGACGGACGACAGACGACAGACGACGGACGAAGACGGACGCCAAGTGATGGCATAAGCTCACTTGTCCCTTCGGGACAGGTGAGCTAAAAATGTTATACGATAACCAATGAGAAAACTATATGCTAGGGACAAATGGAAAAAAAATCCACACCGCATAGTAAGCTAAAAATAAAAGGCTACAAAATTGCAAATGCAAACCGATCCGAACAAACAAAAAAATAACGGCCTGATTTATATTATGTACAAAATAATAAAATGAAACAATAATAATATGATATACAGCCAAAGCTGTCTTTGTCAGGATCATACAGAATGTGGAGATTAACGAGTTAAGTTCCTGGTGCCAAAATCCCCTAATAACATTGTACCAGACTTTATAATATCGGTTGCTGTACTAAGACTCAAACTCACTTTCGATTCAGCTGTGTGTACTCAAACTCCAAAAGCAACCAATCAAAATGTTTGATTTCATGTTTCGAGCTTGAGTTTTGCTTCAATCACAAAGCAAAGTATTATGACTTTAACACTAGGATTTGATCTTTCGAGTACATATACAGTTCTCCAATTACTGAGTAAAGATGTATGGCCATAAGTCTAAGGCGGTACCATTTATAATCATGTATATAGATTTCATGACAATCAAAATGAAAATCATATTTTCATCTTTTCATTTTTGCCGTATTCCAATTTTTGTAATTACGTGCATTTACAACCCTCTACGATTTATTTCGAAAATCAAAATTATAATTCGTAAAGTATATTTGAGTTAAACATAATTTTCTACTCATTCTATTTTGTGTGTTCTTTAATAGCGAATTTGATGAATTTAAATCGTCGTGATTTTTTGTTAGTATTTAAAACGTAAAGGAAAAATTGAAAACAAGTTTAAATTGAAACGGAATACATCTATTTATGAATAGGTTACTTTTAATATTTCACTAATACCTCTCTGGTCGACCGTTAAATCATTAACAGATTAAGATGTTGACCACTGTCCACTTAAAAAAAACACGTGATACGATACAACAGAACGACCATTAACCATTAAATTTACCTGATTCATTGACATCTATCCTAAAAATCAATACTATTTTTAATACGGATGTAAACACTTATAAATACCTTCATTGTGTTCTTTAACGTGTATTCATTTGTGTATTGTACAACAATGATGTGGTCAGTTATCATATTGTGTGTTTTGCTACCGTTAAGTATTGGTTTAGATAATGGTTTGGCCAGAACTCCACCCATGGGTTGGATGTCTTGGGAAAGGTTTAGATGCAACACCGACTGTAAAAATGACCCGCATAACTGCATCGGGTAAGGTTTAATTATAGTCATTTGGTGCATCTATCACATAACTGCATCAGGTAAGGTTTAATTATAGTCATCTGGTTCATCTATCCCATAACTGCATCAGGTAAGGTTTAATTATAGTCATCTGGTGCATCTATCACATAACTGCATCAGGTAAGGTTTAATAATAGTCATCTGGTTCATCTATCACATAACTGCATCAGGTAAGGTTTAATTATAGTCATTTGGTGCATCTATCACATAACTGCATCAGGTAAGGTTTAATTATAGTCATCTGGTGCATCTATCACATAACTGCATCAGGTAAAGTTTAATAAAAGTCATCTGGTTCATCTGTCACATAACTGCATCAGGTAAGGTTTAAGTATAGTCATTTGGTGCATCTATCACATAACTGAATCGGGTAAGGTTAATTATAGTCATTTGGTGCATCTATCACATAACTGCATCAGGTAAAGTTTAATAAAAGTCATCTGGTTCATCTGTCACATAACTGCATCAGGTAAGGTTTAAGTATAGTCATTTGGTGCATCTATCACATAACTGAATCGGGTAAGGTTAATTATAGTCATTTGGTGCATCTATCACATAACTGAATCGGGTAAGGTTAATTATAGTCATTTGGTGCATCTATCACATAACTGCATCAGGTAAAGTTTAATAAAAGTCATCTGGTTCATCTGTCACATAACTGCATCAGGTAAGGTTTAAGTATAGTCATTTGGTGCATCTATCACATAACTGAATCGGGTAAGGTTAATTATAGTCATTTGGTGCATCTATCACATAACTGAATCGGGTAAGGTTTAAGTATAGTCATCTGGTGCATCTATCGATCTATTGCCTAAATCATGTTTAGCTCATGATGCATGTTGTTCACAGAGGGATGCCATCAATTTTATTTATGGGGGGGGGGGGGGGAGATGGGTATCACACGCCGTATGCAAAGAGTTGTCTTAAGACACATAATTTGTACGTCCTCTTAAAATTTGGACGTGACTATTTTACCTTGTCGACATGTATAATCTATGCTCTGAGTTTATTCTTCTTATTAACGCTAAAAAAGAAAAATACAAACTAACAAACAGGTGGTAACACGTAAGACACAACATAGCAAACTATAGACTAAAAACACGAACCTAACCAAAAAACTGGGGTGATCTCAGGTCCTTATGGGCATCATAATAGATACTCATTACACGTAAAAAGAGATAAATTTCTCCTATGAATTATGATTTTTTTTTCGGGCATCATGTAATAATGTCATTCTTAGATTTGTACTTACTAATATAATGTATTGTATTTTTTTTTATTGTCACAGTTTAGGGGAGGGTTGAGCGTTCACAGACATGTATAATCCCGCCACATTCTGTATGTATGAAAGAAAAAAATGTAGTATGATTGAAACTGTGACAACTCTCCATAAGAAACCAAATGACACAACTAAAGGTCACCGTATGATCTTCAACATGTGCCTGTCCCAATTTGGAAGACTGTAGCTCAGTGGTTGTCGTGGTAGTTTTCTTGATTGAATTGTTTCTTTTTTTTACGGGGCCGTTTTAGCTGATTTTGAGGTATTTGTTTCTCTCATTGCTGAAGGTTGTATGGTTGCGTATAATTGCTTAAATCCATCTCATGTGAACTTTGGTGGATAGTTGTCTCATTGGCAATCATATCACATCTCCTTATTTTAATATTATATACAGACTGAAGTAAAAAAATACATAGGGAATTATTGTTTTAAGGCATTATGTAAAAGAAAATCCCCTTTGGGCATCAGTAACTACTCCACACAGAAGAGTCATTTCAATATTCATGCGCGGTTGACAGAGGTACCCTTGGTGAGTTTTGTGCTTTCATGGAAAAACTCATATTTACAAACAGTTTCGCGCTATGTTAATGGATAAAAAATGTCTTAAACTCTCTGTCAAATTATATATTTTGAATAAAACGCGTTTCTGGATCTTTATTATCTAATACATATGTGAGGTTAAATTCCCGTATGTGCCAAACCAACGACTGTAAAGTGGTACTGATTCTGACCTAAAAAAATGCTTCGTATGAGTAAAAATAAACACTACATGGTTGGCTCAGAGTCACGCTATTGTTTCAGAGTAAGATGAAATTGGGAATGGAAATGGGGCATGTGTCAAAGAGACAACAACCCGACCATAGAGCAGACAACAGCTAGCAATAAGATGAGTTGTCTTTCGTGTGAGTTTGACATGGATTTAACATATATATGAGTCACCATATGGCCTTCGCCAAGAACAAATATTCCGTCTAGTCAGCTATAAAAGCTTTCGACAAGATCAAATCAAAAACAAATCCAACAAAAAATATCATTTATGACCAAAACAAATAATCAAAAAACAAATGTGACAAATTAAAAGAAACCTGGTAGACTCCTGACTTGAGATATAATTGACATATTTTAACCTGTATTTTTAGCGCCAACCTGCTTATGCAAATGGCAGATAGAATGGCAGAAGATGGTTACTTGGAAGCGGGATATGAATATTTATCGGTCGACGACTGCTGGATGGCAAAAGAAAGAAGCCAAATGGGAACGCTTGTAACTGATCCCGAAAGGTTTCCGAATGGTATGAAAGCAGTTATTGATTACGTAAGTCAACTATGCCGTGTTAATTCTGTTTTGATGATAAGCATAACTTAAGAAAAATAATAACAAGTTTTTTTGATTTTCACAAGAATGGTGTCGTTTTGTCACTTTTGCTGGATGTTTGATAAGGGAGGAAGGGGTGATACAATGATGGGATGTTATAGTGGTAAAAATTTAGAATTGTGGAGAAAAAATGTCCCCATCTCATAATTTGTTTCTATCAATCCAAAACTAATGAATGCAGTATGTACTATGATAGTATAAAAAATTGTTTAATTTCAAAACATCCCTACATTTATCTTAACAATTAGATAGCTTTTTAATTGACAAGCGTATGGAATTAACACCTGTTATCTATACTGCAATGAGTAAACAAATTACACACATATAGCTGAAGTTTAGGTTTTGCTACCGTTTCAATTGTAAAGACGCAATATCTAGACTGAAAACACTGGAATAGCTAACCAAAGAATATGTCTATCTTTAAATATACCATTATATGTATAGTAGAAGGAACTTCAAGGTTAAATGTATAATGGCAGATCATTTTTATTCCGATTGTTGTTTATCGTTATTGCTTTGTTTAAACCAGGTACACTCAAGAGGTCTGAAGTTTGGTATTTACGGAAGTGTTGGCAATAAGACATGCAAGGGTTACCCTGGAAACAAATATCACATGGCTCGCGATGCTGCAACATATGCTGAATGGGGCGTTGATATGTTGAAATTTGATTGCTGTAACCCAGGGCCAAACTTTGTTACAGGTAAGGCAATTTTTGATATCGAGTCTACAGGTTCATATATATAGCGACTTTTGATATCGATACTACATGTATAGCGACTTTTTTATGTTATAGTTATACTCATATGTGTACATATACGTCCCTAAAATTACTTCTGTTCTCCAATTTCAGTTTATTTGTCGCATCTAAATAGTTTGAAACTCATAAAAATTGCTTATTACCACAACACATATCAAGTTCGAATTTTAACCGTTTCTCAAGTAATGCCCCTTTATAACATAATTTGCAAGTGGGGCATCATGTGTGTGCCATAAACATTCTTCGTTTATTTACATCTACAAGTATCTACAAAAAATAGACATTTATTTTAGGGAGTACACTATCGATTGAAAAGGGATACACAATAATAAACCCTTGTTTTGTATAATGAAGAACATAATTGTTTCGATTACAGGTTTTGAACAGATGGGGAATTATCTCAACAAGACGGGACGACCAATATTGTATAATTGTGCTTTAGCTATCTGTATGGGACCAAAGGTGATTTTAATTTTGATACGACCAAATAAGGAAATTCATCTTTCGTTAATTACGAAGCGTATATTTGGCGTCTTATTAGATTCTCTTCATCAACGGAGTTGTACTCTATACTATATAGATTATACATATCTACCAGAAAATATCTAAGATATGCGATCATCATCAAAATCCTCAATAACGAAACACATTATAATAACAACAACTGCATCTGCGGCTATTTCAACAATATTTTTTTAATACGACATTTGGGCAGCAATGCAATTAGATTACTGACCTTAGAAACACACACAAAGATGTGACAGGATTGAGCTACTTCTTTTTTTTTTATTCTCAGCCCTCCTCCTTTACACATAACTGTCAAGTCATTCAAATAACGGTATAAAAGACGGTTTGGGTAGAGGATTATCGATTAAAGAATAATGGCCAAAACATATTATGAATAGAGAAAATGGATCAAAAAAAAAGAAAGAGATGAGAAAAATGAGAAAATTATATTTACAGCATATTCCGTTGAGTTTGTAGACAAATATAGTATCTTTATAATTAGCTTGCTTGCTAGCTGAACTGCGAAGTCATTATTAGGTAAGGTAAACTACCCTCTTTTAAGAGAAGACTAGTCCGACAGATAACCAATCTATCTGTCTGCATGTATGACCAGGCTACCTAGAAAGGAGGGTACTGGTATTTCTTACCCAATAATGACTTAACGGTTCAGCTAGTTAGCAAGCTAACCACAGATATTACTTTTTCCTAAAAACTTAATGGAATCTGCTGTAAATAATAAAAATTAATGGTCAAACAGTATAAAGGATACAGAAAAATTATCCACCCAATCCAGACCCTTGCAAAGGGTAACAAAATACACAAATTTCAAGAGTCGGATCTTTTCAGGTTGACTACAATTTAGTAAAAAAATATTGTAATACGTGGCGCAATTATGAAGACGTAGAAGACAACTGGAAATATGTCTTTAACATCATTGAGTTTTATGGCAAAAACGACAAGAATTTCCTGGAAATCGCTGGGCCTGGTGGATGGAACGATGCAGATCAGGTTTGATTTGTTTACTAACATCAAGTATTTATATTATGTAAAATTCTCAATTTTATGCTCAAGGCAAATATTACTAAACAAATCATTGCACTCGCTGCGTAAGAAAACTACGAGATTTCAATCCTTTTCAATTTGCAAATCCTTGCTATCATAGTGGTGGTTTTTTTTAAATTAATCAACACAAATAGACAGTCTCTCTTCTTATGTCCTCGTAGCGGAGGGGGCATTAAGTTTTATCCTTGTCCATCTATATGTTCGTCCGTCCGTACTTCTTATTAAAGTTTGTTTCCGTTCTATAACTTAAGTTTGCCTCAACGAAATGGTATGACACTTATACACAATACGTATTACAACTAAATACATATCAAGTGTGAATTTTAGTGGCGTCACCTGTTCCTTTCTAGAGCTATGCCCCTTTACGAATGGATAAATTGCTATTTTTTTTGTTTCTGGTCTCTGACTTAAGTTTGCAGGACTCTTTGGGTTTTTTTGTACGAAACATGGGAAAATATTTTCCACGTATCACCTACTGCTCTTTTCATTTAAGACTTCAATAGTTAATAAAAAGCCATTACCGAAAAATAAGCAGCACTGGTTATGTGCTCGTTAGCTCTTTATTAACATTTCTTTAATGTATAATGTTTAAAGATTAGTTTATCTTGTCATAGTACGTTACACGTCATTGTTTGTTGTTTCTAACTTCCAATCAAACATTGCTGATTTTCTACAGGCAGTTACCTCCACCAATTAAAACTGATCTTCACAAAATAGCGCAATGGTGCTGACAGTGGCGTTAAACATCAATCAATAAATCTGTCAACTCTTAACAAGCATACATATTTTTTTTTTTGAATTTCCTGATGAAATTTATATTTTTTCTTTAAATTGTAGCTTATAGTTGGTGATTTCTCATTAAGTGCGGCACAGCAGCAGACACAGATTGGATTGTGGGCTATAATGGCGTCACCGTTGTTTATGTCGGTAGATCTCAGGAACATTGTTCCGACAGCGAAACAGTTGTTGTTAAATAAAGAGGTATTGGCTATACATCAGGACTCACTCGGTATTGCTGGTAGAAGAATCTGGAATATAGATGATCATGTAAGTAATGCCATGCCAGCTACTATTTGTTTAAATAAGTTTCTAAGAATGTTGTCACTGTGCAGTATTTTCTTATAACTCGTAACAATATTTCTGTGTATTTGTATACAAATTTCATCTAAGTTCTCAATGCATTTATCTGGGGGATATGCTCTTTGTGCATTAATTAAAGAGCTCTGTAAGAGTTAGGCTATTTTAAAATCACCTTTAACGTCCGTCCGTTCGTCAAAACTTGAAATATTTTCATCGTACTTTTCTCAAAAACTGCTGCAACGAATGCATTTTTATTTAGTAGGCAGCATGGTGATGATTATATATACTTCATTTTTGTACTTCTTTCTTCGAAAACTTGCATTTTGTTTATGATTTATTTTAAATTATAAGTCACAATCTCATTTGTGCACTTATGCTTGTTATTAATAAAACAATATATATGCAATTTTCTTTTATAAAATTATAAATAATTATACTGAGTACAAAAGTTATGCCACAAATATTTTGGAAAAAAGAATTGTAATAAAAACATATGTTGCTAACTTATTTACTTCGCATTTTTTTTTCAGGCGGTTAAACTTGAAAGTTGGCTCCGACCATTAAGTCCCAAAGGAAGATATGCAGTTGGAATATTTAATAAGAATGTTGGTGGTTTGCTGCAGACGGTCAATCGGACCATGTCTCAACTAGGACTAACGGATGAAAATGGGTACACCATGAAGGAGATATTCACTGGAATATCGTACGGACCATACAAATTATCAGACTCTCTGGTTATCAGAATACCTCCTACAAATCTATTTCTAGCTGTAGCTACCCCTGTTACAGAAAAGGAACTCATTGTGTTCTGATGTTGACACAATAAAACCACTAAAGACTAAATTGTATAAAAGTAAATGTATGAAGAAGCCAGGTGGTACTTTTTACAAAATGATGGAGAGTTGTCTCATTGGCACTCATATCACTACTTTTATATATCTTTATACATTTGTACAATATAGCAATTAACTTATATAAAGGTTTATGTATGATAAATGTTTTATAAGGCATGGTGGTGCAATAAATTTTTAAATACTTTCTTGAAAAGTTTAGACCTCAATATTACTCACTTCAAATATATTTCTATCTATTGCTACCCTCTCTTGGTCGTCGAAATATCGGCGGGAACCTGCTAAAACATTCTTCGTGGCTCCTTGGTAGAAAATTCTCCCTTGTAAAAAATGTCCCGATGGTATACTTTTTTTCGCTGCTCGTCGTAAGACCAGCGGACGCCGGCTAATATATTCTCCGCGGCTCCACGATGGAAAAAGTACCCCTGGTTAATTGTTAAACAAGTTTAATATAAATAAAAAAGCAACGCATGCACACCACCCAAGCAGCTGTGGTAGGATAGGTGGTTCAAAAAAGTATTTGGAGTATGACCGTATTGAGATTATTTGTAGGCGATATTCCTATGTGTTGTTATAATATAATATAAACTGCTTTAAGAAACTATTAACATATTAAATTCACATACTTATGTAACATACATGTACATGTTTAAGAAATTGTAAAATAAAATATATAAAATTGAATGTATTGACATTCTTATTGAAATAATGTGTTGGGATGTCATGCTTTATTACAACTTAAAATATATATTAAACAAAATATCTACAGAACCATAATAATTCTACTGAACTCAGACTACTCGGAAATATTGTTTATATACAATATATATTTGCCAGTTCCTTAAAACAATATATGATAGGGACAACAACAAGTATACATCCCTAGAATCGAATGTATTGGATGTTTTTTGCACGCACTTTGGAACGCCGTAACTGACTTTTTGTAAATGTACTTCCTTTGTCATGATTAGGGTTTTCTTTTTTGTGATGTGCTTAATACACAAATAGTTTCCATGTCGTTGCGCTCCTTTATACTATATAATATATACATGTACTTCACTAGCTTCTATCGAAATGGCACAAAACTGTCAAAAGATTATATTGTCAGGGAGCGGAACGACATCATAATAGAAAAAAAATCATTATAATAGAGACAAAAAGCGCCATTTTAAAATAAAAGGAATACTTTTATTTATTAAATGTTTCAAGTATATACAAACATAAATACTTGTCAATTCTGGCACGGATTAGAAGGATTGCATTGAATGCAGGAATTTACTAGAAAAAATGTTCAACAATTAACAAAGACTATTCCACGTAGTCAGCTATAAAAAGCCCCGAAAAGACAAATGTAAAAAAATTCAAACGAAAAAACCACTGTAACGGCCTAATTTATGTATTAAATAATGAACGGAAAACAAATACATGACGCACCAACAAACGACAACCAGTGAATTCCAGGCTCTTGAATTGGGACAACTTAAACGGTGACAGTGGTGCAACAGTACAACTTAAATATAAATGCAGCTGACAAAAGCATGACGTGGCCGGGCACTTGTACATTCCACCAATATAAAACAAGCTTTGTTCATGATACAAGAACTCGTGCATAATGGATCATTCTAGTATAACACATTCGCAACGATTAATACACACATGATTTTTCTTAGAGAAATATGTTGGCTAACAGTTACTGTCCTTATATTATATATAATATGATTGATTGATTGGTGTTAAACATACGGGCACTTTATTGTGGGTCCGATATTGAGGATGTCTAGACGTTACGCGCGATGTTCGTACATGTAAGCGTAACACAACGTCGCGAATATTACGTAACGTTCAAACCAAAACTTCGACTGAAACGTTGGTTTTAAGCATGTGCGACATTCTTGTAAGACTCTGCAAAATCGACGGTGCGTTTTAACTACTTATCGAAAATTGATGTACTTTAGATTTTTGAAAAATTAAGAAAAATAACATTTTAAAAAATCATAAAATTCTACCATTATGAGAGCTCTGATAAGCAAACAATTGACGTAAATTTGAGTTGAGTTCGTCTTGACGTCAAAAAATGGCGGTGCGACAACCTTGTAAGCCTTTGAAAAATCGATCATAAATAACCATATATCATTTTTCAGGATATTTGTCTTTAAATTCATAAAATTAAGCAAATTAACATTGATGAAGTAAATACAAATACTAACCTTTTTTCCATATTAGATAAATGTTTTTGATTCTCAAATCTGGAATACCATTTTTTCCCCCGTGGGACAGATTTGCCCTTGTTGTATGGAACACTTTATTTTTTCTATGACGTTATCATAACGTTATAAAAAATGCATAAAAAACTGAAGGAACCTTTTTGTCAAATAACGGAAAAAAATGTTTTTCAAAATATTAAATACTTAAGACGAAAATCAGAGTTTAGTGGTTACAATAAATGAAATATGTTACGCGGGACAGCCTAAAAATAGCCTTTTTTTAAAACTGAAGCTTGTCGCATGCAGCATAAAACATAGTTTCAGCAATTATTTTTTTCTTTTTTATTTTAAAAATTTTTTTTTTTTTCAAATGCGTACAATAGCAATGAATATGATATCACAAAATTAAATATTTAGGACTTGCATCTTGCCAACTACATCGATTTTCCAATGAGGTACGACCATCGCGCGTAACATTACTTCTTCGTTTGCCCTTTAGTTAATACAAATTATGTAGAAAAACCTTATTCCATAATCTTAACTGGCTATCTGAAAACTTTGTTTTGGATACAAAACTATTAATTTGCGGACACTTGGAACTTTCGAACGAACAAAATATTCAAATTTTCAAACATGTTCAAAATTTCATAAATTTTTTTAAGGTCGAACAGATTTCTTATGCCTTGATAGAGCGTTATTATTACTGAAACGGAACGTCATCGTTGTCATCAATCCACAAGTCATAGTCACAGAATTATACGACTTTTCTCAAATTTTCTTTTTCTCTTTTTACTTTCTCTCCTCTTTGTTCACCTATGAAAGCTAGTATTATATTTTGTAAACGTTTGTTTTATATGCATGTCCATTATATTACACTATTATTGTAAATTTAAATTGTATTATGGAGAAGACTTCATAAGTATGATTTACTTGTGTCTAATCCATGTTGCTTTAATTCAGCAAATAAAATAGGTTTAAACTATAGCTATACGGGCACTTTTGTGTTGAACCATTGACCTTAAAATTGAGAATGGAAATGGGGAATGGGTCAAAGAGACAACAATCCGACCAAATAAAAAACAACAGCAGAAGGTCACCAACAGGTCTTCAATGTAGCGAGAAATTCCCGCACCCGGAGGCGTCCTTCAGCTGGCCCCTAAACAAATATATACTAGTCCAGTGATAATGAATACTAATTTCCAAATTGTACACAAGAAACTAAAATTAAAATAATACAAGACTAACAAAGGCCAGAGGCTCCTGACTTGGGACAGGCGCACAAATGCGGCGGGGTTAAACATGTTTGTGAGATCTCAACCCTCCCCCTATACCTCTAACCAATGTAGAAAAGTAAACGCATAACAATACGCACATTAAAATTCAGTTCAAGATAAGTCCGAGTCTGATGTCAGAAGATGTAACCAAAGAAAATAAAAAAATGACAATAATACATAAATAACAACAGACTACTAGCAGTATTACATAAAATAGAACAGGAAAATACATAGACACACTATCAAACTGCAAACACAGTCATGCAATGAATAAAAACACACCTGATAAAAAAAGATCTAACATGATTCAATAAGAAAAATGTTTCGTGTATATACGTGTAACAGATATATTGAGATCTCACAAACATGTTTAACCCCGCCGCATTTTTGCGCCTGTCCCAAGTCGAAGCCTCTGGCCTTTGTTAGTCTTGTATTATTTTAACTTTTAGTTTCTTGTGTACAATTTGGAAATTAGTATGGCGTTCATTATCTTTGAACTAGTATATATATTTGTTTAGGGGCCAGCTGAAGGACGCCTCCGGGAGCGGGAATTTCTCGCTTCATTGAAGACCTAGTGGTGACCTTCAGCTGTTGTCTGCTCTATGGTCGTGTTGTTGTATCTTTGGCACATTCCCCATTTCTATTCTCAATTTTATTTTACGTATATATCGTTCCATGACTAACATGGCTTCTACAGGAAAAGGGTTGAAGCATGGTTTTCATACAACCGTGATACCAACCGAAGGTCAATGTCTATTTCCTGATTTTTTTAGTATGCTAGTTGACTTACAGTCGAGAGGTATAGGGAACATTACATCCGATGGCTCAGATAGATAAGTAGCGCTTTGTCTGCCCAAAGACTTAGACACATCGAAACAATTTGTGATAGAGGCCATAGGTGGCAATTTTAAGGACATACTCTGGCCATATTCGAAATCCCTCTTGAATTCAGTGGCAGTCAAAATGTTTCGCTCTATATATATCCCGGTATAGTCCAATATAGTTTGTAGAACACACCAATATAAGCCATGTGCATCCCGTAAATTTTATGAATTTGGGTTAACTATAGATACATAGACTTGTAGAAAATTGATGGGTGAAAACTAGAAGGAGAAGATAGCTAAATTAAGGACAAAAATGACAAAAATATATATCTAAAGCGGGACAAAATAGCAAAACTAAGCGAGTTACTTCAAACATTCGATTTGATCTGACATTGATCAAACCCTAGACATGCAATTGAGGATATCAAGCTAATATGAAAAGTTTGGCCAATCATGATAGTTTTGGTGTTGTTGGGTTTGTTGTTGTTCTTTTTCAGTCTTTTTTTTTTTGTTGTTGTTTTTTTTTGGGGGGGGGGGGGGTCGACGCTTTTCTGAATATAGCAATATATACGCAGGGGTAAAGAAGAGAACAACTGTGTAAATTGTAAATATGTTGATATACTTATTCCTAAAAAAATACAATAATTAATGTTCAACACGCCACATCCTGTAGATATGTACATAATTTATGAGATTTTTCATTCATGAACATAAATGAGTTCCTGCAAAAATTCAGCCTGCTTGTTTTATGTAGACAGACAAAAAAAGTTGACACTGTGTAAGATATATAATGTGTTTACTCTATTTATAACACGGGAAATCCAAGATTTCGATTTAGAAACTAATTTAACAGTGTATATTTGTCCACTGGTCTCTGTTCAAATTATATAGTTTAATACCTGTATCTTTCTTCTTTGGAAATTAATTTCCCCCCGTAACGTTAAGTTTAATATTTCTCAAGTGAATATATTTACCATTGTTAACTTTAGCTTCTTTATGCGTAAGTCTCTAGGTCAATATATAGTCTAATGTACAGGTATGGTCGATATAAAAATAAACTATTTATGCATGACGTCATAACTCATAAATATGATGAAACTCGGCTTGTTTACATTATTTCGGCGCAGAATTTAAAGACCACGCGTACTTAATAACACGTTACCCTTAATGAATCAACTGCGAAATAAAATAACAAACTCAGCAAATAAATGAATGCCACGACAACTTGTACAATGAATAAGCATAGATAACAATTACATTCTTTAATATAAATTTCTCATTTTACTTTAATTCAATATCGGTCTTAAATCAAGTCGAACTTTAAAGTTGAAACCGAACTAAAACTACGATATTCGACAGCTTGTTCTTCAAGAAGAAAGTTATTGAAACGGAATTATAAAAGAAAACACATAAATAAAGTAAGTTAAAACTATTTTAAAGTAATTAAATTACGTCTACGTTTACTTGAGGTTTATAATTATTTATACTATTTGATCTGAGGCGGATATTTGTTTTAAATTTCATTAACATGATTAACAATTACACCCACCCCTTTTTCTGTCCTTTTTTGTGTCTCTTTTCACGTTTTTAAAGAAGGGACATGGAGAGTACGGGGCGCCGAATGGGACTCTTGTGGTTTTGTACTCAAAATTCAATTTTGTACGGACAAAAGTGACTTTTGTTCAACAAAAATTAGTTCAATTTGACAAAATTTGTAACATACTACAAATTTAAAATTTTGTCATACAAAATTATCTTTCAGTGGACAAAAGTCACTTTTGTCATGATAAAATTCATTTTTGTTACACAAACTTGATTTTTGTTACCTAATTTGAAAATTAGGGGACAAAAGGCAATTTTGTATGCAAATTAGTTTATATTTGCATACCTTTGACTTTGACAAAATTGTCTACAAAAATGAATTTTGTCTACAAAAATGAATTTTGTCTACAAAAATGAATTTTGTCATCACAAAATTGAAGTTTTCATAAAACAAGTCTGTATCACATAGTTTTGTAAGACAAACATGATTTTGTTATGACAGAATTGAATTTTGTACAAAATCACAAGAGTCCCATTCGGCGCCCCGTAGAGAGCGGCACATTATATTTGAATTTTCGAAAGTTTGGTCATACCTTGATTATTTACATGAATGTTATCATATAATTTCTTTACGAATTGCTATAGCTACCTATTTTCCCGCTGAACAGAAGCAGTCTGATTTATCAGTTTTTTCTCACTGTTGAAGGCACTATGGTGGCATATATATGTATAGCGTAGTTGTCAACGCGTCTATGTCATTTGGTCTTTAGCAGATACTAGTAGTTGTCTCATGGGCAAGTATGTAGGACTGTGCACGTAACATATTTCCCTTTTTTATATGCTTTTAAACTATTTCCTTTCAAACTATGCATTATGACCATATATTTACATGTAGTATATATATTTTTGTTTTTGAATCATTTACAGAAATGAAGTATTATTTGATTGGAGTTACAACCCTTTTGGGCCTCGTGTGTGGGGACGCGGAAGATATAGGAACGGTGATCGGTATCGACCTCGGAACTACTTATTCGTGGTAAGTAAAAAAATCATTCTAAAAGGGATGACATTATATTCGTCATTCACTGAAACATTTGTGAAAGTATATTCTTTGGTGCATAAAATGTAATATATAATGTCTTATATTTTCTTAAAATGTCCTGTACCAAGTCCGGAATATGGCCATTGTTATATAATTATAGTTCGTTTCTAGTCTGTGTGTGTTACATGTTAGTGTTGTGTTTCTGTTGTGTCATAGTTCTCCTCTTATATTTGATGTGTTTCTCGCAATGTTTGTAACCCGAATTTGTTTTTTGTTATACTCAATCGATTTATGAATTTTGAACAGCGGTATACTACTGTTGCCTTTATCTAGTTATAAATAAAAACATACTAATATTAACTAGAACCAACAACTTTTTTACATTTTCACAAAGACTTACTAATGTCTTTATCACTTTTTAGTGTCGGAGTGTATAAAAACGGAAGAGTTGAAATCATTGCAAATGAGCAAGGAAACAGAATTACCCCTTCTTATGTAGCGTTTACAGAAGACGGAGAACGTCTAATAGGTGACGCCGCCAAAAACCAACTGACGTCTAACCCGGAAAATACGATATTTGACGTAAAACGTCTGATTGGTCGGGAATGGGATGACGATGCAGTCCAGAACGACATGAGACACTATCCTTTTAAAGTATTAAACAAGAACAACAAACCGCATATAGAGGTCAAGGTTGGAAATTCTTCTAAAGTATTCGCCCCAGAGGAAATATCTGCAATGGTTCTGAGCAGGATGAAGGACATTGCGGAAGGATATCTTGGTAAAAAGGTAACCCACGCAGTTGTTACTGTCCCCGCCTATTTCAATGATGCACAGCGACAGGCTACCAAAGATGCCGGAAGGATTGCTGGTCTCAATGTTAAAAGAATTATTAATGAACCGTAAGTTTTTACATTTAGGAAAAAAGAATTTAAAAAATACCGATTTTTAGAGAAAATTTTAAATAAGGGAAGTTCATAAAAGCTGACATATATCAAGCAAAAAATATGGTTCAAGTTTCAGACAGATTAGCAAACATTTTTTTACAAACATTAAAAGTAAAATTATTGAACGGGAAAGACACTGACGCCCAATAAATAAATTATAAGTGTAATCATTTTTCATTTTATTAACTTTTACGCTTAATGAAATCCGAAGTAAAGCTTAGGGCTAATTCCTTTGAATATCGTTATTTGCTATTTAAAACATGCTTGCTATAGTAGAGGTCTAAACATGTAACATGGTTCGTTTGGTTGCATGGGTGTTTTATAATATAACAAAACGTGATTTCGTTCTGTTTATTTTTAGAACTGCAGCAGCTATTTCCTATGGTCTAAATAAGGAAGGAGAGAAGAATGTCCTTGTGTTTGACCTTGGAGGAGGAACTTTTGATGTTTCCATTTTGACTATTGATAATGGAATATTTGAGGTTGCAGCTACAAATGGAGACACTCATTTGGGTGGTGAAGATTTTGACCAAAGAGTCATGGACTATTTTGTAAAATTGTACAAGAAAAAAACAGGAAAAGACATTAAAACTGACAAACAAGCAGTCCAAAAACTTAGACGTGAAGTTGAAAAAGCGAAAAGAGCCCTGTCGTCTGCACATCAAACTAGAATAGAGATAGAATCCCTGTTTAAAGGAGAAGATTTCTCCGAAACAATATCAAGGGCAAAATTTGAAGAGCTTAACATGGTAAGTCGTCTGGTCAAAAACTAGTTATAAATAATTTGTTTTTACATTTTTATAATTTACTCGAGGAATCATAGATCAACCGGACCGTTCTGCACAAATAAGAAAAAGAAAACATGAAAATCTCAACAAAACAGGAGAAAGTTACGATTCGGAGGGCTAGCGTATCTAGTATTTATAGAATAATGCCAATGATATATGTATAACTTTGAATGTGCAGTATTCCAAGTAATAATGGGACAATTTAAAAAATAATGTTTTCATTTTCAATGCTGCAACGCCGGCTGGATTCTTAAATTCAATCCAAGAATATGGCTTACTGCCTCAGAATAAAACGATATATGCTGTTTAAGTATATCAAACAATCAAGCTATCAATGATTATAAATGATAATTATAAAAATGATGATGATGTTAGTTTTCCAGTGGCAGATATTACACGCGTAATCCGGCCAACAACATGTTTTATGTCATATAATTATTTTCTTCATTGCTTTTATAAGAGCGACAAATTCAAACTGATTTTTAAGGTTGTGTGCCGCACAACCTTAAACATCAGTTTTAATTTGTCGCTCTTATAAATCAAAGCAATGAAGAAAATAATACAACTTTGGAAGGTTAAAAAGGTTAAAATTAGCACACTTAGTATGACGAGTTTGCGGAAATATTCATTAGTTAATTCTTTTATTCCTTTCGTTGCAGGATTTATTTAGATCTACCATGAGACCAGTTCAAAGAGTTCTGGAGGACGCTGACATGAAGAAGTCTGAAATCGACGAAATTGTTCTCGTTGGTGGATCTACAAGAATTCCTAAAATACAACAACTGCTCAAAGATTACTTTAACGAAAAGGTAATTCATCTTTTAGTATAGATAAGAAGGCGTGGTACACTTGAAAAATATACCAGCGCCATCAATTGAGATGTATCTTAAACATACGTACGTTCCTCCAACGATTGACAACTGTCTTTGCAATATGTTTTGAGTTTGCTTTCAATCATCAAGGAATCTTCCCTTTCATAAAATATTGTTTTAGAAATAAGACTCTCGTTATATACCTATGATATTTTTTCTAGATATAGGAAGATGTGGTGTGAGTGCCAATGAGACAACTCTCCATCCAAATAACAATTTAAAAAGTAAACCATTATTCTGCATGTTTATAAACGCAAATTGATAAACCCATACTACCATTTTACAGGAACCAAGCAGGGGAGTTAATCCAGACGAAGCAGTGGCTTATGGCGCTACTGTCCAGGGTGGTATACTTAGCGGAGCAGATGAGACCAGTGATCTTTTGTTGATGGATGTTAACCCGCTTACTCTAGGTATCGAGACAGTGGGCGGTGTTATGACTAGACTGACACCACGTAACACGCCCATACCAACAAAGAAGTCACAAATCTTCTCAACAGCTGCCGACAACCAACCGGCTGTAACTATCCAGGTTTTTGAAGGTGAACGACCTATGACAAAAGACAATCACCTACTTGGAACATTTGATCTATCGGGTATCCCACCAGCACCACGAGGTGTACCTCAAATCGAAGTCACGTTCGCCATTGATGCTAACGGGATTTTAAAAGTTAGTGCAGAAGATAAAGGAACGGGACAGAAAAATAATATCGTTATACAACAGGATAATAACAGACTTTCACCGGAAGATATAGAACGTATGCTATATGATGCTGAGAAATTTGCTGAAGAAGATAAAGCGACAAAGGAGAATTTAGATGCTAAAAATGAATTAGAAAGTTTGACATATAACTTGAAAAATCAAATTAGTGATAACGAAAAACTTGGAGGAAAATTGACTGACGAAGAAAAATTAACAATAGAAACAGCAATCGAAGAAAAATTAAAATGGTTGGAAAATAATTCAAACTTTTCACTCAATGATTTGAAAGAACAGAAGAAAGCCTTAGAAGACATTGTTAATCCAATTATAAGTAAGATATATCATGATTCAACTTCTTCGGAAGGAGAAAAGGAAGAATTGTAATGAGTTTGTTAGTCCCATAATACCTCTGCCTTTCACTGTCAGTACATTGAATTTGTTTTTGTGATAATGAATTATTGGTAAAAGTGTTTGAGTTGGGCGAATGTGTGATATTATGTACAATGTATAGCTGTTCTATTTACATGTTATTTGCGGAGCAGACATGATGATATCATTATAACTGAATGGCGACAAAATTTACATAATGTGATTTAATTAAGACAATCAGTGACCCCTCATCCGTGAACTGTTATATATTCATTCTTTTTGTAAAGATATCAGAAATCCCGAAACTATCGGTTGATGAAAAAATGTGATCATAGAGGGAAACACGATTTCTACTTATTCCTGTAGAACATTTAGTTATTGCATGTCAAGCTTCGGCTAGGAAAAATTAAAAGGAGTAGGTCCAGTAAGACCCCTTTGTGGCCCAAAATATAGCAGTTTTACAAAATTGTTAAAATATAAAATTTTAGTTATTTATTGGAAAGTAGAATGCTTCTGCTACACAAATATCGTCTGTTTTTGACAATACAATGAACATATATCGGGAACTATCATCATTAAGTCATACTTAATTAATGAAATCATTAATTTTTTTGCAATATAGTTAAATTTCAGACGGTTTCCGTCTTAAATGAAAGTGGCCTCATTTATGTTCATTCTTAATATTGAAATATAAGTTGTATTTATCGATTATACATAACATGTATAAAGGTTGCGGCCATTTTCATTTTTGATAAAAACCAGTTGAAAAGTGACGTTTTGTTGTCATATTAAATTTTGATAGATTTGTCATATTAAAGGTTGAATCAGAGCGTTTTTTATGACTAAATCAGTTAAAATCTTTTACATAAACTAATTGAATCAACTGAAATAGACACTAAGTGTTTAAAGAGTGTCCAAAATCTTTTGCCAGATGAACCTGAAATTGGTAGCCAAATTCGGCCCTTACCGGACCTATCCCTTTACACATTGGAATATTTTGGGACCTCAGTATTTCCGTTTGTTTAAGGATTCTTTGATAGTGTATTTAAAATTGTTATAACATACAATTCGCCAATAAAACACCATAACTTATCTTTGTTCTTCATTTTGTCTAGACATTTTAGCCCCTTTGGGGAACAGTAGACATCCCTAAAATTATGATTGCTAGAATGCAGTCTTAGGCATACACTCTTTGTCTTAATATCATTCTTGTAAGATGGTATATTACATGTAATCAATTGTATGTATTTTGAAAAAGTGTGCAATTTTATATATTTTAATGTATGTCATTAGGTGCATGATTGAACTCGTCGTGTATTTGTTATGCTAGAGAGAAAATCTGTTGAAATACTTTGTTATAAATTTAATTTTTAATAAAACATTTATACTTATCGATTTTATTTCATTACTTTGATTGAATTTATCAATGAATCATGTACGTTTCCTGGATTTGTTTCCTGCTATTAAATGTATGTTATACATCAATGCTACTTTTACTATAGTTACGTCACAAATTTTAATCTCAGATCTACTGTAGATTCATGATTATTCGTTGGATACCAATTTTTGTGGTTTTCGTGGGTATAGGTGAACAACGAATTTAAATGTTTAGGAACGAAGTATAGATTTTCTATCAGGTCGTATGCAGACTTTGGCAAAACCACTAAATTACATATCCATGAAAACGAAATTTTCCGTAATCCACGAAAATTGGTACCCACGAAAATAAATGAAACCACAATAAATGACTGTTTCAATTCAAAATTTGTAGATAAATATGTTTTTTTTTCAACCGAACTTATTAAGCGAAGTTGTTGTTTTGGATGAGGTTGAATTTATTAAAAATCATTCTCACATTTCATATCTGACACGAACCTCAGATCCTGTTCACCATTCATAATTGATTCTTGTCCAGTGTATGCATGTAATGTTTGTCACTGAACAATAAGTGGACCTAAGCCAGCTTCTTTCAGTATATTGTGTTATGTCTGATGGGAAATTGTATAATTTTGTTACCAAATAATATTTCCTCTTATATTTCATTTTTAGGCAAAAACGATTTTACTTGAAACTAATTTATGTCAAACAAGTAAAACAAAACTTCTCTATTGAGGTATTACCCATTGAAAACTTAATTTGAAATATCTAAATTAGTTAATAAACATCTAGATGATCAATTCATTTTTTTAATTATTTGAATTAAACGTTTTTATTACATGGTAACTGCACTTTGAACTGATGATGTGTATCAATTTAAAAAAGAAAACCACAGCAATAAATAAACAAAACAAAAATGTTAGTCAACAAACCAACGTCAACCATTTAATTAAAAGTTCCTATAATAAGACATGCATATACAGAATGGGATGGAGTGAACCACGGTTGTGAAATTTCTACCCACCCCATGTTCTAAATATCTTTTGTACAATTACATGTAATAATTATTTCGTTTATGAGTGAATGATGTAAAATAAGAACTGCAATATACGATGTCAATCTTTAACACTCAGAGATGAATTAGTTTATTTTAGGTCCTTCTTTGTGATATAGTATGGGCTTCGGCATCTCTGTTGAAAATTTAAAACAGAAAAACGCTTTGGACGTACAAAATAAAGAAAATATGTAGTTACAATTTTCTACTTGACTGATCTTCTCACGTATGAAGCCCATGGCAATTTGGTATAATACCAGTCGAAAATAAGTTGAAATACGTTTTCCAATTTTGCAATTACTCCTTAAAGTTACTGGACGAAAAAAAAAAATTCCAAAAAATGTCCGTTATGTGACCTAATGTGAAAATAAATGAAAGTCATTACATGTATTTTGACATCGCTAAAATTGACCAGTTTATAAATGTGATAGTGTTCAGTTGGAATTTTGACGTAATTGCAGTATACTTTTAAAAATTACATAAATAGTGAAGAAAAATTAAAGCAAAACTGAAAAATTGTGGCGGGGGGATGTGATTTGGATGGTTGCGGCTGAGTTATAGCTGTTAAAAAATGTCTATCTGCCACTTATGACGTTTCAGTGTTTCAGTCTCGTTGAAATTTCGTTCTTGAAATTATTTCCAAGATATGTGATACAAGTGCAAAATATCAATGAATTTAAAAACTGATATAATTAAACTTAACTCTTAAAAGGATTTTACCAGAAACAATTACATCCCATATCCCTTTTTCTTTTAGATATGTGTCATTTATAACAAAAAAGTTGAAAAAATATGTATTTTGTTCTTTAAACTGAGAAAAAGTTTACAAAATTGACAGCATGGTAAATTTGACACAAAAAGCATCAAAATATGATAAATCTTTTTTATTTTAACACCTACCTATAGCTTTTTTAATTGAAATTTATTCAGATTGGTCCACTTCATTTTTATTGAAAGTATTAGAAATAGTTTAATTATGGAACTGTCATTTCTTTTCACAGTAATAGTCCCAAAATGGGCAAAAAATGATGACAAATGAGAAAATCATCAATATTGGGTATTTTCAAAGGGTTCCAGCAAAAAATAAGTGCACCACCATATGTGTTTTTCTTCACCATTTATTTACAGCCAAAAATTAGGTTAAGAAAAAAAGTTTAACTCTAGAAACGTTTGGCTCCTCAGAGGTGTACATCCTTAAGTCATTTACGACTCTTTCATACAGAATATTTTACTGTCACAGACATTTGAAAAGTCCGAATCAATCACTGATTTATCCTTTTAATCACTGAACTCTTGTTTCCCCTTTACACAAAACAACTGTAGGCTATTTTTCTTTAACATTGCTAAATGGTACTAATGCAGAAAAGTTATCAGAAATTTTACGCGTGATAATTTTATATCTTCTTTTCGTGTCCAATTTATTTTACATTGAATAATATCAGTCAAATATTGTGTATTTTACCCCTTTACGACCATTTCAAGATTGTTTATTTTAACTTGTTTCAGTTCCAGAAATAGATTTAAATGTTTGCCACTGGCCATTATCCAACTTACAAGAAATTAATCAATGATGTAGAAATGAAATAAACAGTTTGATGTTCAGGTTGGACGAGGAACACATTTTAACTCATCATGCTACTGTAAAAAATATTATGATCAAAGAACTTCCTATCGTAGGCGGAGATGAAAATGAACGTTAAACAATAATTATCTCTTCATTATATCAGATAGCAAGTAAAACCTTTTGTTTCTTCTTTGTTCAAAGTTTGAAGTAATACATATGCACTCATGATCAATATCTGACTTGTATCTGGGAACAGTATATTTAAATTCAATATATATGCAACAGTAGTACACCGCTGTTCAAAAATCATTAATCCATGGACAAAGAACACAATCGGGGTAACAAACTAAAACTGAGGGAAATGCATTAAATATAAGAGGAGAACAACGACACAACATTAAAATGTAACACACACAGAAACGGACTAAGCATTAGACAAAATCCTATGAGAATAACAAATATAACATAAAAACCAAAAACATGAATTTGGGATAGATAAGTACCGTGACGTGTCTTATAGTAATGTGAATTCACACTCAAAAATAAGAGAAAACAAACGACACAACGGAAACAGAACGTTAAAATGTAACACACACAGAAACGAACTATAATATAACAATGGCCATATTCCTGACTTGGTACAGGACATTTTTAAAGGAAAAAATGGTGGGTTGAACCTGGTTTTGTTGCATGCCAAACCTTCCGCTGTTATGACCATGTGAAATATAACATTAAAATGACAACACAACATTAAAGGACCACAATATCAATAAATAGGAGACCACAATTGACAAAGAAACACACGAATAATAGCTAACAAAAAGTTTAAAATTTTAATACGCCAGAAGTGCATTTTGTCCACACAAGACTTACTAGTGACGCCCAGATACAAAAGTTTGAAAGCCTAAACAAGTACAAAGTTGAACAGCATCGAGGACCAAAAGTTCAAATAAGTTGTGCCAAAAACGGCCAGGGTTTTCTGTTAGGTATCAGAACATCCCCATTATTTGGAACGGAAGTGACGATGCTCCAAAACATACGAATGATGTTCCCTAAAACCAGAGTTTTGACGGAAATGCATCGAACTCGAAAGTTGTCTTTTCTATTTTTGTCATTTATTTAATATTTCCGTCTATAAGTACTTTCTCATGATTTGGATTTTTTTTTCTGTTGTGTGATTTATCTTTGTTTCAATCATACATGTCAAAGTATAAGTATTTCCTACAATTGATGTGCAATTGTGAAAGAATATTTCACGAAAAAGAAAAAAATGTAAACAATAATTTCCGCACCAGTTAAAATTTCTTGTTATCAGTTTCATATTGTTTGACTCGGTGCGGTGTATAGCTTAAACCATTGCATAGACCTTTAGTATAAAATGTACTCATTATCAATGTTAGCAAAATTTAAGAACATTTCATAATAAGAGATGCATAAGGAAGTGTATTTATGCAAACGAACCAGTTTCAGTACACCGTACCAAACACTACGACAAAGCTGTTTGTAATAGATATATTATAAAAATTGTGTTTGCCAAGCATATAATCAACATCGTTATAGTGTATAGCGTTATATTTCTATTCCTTGATGTGGATATCGTGTAACCGTTCTTTCTTTGGTAATTTTCTAATGTTATTTTACTGACGTGTCTTTATATTTTGATTTTCTTTCGCATTAACCAGTTTGTCAAATATTTCTATGGTGCTTGATATCCACGATTATTCCCAAATCAGCTAAATTGAGATTGTAGGCTGAAAAGTCGGTATCGCTATTTTCTTTAAAATAAATTGGCTCCAACAAAATGAAGATTTTACGATCTTGACTGGCTATACAGCCCTTGTACGGTCGATAAATTGGTTCCTCTACGCAGTTGTAGATGTTACAGGGAATCCTCATATTGCCTGGCGTTATTTAGATGATGATGACAACGAAAATTAAGGAAAAAAGCATACTGTATAGTCTGAATACTACACATGTCATTCACAACTTCCTTAAGAAGTTCGTTAGGTATTAATACAGAGTTCTGTTCGAATAACATAACATCTACTAACATTATTCTCCACTGTTGGACAATGCTTTTCTTCTGGATTGTTTTCAGTTTAAGTAATCGGTGATCTATATCCATCACATCCATGGAACGGAACAGTTTTCCGGGAGGATATTAAGTTATAGAATACTCGATGATGCGTAACGCTTTATTGTATTGCTTTGTCTTGTAGAAAAACGAAGCTAACATCAGCCATCCAGATACAGCATCGTGATAGATATTCTGTTGTAAAGTACTAAGACATGATCTATACTGTGTGTATTGGTATTTATTACTGCACGTAGTGATCAGTGGTAACGTCTGGGCACGTATTGAACACGCGACTGACATAAAATATGTGTATAAGTATTTTATGGAAGATTTCTGACATGAAACAATCAGTTGTATTCCTCTTTTGAATTCGTTCTTCATAATATGAGTGACCAAAATATTTAAAGATTGCAATTGAAGCGAATTAATTATTGTTACAACTTCAGGTACATACAATAAATGTGGTTCGATGTCGAAATTCTGCATTGATTTATGAAACTTAGATATTTGATCGGAAAATAAAATGCATCTCCAACCGTAATTATGCAGGGTAAATAATTTCTCTAATAGTATTTCACGAGCTCGACCCTCTATCTTGTTCTCAAACATGTTGTTCTCTGGTATAAAATAGTGCAAACATACTGAATAGTCAACGCAATAAATCAGTCTCCTGAAACATTGCATAAAGCAAGGTATAAGACTGAAGGGTTTCCATGCATGTTGCGGTAGTTCTTCAGATATCCAGAAAATAATTGTTTTCAGGAAATATGAACAGAGTAAATCTTTACATTCATAGTTAGTAGAAATAACATCTTTCAATAGAATTTTTAAGAGGGCATAGCATAATAATTGAGTGTGTGTAAACGTATTTATGAGAAGTTTTTCACCAACTGAAAAGGATATTCGCCATTCAAGATGTTCTTTTGGTGATCCCTTTACTCCGATCGGAACAAAGAGTACTCCATGTTCTATAATACGTTGTTTCACATTAATACTCGGCCATTGATTGTTTGGTCTGGTTATCCATTGTGTTGCAGGTGTTACCCAGGTTCTACAACGAAGGCATAGGGCTATATCCATCTTTTCATCATTGTCAGATATACACGGTCCATGAATACTAAGTTTTTTCTTATCAACCAAAAGGCCTTGTCTAAATATAGCGCTCGAAAAATAATATTTACCATTTACTTCTTCAAGAGTTCTATGGGACATACCACATGTATTTTCGCAATACAATTTAGTAAATCCAGGCTTTACATCATCTGTATCCATTGTCCAATATCTAAATTTTGGATGTGAACTGGATTTCACATCTTGAATCTTCATATCTTTGAGCACACACATAAAATTAAGTTTAAGGTAGCATTTCTGTAAATACAAACAATGGAATGTTAGTAAGAACTCCTTATACAGCAAAACCTGTACCACTTTTACTATGAAGTTTCGAAAAAATCTTAAAATGAAAAGCTCATATGCACTACTATGTGTTTCAAAGGTTAAAATATAGGGCTGTGCAGCATATTATCAACTGTTAGATGCTTTCGAACTTATGAAAGAGTTTAAACTTTCTGTACTACCCCTACTTTCATTTATGGGCTCCCTCCATAGGTTTTCCATATGTTTAATATTCCTTCTGGTATATATTTGACTTTGAGTATAAAACACACATTTCTCGTTTGTTCCTAAAATATCTTAAATTCAAAATTCAAAATAACTCCAATTTTTAAACTCGATCTGTAACTTAATTTCTGACTGAAACTTGATCTCAACCTCGATAATCAATTGCTGGTTAGCATACATTTAATATATCCAGTAGTTTTTTTCAAAGTTGTCTTTAATTTCAAATGATGATGTAAAAACATTCTAAAACAGATAACTGATTTTGTATAAAGATATCCTAAATATTACACATACCTGCCATCTTGTTTAGTTTGTTGAGGAAGAAAAACGAAGATGAGATTTCAATGAAATCTGGCTTCGTTTCCTTTTCCTTTTAAAACGTCACAATAATACTTATAAAGTACTAAATATAAAAACAATATTTTGTATAAATGATAAGTAGGTTACACAAATATAGATGGTTATTTATATTTATATTAATTCTTTTATATTATGATTTACATACTATTTTCATATCAAGTCCTTTTATATTTAATCGTCCATGTGAAAACAGAACGTATCATGAATAAAAGTTTAATCTCAAATTCAAATTGAAGAATTTAAAGAATAATATTTGAAGTTATATTATACCTGCAGTAAATCACGTTTAAAAACGTGGTTAGAAATCAAATCTACGATTAAATGTAACTTATGAAGGATGTACTTAGGTGATTAAAGGTAACATTAAATAAATCAAGAATTCAAAATTGATAATTTAAGCTGGAAGAGTATTAGTTATGGATCAAAATAAGGAAAAGGATGACTCATACTTTTACCTTATATTTGCATCGGTATTTTTTGGGTCTCAGATCGAAAGACAAAAAATCCAGAATCTGCTTAGATTTTGTCAAATGACCTTTTATGAGCTATTTAAAAGTCTTATGCTTAAAGATAAATAGGTGTTATTAGGGACATTATTTTACCTTGTATCGTATGCAAAATCAACAAGGAGTCCGAACATTTGACACTTATTCCAAAACCTCACCTAAGTACATCCTTACGGAATATGGTTGGTGTACTTGCAAGGAAGGATCAAGTGTAAAAAACGACTGGTGCCAGATCTTGTTTTGTTTTTTATAAATGGAAATTCAACCGTTGCACTTATACCGGTATCATAAGAAAAACGAAGATTCGACTTCTTCTACCACTTAGTGACCACCGACAACAGATTGACTATCTTGTCACGGTTAGGTGTGCGCTTGCAAACTTAACAAGTCCAAATAATAATTTAATCAAAAATGAAAAGTGCTGTACATAACATTTATACATGTTGCAAATAAAGACATGGTACTTGAAAATTTAATGTACATGCAGTAGTGCGATCTGTAGGTCAACAAATGACATAGAGGGTAGTATATTGAATTGGTCCGATAATCAATTAAGCAGTGAAACGCAGACGTCGATATTACTCGATCAATATGGAATTACCAACAGAATTGGATTAGATGCAGTTCATTTCTACAAGGAACGATTTGCTGAATTAACCGACTGGTACTTTTTTGAAAACTTTGGGGTGCCACTCTATGACGAAAAGGTAAGTACGCATGGGCTTCGTCAAACACGTTAACTATATATTTTTAAGATAGAATCGGATGAGAAATCAAAACAATCAATTTTACCAGAAATATAATCTATATTGAAATGGCAACTCAATTGTATGTCTGCATATCTGAATGTACGATCCTAGTCTTTTCTTTATCTAAGAATTCTTGTGACGGAATTTAACGTTATATACATGTCCAGATAGTCCAATAAGTTCAAGAACTACAAGGATCTTCATAAATTAAATAAAAATTTCCATTTCACAACCCCAGAGATCTTCTGAGAATACGTAACCATATTCCTGTATAAGTCTAAAGCAGGGACTGTATTTAACTATTTATACAGTAACCACTGCATCTTCTAGAATTCCATAGAGGAGAAAACTTCTTGAACACTATTGAAATGAAATGCTAAGAAAAATGAAGATTACGTATTGTAGGTAAAGATAATTCAGGAATGATACTGCAAGTCAACTAGAAAGTTCGAGTATACCATAAGGCCACATGAAACAAGTTAGGCCAATATAAAAAAAGACATGGTAAATACAATCTCTAGTTAACAGTAAAATTGTCATTCTAATATGACGACCAACATATCCCCAACCATAATAATCACAGTCAGTATATCTGCTTTAAGCGCAAACATATTAATGAACAACCGGGTAATCCCAATTTTCAACAGTAAAACACTCGTTTTATTTTGGTGAAGATTCAAATTTAACACTTTTTTTTCTATTCCAATGCCATATAAATAAATCGGTCAAAACCAGTTATTATTTACTGTGTGATATTTAATGAATTTAAATAGAAATAACGCGAAATGATTTTATCATTTTAATCATTTAACAAGATGACGCCATACATATGCTTCCATAGTTTGATTTAATCACGATTATTTCGGGCCACTTTTACTCCTCAGATGTAATAGATTACTCAAAATGACATATTCGGCGAAAGATGATGGTTTTGTATTTATCATTGAATAATATATTATAAAATGGGATAAAACTTTGCACCCAAAACAGCATCGTGTGTATACTACTCGCTATCTATGGAACGCCGGAACTGTCTTATAGTGTAAATATTTAATGTGTTTTGTCGCTTTGCCTTTACGTCCTGTCATTTCTTCTTTAAGTTATGTGCATATGCCTTTATATCCTGACACGGCATCCCTGTGTTATGTCAAATTAGTAATTCGTTTGGTCAAACAATTGTATGATATGTCATTGCTAAACTTTGTTGAGTAGAATATGCATTACATTATGCTGTAACTACTGTATATTCTGTGAATACTTCGGAACTTTATGATCAACCACCTTTACATTCTCTCATATTTTATCTATGTTGTGTCTATTCTTCTTTTACGTAAGTCACTTGCGTCCTCTCTCAAGTGTTATTGTTATGTCAAATGGTCTAAACGTTTTTTTTTATCCACCTTTGTTCTATGTAAATCTCATGATATTATAGTCTTTGGGTGTTTTGTTGTGTTTATATATATGTATCTCCAGTGAAAAACATAATACATTATAGTATAATTCATATGCGTTTTGCCGAACAGTTGATACTCTCTGTGAGCATTCATTACGTCATGTGCAAATGCCTTTTATATTATGTGCAAACAACTAATACGTTTTGGGCAAACCTCGTTTACCTTATGTGCAAACCTCGTTCACCCTATGTGCAAACATCGTTTCCTTATGTGCAAGCACATATAACGTTATGTGCAAATACCTATTAAGTTATGTATAAAAACTACATCGTTTTGTGCAAACACTATTACGTTATGCGCAAATACCGTTTACATTATGTGCAAACACCGATTACGCTATGTGCAAATGCCTATTACATTATGTCCAAACATCTATTACGTTAGGTGCAAACACCTATTACGTTATGTCCAAACACCAATTACTTTATGTGCAAACACCTATTACGTTATGGTAAACGCTTTTTTGACACAGATTAATACAAAACGCATCAGTGATATACACTTTGAAAATTAAGAAAATTGTAACTTTTAGCTTTCTAAAAAGCTCTGAACTACTTCCCTGTATTCTGTTTCAAGCTAATATCCATTGGATGCTGAAAGTGAACTGAAGGTAATATGTGAGCATTGGGTTGTTGATTTAGTATTGGAAATGTAGTATTTTTATTTATCATATATTTAGTACAAAATACAGCTATTTTGTATATCTAATAAAGGTTCTTTTTTCCAGTCTGTATCACCTACCCTGTATCGCATACCCCGTATCGCATGGCTAAACCCGTATCGCATACCCCGTATCGCATGGTAAAATCCGTATCGCATACCTTTTTTTTTTTTTTTTTTTTTTAAACTAAAGTCAGTTTATTTTGTTGTTTTTTTGCTTAAGAATTTTTTTTCTAACAATAGGTCAATTTTTTGAATGACGTCATATTTGGTATGTAACGTCACGAACATAAAGTTTTCATATTGTATGTGACGTCACGAACATCAAGTTTTTACAAAAAAAAAATTGGCACACTAAATGCAACTATAAAAAATACAAAACACTCAAATCTATACAAAAATAAACAAAATATTTTCAAAACAACAGATTGTAAGGTAACCTAGGTGCTTCGTATAAATAATTGAGCAGTTATTTTAAAGCTTTGAAGATAAAAGCAGAACTAAAGGTAACCCATTGCTATGGATCAGAAAACAGTTCATATAATATAAAACTCTTCTGTTGAAATATATGATAAAGCGTATAATACATGGCAAAATCCGTATCACATGCCGTATCACCCTCGACCAATATCATCCCTCGGGCCTAAAGGCCCTCGGACTGATATTGATGTCTCGGGATGATACGACATATGATACGGATTTTGCCATGTATTATTCTCTATATATTGATTGATATAAAAATATTTTATAAATATTTAGATTTTTGTTCTACTTAAAGAGTGTGCGTTATACATCCATTCTTTTTATATTTTGTTCACTTCACTTGTTGAAAATTCAAATATTTACAAATATATAGACACGATTCTCGAGATGTGTCTCTCTGGAGGTGTGCCTAAATTGACAAAAGTCATAAAATACATTTAATGCATTTTTAAAAACATTGAACAGGAACATTTTAAGCAAACAAATCGTACGACGTTACGCGCGATGTTCGTACCGTTTACGTGTTTGTATGTTTTGTGAATAAAAATGCGCTGCAGGTGCAGAAAAAAACGTATTTTAAGTAAAACAAAGATATCATTGTGCTGGATATAAATGTCCTTTTTCAATTATGTCCATTGAATCATGATAAAACGCATGGACTAGGGACAGGCACATACATACATAGTGTGGCGGGGTTAAACATGTTAGCGGGATCCCAACCCTCCCCCTAACTAGACAGGTAAATTAACTTTACTTATTCTAGAAGTATTTTTGTAGCGTCTAAACCATGAAAAACGTAAGATTTTAGCGATAACGTATGTTACGCTTATAGGCACGAGCATCGCTCGTAACGTCTGCATATTGCAGATAAGCAATGCAAGTAAAAAAGTTTTAATGATTGATATTATATTTTTTTAATTTCAGTGAGTATTTTATGCATAATAAAACGACCATGAATTAATAACATTTGATCTGAAATGTAATACACACAGTTAATTTTCCGGCATTTGATGTCCTCAGAAGAGAACAGTCTGAAAATATTTATCTCATTTAAGTTAATAGTTGTTGCTGAATTTCAGCCACATCATGAAGCAACCAAACATAATTTATATGTGAAAAGTAATTATTTCAAGATGGCGTGTATATCGACTGAAACTAAAAGCTCTGCCCTGTTATTCGAAGCAAAAAAAGCTACATATAAAAAAACAAAATGCAACCTCATTTCTTTACGGAAAATGTGAACGGAAAATAAGTTGATATAAAAAAAAAGAAGACGTGGTATGACTGCCAGTGAGACTACTTTCCACAAGGAGACCAAAATGACACAGGAATTTACAATTTTAGGTCACCGTACGGCCTTCAACATTCAGCAAAGCCCATACCACATAGTCAACAATAAAAGGCCCCGAAAGGAATATGTAAAACAATTCAAACGAGAGCACTAACGGCCTTATTTATGTAATGTTTTTTTTCCATCTGCACCAAGCGGGTCAATTTATAGGTCGCCATATCTTGCATACATAATTATAACATATGGGTTTGGAAGGCGCCAAATTACATTTATGAATTAAAGACTTTTGACAAGGTCAACACATTATATATGCGTCTATTTAGATTATATTGACTGAGGACGAAGATATTTTCTCGCCACTTCTTATCTTGTATTTTTTTTAATTAGCAGGGAGTTTTGGCAAAACTGAGTCCCGAGCCCCCTCTTAATCAAACTGCTTATAGAACCAACTAACTCAGCTCCATCATTTTCAAAAATTCTGGTTCCGCCACTGGTTATTGATTGAGAAATCAAAAAGAGAAAAAAAATAGGTTTTTTTTTTAAACATAAATTAATAATATGAAAATTTCGTTTAACTCGTTAGAAACATAAATAAAGTAAAAACATCTTTAATATTTATAAACACGTACAGAAAAGTGTGTTACCGCATGCGGAGGAATATCTCAAGAACGTTTGCGATATCCCATGCAGAGTTATCTGTCTTTGCTCCCTCTCTCTGCGTGGGACATTGAATGTTTTGCTGGAAAATATGAATGCCCACTCAAATGCAATCTATTAGAAAAATCGAAATATTACAGAAGAGTATCCACCATGCACTTGCACAGCACTATAATTAATATAGTGCAATAGAATGATATACAAATGGATGAACATTAAATATACATGTAACTGTAATTTACAAATATCAAAATATTGTATAACAAAAAAACAGAGTTTACTAATTTGTATCACTTCTACGATGAGGGTGAATTTATCATCCACGCACAGAAAAAATAAATGTCTGTACTTTAACGTCACTTTCAGGTAACGAGATGTGATTTTGTTTTCTGAGACAAGTGCGTGTGACCGTCCACAAGAACTTGCGGTCATCCGATGTTCAGTATTTCAGTACTTTGATTCATATCTTTAACATGAAGATGTTCTCAAATGGTAATAAAACATAACAAGGGTTTTATATTTTTTACAAATGTCTTATTGTCCTTATATTATCTTGATTCATTTTAAGAACTCAAATCGTATCAATGACATACTGCACATTTAAAGATTTTTTGAAACTGGGAGTTAGCTGGCAATTGTTTCATGGTGCTTTAAACGGATGAACAAGAGGGTTCCGAAATTCCAATAATACAAATCATGACAAGTGAACTTTCTTAATTTATAATTAGTAGCATGACAATTACAGAAGAATTTTAGCCTTCCTTTTCGTGTTAAAGTCTGTCACAGTTTTCTTTTCGTTATATTGGTGATTTTTGTTTAAAGAATTCTAAATGTGTTACGTCGATTTCAAGGCGAACAAGATTGCACCAATTCAAGATTGTTTCCGCACTTTGAGGATAATTTGGATTGAATCATATGTACTTCATGCCTCTCTAGCCATTTATTAAAAAAAACCGTCTCGCTTTAACAGTAGCCTAGAAAAGGGGGACCGATATATCTAAAAATTCGTAAGGGTTCAGCGGAACCCAGTGTCTCGACTACTTTTACTGTTAATCGCAGGCTCAACAAAAATGAGGAAAAAAGTCTATCAAAATACTCCTTTTGATACGATCTTTGATTGTAAGAAGCTTTTGTCCACGTTTGGTAAAAATACAGGCTAGTTTATGAATCTAATAAATGTTTAAATAAAATAAACTTCAGACTGGAAGTCCATTCATAAGTAAAATACAGGTACAAAATCTGAATAAAATTTCCTTCTAGATACTAGCTTTTGATCACAAACCAGCTTCTCTCCAAGTTTGGTACAAATCCAAAAGAGTATAAGAAAGTTATTAAAATTCTAAAAATATTACATTATAACCACAGAGTGAATATGTTGTTTCACAGAGTGAATGTAATATTTTCTGGCAGAAAATCTTTGTTCATTTATAAGTAAAATACGGAAAAATGGAATTTTATTTTTTACAAATTTTAATTCTGGATGCTACATGTAGCTTATGATCATAAACAAGCTTCTTTCCAAGTTTGGTAGAAATCCAGTATAGTTTAAGAAAGTGATTACAATTTCAAGAACTTTAACCACAGAGTGAATATTTGTGGACGCCGCCGCCGACGACGATGACGACACCGACGACGACGGAATGTAGGATCGCTATGTCTCGCTTTTTCGACTAAAGTCGAAGGCTCGACAAAAATGGCAATATTTAACGTAAACTGTCAAAACAAATTTAAGATTGATAACATTTAGATCCAATAGAATGTATTTGTATGAAATTTTTTATTTTTTAATATAAGATTTGTCAGAATAATGATGTGCATGCTAGCAAATTCCTTTTATGAACATTTGGCTTAATTGTGTATTTGGCTATATTTATCGAACCATTCGCGTTCATAACTAAACGCATCGAAGCTTACCGTTTATACCGTATATCCAGTAATAATATTCATTGAATTTATGACTCTCCGTTTGGAAAATAAGTTTATGTTTCTAATTAATACGACGATATTCGTTGAAATATTGAACAAAAAAATATATTCATATCAACAAGTGTGGAATAATGTATTGATTATAAATGTACTTTGTCGGTAAACGTAAAATTTATTTGTACGAGCTTTATAAACAGGACGAAAAGCGAGGCTTGCCGAATTTTCTCCTGTTTCGCAGCGAGAACTAATACATTTTTTTATTTATGACAATGTACATATATTGTTTACAATTTACACGTGGTATTTGAGAATAAGTTGTTAAATCTTAACCATTGTCTCTGATTTTTTACAACTATTGAAACGCGGATTCGAAGAAAACCCCAAAATACTAATACCAGAAAGAAATCCATATTACCGATTGATCAACATGCAAGCGGGTAGCAGGAAAATTTATTTGTATTTGTACAAACAAAGCAAAAAAATGTTGTTTACCTGTTATTTGTATACAATAACTAGCTAATAGCAGGATAAAAGCGAATTACTTAACTGTAACAATTTTTTTTTTAAACTGGTGAAAAAACTAAATGGGTTAAATTTTTTTTTAGATTAGCTGACTATGCGGTATGGGTTTTTGTTAAAGGCCATAAGGGGATCTATTGTTATTTATTTCTTTGTCAATTTGGTCTAAAGTCGAGAATTTTCTCATTGGCATGCATACCACATCTTTTTTTTATAGATAGTCAGTATTTTCTGAAATTCAAAGGCAAAATTGTGTTATGATGACCATTTTAGCAACGAAATTATTGATTCATTCTTATAGACAACAAAAAAAACTATATACACATCACTTATAATACAAAGAATAGAAGAAAACAATAACAATTTACTAGATAATGTTTTTTTTTTGTATCGTTCTTGATGACACGATTCGAAAAGTTACTGGACCAAATACGGATAAATGAAAGTCATTATCTGAAGTTTCAAGTTGCGGGATTTAATTTCGAGTATGGCCAGTGAAGGTGAAAAAAGGCTGATAACCCTTTCATCCAGAATAATATGTGTATGCGTCATTTTTGTGGATTACAGGATAAGGCAGTTTTGAATATGAAAAAAATAGGGTTTTTTTTAGAGAAAATGCAGTTTTTTGTTACACCCGTCTACCTGCCTGATCAAAAATCGGATCAAAATTTTCCAACATCCCTGTGAGTTTAAAAAAAAAATTGTCAGATAAGAGGGGCGGGTCACCTGTCCACCCCTTTTCAGGACACCCACCTTTTCAACACGCCTTGTCAGGGACGGAGGAAATAATAAGTCTTATGAAGGTTATTCAGAATAATATTCACAACTGTCAAAGGAAATGAACGAAAATAAAATCTTAAAGATTTTGTAGGATTCCTTAGCTGCTACGTGAATCGTGGGAGACGTCATTACATTTGTAGCATTAATCTAGTACATATGAAAACCATACTGGGAGGGTAATAATAAATCATCCTGGTCTCTTGTGTAGAGTTGTCACATTGTCATTCGTACCACATCTTCTATTTTATATCGTTTTGTTCCTTTCAGTTGCACCTCTTGGAAACTTAGAGTCGTGACTGTATACCTGTTAAAATTTTCCACAAGTAAAGTGAACAAATTTTCAAATAAAATTTAGTATGGAAATGGGGAATGTGTCAAAGAGACAACAACCCTACCATAGAAAAAAACCCCAGCATGGATGCATAATGCACACTTTTAAAGTGGAGCAAAATAATTTCCAATAAAACTAGATACATTGTTTGTATATAGCAGTTTTACATCAATCAATATAATTATAAAAATCCACAGTTTGTAAGAAAGGTAATTTTTTTGATTTTCTTCATTTTCAAAATGGATATCACTGATGCGTTTTGTTTTTAAATCTGTGTCAAAAAAGCGTTTACCAGAACGTAATAGGTGATTGCACATAACGTAATAGGTGTTTGGACATAACGTAATACGTGTTTGCACATAACGTAATAGATGTTCGGACATAATGTAATGGGCATTTGCACATAACTTTCATGGTGTTTGCACATAATGTAAGCGGTATTTGCACATAAAGTAATAGTGTTTGCACATAATGATGTAGTTTTTATACATAACTTAATAGGTATTTGCACATAACCTAATAGGTATTTGCACATAACGTAATAGGTGTTTGCACATAAGATAAACGATGCTTGCACATAGGGTGAACGATGTATGCACATAAGGTAAACGAGGTTTGCACAACACGTATTAGTTGTTTACACATAATGTAAAAGGCATTTGCACATGACGTAATGAATGCTCACAGAGAGTATCAACTGTACGGCAAAACGCATATGAATTATACCATGATGTATTATGTTTTTCACTGGATATACATATGTATAAACGCAACATAACGCCAAAAGACTATAATATCATGAGATTTACAAATACGAAGGTGAATCGAAACAAAACGTCTAGAACATTTGACATAGCAATAACATTTGAGACAGGACGCAATTATTAAGTGACTTACGTAAAAGAAGAATAGACACAACATAGATAAAATATGAGAGAATGTAAAGGTGGTTGATCATAAAGTTCCGAAGTATTCACAGAATATATAGTAGTTACAGCATAATGTAATGCATATTTTACACAACAAAGTTTAGCAATGACATATCATACAATTGTTTGACCAAACGAATTACTAATATGACATAACACAGAGATGCCGTGTCAGGATATAAAGGCATCTGCACATAATATAAAAAAGATATGACAGGACGTAACGGCAAAGCGACAAAACACATTAAATATTTACACTATAAGACAGTTCCGGCGTTCCATAGCTATCGCTCAAAATACAATAACTACATACAAATGTCCAACCCATAGTACAATGAAAATGAAATCCATGTACGGCTGTCATGCACAACGTAAAACATTATTGTTTGTGACTTCGTAAGGGTATTGCAATGGAAATAGAATTGCACTTAATCTGGAAATAAATAAACTAATTTTACGACTAAGGCTGTGCCATTTTTACTAAAAAGTCTCGTGGAGACAAATCATATCCTAGTATGGAAAATTCAGAAGTTTATATGCACTTCTGTTTAGTTTTACATCAGACAAACATAGTGCTGAAGTAAAACCTAAACTGAAATTTTGTACTATCTAACTTTTGGCCATGGCTTTACTCCTATTTCAAATTGTATGCAATGTGTATATATACTGGTAAAGTTCTTAAGTTGTTTAAAACATAGAGATAATATCTGAGAGGTAAACATATGTATGAATATCATGATCTTCCTAAAAAGGCATGGTTTGTGAAACATGTGAAACACCTGTACTTATAAAGTGCAACATAATAACTGAAAAACTGAAAAACCGAAGAAGCGGTTAGATTTTAGTTTGACACCTAGGCCTCCAATGTTTACTCTAAAAGGCAAACATGGTGACCAATTAAAACGATATCTTGTCGAGACACCTTCAGGTTCAAACTTTAATAAAAATTTGAACGTTTCAGATGGCTTCATTTAACACTTATTTTGACAATTTATTTAAAGAGGAATACGTTAATGTTTCAGGAAGAATTAACAATGGATTATTGGATAACAGAATCAGTTTATAATACTGGAGGTAAAGCAAAGAAAATGGAATATACCCTGTTGTTAGGTGCTGCTTTGATGTTTATCAGTTGACGATTGTTACAGGAATTAGAAAAATATGATGAACAAAATGGAAATGTTGGAGGCAACCCAGTCCATTTATCTGATGTTTCATGGATGTTTGTCGTGCCAGATATGAAGGCAAAACAATTCATTTACTATGCTGCAGAGAGGGTAAGTGTCTTTAATGTGGACATGGATAAGGGATTGTAGCGTTTTGTTATTTGAAAATCTATGGGAAAAAATATCCAGTTAGGATTCCTCTGGAGTCATCATAAGATATTGAAGCACACATTAAATTTTTATTTAATTGATAGGTTTTTGAAGGACATCTCCTCATAAGATGGCATGTTAGTAATCACGGTTAGTTAATTGACGTTTGGAAATTGCTCGAGTTCATTAATGAAGGCCGTACGGTGACCTATATCTATTTATTTCTGTGTTATTTGTCTCTTTGGGGAGTTGTCTCATTGGCTATCGTACCACATCTTCTTGAGAAAAAAAATATAGTTATTGATTTTTGTGCATTTGTTAATCAACATTCTACTTTTTATTTATTATCTGAAATTCGTGTTATCAATCAAATGTAAAGGTAAGTAACTTTATGATAAAAACATTATTTAGTATAATTTATTTGAATTGTGTTCTATACATACACAATTTAATTTACATTGTGCACTATGAACTATGTATTGTTTTTGTTCAGTATGCACATAGTTGAATAACAATAAATTAAAAAATAATGAGTACTGTTAACAATTAATATGGTGTCAATACAAGTAGGTAATGTGAACCTCTTATTTTATTCCTCCACTGAATTGTTTTGTTATTCAGAAAAATGTTGTAACCTGTACTGGAGTTACGACAATGGCAATAAAAAAATGGCAATGTAGATAAAGTCATTTCATTTTTTTAAATTATTTTCACAACTGTTAAGACTTTCAACAAATGTTTTGACGTTTTATATCTTTTAAATACTTACACGTTTATCAGTCGTATAGTAGACAGAAGTCTAAATTATTCATTCAAGAAAAGGGAAATAAATTACCTAACTTATCAATTATATAGACTAGTCAAAGAGATTAGAACAAAAAAGATTTAACAACCAATAAGAATAACGCGTAATATTTGAAGATGATAACACTGAAATTGTAACTGTTACAGAATAGTACTTATGATATAGTGATGATGTTATTGATGTAGGTTTTATAGCTAATATCTAGTTTATGTCATTTTTTATTGCAACCAGTATGTGCCACGAAAATGATTCATTTCTGAACTACAAAATGTATATATTTATTCTTTAAGGCAATCCCAGCTGATCGGTGGAGTATTGCCTTAAAATCAGATGCTCTCTCTGAATACTGTAGATATACATATTGGAGACAACAAGAACTAGAGGCTCTCAAGAGCCTGTATCGCTCACCTGATTCTACTTGGGTTTTCGAAATCATATAAAAAAATATAACATTTGGCTAAAAGTGACAACACAACCTCATTTATAAGAAAAGGAACATGTTTAATTTCATTCAAAAGTCCCCCACTGGCGGCCATCTTGGATGACGGATCGGCTACAAAGTAACAACACTTGGTCAGCACCTCATAAGGAACATTCATGCCATGTTTGGTTTTATTCCATTCAGTGGTTCTCTAAAAGAAGTCATTTGTATGCATTTCCCATAGGGTCCTATGTTAAACTAAGTTCCCTGCTGGCGGCCATCTTGGATGATGGATCAGCTACAAAGTAACAACACTTGGTCAGCACCTCATAAGGAACATTCATGCAATGTTTGGTTTTATTCCATTCAGTGGTTCTCTAAAAGAAGTCATTTGTATGCATTTCCTTATAGGGTCCTATGTTAAACTAAGTCCCCCGCTGGCGGCAATCTTGGATAATGGATCGGCTACAAAGTAACAACACTTGGTCAGCACCACATTAGGAACATTCATGCCATGTTTGATTTCATTCCATTCAGTGGTTCTCTAAAAGAAGTCATTTGTATGCATTTCCCATAGGGTCCTATGTTAAACTAAGTCCCACGCTGGCGGCCATCTTGGATGATGGATCAGCTACAAAGTAACAACACTTGGTCAGCACCACATAAGGAACATTCATGCCATGTTTGGTTTCATTCCATTCAGTGGTTCACTAGAAGAAGTGATTTGTATGCATTTCCAATAGGGTCCTATGTTAAACTAAGTCCCCCGCTGGCTGCCTTCTTGGATAATGGATCAGCTACAAAGTAACAACACTTGGTCAGCACTCCATAAGGAACATTCATGCTATGTTTGGTTTCATTCCATTTAGTGGTTCTCTAGAAGAAGTCATTTGTATGCATTTCCCATAGGGTCCTATGTTAAACTAAGTCCCCCGCTGGCGGCCATCTTGGATGATGGATCGGCTAAAAAGTAACAACACTTGGTCAGCATCCCATAAGGAACATTCATGCTATGTTTGGTTTTATTCCATTCAGTGGTTCTCTAAAAGAATTCATTTGTATGCATTTCCCATAGGGTCCTATGTTAAACTAAGTCCCCGGCTGGCGGCTATCTTGGATGATGGATCAGCAACAAAGTAACAACACTTGGTCAGCACCTCATAAGGAACATTCATGCCATGTTTGGTTTCATTCCATTCAGTGGTTCTCTAAAAGAAGTCATTTGTATGCATTTCCCATAGGGTCCTATGTTAAACTAAGTCCCCCGCTGGCGGCCATCTTGGATGATGGATCGGCTACAAAGTAACAACACTTGGTCAGCACCCCATAAGGAACATTCATGCTATGTTTGGTTTTATTCCATTCAGTGGTTCTCTAAAAGAAGTCATTTGTATGCATTTCCCATAGGGTCCTGTGTTAAACTAAGTCCCCTGCTGGCGGCCATCTTTGATGATGGATCGGCTACAAAGTAACAACACTTGGTCAGCACCACATAAGGAACATTCATGCCATGTTTGGTTTCATTCCATTCAGTGGTTCACTAAAAGAAGTCATTTGTATGCATTTCCAATAGGGTGCTATGTTAAACTAAGTCCCCGCTGGTGGCCATCTTGGATAATGGATCGGCTACAAAGTAACAACACTTGGTCAGCACTCCATAAGGAATGAATATTCATGCTATGTTTGGTTTCATTCCATTTAGTGGTTCTCTAGAAGAAGTCATTTGTATGCATTTCCCATAGGGTCCTATGTTAAACTAAGTCCCCCGCTGGCGGCCATCTTGGATGATGGATCGGCTACAAAGTAACAACACTTGGTCAGCACCCCATTAGGATAATTCATGCTATGTTTGGTTTTATTCCATTCAGTGGTTCTCTAAAAGAAGTCATTTGTATGCATTTCCCATAGGGTCCTATGTTAAACTAAGTCCCCGGCTGGCGGCCATCTTGGATGATGGATCGGCAACAAAGTAACAACACTTGGTCAGCACCTCATAAGGAACATTCATGCCATGTTTGGTTTCATTCCATTCAATGGTTCTCTAAAAGAAGTCATTTGTATGCATTTCCCATAGTGTCCTATGTTAAACTAAGTCCCCCGCTGGCGGCCATCTTGGATGATGGATCGGCTACAAAGTAACAACACTTGGTCAGCACCTCATAAGGAACATTCATGCCATGTTTGGTTCCATTCCATTCAGTGGTTCTCTAGAAGAAGTTCAAAATGTAAATTGTTAACGACGACGACGACGGACGACGACGGACGACGACGACGACGGACGACGGACGCCAAGTGGTGAGAAAAGCTCACTTGGCCCTTCGGGCCAGGTGAGCTAAAAAGGTTTTAAGCTACGAACAGAACTACGTGGTAACTATTTGATATTTGATCTAGGAGGTATGTATTTTTACATAGTTGGATACTTTATAATGAAATATCGACCAATTGTGATAGTTTGCTGCACTGCTTGTATTCTAAAATTACATTCTCTACATGTTGTGTCAAAAAGTTATTTAGCTGTAATATTGCATTTTGTCAGGTCAACAGACGGAAATATCGAAATGATTATATAACTCAACTGTCAATTAGTTAAGTGACTTTCTTGTGTAATTTATAGAAAAATCATGACTTCAATATAGAATTTACACCAGTAATTTGGAAACGTAGTAATGCACACTTCTATTTCTGTAAATATAGATAATGCAAACTAGAGGCTCTAAAGAGCCTGTGTCGCTCACCTTGGTTTATGATCAGACTAAACAAATGACATATATAATAGATGAGAATAGAATTCATGAGAAAATTATGTTTTGGTGATGATGATGTGTTTGTCAATCTTACTTTACTGTACATTCTTGCTGTTTACAATTTTCTCTATCTATTATGAACTTGGCTCAGTAGTTTCAAGGGAAAATATTTTGTAAAAGTTTACAAAAATTTACATAAATTTACGAAAATTGTTTAAAATTTACTAGAAAGAGCAATAACTCCATAAGGGGTCAATTGACCGTTTTGGTCAAGTTGACTTATTTATTTCTAGATCTTGCTTTACTACATAATTATTGTTTACAGTTTATCTTTATCTAAGATAATATTGAAGATAATAACCAAAAACTGCAAAATTTTCTTAAAATTACAAATTCAGGGGCAGGAAACCAACAACAGGTTGCCTGATTTGTCTGAAAATTTCAGGGCAGTTAGATCTTGACTTAATGAACATATTTAAATGAATGAAATTTGCTCTAAATGCTTTGAATTTAGAGATAATAGCCAAAAATTGCATTTTACCCCTATGTATTATGTTTAGCCATGTCGGCCATCTTGGTTCGTGGACGAATGTCATTGGACACATTATTGAAACTACAAACCCTTAAGATGATGGTTGCCAAGTTTGGTTGAATTTGTCTAAGTAGTTTCAGAGGAGAAGATTTTATAAAAAGATTACTAAAATTTTAGGAAAATGGTTAAAAACAGACTACAAAGGCCAATAACTCCTTAATGGGTCAACTGACAATTGTTGTCATTGAACTTATTTGTAGATTTCACTTTGCTGAACATTATTGCTGTTTACAGTTTATCTCTATCTTTAATAATATTCAAGATCATAACAAAAAACTGCAAAATTTCCTTAAAATTACTAATTCGGGGGCAGCAACCCAATCTCGGGTTGTCAGATTTGTCTAAAAATTTCAGGGCAGATAGATCTTGACCTGATTAACAGTTTTACCTTGCCAGATTTGTTCTTAATGCTTTGGTTTTACAGATAATAGCCAAAATCTATATTTTACCCCTATGTTTTACTTTTAGCCATGGCGACAATCTTGGTTGCTTGGCCAAATCATCGGACACATATTTTAAACTAGATACGTACCTCAAGGATGAGTGTGGCCAAGTTTAGTTAAATTTGGTCGAGTAGTTTCAGAGGAGAAGATTTTTTAAAAAGATTACTTAACTTTTAGAAAAATGGTTAGAAATTGACTATAAAGGGCAATACTTCCTTAAGGGGTTAACTGACAATTTGTATCATTTGACTTATTTGTAGATCTTACATTGCTGAACATTATTGACGTTTACAGTTTATCTTTATCTTTTATAATATTCAAGTTAATAACCAAAAACTGCAAAATTTCCTTAAAATTACTAATTCGGGGGCAGCAACCCGATCTCGGGTTGTCTGATTTGTCTGAAAATTTTAGGGCAGATAGATCTTGACCTGATTAACAATTTTCCCAGCCAGATTTATTCTTAATGCTTTGGTTTCACAGATAATAGCCAAAATCTACATTTTACTCCTATGTTCTATTTTTAGCCATGGCAGCCATCTTGGTTATTTGGCCAGGTCATCAGACACATATTTTAAACTAGATATAACCCAAGGATGATTGTGGCCAAGTTTAGTTAGATTTGGTCAAGTAGTTTCAGAGGAGAAGATTTTTTAAAAAGATTACTAAACTTTTAGAAAAATGGTTAAAAATTGACTATAAAGGGCAATAACATCTTAAGGGTCAACTGACAACTTTTATCATTTGACTTGTTTGTAGATCTTACATTGCTGAACATTATTGCTGTTTACAGTTTATCTCTATCTTTTATGATATTCAAGATAATAGCCAAAAACTGCAAAATTTTCTTAAAATTACTCATTCGATGGCAGCAACCCAACAACGGGTTGTCCGATTGTCTATAAATTTCAGGGCAGATAGATGTTGACCTAATTAACAATTTTATCCCGTCAAGTTTGCTCTAAATGCTTTGGTTTTAGAGATATTAGCCAGAATCTACATTTTACCCATATGTTCTATTTTTAGCCATGGTGGCCATCTTGCTTAGATGGCCGAGTCATCGGACACATGTTTTAAACTAGATACCCAAGGATGATTTAGGCCAAGTTTGGTTAAATTTGGCCCAGTAGTTTCAGAGAAGAAGATTTTTGTAAAAGTTTACAGACGACGGACGCCGGACGATGGACGCCAAGTGATGAGAAAAGCTCACTTGGCCCATTTGGCCAGGTGAGCTTAAAAAGGAACACCATCTGTCGCTATAACTGTGCCACTTATGCTATGAAGTTTGGTGAAAAATTATATCCTAAAACTGAAAGATGATATACACTACTATTTTATTGAAAGATCAAAAGATAGGGCTGTGCGGCATATTTTCAACATTTATATGCTCCGAATTTGTTAGAGTCTAAACTTTTATTATTTTTTTTCCTACCCCTACCTTTACTTTTTGCCTACTTAAGAATTCAATTTTCACCGCAATAGTATGTTTTAATACTAATAACAATCCCAAGCGATGTCTCTATGAGATGAAACATAGAGATCATATCTGGGAACCAGTATGTCAACAAATCAAATTATCAATGAAATCTCCCTAAAAGAGGCGAGGTTTGAGAAACAGATGTATTAACAAAATGCAACCTATACAAATATTTATTCAAATAGAAAACTCTCTTAAAACTCTTTTCATCACATCACTCCTTATTTATGAGATAGCCTGAAAGAAATCACTGCATTAACTCTTTTTAACAGTTCATTTTATACCCCTACGCCTATTTCCATTCTTTAGGGAAAACGATACTATTTATTCTGCCATAGGCGACAATACTAACATTTTCAAAATTTACCAGTTTTTATAATAAAAACCTGGATAAAACAGTTATGTGTGGTGTAAGTACTTTATTACTCTATTTTAAAAATTGAAGCCAGATAGTATCATGACCAATTTCCAACAGAGCTTGTTTATGTTATCTGCCCACCGTCATTTTACACCAAATTTATGAAATTTTGGAAGCCTCTTCGAATAATTCTCTAGAAAATATTCCAATAGGTTTTTAAATTTATATTGTAAATTTACACACTGTAGTTATTCATAGATAAATAAAAATATATATTGTACCCTTACAACCAATCACAGTCCTCCTAAGTTGACTTCCTTCACCTGTCTTGGGTACACAAAAGGCCAACCTACTGCTGGGAAAATGAAATAGTACCGTTTTCCCTTTAAAGAATTTGAAAACAAGACTTAAAATTATTGCCAGCTTACCCTATGTTCATGTTTTCAAATATCCTTTAGCTTTACTTTCCGCTTTATAAATAATGTTATCTCACTTATTGATTACACATTATGTGACTATGTTGAATGCATCTATCCCATCGAACTAGAGATAAGGATACAGCAGATACCGTTAAGTCTGCCTCATATCTTGACTCACATCTAGATATTGACCGGGCTTATATGTCCTATCATTATTTTCATGATAGAGGGTTGCTGCTCACAATGAAGCTATTAAACCAAGAGTTTCAAATGGTGAAGTTGAAATCATTCCTTCGTAAATTTCACAGACGCCATCACGAGTTGGTTGACCGTTATGGAATATCCGTTTCACAGATGATATCGGATATGTTCCTTATGTCGTAACAACAATCCACTTCCCTTTTCACCACGTGACCTACCGAATCATACTATTTACTGTTTTTTTTAATAACATGAGCAACACGACGGGTGCCACATGTGGAGAATTATTTGCTTACTCTTCCGGAGCACCTGAGATCACCCCCAGGTTTTGGTGGGGTTCGTGTTGCTTATTCTTTGTTTTTTTCTATTGTGTCTTGTGAACTATTATTTGTCTGTTAATCTTTTAATTTTTTAGCCATAGCTTTGTCGGTTTATTTTCGATCTATGAGTTTGACAGTCCCTCTGAAATCGTTTGTCCTTCTTTTGAGATATGTAGATATAATAAGATGTGGTATGAGTGCCAATGAGACAACTCCCCATTCAAGTCACAATTTGTACAAGTAAATCATTAAAGGCTTTTGCACAAATCTAACAGCAAGCTATAAAGTACTTTTAGTACCCCCATAAATATCTAGTGTAAAATGATTCAAACAGGAAAACCAGCGGTCTATACTATATAAGAACGAGAACCACTTAACATCAGATTCCTGACTAGGACAGGTGCAAACAAATGCAGCGGGTTTAAACGTTTAAATAAGCGCCCACCTTCACTCAACCTAAAACAAAAGTACAACATCACAATATAGAAAGACCCACTATAAAATATCAATTGAACTGGCTTAACTCATTCAAAAAAGACATACACTGATCGAATAAATTTGATCTGAGACACAATGAAATACAAAATGAATAAAACAAGGGGCCGGTTAGAGATGAATAAAGGCAACGAAGTATACCACTTTTCGAAACTCATAAATCGATAGAGAAAAAAACAGATCCGGGCTACAAAATAAAACTAAGGGAAACGCATCAAGTATAAGAGGAGAAAAACGACACAACAGAAATACAACATTAAAATGTAACACACACAGAAACGAACTACTATAATATAACAATGGCCATCTTCCTGACTTGGTAGAGGACATTTAAAAAAAAATGTGGGTTGTACCTGGTTTTGTGCCGTGCCAAACCTCCCGCTTTTATGGCAATGTTAAATACAAAACAAATTAAGAAAGACAACCATAACCTGCACAAAATTCCGCCAGGCAAAATAAGGTGCACAGACTAATAAAAATAATTTTGTGGTAAGATATTCATTGGAGTACGGAATTATATATCATACAAAATAAAAAAATAAATATTGTTCATAGATGATATTGTTTAACAGTAATTCTTAACTGACCATTTACGGCAGAAATTGTGGACTTTCATTAACAAATTTGTATACATTTTTTGTACATAAATAAGGCGTTAGTTTTCAACTTGCTTAAAAAATACTAGATCACTTGTTAAATCCGTCATTTTACGTACGTCTTATATGTTTTTCCCTTCCTTATCATGACATTTAAAACCTATATGCTTTACTTTTATACTAACCATAAGTGTTACTATGACTATGTATTCATTTTGTGTTTCACGTCTTGTTTCATAAAACCATTTGGTTATTCAATGTTTCTAATTTGCCTCTATCAGACAAGTAACATAAATTTCAAATGCAATTATTGATTTTGTTTGGCCAATTTTCAAACATATCTTTTTACTACGAAAAAGTGATGGAGTTGCATTTCTCAAAAAGTACTTTTTTGCTGATTTTATATTTCCTTTTCTACCAAAGTTATTATAATGAAAATTTTACTTTCTTGTTTCTTTAGACCTTAGTTTGGTTTTTTCATTCATCGCATTTATAAAATATCAAATAGAAGGCAGTAGCATAATTTGACTGTGAATACTGTGCAATATGATTAAATTCAAGAAAAATATTTAATTTTGATAGGATTTTGTTTTGATTTTTTAGATAGAACCGAGGATATTATAGTGTATGAAGTAACATGTTCAAGATTTGTAAAAGAAATATATCGTGGGTGTTGCTGGGAAGGAAATTCATTGGCATGCGAAGCTGTTTTTTTCATTTTTTAATCAGTTGTTTGGTCATGATGTTATGAACATTCTTAAAGATTGTTACAATTATGCCTTTGTTAATCTGGTAAACTCTGTTGAACTTAAAATTAAAGGTTATCTTGATTCTGCTAAGGAGATTCGCATAAAACTTCCTGTGGGTGAATTGGAAAAAATAACAAAAGCATCATTACAAGATCTTATACCTCAATCAGGTCTCCAAAAAGATATTAGTATTTCGAGGGATATATCAAAAATCAATTCATCCTTCTTCAGATCATTTTATGAGAATGCATTTAAATATGTTTCAGAAATACTTGATAAAATCAATTCTGCAGTTGGCAAAGACGATTTCTCCAATATAAACACAGTGTTTTTTGTCGGTCATCTGAAATGCGCGCCAATTCTAGCAGGGTTTATTAAACAAACTCTTGAACCTTCAATTAATGGTATCATCCAAAGTACAAACAATGGGGCGATTAAAGGGGCGGTCGTGTGTGCCTCTGGCATGTTTCAATAAATACATTATGTAATACATTAATAGTATTATAATTCAAGCTAGCTTTCAGAAAACGTTTTACACTACGCACTTTACAGTGTGATTTTTTTCAAAATGCTGCAATATATTTAAATGGCATGTATGTAAGACTATGTTTTGTTAAATAAGCTTTATACAAATACAATGTTGACGGATATGGTTTAGAAGATATGAATATTTATAGCAAATGTTGACTTAACTTACAAAAGAATTGATGCAGATGTTCTTGGAGAATGTTCAATAATAAATGGTATATTCATTCTATGCAAGATATAATGTATAAAAAAATGAATGTTTCAAATGTTTACTAGTTTATGGATTCAACTATATACTTTTTACTTTAATACTAATCATAAGTATTGCCATGTACATATGTACAGATTAAAAATAAGGAAATATTGTAGCGGTATAATTGCCAATGAGACAACTATCCACCAAATTACATATGAAGTAGATAGGTCCAGATGTGCATTGGTTTCTCCATAGGCAGTAATGGTAACGTTTTCTCCTGGTGCTCAGTCCATATCGTTAACTTGGTTATGTATGATGGCTCTTTTCGAAGCTGAAACATTTTCACATATTTGGTTAAATTTTCGGGGTACGAAGTGAGATTACTTTTTCCGTAAATTAGCAAACCTCGAGTATCCTTTCGTGATGCGGCTCCTCGTTGTAAAAAATCCTTATTTTAACACAATAAGTTCTTTGAAAATTTTCTACTTTGAACACATTTAATAGTTCCATAGTCTTTACATATTTATTCTATGTTCCCCTTCTTTCTAAATCAACACACATGGCTAAGCTCAGGCATTTGTAAAAAAAAAAGAAACATGTCCAATATCACTACACAGAGATTGTTTTGTAACCGTACGCTTTCAACAATGAGGAAATCCATACCAATGTATACACCTGTAGTTTAATGAATATACTAACATTGTTTTCATTGAATTTCAACTGGATTTTTTTCTTCATTTCTCTTTAACTTGATTTAAACTGTTTCTTTTTTATTCGTGTACCAACTTTGGTTCAAGACGATCTATTGTCTCATACATGTAAAGTTTGACCAGTGAAAACGTACCATTAAAATCACTATGAAAAGAATGGTCTGTTTCTACAATTTTTTGTATTATGAGAAGCGTGTCGTCCTGTAACGGTAGACTAACCTCGACACTTTCGACTATATTGAATCAGAAAGATTAAAGTGATCTGTCCGAAAAACAAGCGTCTAATAAAAAAAATGCAGTCATTCAAATACTGCTTCATTTCTAGCCGCCTGGTTTAGTTAGTGAATAATTCAACTACTGCATAAACCTTACTCACATGATAAATGTCAAAACAAATGCTCACATGTTCATTTTAACATTAAAGATTACACATGTAACATGTGTAAGGCATATCGTACAGCAAGCTATGCCAAGAATGAAAAAACATATGTAAGATGTCATCTTTTGTAACCGAAATGATTCTTATGATCCTCTTCACGTGTTACTATACTTATGCATTCTCGGTTCTCAAATGTTTAGTTTTGACCATTCCTGTTAAAAGAAATTCCTGAAAAACGCTTCGAAGCATTACCTTCATAAAGTATTATTTCTATTGACTTACAACAAAACCGCACTATTATAAAACCAGGTCTTTCCTGGAAACATGATATGATTCTATCAATCCGTACAAATTAATATAGATATTTGCTGGGATGCAAAAGGTGACTATGTGTATATATGTAAAAGATCTTTAGGCGAAAAAGAAGTCTAAGACTATAACAATTTATTAATCTATTTTAATTTGTCTTTGTTATGGCCTTCCATCATCTATTACACAGAAAAACTTCATTATTATGACATTTCTTATCCCATGACTTTGTTCACTATGTCTGCATTTTCTTTTTCCCTAAATTATCATCACTTGTAAAGATAAGGGTTGGGTCTTCAAATAACTGTTCCTGTATTAGCTTTCCATGAATTCTACTGTGTAAGTATCTACTAATCATTTCGGGTTATTGCGGTTTAGTTTGTTATTGGTGTTTTTCTCCATTGGTTTCCTGTAAAGGTTTTGATACCGGAATTTAAAGAGATAAATTTATTTTTTCCAGACACCATTAATGATGTATTCTCCAGGGACGACGCAGTAAATTTAATTTAACTATTATCAGTGATGCAGTACATTATCCTCCCGTAAATAAAGGCAAATGTAGTATACCGCTGTTCAAAACTCATAAATCCATGGACAAAAAACAAAATCGGGGTAACAAACCAAAACCGAGCGAAACGCATTAAATATAAGAGGAGAACAACGACACAACACCGAAACGCAACAACCAGAAACAGACCAATCATCAGACAAAACACCACGAGAATAACAAATGTAACATGAAAACCAAATACATGAATTTGGGATAGACAAGTACCGTGCCACGTCTTATCTCAATATCTCAAAAATAAGAGAAAACACAAACGACTCAACGTTTAAATGCAACACAAAGAGAAACGAACAATATTATAACAATGACCACCTTCCTGACTTGGTACAGGACACTTTTAAAGGGGAATAAAAGTGGTGGGTTGAACCTGGTTTTAAGGCATGCCAAACCTCGCACTTTAATGGCAAAGTTAAATATAACATTGAAATGACAACATAATATTACAGGACTACAATACAAATAAATAGGAGAACATATTAGACACAGAAAAACATGATTAATAGATAACAAAAAGCATCAGGTTTAAAATTCAATACGCCAAAAACGCGCCTTGTCCACACAAGACTCACCAGTGACGCCCAGATATAAAAGATCGAAAGTGAAAAAAGTACAAAGTTGTACAGCACTGAAGATCAAAAGTTGAAAAGGTTTCGCCAAATACGGCATTGTTTTTATGCCTGGGATAAGAACATTCTTATTATATAGAACAGTTCATGCTATTGCAAACAGTAAATTTTATCAAATGAATATGAAAGAGATATACACAAAGAAACTAAAGTATTAACTAATTACAGAAAACTAAACCTGAATACATAACGCCTAGATATAAAAGATCGAACGTGAAAAAGGTACAAAGTTGTACAACACTGAAGATCAAAAGTTGAAAAGGTTTTGACAAATACGGCATTGTTTTTATGCACTGGATAAGAACATCCTTATTATATAGAATACTTAATGCTATTGCAAACAGTAAATTTTAACAAATGAATATGAAAGAGATATACATAATGAAACTGAAATATTAACTATTTACAGAAAACTAAACCCAAGTTTATCACAAAATAGACACACATCCGAATCAGTCCAGGCGTGAACGTAATTAAAAAAATTGTGACGTCACATACGATGGCGAAAAGGCAGAAACGTTATGCCACATTTGAATTTATGAAATGTAGAAACAGCATGACGTCACATATGAAAAAATATAATTCAAAAATGAGATAGAATTAGGATTGATTTAGAACTACATACTGATAATTTATTTAAACAAAATGCATATTGCAATACTTATTAATAGCAATTAACTGTAATATATATATATGTCCAGTTTGTTATGAATCCAACTTCAAACGTAAATAATCGTACAAAATTTAATATAATTTATAAAGAGGAGGTTATTAATTTTTCTATACGTCATACCTAAATATATAATGAGAAGACGTCAACACATTTGACAAAATCTGATGAGAATTACAAATATAACAATAAACATGTAAACTAAATACATGAATTGAATTCATATTCAGCAAAACGGTCACAATCTGGAATGAGTCACGTTTTGTAATTAAAAGATTAGACGACATAATGACAAACCACAATCTACCATGTGGTAAAAATGTCCTTAGCTAGTTTGGTTAAAGAGACATCATATGGATCAACCAATTCGTGATGGTGTCCATAAAATTTACGGAGTGTCAATTTTAATCTGTCCTCCTCATAACTTTGTTGGAGCAGTTTCTGCGTAAGGAGCACACTCCTGTATATGAAGTCCGTATAGTGTGAACATGCACGTGAATAACGTATCAATTGTGATATATTAATACCATACGAAGGGGCAGAGGGTATATTACTGCTGAGAAATGGGAAATTGATAATTGGGAAGTTGAAATCGTCCCGTTTATCATAGATTTTTGTGTGAAGTCGTCAATCTACGTCAATATTGAGGAAAAGATCAAGGTATGAAGCAGTCCTTCTAGTATCAGTAGTATCCTTAATTTCAAGTTCACTGGGATATATGAGATGTAAGTATTGGCTGAAGTATGGGTTGTTCAACGATAAAACATCATCAATATATAGAAAAGTAAAATTAAAGAATTTCGCAAGGTGCTTTTTCTTTTTGTCTTTTAGAAGGTTCTGAATAATTTCTGCTTCATACGAATACAAAAACAAATCAGCCAGCAGGGGTGCACAATTAGTACCCATTGGAATACCGACTGTCTGTTGAAATATAAATCCTCCAAACTCAACAAATATATTGTCGATCAAAAAGTCCAGCATTTTAATAATATCATCTTCAGTATATTTTCTGGAAGATTCAGTAAGATTCTTCACAAAATATGAAGTATTGTATCCCAAAACAAGAAATTTGTATCTACGATTCCCATTTTTATAGAAAAAGCTTTGTTTTATGAGTTGGTGAAGTCGATCTTTCAACTGAGCATGGGGAATAGTAGTATATAGCGTAGAAAAATCAAAAGTTTTTATGTTACTGCAAAATTGCAAAGATTGTAATCGAAGGTTAAGCAGTAGATCTTTCGAATTTTTGAGAATCCACATCTGGTTAACACCACTGGTAGAATATATCTCCTCACAATATTTTTGAAGCCCATCTTTAACTGTAGAAAGAATAGTAGTCAATACTTTAGAAAGATGTTTAGTCGAATATTTTGAAGACCCAGCTATGTATCGTTCTTTATATGGAGTTTTGTGTAATTTAGGTATCCAGTATAATGAGGGCAAGTTTTCTTCGTTTTCTTTGATGTTGATATCAAAAGAAAGAAGGACAAATTGATGATTTTGTAAAATTTCATCCTTGGTAAATGATGTTAAAGAATATGTAGGATTACCAGTAGTTTGATCAATTCCAAGCTCTGTAGTGAGACATTGCAAATAATGTTTTTTACATATGAAGACAATATTATTGGAGACTTTATCTGCCGGAACAACGACATATTTGTCATGAAAAGAGGATAAAGCATCCACAACCTCCGGATTCTTGAAAGGGTTAGAAACTCTTGTACTCATATTACATCTTAGTTTTTGTATGCGCCTCTGAATGCATGATCGAATAGCTTTGATCCATTCAGACAAAGTGTCCAGTTCGGGTTCGTCTGGTTCGCGCTTTATCCATTTTCTTGCATAGTCCTCAACTGCATCCATCAGTAACTTGAAATTCTTGTTCCAGTTGATGGGCTGGGAGATTCTATACTTTGGTCCCTTGGCTAGCAAATCTCTTAGTTGTTTATTGGTAACAATACCAAGGTCACCAGTAATAATATGACCAGCTGGACTATAATTGTATTGAGAAGATGCACATGAGCAATCCGGAGGCTTGGATTTTGTATCTTTGAGGTTAAAATCCTCTAAAACTCTCTTGTGGTTGAAAATCTTTGATGCAATAGACTTGGTGTAAATATAAGAAATAACAGGTGTAGCTTTATTTTTGAAGTAATCAGGTATAGTTTTTTGTACAGATTTTTGATGAAAAATATTGCCAATATTTACAGCATCTAAACCTTTATTGGCGAATTCTACCTTAAAAAAGTAACGCTTTTCCTCACTATTGGATGTAGTCAATACTGGTTTAAATAGTCTATGGTTAGCTATGTCCATGATAATTGCAACTAATCTATACAAAACAGAACGAGAATCAGTAACGGAAGTATTTTTGGCATCTTGAAATAGTAAAGAAAGTTTTGACAATGAAATGGAGTATAATTTAGTTCTAATATGATGAATACCTAAAGGTTTTTGAACAGACGTTAATAGACTATCAATTGTCACGGTGTGTACAGCAGGTGATATATATTTTCTGTGACCATGACTTCTATTTCGTCGAGCAGAAGTATTAAATAATTTTAATGTATTGACAGTACTACACCTGGGACTAGATAAAATACCTACACCATCAATTTTGTCATTGCACCCATAGGGAATGGCTGTTCCCAACTCTCTGATCCAAAAGTCTTCTCTTTGTAAACGATATGGTGTACTCAATATGGGGTCATTTGTTGGATGATATATTTTCTCTATAATCCGGACTTTCATTGAAACAATAGAATGGTCAGGCTGATTAAAATGTTTATAGAGAAATTTGTTGTTATTAGGATCATAAACCTTGTTTAATAAACGTGGTATCGTAACGTTGTTCTGCTGGGTTCTGTAAGTGTCTTCTAGTCAATTAAATCATATAGTCAGATGCGTTGGAATCCCCGAATCTTCATTTCTTTCTTTATCATTATCATAGAGCTTCTAAATTTATTATTGGTTTAATGAAAGTAAAATAACATGGATATGACATTTGGTGGCCAAACAATATGTTTACATGTCAACTCAGGGCACACAAACACCATGTTGAAACAAAATATGCAAATACACCAGTCAACTTCAGTGCTGACTACTGGGCTGGTGATACCCTCGGGGACGAAACGTCCACCAGCAGTGGCATCGACCCAGTGGTGTTAATAGTTATCAAAAGTACCAGGATTATAATTTTATACGCCAGACGCGCGTTTCGTCTACATAAGACTCATCAGTGACGCTCAGATCAAAATAGTTAAAAAAGCCAAATAAATACAAAGTTGAAGAGCATTGAGGACCCAAAATTCCAAAAAGTTGTGCCAAATACGGCTAAGGTAATCTACTCCTGGGGTAAGAAACAGCTTATTGGGGGCCAAAAAAAGGGCCCAAATAAGCATTTTTCTTGGTTTTCGCACAATAACTTAAGTATAAGTAAATAGAAATCAATGAAATTTAAACACAAGGTTTATGACCACAAAAGGAAGGTTGGGATTGATTTTGGGAGTTGAGGTCCGAACAGTTAAGAAATTAGGGGCCAAAAAGGGGCCCAAATAAACATTTTTCTTGGTTTTCGCACCATAACTTTAGTATAAGTAAATAGAAATCTATGAAATTTGAACATAAGGTTATTGACCTTAAAAGGAAGGTTGGGATTGATTTTGGGAGTTTTGGTCCCTACAGTTTAGGAATGAGGTGCCCAAAGGGTCCAAAATTAAACTTTGTTTGATTTCATAAAAAATTGAATAATTGGGGTTCTTTAATAAGCCAAATCTAACTGTGTATGTAGATTCTTAATTTTTGGTCCTGGTTTCAAATTGGTCTACATTAAGGTCCAAAGGGTCCAAAATTAAACTTAGTTTGATTTTAACAAAAATTGAATCATTGAGGTTCTTTGAGATGCTGAATCTAAAAATGTACTTAGATGTTTTATTATTGGCCCAGTTTTCAAGTTGGTCCAAATCGGGGTCCAAAATTAAACTTTGTTTGATTTCATCAAAAATTAAATAATTGGGGTTCTTTGATATGCCAAATCTAACTGTGTATGTAGATTCTTAATTTCTGGTCCCGTTTCCAAATTGGTCTACATCAAAGTCCAAAGGATCCAAAATTAAACTTAGTTTGATTTTAACAAAAATTGAATCCTTGGGGTTCTTGATATGCTGCATCTAAAAATGTACGTAGATTTTTTATTATTGACCCAGTTTTCAAGTTGGTCCAAATCGGGATCCACAATTAAACTTTGTTTGTTTTCATCAAAAATTAAATAATTGGGGTTCTTTGATATGCCAAATCTAACTGTGTATGTAGATTCTTAATTTTTGGTCCCGTTTCCAAATTGGTCTACATCAAAGTCCAAAGGATCCAAAATTAAATTAAGTTTGATTTTAACAAAAATTGAATGCTTGGGCTTCTTTGATATGCTGAATCTAAACATGTACTTATATTTTTTATTATGGGTCTAGTTTTCAAGTTTGTCCAAATCAGGATCCAAAATTATTATATTAAGTATTGTGCAACAGCAAGAAATTTTCAATTGCACAGTATTCAGCAATAGCAAGAAATCTTCAATTGCACAGTATTGTGCAATAGCTAGAAATTTTCAATTGCACAGTATTGCGCAATAGCAAGAAGTCTTCAATTGCACAGTATTGTGCAATAGCAAATATTTTCAACTGCACAGTATTGCGCAATAGCGAGAAATATCTAATTGCACAATAGTGTGCAATAGCAAGAATTGGAGTTATCTTTCTTTGTCCAGAATAGTAGTTGAATCAACTTAAATCAATGTTTTATACAATATACAATGTATATTCACATTTACTACTAACTGATAAATTAAAACAATCTTTACCATTCAGTGATAACACGCACTTTTTTTACATTTTAATATGTATTTAAATGAGTAGTTTTTGCAAACTCCATTAGAAATTTGAATTGAGATCAGTTTTGGAATAAGGGAAAGGGGGATGTGAAAAAAAAAATTGCGGGGGGGGTCAACTTTTTTCATTTCAGATTTCAGAAATAAAAAGAAAATTTCTTCAAACATTTTTTTGAGAGGATAGTGAATTGCTCAAAAGCAAAAAAAAAATTTTAAGTTCATTAGACCATATTCATTCTATGTCAGAAACCTATGCTGTGTCAACTATTTAATCACAATCCAAATTTAGAGCTGAATCCAGCTTGAATGTTGTTTCCATACTTGCCCCAACCGTTCAGGATTCAACCTCTGCGGTCGTATAAAGCTGCACCCTGCGGAGACAACAACCCGACCAAAATAAAAAAACACAACAGCAGAAGGTCATCAACAGGTCTTCAATGTAGCGAGAAATTCCCGCACTTCAGCTGGCCCCTAAACAAATATATACTAGTTCAGTGATAATGAACGCCATACTAATTTCCAAATTGTACACAAGAAACTTAAAATTTAAATAATACAAGACTAACAAAGGCCAGAGGCTCCTGACTTGGGACAGGCGCAAAAATGCGGCGGGGTTAAACATGTTTGTGAGATCTCAACCCTCCCCCTATACCTCTAACCAGTGTAGAAAAGTAAAAGCATAACAATACGCACATTAAAATTCAGTTCAAGAGAAGTCCGAGTCTGATGTCAGAAGATGTAACCAAAGAAAATAAACAAAATGACAATAATACATAAATAACAACAGACTACTAGCAGTAAACTGACATGTCAGCTGCAGACTTCAATTAAACTGACTGAAAGATTATGATTTCATCATATGAACATCAGGCACAATCCTTCCCGTAAGGGGTTTAGTATCATACCATCATAACATATATGAGAAGAACATAACCCGTGTCATGCCAACAACTGTTTTTAGAATAAATGTGTTTAGTTCCGACGCAAAGACCTTATCAGTGACTCAATATTAACGCCAAAATATGCAATCTTTAATGACTTGACAACAGTATCGTAATTATATCCCTTCTTAATAAGTCTATTCAAAGGTTTTGTAAGTTTATGAGGTGAATACTGACACCTTTGTGCTTTATAAAGAATATTTCCATAAAAAATTGGATGTGAAATACCTGAACGTATAAAAAGTCTGCATGTTGAGCTATATTTACGAATGATGTCTTTATACCAATGATAAAATTTAGTAAATGTTTTGACTAGTTAGTGATATCGAAAACCCTGGTGTAATAATTTTTCAGTAATACATAAATTTCTCTCGTTAAAATCTAAAACATTGTTACATACACGAGCGAATCGTACAAGTTGAGATACATAAACACCGTAAGATGGTGACAAGGGAACGTCACCATCTAAAAACGGATAATTAACGATAGGAAATGAAAAATCATCCCTTTTATCATAAATTTTAGTATTCAGCTTTCCGTTAGTGATATAGATATCAAGATCGAGGAAAGGGCAGTGGTCATTGTTAGTATTAGCTTTATTTAAAGTAAGTTCACCAGGATAAATTTCATTAATATACATACTGAAGTCGTCATTATTGAGAGCCAAAATATCATCCAAATATCTAAAAGTATTATTAAATTTGTTTATCAGATGTTGTTTTGATGGGTCTTTGCTTATTTTTGTCATAAATGATAACTCGTAACAATACACAAAAAGGTCCGCAATAAGTGGTGCACAGTTATTCCCCATTGGAATTCCGATAATCTGACGATATACGGAATCCCCAAAGCGAACAAAAATGTTATCTAGTAAAAATTCCAGGGCATATATAGTATCAAAGCATGTCCAATTAACATAGTTTTTTTGTTTATTGCTACTAAAAAATGTCCTAAAAGAGTTTGAACATATATATTCACATTCTGATTTTTTGAATGCCCATTTAATTAGGTGTGTGAATTTTTTCTTAATGAGAATGTGAGGCAATGTGGTATACAGGGTAGAAAAATACAGGGTAGAAAAATCAAAACTTTGAACAGATTCAAAATCACAAATGTATACTAAAGTGGCTCGTGACTTTCTCCTTAAAGATCCTTAAAGTATATGGTAAAAGTTATTTGAAGTCACGGTACTACATCTACACTCTGTCGTCAAGTGCAAGTGCCGCGATAGATGCTCGAATAATGTGAATTTAATTGAGATATGTATTTTATTTTTATTTTGGTAAATACATATCAATTGCTAGAATGTTGCCCGTAACGCCAAATTTATATTTTGTATTTTGTATTATATTATGTTTCTTATTTCTTTTGTATATATATTATGTCTTGAATACAAGCCTGTGTAATTGTGTATAATAAATATTAGTCATTCTTAATTGATTTGATTACTTTAACTTTAAGGTGGCAATTTGCTATACTTCATCAGTCGTTCTAAGTCTGTATCTATGACAGATCTAATCTGTGCCGTTACACACATTTAAATCTTAAAGAGCTGGAGAAAGTTCATCGCTCGTTAAAATCTTTATCAATAGAAACACGGCTCATAAATCTAATATATTGATGTATTACGTCAGCTTTCTATACTGAATGATGAAACTTTTGTTTGTTTACATTTTCCCTGCGCAGAATTTAAATAACACGTGGAATCAATAACACGTCTACTTAGTGAATTTGATTTACTGCGAAAATGATTACGACAAATAAATGATCATAAATAAATGACACGACAAATTGTACTAAGTACTATGAGAAATAATTTAGTATAAAACTTAATTCCAAAGTAATTTCATATATTTTATTCACCTTAAAAACAAAGCTAAAATAACTATTCAAAGATATCATACCGGAAATCTTCAACCTGAGACTTCAACTATCTTATCGCTCCAGAGGAAATATCTGCAATGGTCTTGAGTAAGATGAAGGACATTGCTGAGGGCTATTTTGGTAAAAAGGTGACCAATGCTGTTGTCACGGTTCCCACCTACTTCAATGTTGCCCATCGACAGGCCACTAAAGATGCTGGAAGGATCGCTGTACTAAATGTAATGAGAATCGTTCGTAAGTATAAAGTACGAATTGTATGATCAATGAAAAGTAACTCTATTTTTGAACAACGATTAAAAAGTAATGCCCTACTTACCAAATCTTTATTTAAATTATAAAACTAAAATTGATATACTCCTCTCACAATATTTTCTGTAATTGAAAAGTTGAGCTCCAGCAAATAATAACCTATTTGTAATCAAAGCCCCTACAGATAACAACCGCTGAATAATATCTACAGCTCACGCAGCAGTAACATTTATAAAGAAAAATTTAGTTAAACAATTTTAAGAAAACATTTTCTGGATGAAAACAGATCCTTTGTATTTTCCTTGTTGTACTTTGCATTGATGTCTTTTTATTTTCAGAACGGCAGCAGCTTTTGCTTATGGACTTGATAAGAAAGGGGAGAAAAAAGTGCTTGTGTTTGAACTTGGAGGAGGAACCTTTGATGAATCCATCTTAACGATCGATAATGGAATATTCGAAGTCATCGCAACAAATGGGGACACACATCTTGGAGGGGAAGATTTTGATCAGAGAGTTATGGAACATTTTTTTCAAGTATACAAAAAGAAAACCGTAAAAGACATGAGGACTGATAAGCATGCCATGCAGAAACTCAGACGTGAAGTTGAAAAAGCTAAACGAGCCCTGTCGTCTGCTCACCAAACCAGAGTAGAAATTAAATCATTGCTTGAAGGAAATGATTTCTCCGAAACACTCCATAGGGCCAAGTTTGAAGAATTAAACATGGTAAGTTTTGAAATTTAAGTACGAATTGTTTTACATTTTTCATTTCGTGGTCTTTTATAGCAGACTATATGGTCTGAGCTTTTCTCATTGTTGAAGGCCGTATGATAACCTATAGTTGTTTATTTCTGTGTAATTGGTGGAGAGTTGTCTCATTGGCAATTATACCACATCTTCTTTTTATATATTTATATTATAACAGATTTGAGCATATTGATATACACCATGTAAATATTTTTGACACTGACATGCTCGTCAAAAAACCCTTAATTATGCATTAACCTATTCTGTAATATAGAACAAAAGAAATTAGAATTGCAACTCTTCAGACAGGATAACTGATTCTGTGTATGATTTTACAATTGAAAAGATCGACTAGGATATGCATGAAATATTTGCCACTGGACGTTGAGCAAAACCGATAAATCAACCAACCGTGCATTTCAAAAGGTACAAGTCCTTCTTGAATTTTGGTATGGTTCAGGCTTAGCTTAGTACGAAATCAAGCAAGTGAAATAAATGACCATTGTTTGTATTTCGCTATCGGAAAGTCTAGAATGATTTTTGTCATGTTGCCTCTTGTGGAGAGTTGTCTAATTGGCAATCTTACCAAATCTTCCTTTTGATATTATATTAGTAAATATAAAAACTTTGTCTTGCAGGATTTATTCAAATCTACAATGAAACCAGTACAGAAAGTATTGAATGATGCCAACATGAAGAAATCTGATATTGACGAAGTAGTTTTTGTTGGTGGTTCTCCACGAATTCCTAAAGTGCAGCAACTTCTCAAAGACTACTTCAGCGGCAAGGTGAGTGTATGCCAGTTTTATCTATTCAGTTAAAACAGAAAATGTTAAGAAGTTTGCATGTTTGCATTTGTTTAATTACCACTTTTAAAAAATATAGAGACAACACGTAAATTTCACACGCCCTAAGCGCTTTTCTTGCATGATTTTCCTTCACCAGTGACGCCAACGGCCGAGTATTTCAAATATAAAAAAGAAGATGTGGTATGATTGCCATGAGAAAACTCTCCACAAGAGACCAAAATGACACAGAAATTAACAACTATAGGTCACCGTTCATGTTTAAGAACAGAAACAGTTGATGAGCTATCTAACAAACAAAAAAATACATTTAAGGTCAACTTTTCCCAGGGAGTTGAAACCATAGTTCCTTTATAATTTTAAAATTTATACACGAAGGTTTGCTACTAATCATGTCCGTACTGAATTACTAACTACTGAACTGATTGTACTCTCGGGAACTCAAAGTCCATCAGCTAAGGTTCCCTGGCTGGGCTGTCAAAAATTAAAACAACACATCATAAATTTCATTCATTCCAAGCGATTGTCCCAATTTAGCTTCATCAGAAACGTCCAAACTATATATACTCTACTACGGAACCACCTTCAAAGAATTATTTTTATTACCTTTTGCGATCAAACAATTGATACATTTATAATTTGGACAACACTAGACTATAGATAGTGAATATGGCAGTAACAGGTCGACATGTCAGTTTAATTGTATAGAAACGTCGCACGATACTGGTGTCACCTAACGTTACACACTCAAAGACGTAAGAAAAAATAAAAACGTTGGAATGCATGTTGATCAGATTGCTTTGTACAATACATTTTAAAGGATTGAATTTTTTTCCTAAGAAAGGATTTTTTTCATAGTAAAAGATGTTAAGCTTTAGTTTTATTTACAAATTAAAAATAAAAAAAGTAACTTGAATTGAAACCATTTAATTATATACATTTAGATTAAAAGGTAAATCGATTTCTTTTTTATGGATAAACTATGCACTGCAGATGCATTCATTTTTGCACTCCAGAATGACAAGGCAAAAGGACTACGAAACATCTATATGCAAGGGAATTAGCTGGAACAATTATTATAGCTGTTTTTTCTATCAATTTGTATTATAGCAGATCCGACTATTATAGTCCGGAAAACACTTCAGTTCCGCGAAGAAATCTCTCTCCCACCCCTTCTTTGTAAATCGGTTGAGCTTCAAAATAAAACATTAATTGTAAAGTTTTCTTATTAAGCAACACAATAAAATAGCCGTATTCCAAATCGTCTGTGAAAACCGCAATCATGACAATTAGACGGAACGTTAGAAGCATATTTTATTAAATAACGTCAAAATCGTATATGGGGACATTGTATCGGACATTTTAGTTTTATCTGATATCTTGTGATATTAGATTTAATTTATGGGAATTTAATATTAAAATAGAGATAATTTTTTTTACTTTTATCCATTATAAAAAAATTATGGAGCGAATGGCACTGTATTAAATAAACATCATGAAAACACAGAAAACCTAACCCTACGTTTAATTTGGTTTGAAGGGGACAAAATGTCGGACATTGCTAATCAACTCGAATAAAAAGAATTTGTTTTAAAATTTCCTGATTATTGCATGAGGCGAAAGTGTGATCTTTGTACAAAATACTAGTATAAGAATTATTTACTTTCGACATGGGGATTGCTCTGGAATTCACTTTTGTGGACAATTTAAAAAAAATTACGTCAACCTTTCGTGCATGGGACACATAATTTGTATCATCTTGATCCATTTTGCTTATATTTCCGTCTTTTCGAGAGAGAGAGAAAAATCGACATTACGTCATCGCCCACTCATAAATTGCTTGTTCTAGACAAACTTTTATATCGTTCGGTAAAAAAGATTATATGTTTTTACGGTATTCAGAATTTAACAAAACTAAAAGTGTAACGCGGGACAAGGAAATCATATTGCAAAATAAAGGTTTTATTGAGTTTTAATTAATGAAAATGGTCTGTTACAAATATAAAATTGTAATAATCTGAAAGAAGAGTTTAAAAGCTTTAAAATGATATGCAACACTTTATAATATCATTGTTTATGTTTAAAAATTAACAAGATGAATGTTTCTCGTCCGTGATTTCACCAAAGTATCACCACTAAAGCCTTTTGATATGATTCAAATTGTATATTGCAAGACAAAAACAAATTTTATGATAGGTCATAACAAACTCCTTCAACTTTGTAGGAACCAAACCGAGGGGTAAATCCAGATGAAGCTGTGGCTTTTGGTGCCGCTGTTCAAGGTGGCATCATGAATGGTGAGGCAGAGACTGGAGGCCTGTTATTGATGGATGTTAACCCACTAACACTTGGTATAGAAACCGTTGGTGGTGTCATGGCAAAACTGATCCCACGAAATACCCAAATACCAACAAAAAGATCATAAATATTTTCAACAGCAGCCGACAACCAGAACGCCGTAACAATACAGATTTTTGAAGGTGAAAGAACAATGACAAAAGACAATCACATATTGGGAAAATTTGATTTGACTGGAATCCCACCAGCTCCAAGAGGAATACCACAGATCGAAGTCACGTTCGCTGTTGATGCTAACGGGATTTTAGAAGTAAGTGCAGAAGATAAAGGTACGGGTAAGAAAAACAATATTGTTATTCAAAAAGATGATAACAGACTTTCACAACAAGATATAGATCGTATGATAAACGATGCTGAAAAATTTGCAGATGAAGATAAGGCTATAAAAGAAAATGAACTTGAAAGTTTGACCTATAACCTGAAAAATCAAATCAGTGATAAAGAAAAATTAGGAGGAAAACTGACTGATGACGACAAGTCGACCATAGAGGAGGCGATTGAAGAAAAAATTAAATGGTTGGAAAATAATCCAGATCCTTCTATAGAAGAACTTACAGAACAGAAGTAATCGTTAGAAGACATTACTAATCCTATTGTCAGTAAGGTATATCAAGAGTCTGGTTCTTCATCAGAAGGAGAAAAAAGTGAATTATAGATAAAACTCTAGTCCGAAACCTTTGTTTCTCATTCTTAATAATTATTTTTATTCGAAGGGAATTTTGATGAATCCCTTAATAAGACAGATTGATTATTTATCTATGCATCTGTTTACACTTACACTGTAGTATTATAAATGTTTCTCTGAATCAACGTTTTTATGTGATACGCATACTCTTTTCTCACTTAATTGAATGCATAATATTGTAAATATATTTCCATTTATCGATTCATATCAGTATTATAATTTATTTGTGCAAATGTTGTAAGTGAATGAATATTTTATAAATGTGATTCATATTTATTCAATGTCCCTGTTGTTACTGTTATTTATAATTAATTTGAATAAAATTGTGATTATTTGTAATTCTGTATTGCATTATCTACACGAGATGAAGGAGAGAAGCGATCTTCCATAAAATTATTCCAAAATATTACTATATGCACTTATCTCAATAGTTCACATGGGTGTGATTGCATGAATAGTTCACACACATGAAAATTCAAATTGCATAATCTTGGAAAATGGCTACTTGCTTATCTTGCTGCTCAGTGTTTAGTTGTCCATGTTGTGCTTTGTGTACCTGTTGTTTGTCGTTTATTAGTGAATTTTTGCCATGATCTTACCAGTTTTGTTTTCCACTTTGAATATGAATATCTTCGGTAACTTTCTCCTTTTTTTAAAACTTTTAGTGGCAAACATTTCATTGATATTCTGATGCAAATACATACAACAACAAATAACACAATACACTCTGTAAACTATTTCTTTACCTAAATCTAGGTTGGCGTCGTCAACAAATATTCTCTCACTAAATTTGGTGACTGTATATGTTGAACGAATCTATCCCATCGAACTTGAGATAAAGGATATTAAAGATACAGTTAAGCCTGCCTCATATCTTGACTTACATCTAGACATTGATAATGGGGGCCAGAAAACAAAACTTTACGACAAACGTGATGATTTCAGCTTCGAATTGTGAACTTTCCATTTCTATGTAGAACCATATTCTAGTAAGGCCTGCATACGGAGTATCTATCTCCTAGTTGACACGATATTCCAGGGCTTGTACTTCCTATCACTATTTCCTTGATAAAGGGTTGCTAAAGAACATACTAAACCAAGAGTCCCTCGTGGTGATATTGAAGTCATCTTTCTTAAGCTTTAAAGACGCCATCACGACTTGGTTGACCGTTATGAAATAGCGTTTCATAGATTTTAATTGATACTATTACTATTGTTGATTTGATTTGAATACCGCACCGTTTTCATAATAAGACTTATTACCAGGTTTGTGATTAGATTACCAAGACGAAAGAGTGCAACATGTGGATCAGGATATTCGTACCCTTCCGGATTACCAGAGATAACCACACACTTTATGATTCGGTTTGTGTTTCTCAGTCGCTAGTGTTCTATGTTGTGAGTTGTTTACTATTGTTTGTTTGTCTGTTCATTTTTAAAATATTTGAATGTTCCTCTGGTGTCTTTAGCTCCTCAACTAGAACAGATGTACAGTTCAAAGGAGCGTAATTCAGGCATTTCTTTTTATATAAGTACAGTTTCTTTTTTGACTGATGTATTTGTTTTTATTGTTTTTAACATGATTTGTCCATCATAAGTGTACTTAAAGTAAGATTTGGACAATGTTTGATTTTAAAAGCATGACAACAAAGGTGTCCAGCAGTTTACGCTGCTCCAAATGTTGTTGCTTTAATTTATATTATATACAGATCCTTCATACTACGTTCTTTTTTTAAACTTTTAAAACTACATTTAAAATACCGGTCATAAAAAAGACAAAAGATATCAAAGGAATATTAATAAATCGAAATCAAACTGACAATGTCCTTCCCAAAACACAACCCCGAAAAGACTAGATGGAAAACAACAGTACACAAAACACAGCACGTAAACAAACTACAGACTGAGGAACACGAACCCCATAATATTTGGGGTGATCGCTGATCACTTGAAAGGGTACATAAATCCTGCTCCACATGTGTCACCCGTCGTGTTGCGCATGAGAGTCCATAAGAAATTCATAAACCAAGTCAGGAATATGAGAGTTGCTTTCGATTTGTTTGATGTGTTAGAGCTATTGATTTTTTTCTTTTGTTAAGGGACTTTCTGGTTTGAATTTTCCTCTGGAGTTCAGTACGTATTTCTGTTATCCAACAATTTTCCATTCGATGTATTTTCTCGATGTTTTAATTTTCTTGAGGTATTCATAAAAGGGAAGATCCAGGTTTGGAATATTCGAGACGATTCATAATTGTCTGCTAGCGAAAGTCGAGAAATAATTTGTTTCAAAGCATTTAAAACCCCGTTAGCAAATGGTTAGTCGTCGATTGGACTATGAATATACATATATTATATTTTGCTAAATTTGATCAAAGCTTATCTTAGGTTAAACCAAAACTACTCCGAAGGTATGAACGTTACTTTCAAAATGTTATCAGTATCAATTTTTTATCTTAAATAAAAAAATATGATCAAATATTCCTCATCAGGTTGATATTCAAATTTATATAAAATTTATTTATATTACTCGATTATGTATAACCAGAGATATATAAAATAGATATCTCTAGTATGCGGTTGATTCAAACACACACATATTAAATACTTATCTGAATATATAGATTTAAATTGTCATAAATCAAGTTCATTTTTATGATAACGAAAATATTTAACTATTTCATGTCATCAGATTATAACAAGTACAAAATATCCAAGTTTTTACATAAATGGTGTAATCATGGCGAATAACATATCAGTGAAACATCAAATGGACTCGAAAATCCTAGTGCGATGTAGGTTTCACCACGAAGAACGTTGTCAGCTCTACTGCAAAGAATGTGTGGATTTTGTTTGTTTCCATTGTTTAGGTCAGTTGTATCAAAAGCATAACTTTTGTCAAATACGAGATGCTGAAACAAACATTCGTGATGAATTTAAGAGGTTAGTTTAAAGTAAAGAACACGAGATAACATTGAATGGATCGTCTATCGAAACACTTCTAGGATTACGCGACGATATTAAACATAATATCGAGTATCATACCGAAAACAGGAAGAAACGGATTGATATGTTAAAAGAGGATCTTCTTACGCAATTAAATGATACAGTCTCAAGTAAGAAAACAGCAATTCAACGAACATTAGATCGCATAGAACACGTTCGATTAGCATTCTTGAAAATAGATACTACTAATCTTCAGGAATAAGAATTTTGGAGTGTCGTCAACATATTGACAGAAATAAAGTCTTGTCTTCTTACGGCGAATTTTCATAAGCATTTCCTTGAACAATTCACTTTCAGACCAAACGACCAAGAAATGTCAGTCGGACAACTTATTTTTCACACGGTCATAATGATGAAGCAAAACGTGATGAGATCGAAAAAAGTGAACATCAAAACCCGCCTCTCTGTCGTGACGTGTCTATTCAGACAGAAAACCAGCGTTATTCTGACTCAAAAGATAATAGTTCCGAAGCCAATTGTATCAAAAAAGGCAAAACCGATACACAACAGAAAGATTGTAATGACAAACATGAAGAATATTCAATGATTAACAAGATCAGTATCGATAGATCATACATGTACAAAAACATTACGAAAATCGTGCCGATTTCAGACAAAAATGCATGGATAATTTCCGGTAACAAATTACATAAAATCACTAATCAAACATTAGATGATAAAACCTATGCACAAAACGTGTGTGACATAGGTATGTTGAGACACGAGGGTGTGTTTATCATACTAATCAAAAACACAAAAATAATGCAACTTGTAAATGAGAATCGACTAATTTTGTTTGCCAATTCAGGAAAACAACCGTTCTTTCCTCATTGCGCATGTGTCACTATGTAAGATACCATTATAGTTCTACTTCTATCTACAGTACAAGAGGGCCAAGGTTTTAAATACGCATTCATACATTTGGACTTAGATGGGGTGGTAGTTCGTCGCATAGAATTTTATCAAAATATTTCTCACGTACCAAACGGGTGAATAGGTTGTTCATCCTTGAATGGGACAACGTAACATTTTTAGTCTCGCTACAACCGATGATATTTTAAAATTTCATAGAGTACATGTAACTCCCCTTTCAGAATCCAGGAAACGCCCCTAAAGGTAAGAATAGATTTGAACTGTGCAGTTTATCTGAGGTAGTTAATGCACACCTTAGCTGTGCATTATTCAAATTATAGCACAGTTAGAACAAAGATTTTACCGGGCCATGTCATAGATATAGGAAGAAGTGGTGTGAGTGCCAATGAGACAACTCTCTATCCAAATAACACTTAAAAAAGTAAACCATTATAGGTCAATGCACGGTCTTCAACACGGAGCCTTGGTTAACACCGAACAACAAGCTATAAAGGGGCCCAACATTACTAGTGTAAAACCATTCAAACGGGAAAACCAACGGTCTAATCTATATAAAAAACGAGAAACGAGAAACATGTATGAATTACATAAACAAACGACAACTACTGTACATCAGATTCCTGACTTAGGACAGGTGCAAACATTTGCAGCGGGATTAAACGCTTTAATGGATGTTTTAAGTTGTTAAATTAGCTGAAACGCCCTTAAATAAAATAAAAATTATGATCAAGCTTAAAACAAAAATATTATTTCGAATAAGAATTGCAACATTTAGACAATACAGAAGGACAATCAATGAATTGAAGACAAACCCGGGAATAGATAAACACGAAACTACAAGCAATACGAATAACTACACATATTCTTGAAGATGGGGAGAAATGTGCGGTTCGCCAGTCAGTGGGGACTTTGCAAGTGTCCAATTAATTACTATTATATGTGTTCCGGACCATATGAATATTTGGACCATACGCGTATCGTCATGACCATATGCGTATACTCATATGGTCCGAACGTACGCGTATGGTCGGACCATATGAGTATAAACTCGTATGGGTATAAACGGGCCGGACCATATATTTTGACCATATAGGTATCCTTTTTTCAAACAAGGCATTACAAACGTTTCAATAATACAATAAACTTTATCTAAAAAACAATGATGGTTACTTAACAATGTATTAATTTATAGGCTACGTTAAAATTAAGTATTGTTGCCAAATTTGCACGATCATTTTCAGTTATACCGTTTGTTTGCAAGTGAAATGATAGCCTTTTTTGCAGCTGCGTGCATTGATGCCGAAGTTTGGGTTATTCCGATGTGTCTACGGTGTTTATGAAACTAGATTTCAGATATCGCAATATGACTATAGTGCACCATATTCACAAAACAACTTAAATAAACTATGTTCCTCGCCAGTGAATTATTGTGTAACAGTTTATTGAGAAATTTTTGGAAGTTATCTTTTCAAGTCGACATATTGCTATTCACTCGTTAAAACAAATCGGTAAGGGACTTCTGTATAAAATGTGTTAATTATATCTTCGACTAGGTAGCTAAATTAACTATGTGAAATTTCTTATTTTTAATCTCTTTATTATGATATGATAATAAAATTACCTATATGATATTGTCCTTTTAATGAACGGTCATACCATATGAAAAGTTTAGAAGTATTCAGAGGAAACTGTAACCGAGTGTTAATTACCCGACCATACGCGTACGGTCGGATCATAAGCGTATGGTCGGACCATCTGAGTATATACCCATATGGTCATGACCATACGCGTATGTTCTAAATACGCATATTGTCCGGAACATATATAAGGTATAGTATGATAATAGTAGTCCTAGTTCATTAAGTTTTGTTTTGAATTCTAAATAGAGTTCATTAACAGTATGTGTATTTACCTTTTTTCTGTATAGTATGTTGTAGGTTATTTACTTCTTGTTAGCTCACCTGGCACAAAAGGAACTAGTAAGCTTTTCTCATTTGGCGTTTGTCGTCGGCCGTCGTCGGCCGTCTTCGTCGTTCGTCGTCGTCATTCGTCGCCGTCGTCCATTATATCTTTTACAAAAATCTTTTCCTCTAAAATAACGGCCAAATGAAAGCAAACTTTGCCTTAAATCATCAATAAGGTATCCAGTTTATACTATGACCCTTTCCATCAACCAAAACGGCCGCCATGACTCAACATAAAAAAAGTGGGGTAAAAGACAGTTTTTGGCTTATAGATCTGAAAAAAGAGTATTTAGATCATGTCAAGATCCATCTGTACTCAAATTTTCAGACGCACCAGACAAAGGAGAGACGAAAGATACCAGAGAGATAGTCAACCTGCTGCCACTAAATTGGTATTTTAAGGAAATTTTGCAGTTAATGGTTATTATATTGCATATTATAATAGCTATATTTCTAAACGGTTAGACAGTATCTTAATGGAATTCTTGCCCATAAATGACAAATTTTACTATCATTTGTTTTTAATTTGTGTCTATTACCATGAACACCATGATATTTTGAAAGAAGCATGTTTTTTGTTATGCCTAATATAATTTAAATTATGATATAGATAAACACTCTAAATAAAAAAAAATGACCAGCAAGGCAAGACATATTAATAGGTCAAAGGAACTAAACAGATTAAAAGATCAGTAACACAAGACCAACACAATAGAGATTTGTGGTGAGTGTGTTTTGTTTGATATGCTCATAGACGAAGGTGAGCGACACAGGCTCCTTAAAGCCTCTAGTTTGCTCGTTTAAAAAAGACGCTTTTGTAAAACTTTAGTTCTTCTAATTTAGATATTGTTATCTAAACACTTTTTTTAACCCAATGTCATTTTTTTAATTTCGTTATAGAATTTGCGTTCGTAAAACAATAATTTTGAGAGGAAAGACGCGTTCAAGCATAAAATTAAACTGGTTGTATACTATTATATAGAGAATCACGATAAACCACAACAACGTTAATAGTAAACGTTTTTTTTTGTATCTAAAATTTACACAAAACTTAACGAACATGCGTCTGTTGATGTGCGTTATTCAAAATTATTTGAAAATCAAAAATCAGCATCGATATTGTCGTGCATAAAATTTGCAAGATGCTACGGTGTACTGTTTTTCTTTCTGTAACCTTAGACTATCGACCATTTATTAAATCCTCGTATTGGGAGAAAATATCTGTGCTTCTGAAGGACAATATGCATTATGTCTTTTTTAAGTACAAAAAAGTCTTTTATTAAGATTTTTAAAAACCATATCCTCTTCTTTTTGCTATGTATGACGATAGTCTTTGAACAACATTTTGGTTGTTTCCCTTGAACCATCCGCATAGATTTATTTTTCAATGAACAAATACTTTATAGTGGTTAAGATATATGTCAAAACCATAGTCCCCTTTGCTGACTTTTTATAACAATAGTTTCTGTCAGGCAGATATTTCTTGATGATAATTGCTTAATTATAAACAGTGTTTAGAGGGGTAGCTTTAGACAATCAAGATTGTTTTGAACGCTTTGAATATCTTTGTGTGTTTTTTAAGAATTAACAATTTTTCCCAAAATAACATATCAATTTTTAACAAACACAAACTCATCCATATGCACGTCCTCGCCGACGCACATATACTGTTTGTCAAAAGCAAAAAAACTGAAATTTGTGTTTCTTCTTTTAACGTTTGTCATAAAGTAAACAAGAAATGTAGCATGAAGGAGTGCCTTCAATACAAAATCCTCGTAAAATAACTTTTCCAAAACTATATTACGTCCGTTAACATGGTTAAAATAATCCACTGACGTTGATTATAGAACTATTCAGGACACCTCCGGGTGCGGGAATTTGACCTGTTTGTGACCTTCCGCTGTTGTTTTTTCTATGGTCGGGTTGTTGTCTCTTTGATACATTCCCCATTTCCATTCTCAATTTTATTTAATCGAAAATGCGTAATCAATTGATGTACACCGTACACTTCTCTTCTAGTTAATGTTTTTAGTTTGTAACCCTATTTTTTTTTTGCTCAATCAATTGATGGATATTAGTAGCAAAAAAGCGATATAATACTGTGGTGTTTATTTCGAAATAGGAAACAGGAAATATATAGGCCGGCATGAGATGGCTTCCACTGCATTTTCCATATACTTACAGAAAAAAGTCATTAAACATCGGCGCTGATTTTGCAACTGGTCTAGACAATACTTTCGTTTGATGTGTTTGAGCGTTTGATTTTGTAATTTGATTAGGGCTTGTATCTAGAAATTGACTATGAGGGTCAGTTGAAACAAAACTTTACGACAAAGCAGATGATTTCAGCTTCTCAATTCTTACCTTTTCATTTTTAAATCCAAGAGATCCAAATGGTAAAGTTGTAATCATCACTTCGTTATACAGATGATATCGGATATGTTCCTTATGTCGTAACTACAATCCCCTTCCATTTTCATGAATGTGGCCTACCGATCTATTACTATTTACCGGCTTTGTAACAACTTAATCAACACCACGGGTGCCACATGTAGAGCAGGACCTGCGTCCCCTTCGGTAGCACCAGCAAAAATTCCTAGTTGTTAGTGGTGCACGTGTTGTTTTTGTTCCCCTATTTATGACATTTTATTCACGCATCATCGTCAATATCATGTAAATTGATGCGACTGTCGTACAAGTGAGAGATTAAACGCTATAAAACCAGGTTCAACCCACCATTTTCTACATTTAAAATGCATGTACCAGGTCAGGACTATGACAGTTGTTGTCAATTCGTTTGATGTGTTTTATCCTTTGATTTTGCCATTTGATTAGGGACTTTTCGTTTTGAAGTTTTCTAGGAGTTCAGTATTTTTGTGATTTTACTTTTTACTTACATCAACTTAGGTACATAAAATTGAGAATGGAAATGAGGAATGTGCCAAAGAGACAACAACCCGACCATACATGAGACAACAGCAGAAAGTCACCAACAAGTCTTCAATGCAACAAGAAATTCCCGCACCCAGATGCGTCCTTCAGCTGACCCCTAAACAAATATATACTATAGACATGTATGCATGCGAGCGCTCCGAATAAGAAATTCTGCATATCTTTTAGGACATTGGACGTTGAGCAAACAATAATTTGCGTTTAAGGATTGGAACTTCTGGAAAAAAAATATTATAACTTGTCAGTAACATTGGGACTGAAAACGTTATGAGAAAAGATAATCTCATACAGTATTTTATAATTCATTTTATTCTGCCTTTAATTTTAAGAACATTCACGCCGAAGAAGCCATCAATTTCCGTCTACAATTATATTGATATTATGCTTGGTTTTCAAACAAGAGAAAATACCTATTTTCTTATAAGTCTTCTGTAAACGAAACGCGCGTCTTTCGCAAATAATAAATTTTAATCCTTGTATCTATGATTAGTTTATTTATTATTTGATTTGATCTCATCTTAAAAATAAATCATAATGTAGAAATGATGAAATAATTTTGTTGTTTGGATTAAACTAGCTTTTATATATTATTTGCAACAGAATCAGATTGTTGTAAGTCATATACAAAATGTTAAAAATACTCTTGCGTTGTGTAAAGATGAAATGATTGTTCTCACTTGCAAATACAGCGTGACAAAAGTCAAAATTTAAACGTAGGTGTATTCCGATTGACCAAGAATCTACCGATACACCTTTGATAAATTCAACCATTTAGTTGTTTGCATCTTCAATCCAAGGTATATTTAAAATATTAAGAAAAAAAGTATTTACTGAAAGCCATCCAACAACGCTCCAACTGACACTGCATTTTGTGAACTTTCAACAATAACTTCAATTGAAGCTCCAAATGTTTGCTTAATAGCATCTGTAAGAATGGATGACTGCGAACTTTCTCCAACAACAAATAATTTTGCAACTTCTGAGAGGTTTTCTTTGTTGATTGAATGAATACATTCATCAAGTATTTCTGAAACATATTTGATAGAACTCTCAAAGAATGTTCGAAAGAAAGATGAAGTGAATCTCAATTTATCCCCCAAAACACTTACATTTGTATTTAAATTTGAATGACTTATTAGCTCTTGTAATGGTAAGCTGGTCAGTTCTTCAAACGAAATTATTGGAATCGTCACATTAACCCGGCTAGTGGAATCTAATTTGAAATTTCGTATTGCAGATTCAACACTGGATACCATTCTATCATAACCGCTATGTTCCTCCTCATTAAGAATACTTATAACATCAAAGTTACACAACTGTTTTAAGAAAGAAGAGTACTCTTCAAATGCCAATGAATTCCATTGCCAGCGATCACCGCGGTATATTTCTTTCACAAATCGTGGCCATGTGAATTCGTACACTGCTACGTCAGTCTCTCCATCTGACAAAAAACAAGAGAAGAAAGTTTTAAAATTCAAAACATATAACATCAAAATCTATGAATCAAGTGGCAAACAGAGTAAACCGGTAAATGGAGATATTTTTGAAGATTCTATAAAACTGTCGAGTGTACTTGAAATTTTTCTATATGATTAGTTGTGGTTCCCGCACGTTGAATTGTCTTCCACATTAAGAAATAGAAACTTCCCCTGCCTAACCGTAAAATTATATGATTCAAATTATACAAGGCCATTTCTGGAGATTTTGCTTTTTTCGTTCTTAGACTCTGATTTTGAATCAAATGCAATAAAAGTCTCTGTGCTTATTTTGCGAGTTAAATTCTTCACCGTCGCTAAGCAGAACTGGAACACAAGTAGGGGAGAAGAGTTAAGAAATATAAAAACTACGGAAACACTTTGTAGTTTTGCGTGAAAATCTATAAATATTGCGTCTATGTTAGAAAATAAAATCAAAGTAAGTACTATATGAAAACTGAATACAGAAAAATCTTTAAATGAATAAGCGTCAATAACTCAACATCCTCACCACGTTTCGGACGCTATGGTTATCTGACTTCTAGCATTTAATGTTTACAGGACCGTACTTAACATATTTTTGTTTTATGTGTATTAATGTTCATTAATTTAAGTTTATGTAAGTGTTTATTTCCTTGCAGCTGCCATTTGTATCTTTATCTTTTATTCTTGGCTTATTTATGATGTCTGCAAATTGTTTAACCGCAGTGTTTTGAAATTCTACTTTGTCATGTTATCTGATAAATCAGACGCGTCAAACTGGAGGTCACTCCTTCCCAACATCGTCTATAGCTATCAGAAATTTTGTTATAGTAGCAGTTGAAACTTTGTATAGGATAGATATACATGTTTATTTTTGTAACAAGTTTATTTGTATTTATTGATTATTTCAACTACACGTTACAAGTACCATCATTTAGAAATGGACTTAGTTACACGAACACTTTGTTGATCTTTCACGCTAATTTCAAAAGTTTATTTCTATATGCAACATTTAAACTGGAACCTATGCAGATGTACACGAACTGCACAACAATACTTATTACGTTTATATTACAATTTTCGTTCGCTGTTAGATCGCGAAATATATTGTGGATATGACATTAAACGTTTACATTCTCAAATATTCACAGCTGAACATGCCTCTAAAGTACCTTTATTGATACTTAGTAAAGTGAAATGGAAAGTGTGTGTGTTTTTATTCATATCTTCAGTGCAATAACTATCGTGACAATGTTTTCATTTAACGAATAAACATGTGTACTAGTATATGTAACATACAAGAACCGCTCGTCATTTAACAAGTTAGATGGATAGTAAGGGATCGATCTTCGGTCATAGTCGATTTATAGGTCGACTCATCGACTATTGCTGCAGAATAGGTGGATACAGTCTTGAAGATATGGATGGAGGCATACAGAGGTTTTGAACAGTTCAATGATTAAACTGGTATAAGTTTATTTTTCCAAAACAGGTCAGTTTATTGTACATTTTTTAATTTCTGAAGGCAATCTAAATGTGGTTCATATTACTTGGCTATTTAAATACTCATATTTATTACTTGATAATCGAAACATACAATTCAATTATTGATTACAAGAATCAGCTTAAAAAGTTTCAGTGCACTTGATGAGTGTAACATATTTGGATTATCATATTCAATAAAAAATATGAATGTATTTTCTCTCGTTATATTATCGTTAGTATGCACCTTAAAATGATTTACTTTGGATTTACTATATCATAATAAATTTATTATTTTGCTACCTTTATTGTAATGGACGTACACATACATGTATCTACTATTTGAGTAAGAGGCAACACTCATCATAGTTATTGATTACATTCTTAATATTTCATCTCAATATATCATACATACACATTGACATGGCCTAGAAGTGGCATACATAATCTGGATCTTGCATACGATGTAGATAACGAACTATGAAACAGAGAGTTGCATCAGGTTGTATACTATAGTTTTGTTCCCTGTTTCTCAAAGCCCTTTACCATATGAGAAGTTTATCCTGAAGTCATACACTATTTCTATGCATTTACCTTTAACGTTTATTAAGTTCTTATCATATATTCTAAGGCTTGAAATGACACTTCACAGCATATGTTCGGATTTTGGCTACAAGTTAACTCATTTTCACGTATGCATTTTAATTATGTACAGCTCATGTTATATATATTTGCTTTATGATTAATGGTTCATATACGCATGACCATTCACAATTATTTTTTATACTTTCTCCCCGATGTCACACACAACATTATTTACCTTAATTATCACAACTATAGAGAAAGGTATAATAGACATGTAAGTATGTAATGAGGAGTGATGAAGACAAACAAAGCACATGCATTGATATTATCCATTTAATTTCGTCTTGGACAATTAAATATTGCATTACAGATGGGGAAAGATTAAGGAGTACAGATCTACGACGATAAAATACGGTGAACAAATGTTGATATTTCTAGCTTATGAAAATCATCTGTATTGTCTCTCTGTGTTTTCTGCAATAACAATAATGAGTATATAGAAAAGAAGTTGTGTGGATGGAAATTGATAATAATCGTCCCAGTCATGCAATATATATATATAGATATTTATATTTGTGTAGCTTGATTAACTATGATAATGTTTTATAGTCTAATGATATATGCTATTTATACATTGTTTTGAACAGTATTTTATTTATTTTCATATTTCGACTACGGAGAAAAACGTTAAATAATAATTGGAAGATAACAGGCATCAAGATCTGTTGAATGTTACGAAATCATATTCATACATTGGGTCTATTATTTCTTTATTGAATTAGTGGATGGCTATTTATAATTAATTACTATGTCAAGTATTTTCTTATATAATAATTTTTTATGTTTATTATCAAGCTCTAATTATTTTTAGAACGAATGTGTTTTACCGTACACATAACTATTTTAGCACAATCACTATCTCGGAATAATTTTGGGGATACTCAATGCGTTACAAGGGCAGCATGTATGTGTAACACATTTCGTTTGGGCAATGTAATAATGGATTTAATCCATTCTTTACTTGTCACAAAATTATTACCTGAGTTCTCATGCAGCACTGAATAAAACGGGTATCTAGGCAGCCCTCTCGTCGGGTGAACGAATCATTTGTTTGTCCATTTGACAGTTCTTTTGGATACATGTTTTAGTGTGCAAATGGTTTTTTCACTCGAGGTTATCTGTCTCAGGTTGCAAAGTGAGCCCATACCCTCTAAGCATGGCCTGGGCCAGCGCTCAACATGCAGGTATAAAATTTAAGAGTAGGTATTAATATACTTGAGTAATCTATGTTTGACATGGGATGGGCCAGCGCTCAACATGTCACGCGTAGAGAGGTATAATATTTCGAAGTAACAAGTGTTCTTCGAATTATGCCTCAAGCTCTTGTCAGTACTCTCTATTAAGTTCACATTGTTTGAGGTTTCATTCAAAACTCTACGAGTTATGTTTCTGATAGATGTATAATCAAGCGGCTCGTAACTTTCTCCTTATGGTCTAAGTTATTTGAAGTCACATTTATACATCTACACTCTATCGTCTATTGCAGTTACAGCGATAGATGCTCGAATAATGTGAATTTAATTTCTTGATTGATATATGTATTTTATTTATTTTTTAAATACATATCAATCATAAGCATGTTGCCCGTAACGCCAATTTTTATAATATTTTGTATTTGTATTTATTGTGTTTTTATTTTTTTTTTATGTACATATATATATTAAATATTTTTCATTTTTTAATTTATTTTGATTTTCCATTGGATAATTATAATTTATTATTATTAATTATTATTATTATTATTATTATTATCATTATTATTATTATTATTATTATTATTATTATTATTATTATTATTATTATTATTATTATTATTATTATTATTTTCTTAATTGAATTTACTTCATCAGTCGTTCTGGGTCTGTTTACATAACAGGTTTGATTAATACCACGGAGATGCTTCCAACATACATTTAATCTTAAATTAGCTGGGGGAAGGTCATTGTTCGTTCATATCTTGGATTGAAAGAAACACGGCACATAAATATAATATATACGTAAAATCAATCTGCAGTATACGCGCTTATCTAAAAAAACGAGATCGCCGTCATTTTATGCCTCGGTCTGATATGAAAAACAATAAATAATTTTAAATAAAACGACAAAACTATTTCTTTAATGAATTGAACATATGGTTACAATATTCTACAGGCTAACCAAAATCATCGTAAAAATGTCGTTAATTTTTTTTTGATAGAGAATTCATATAAGACATTCATATCGGAAATTATAGAATATATAGTGGAAACTATCAAAAACACTCACGCGTGATATTTTACCATCCTACATGTACTTTCTTTTTTCCTAAGACAGTTTTTTTAAAACCAGTTGTAGAGTTAACAAGGGAAAGATTTTTTAATGATTGTTTCATATGGAAAATATACTTGTTTTGTAAAGGGGTATATTTTTTCGTGAATTTTTTCTTCAAAAATAATGCTATATTAGTATGAAAGATTCCTATTTGTTTCTCGTCCATATTTAAATGATTATTCGTGTAATCTTCTCAAATTAAATTTGTAAAGATGAGAAGATTCAAATAAGTAACATTAAATCATGTTATGAAATCCATGCATTTGTTCTTAAAACTTAGTTATTCTCTTTTTCCATATATTTTCTTCTGTTTTTTTGTCATAAAGAACTGGCCTGACTTTTTTAGAAACTTTATAGAATAGTTCAAGTTTAATTTACCACCGAAGTTGCAAAATCTTATATTTTGACTGTGTTTGATAAATATGCAGTGAAATGTTGAAGAATGATATTAAAATAACAGTGTCCCAGTTCAAAAATGTACTTTTTAGTGTCCAGCGCAATCCCCCCCCCCAAAAAAAAAGACATGGTCTCGTTAGTTCTTCGGTATCATAAAGTTGAACAATCTTTTGTTTAGATGAAGGAATATACAACACAAATGCATCATCTACATAACTTCTAAAAGAAAACAAGCTTGATGATGATATCTTTACTAATTTTCTCGTGTCGTGAGCAGTAGACTTTAGAACTAAAATTTCAATATGTCCATAAGGATGCCAGGGGTGTAGGGGTATGCTGAACTAACACACATTGGACAGATCGCTTGGTCGAATCTTACTGCCGGAGCTGGTAGAAGTCTTTGCTATTTTTATTTGTAACTTAACTCAATTGTATGTTGGAAAGAAAACGAACGAAATATAAAGGTTTTTTTTGGCCCCTTTGCTCTTTTGGGATTTTCCCTAGTATAGACCAAATCTAGTTTACTGTTTGACTACAAACGATTTAGACCAAAAAGTAAGTGTCAGGGTTTGCATCTGAAGGAGAAAAAAAAGACTTCTGAAATCAGTTACTTTGAATGATACAGACTTCGATAATTCTATTTTCTATTTCTATTTTATTCAGGGCATATAATAAGTAATTCCTCTTCTTATACCAATATAACAACTTGTCTGTCTTTAAAAGACTTGAGGCATTTTGTTTTCACCACAACCCTATTAGTGCAACACTATATGTCCTTCTTCGACTTTTCCCCCAAGGATTTCATAGATTTCCATATTTTCTTCATAAGTCACGTGACATTTGAGACTAAAAAACATCCAGTTATCTTGAAACTTAATTTTCTGAAATGTTTGATCATTTATCGTTTATATTAGCCCATCTTGGCATGTGTATGACCATTGGTACGAATGCAGTATCAAATTGAATTTTGATAGTGTCTATTTGATAAGTTTAGGTCTGAAAGGGAAATGGTTAAACGTTATATTAGTCGTTGATGCAATCTTACTACTATTTATTCTTGGACAATGTGAAGATAGCATGTAACAACGTTAAATGTAATTAAACTCAAATTGTCTATCTTCTAAAAATAAAAATAAAACATATTTTACATTATGAAAGGGTGCAGTAAAAATGGTAACTCTTTAATATAAAGAAGTAAATTAAACCTTCTGCTGTTGCCTGTTCTATGGTCGGGTTATTGTCTCTTTGACACATTCCCCATTTCCATTCTCAATTTTAAATAAATAACGAAATTCAAGGAAAATTCAAAACGGAAAGGCCCTAATCAAATGAAAAAATCAAAAACACAAACACTCCAAACAATTGGACAAAAACTGTCATATTCCCTCATTGGTACAGGCATGTTCTTTTGTAGGAAAGCAAATATGAAGATATTTTGAATACCGACATCACATTTCATTATCATTTGACAATATGGAATTCAAACGGTTTCAAAAAATTGAACTAATTATCTAAATCAAACCGTCTGATGATATCAAATATAGCAAAACGATCGCAATGCTTAATAAAATAAATAAATTTATCAATTTAATCCACATATTACTAAAATGATGATCGTAAAACAGGAAAATTACATTTTTTGTGATTGATAATTTTATAATATTTAAGAATTGTGATTTACTTCATAGATTTTGTAGGTTTTAAATGTTGTTTTTCCTTGTTTTGATGTTAAAAGTTCGATCGATTCAAAAGATATTAAGTACATTCCAAATTGTTCCTGCTTGATTTATATACACAAATTAGGGCCATTGTTTATTTCTAGTGTACATTGTTAATCTATGTTGATAACAAATACTAAACGAATGATAAGTTCAAAGGAAAATTGGTGTTAAGGTTTGTTGGCTTTAAAACATATTGATTTATCTTAAACTGTCTTTCATGTTTTTACATCCTAGTTTGCTTTTGGTCTTCGCAATTCGTCAGAGAGAGAATTGATGTTATTAAGTTATTATATATTGTCCAACTAAAGTATAAGTTATCGCTGGAACCAGATTAATCTTCTTTTTTTTTCTTTTCTTTTTTTTAAATTTTAGTGATTTTATTGAACCAACATTAGCAATAAGAAAACGAGGCATGTTTTTTGACTAAAAATGAATGACAGATTCTAAAGAACCTTATTTTCCGATTTGGAGGACAATGTCTCCGAAAAGGTAAACGAGAGCTTTACAACACATTTTTCGACATATTATTTTATTTTAGAAATAATAAACCTGTGCATTTGCAAAACAACTATATTTTAATTTGCATACGAGTAATGTTGTACATGTGCATCATATTCACTATGGTTTTACTGACTCTAAAAGTAATTATGCTGTTGGACGGGTATGTTAGTCATGAACTATTATAATTTCATATTCGGGTTCGTCTTTCCTTTAGTCCGTTTTGGTATATCAACTCTTTGACGTTTGAATAACATGTTTCGATTTTCAAAAATTTTGCTTTCAGCAGCACAAAATGTGCATTTGGTGCAGAAAAATTGATAACGTTAATGTTAACATTAGTAAATGGGTACCAATATTTTGATTTAACTGTGGAAAAGTGTTTTTTTTATACAAGTTGTATTTCTTAAGAGCATACTTACCTCCTTGATCAAATATTATGTATGTACCACCTATATCTGTAAATGTGGCGTCATCTACACGTTGTCGTTTACCGTACACATATTCACAATATACTGGCAGAGCATCGGTTTCTAAAGCAATAGTAAATTTCTCGTTTTCACTGGCTGCCTGTAAGGATAGTTTTATCGTGTTAATTACATTATATGTAAAATGACTCGAGAACACAGTTATTTCGTTGTGCATTTCTTTTAGACAATACATTTAAATTAAAAACAAATTCTACCTGCTCTATCTCAAAATAAGTCTTACAATGTATTGTACTACTATAGGAACAAATAATATCAAAACTATAGATCAGCCTACCAACTCTTACTCAAAATATGGACAATTCTATGTTAAGGGGGTCTAAAATTCAGTTTGACAGCTTTATACAAACTATTTATTGACCTTTTTTAACTGGACCAAAGCACTACTTCACATAAAGTTTCAGCACCCAAATTTTTAAAGCATGTAATTGCATCCTTTTACTAAATATTGCAGGCATAAAATATCAAGAAATAAATTGGAAAAGTGTATGAAAAAAATTGCAAGCTATACAATGTTCGCTCTAGACAACGAAAAACAAAGGACGATAACTGTATCCTTGGACCATTTAGTTACCTTTTCTCATTGAAATCACCCTTTTAAGTCCTGAAACTGTCAATATATTATAGTTGGTGATAAGTGGTTTAGAGAACTATTTAGCTATTTCCTGGTGAATTTTTATGAAAAAGATGATAAAGTTCGGGGTATGTTATTTGTATTTAAAAGGTGACGAGATGATAAAATGACAAAAACATATATATTCGATGCTTTTTTTATTCACGATTATTAAAAAAAAAAATGATTTCTATATTCATTTACAATTTATAATTACACAAAAGTATTGCATCTAGAATAACCAGACAATAAATACCTTTCATCATCTCAAACAATGAATATGTCAATATCATTAATAGAGGTTCATTTGAAATGGCATTTTTTTTATATATATACATACGTATATACGCATATCTTACCCTTACCTTCATAACAGCTTCGTGCATGAATTTTTCTCTGTTCATTGAACATATATTTGGTACGGTAAATACCCAGAAAATATCTTCAATATGGAATTCATTGCTTTGATCGAATTCAGATATTGCCTTTAGAATTAGTACTTTGAGGAAACTAATGAAATTTGCATACACATCTAATGCTTTCATTTTCTTTGCTGTACGTCCAAAACGATTCTTTGATTCTTTTAGCCAAGTATTACTGTTTAACTCGACCTGAAAGTAAGACAATCACTTTATAAAATGGATGAGTCCAACTTCATCTGTATTTGGACATTTCATTTGTTTTGATTCGATCGTCACTGTGGAGTCTGTAGTAGACTAAACGTGCGTCTTTTATACAAAGTTTCAATCCTGGTATTATTGTCTCGTTAAACAGATCTTATTTAAAACTAAAAAGGAAACGTAGATGCATGACTTGATTTAAGTCGTAAACAATCTTTGTTTGTATAGAGTCACTAGTACATCAACAAATAATAGACCCAAGATGTTATCATCAAATATAAGATCCAAGATGTTATCATCAAAATTTTGTAAATTTAGCCGCAAATTTTTGTAAGGTTATAAATATAGTAAAATAAGTAATGGTGGATTAAACCTTAAAACATATGCTACAATCTCCTGAAAATTATCTAAATGCTTTCTCATTTTGGCAACACCATACCTACCTGCTTGTCGTATAATGTTTTCCCAAGATGTTCAAAAATGTACATGTCGGCCATTACATCGGCATTTGCCGTTAAATTCTCCAATTTATCATGTATAATACAATTAACTGTTCCATTTGGGTTCAGTAGGACTGAGGTGTTCCATTTCAGTGTACGTATATCAAGTTCATCTTTGGTATTACCAACATAATTATCATATGCGGATTTCAAACAGAAACAAGCTTCTAATTCGTTAGCTCTAATTGAAATAGCCGCAACTACAGGTTTGTTGTGATTTTTCTAAAAAAAAAAAAGCATTGATCCTTTTTAATTATACAAATGTCTAAATATGCAGCTTACATCTTTATGTATTATTATATGTACTTGGAAGACATTTTAAATTAGTCAGAGTCAGTATAACAGAAACGAGAGGAAAAAATTACTTGTTCGATACAACAAACTATATCAAGGAAAAGAAAACAACAAAAATAGTAAAGCTAATTGAAGAAAAATGAAAAAATCAAAACGATGTTTATTCTACAGCTTGGTACAGACCAAGCCTTACATAAAATAAACGCACGTTAACGATGCGTGCACCATTCATTTGTAAAGTCCAATGTTTGCGTTTCTTCTTTTTTGGTTTCAGAAAACCATCAATCTACTGATCTTTATTTCCGGAGCAAACATATAATTTAACATAGACAGACAAAGTTGGGTTTTCGATATAAGTGTTATATGACATATTTGTTATATTGTTTTTACCAGTAAACGCGCGTTTACCGCAACTCGTTAACGAAATGGAAATTTCAAATGTCTACTAAAATAAACGCGCGTTTACTCTTTGTCGATCCATTTAGTCAGTAGTAAACATGCGTTTACTAAACATTTTAAATCTATATATAACCTGTATGTGCACTCATAAAACACTAAGTATATCTAAACAAAAAAATCAGAAAATATTTGGATACGTTAATACACCAAAACATAAAAAAATTACCACAATATTTCTAATGGTAGACTAAGCACGGCAAAGGTTCAAAACTGGAAATAAAACAGACATCAAATGATCTATAAAATTTTGTTTTCAGACAATGAACCAATTTTAAAATATTTGCCGAAGTTCATGGTTTACTGAATCTTAAATTGATTTAGTTGATGGACATTTATATATACGATGCAAATGTCAATTTTATTAAATCAACTCATCCCTGCAGAAATAAGTAATTGATTTTCATAGAAAAAAAATCGTTGAAATATTCCTCTCCATTTTATGTCAAAGAATCCAACCTATAAGGTATAGAAACAAAATTTATAAAATTTACACCATACATCATATATATATATATATAAATGTCGATCAACTAATTCAATTTTATATTTCGTAAACCACCAACTCCGGCAAATATTTTAAAACTTTGCTGAGGTTAGTCTACTGGAATGACTATTGTTGTAAACATATACAACATGTTTTTTTTATATTACTTAAGCAATAATGGTTACAATGGTGCAAGCTTTAATTATCTAAAAAATTATTGGCAATTTTCAGTTTTATCGTTAAACATAAAATTAACCGTAGGCTTAAACAGCACACAATTGGTGTTAAAATGTCCCTCATTATGTACACTAATATAAAGAACAGGATTTTAATGTCGTAACTTACTTTTTTGCAAAAAATGAAATAATGACACCTTATATCATGTACATTGATGCAACAACAAATATGCAATATGTTACTTTAGTTTTTCTCTTTGATATCGAACAATAAATATAGTACTCAATTATCACTCAAGTACAAGAGTATTGATTAAAACGAGAAATACATGTATTGTCTCTTTTAATTGTTATACACATATATATAAGAAACCATGGACTTATAGGGCTCTTATATTTTTGTAAAACTATTCAAACTTAGAGACGAAAAGAACAACATTTCTTTCCATTTTATAAAATTTTAACAAAATTAAAAAAAGAAAATTGTCACCATTTTTAATGCGGCAACTAAGTTTGTAATTTCAAACTTTAATTTTTTAACTTTTATGTTTAAAATTCATTTTTAGGTATATAATAACTCAAATTTTAGATGAATCCTTTGATAAATCAAATAAACAATAAGCACTTTTATAAGTACCTATCAATGCCGATTTTGGTCCGGCCATTGTCAATGTTACTCAGGTCACCTTTTCTTTCGCAAGCTTTGAAAATACTTTTTTCGTTTTTTTTAATAGTAGAATATTTAATGGTGACATCTTATTATATTGCATATTTTAGATAATTCTATGATACCACAAGGTTATACTTTCTATATGCGATTTTCAGTTCCTTTATTGTAATAATTATCAGATTTTATAATTATTAAGATAACAAGACAAAATTGACTGCTGTATTCCAATTTTGGACAATTTTATTATTATGTCTGCATATTTTCCTCACACCTTGTTGTCAATATATAATTGATTCTATGCGACTATTATTCTAGTGAGCGGTATATGTAGCTTTAAAACCAGGTTTTATACATCATTTTCGTTTTAATTTTCCTTGGAATTTGTATTTTTATTGTTGTTCCTTTTTTTAACAAATACTCATGGTTAATTTTCTTATCTTTGGCATTTACAAAAATATTGTCGAATAATTCAGCATATATCAAATTGATATCCGGATATATACTTAATTACATTTAGGATATCAGCAAAAGAATTTTAAAAGGTGTACTAAATTATGATTATATAAGTATATGGTGAAATTCAGTATATGCTGAATTAAATATTGTATTTGCTAAATTAAATTCTTATGATCTTGATTCTAGTAAACGTCATCAAAATTGAATGAATGATATATTTAATTGAATTAAGTACTTAGTATATGGTTAAATCATTACGAATAGAACTGATAGAATTTAGTATACATTTAATAATATTTTTTTTAATCTATCTTTATGACTTTGAGACCAAGTCTGAAATATACACAATTGACAGCAATAAATTTTACAAAATACATCTCACGAGCATATCAATTACTAATTTTAATAAATATTCTTTTTAAATTGTAGTTCAAGTTGTTTTTTCAACGATCATTTTAAGCTATAGTTTTTTTTCTAAAAACCTATTCCGAGTACAATCACTTGGAAATTGCATACGCTGCAGTTGTATAATAAGCAACCTACCTTAATCCATCCATGAACTGATTCTATTGATTGTGGAAAAATAAATCGGGGAACAAAAGTTGGTAGACATTCAATGTCTGTGTTGATTCTTGTCATTTCCTCAGTCATCGATTGCTGTCTTTCTCTGGCAACTCGGAAAGTTTCTTTTGCATCTGCCGAATCCAATATGCTCCATTTGGTTTCAGTTTCTACACAAGCTGCTTTCTTCTTTCTAATGATGCCTTTGAAATTATCCCATTGTCTTTCAAATTCCCTGCTGAGTATCCTTGTTTGACTTTGAATGGCATTAATCAGTTCTTTTTCTTGCATTATAATTTTCCTTTTCCCGTCTTTATATCTCACCATTTCTGATAACTTACTTGATTTAATTCTCTCGTCAATCCCCTTAATCTGCGCGGTAAATCGTTGAAGTTTTCTAATGCAAATGTCATATCCCTCACTTAACTCAATCATATCATGCTTGATATGTGTTTGTGTAACACACAAGGAACAAATTGCTTCGCAACAATCCTTACAGTAAAGACAGCATAGTTTGCCGTCATGAACTGTGCAGCTAATGGACGTCAGATCAGGCTTTTCCTCCAAATCTTCTGAGGTTATATCTTTTGTTTTTATAATTTTGTGCTTGTCAGCATGTTTAAATTTTGGATGGATTGTTTCTTTGCAGGCACTACACATATATCGCTTGCAATCAAAACACTTCCACTGTATCTGGTAACTTACTTCGCATACTTCACAAGGTTTTTCAACTTGTCCCGTATTTTGTGAACTTTTTGATAACGACATTTCACCTCTAGAAATGATCGCTGTTTTCCTGGCCTTTAGCGACGAATTTAACTTCCCTGTTGAAAACATGACGTCAGTCTTAACTGGACTGAAATCTTTAAATAACCTGTTGTAAACAAAACGGTTGTCAAACACTCCCATACTCTGACTTACAAAATCAAAAATGTACATACCTTAACAAATAAAAAAATGTTAGACTCACATTGAATGGCATTTTGTATTCATTCACTGCACGATTAAAGACCTAATAGAACTAGGTTTTTAAAGATAGCATAAAAATAGCAAAACAGTAAACGGTCATGATACATGATAGTCAAATTCATTTCCGAATACTAGTAGTAAAATGAAAGAACTTCAGTTAAATGTGAATGTAGAATTTTTTGCAGTTTTAGAAAGTGGTGAAAATTCCAAAAAGTCTACCTTTATCCCTTATGGGCCAGGAAAAACTACCGTGCCACGTACATGTAAATGGATGAATATTAGAATACGGAATGTTCGTATCAGCCCTGGATTAACTACACTTAAAGAGAATATGCATATGTATGTGTGTAAAGGGTTTTCAAAGATTCACAGGAGCATTTGGATACTGTCAGTTTCCTTAAATATCACAGCGTATTTCTAATAATAGAACTGAATATATTCTCAATGTAAATTTAGTTCTGCTAGTTTTACTGATTAAGGCAAATGTTGAGTTTGTGTTTATTTGAAGCAAATGTCCTCTTATTTAATGTTTGAAGTATGACAAATAAGTTTACTGCATCTATCAAAACGAAGTTAACGAAATACAATTACTGCAATTAATTTGCCTCAAACTCCTGAATTTCGCCAAGCAATTGACAATAAGCGTCGGATAAAACAAATCCTTCCGACAAAAGAAATGAGTTAAGCTTCCCAATTGTGAATTAACTAGTTCTTTGTAACAAATTCCAGCTGCGCCTGCATTTGGAGTTTAATATAATATATCTTGCAGTTGATATAATACTGAAGGGATTACATTTCTTGTGATGCTTTCCTTGGTTAAGTGTTGCTGCTCACAATGGAGCTATTAAACCAAGATTTTCCAGTGGTGCATTTGACATCACCCTTCGAAAACATTTCGAACGCCATCGGAATATCGGTTTCAAAGATAACGAATGATATTTATCAATCGTTGTTGCCACAGTCTTGTCCTCCTTTTCCCCGAATGTGACTTACTGACTTTGATCTATCGTCTGGTTAGTACTTAAATGAGTAACAAGACGGTTGCCACATGTGGTGGAGGATCTGTGTAGTCTTCCAGTATCTTTCGCCTCTCTAAATCATGACCAGAGTTTGGAATGTAATTCTACATGTTCTATATACTTTTTGTTAATTTATTTTGATTAAGATGTCCTTCGATGTATTTTACGACATTATAATAAAATTTGCACTCTTGTATCAAAATTTGTTGTTAACAGCATATTTTTAATTAAAAAAGAATTCAAAGTTACAATTCACAAATGTATCTATTCAAAATATAAACGGGTTAAATGGGTTTAAAGTTTAAAACATAGTAAATATCGTATAATTGTTGTTCAATAACGCGATTTAAACTTTACTGTTATTCAACCGATATGTTCTTTAGAAGATATGAATGAGGATAACATTAACAAATACAATGCTTTATTCAAAGTCAGTAAGACAATCACCACAACAAAATTATGAACGTTATTAAGGATGTTTTGAATCAGCTGACATCAGATCATTTACAGTGATTTCATTAGATAACGTCTTTAAAACAAATGTCATATTCTACGTTTCAATAGATACGATTTAAAACAATTTAATAATTTCATTCTGTATTTTAAAGAGTCCAGTTACAACTTTGTGATCTCATATACTTCTCCGGAAAGGACGAATGCACCGAAAAAAATAAATGGGAAAACATACTGTTAAAGTATGAAGAATACAAACTCATGATTAAAGTGCAAAGCTACACGACAAGGCAGCTGCTGAGATTATTTGAACAATCAATATGTGCATCTACAGTCTAAACTGTGTACAGCTTTACAATTAAAAAAAAAGGAAGACTGCCATATAGCCTTCTCAGTCAACAATAAAAAAGATGAAAGGGAAACACTAGTCTAATAATAAAAATTACTAAGTAAATAAGTCCGATCGTTTCACTCGATGAAATGACCGTGCGTTAGGCACGACACCTATACTTGAAAAAAATACAAGAGAAAATAAGGTCACTGTAAATCACTATGTTCATATGTGTGAAAATGTAATCATTCAAACCTATAAGAGATGAATATATTATAGGAAACAAGAAAAAAGAAAAGAAACCGTGGAACCAATCATATACCATATAAGACAACAAATACATTCTAAGTATTGATCGACCGAAAGAAAGTAAAAAAACGAAAATACTATAAAGTATAAAATTACATACACCTCCAGTAACTTCTGACAAAAAACCGGTAATAATGCATGGATGAGAAGAGACTTGTTAAAATGAATCATACATTTGTAAATTTAATGTCATATGTTACACATATATTCCTGATCAGTCACCTAGTTAGTGATGGTGAATGTAGAAACCTTTAAGACAATTCTTCAGTTTTACATCATTATAATGAGTGTCACGTCATGCAGACATCATTTAGCTCTTAGTTTAAAAAAGTAAAACTGTGACATATGCTATTTATAGGTAAAGTTTGATTAAAGACTTTATACAAAATATATTTTTCTACTTTCCACCCATATGGATTGATTCTGAGGAAAATCTGCAGATTGAAACGAAATAGCTGTTCCATTTTTTTTTTACTCCTTTACCTGTTTTTTGAAATAAATACATTTAATTAACGTCACTTGAATATAATATCGTCAGACGATACACTAAGCAATCTGTTTTACCCATTCACCTGATTTGATATACTCAAAATAGAAGTATGCTTTTAAACATCACCAATATCTCAAATTTGAGATCTTTATCAGACAATTAAGATATTTAAAACAGATAAGAATATCTGGTTACCATCGTCATAACAGTTGATATCAGTTTGTATTATATTTGGGTTTAAATGTTAGAGACATCATAAAAGATCCTGTGATTTAATGCAATGAAAACATTTCAAAGTTTTCACTGTTTTTACTATTTAAATACTACAGTGTATGCATGGGTATTATATATAAATGATAGCTGCCATACATATGTAAAAAGGGGGGAGGACGATGTGCATTTAAGATTTTTCAAAATAAATATGTTCATATTTCTTTAAGGGAGAAAGAAATGGATTTATGATTTAGAAATTATACCTTGTTGAATTTGTTTAATTCATTTAGAGGGAATAAACCTTAAACTTTGTTATTGTTTCTAGTCATACATTGCCCAAACTTAAATGTAGCACCGCTTTCTCTAGTATAAAGAAACTGATATTTTAATGCACACAATCTTCATTATAAACACTCAAGACCAAACGTTTTGGATGCCATTTTGGATTGTGATTGAAGAAGATTGTACTGTAAATAAAGATTTAGTAGTGTAATACGAATCAAAGATGTAGTTTGGATATATAGGTATTAGAATTGCAGTTTCGGTGTTGTAAAACTACACATCTCTTCTTATTTTCCTAACTGTAAGCTGTCAACACTTAGGTTGTGACCGCCACCCCTAAACCCTTTACATTTGTTTACTAAATGATAATGCGTTTTACAGTCATGGCCATTATGAAAACACAAAAAGCCAGGTGTGACCGTGTCAAGTGTTGTCAACAAAAGTACACTCTGCAAAATGAGGAGTTTAAGTAACTCTCAAAATATGCCGCAGCATTCAATCAAGTATCCCTGTTACGCACAATTATTACTGAATATCCAGGAAGAATATACAGTAAAACTTATTTTATTTTAAACATGGTCATTTAAATACATTTCCATTTTAAATAATTACTTTATAAATAATCATAATATCATATAAAGTCTTAGCGAAGTAAAGATGTTACAAACGCAGTGATGTGAAATTTACGGAGGAAAATCCGTTATCGATTCTTTGAATAAGATTTTGAAACATGTGAAATATGTGAATGAGAGACAGCGTGGTTACTGTTTCTTTACGTTATACCTTTGGATTCATACAATTTTCTAGGAAGTGTTGATAATAATAGAGAATGGTAAGTTACATTTGATTTTTGTTTGTTTCTTATAAGGGACAAATGAATACTAAATATAATTGACCTACCATTAGTGGTTCACCAGTAGTCAAAGGGTCATGACTGCGTAGCCGGCCTCCATAATCTCTATTGAAGTGAAATGTGCCAATTTTAATACATCTGCAAACATGCCAAATATGATTGATTTACCAATTATGATTTTCTATTAAATTTAATTTATCACAAACTTTTAAACAAATCTGATACCACCGAAGCCAGAAACGTAACGCCACAGTTTCGATTCGGTAACTTCGTTGCATGCAAGACAAACCTATGTGTTGTTAATGACTTGTCGACATTTCTTTTCAGAAATGCAAAAAAAAATATGAATTTATGATGCAAAAAAGATGTAAGTTTTGAATCAAAATATTATTTTATAAATGCAGTTCATTTAAACAGAAACGTAAACATATTATACGTTTGTAAATTCTTGTCTGTCCGAAATAAGAAACCGTTTGAAGATACCTAAGTGTATGTTCCAATTACGTCAATTATGTGCATGAAAAGTTAAGATATTTGCAATACTTCTGAACAATAATTAGACTTTCTCTAATTTTTGTGCTATTTTCACATTTCCTGACCGGTGTGAGAAAATATTTCTTCTCACTAGTGAAAAATCTGTTCTCGGCAAAGGATTGGTTGAAACTTATTTGTGACGTTAAATTTTCTTGTTTCGACCATGTCTGATGACGTTACATCAAAAGTACACAACTTTCCTCAAATCTTTGAAAAGGAAGCTGTCAACACGGAGGTTGTGAGTTCTAGCCCCCCCCCTTAAACCCTTTACCATTTTTAACTAAATGATAATGCGTTTTACAGTCATGGCCATCATGCAAACACAACAGCCAGCTGTGACCGTGTCAAGTATTGTCAAGAAAAGTACATTCTACAGAATGAGCAGTTTAAGTACCCCTTTTCAAAATGCGCTGCTGAATTCTTTTGCTTGTTTATAATTGTCATAATGTAGTGCACAATTATTGTAAAAATATTATTGGCAATTTTGAACATGAAAAGTTTTTAAAAAAAATGATGAAGCGGGGCAAAATGATCAAATTGGAAATAAGGAATACCAATGCTTATACATGTACAATGAATACTAAATATAGTTGACCTATCATTAGTGGTTTACCAGAAAAATCTCATAATTAGTAACTTTAGTTTCTAAACTAGGTAAAATGTTCAAAGTCAAAGGGTCATTACTGAGTAGCCGGGCTCCTTTATCTCCATTAAAGTGAAATGTGCCAATTTTAATACATCTGCAAACATGCCAAATATAATTGATTTATAGATTATGATTTTCCATTAAACTCAATTTATCACAAACTTTTAAAAAAAATCTGATACCACCGAAGCCAGAAACGTCACGCTACAGTTTCGATTCGGTAACTTCGTTGCCGGCAAGACAAACTTATGTGTTGTTGATGATTTGTTGAAATTTTTTTTTCAGAAATGCAAATGTATATATGATGCAAAAAGATGTAAGTTTTTAATCAAAAATTATTTTATAAATGCAGTTTATTTAAACAGAAACGTAAAAATATTATACATTTGTAAGTTCTTCTTTTCTGTCCGAAATAAGAAACCTTTTGAAGATACGTAAATTCATGTTCCAATTACCTTGCCTTTCAGTCAGTGTCATAACTATTCATCATGTGCATTAACAGGTAAGCTATTTGCAATACTTCTGAACGATAATTAGAATTTCTCTAATTTTGTGCTTTTTCACACTTCTTGATCGGTGTGAGAAAAATATGTCCTTTGCAAATAATTGGTCGAAATGTAATTATGACGTAAAATCTATTGGTTTCATTTTAATGTCCCCAATCGTGACGTAATGAAAAAGGCGACCATGCCTGATGACGTCACATATACAGAGCACAACTTCCTGCAAATCTTTGAAAAGAAAGAATAAAAATCAGTAGAAAAACAGATTCCACCACTATAACTCGTGTATTACGATATTTCTCCACTCTCAACAGTTAAATTCTACTTATTTAAAAAGGTCAGCAAGCCCTGCGTTTTAAATTTATTTTAAAATATCACTGTCTCGAGTGGGGAAATATCGTAACACACTGTTTGTAGTGGTGGAATCTATATGTCCAAACAGTACATATTCATTGGTCTCTTTGTTGGATAAGGATAAAGCATAATGATCTTTTCAAAAACTAAATGAAACGGTATTTTGGTTTTTATTTGATTCATATCAAAATTCCATTCTACATGTTTTGTATCTCGAATTCCGCTAGAGGCGTGCAATTACTAATAATACGTCTTAATAAATGTCTCCAATAATGATGGTTAACATGCAACATGGGCACTGACATGGTTGATGTCTTTTATTTAGGTAGCAATACACAGTAAGAAGTTTAGTTTCGCATTATGGCCATGGTGAATTTTTTAAATATGAAAGTTTTTATACAATAAAATTAATTTTTAGATAATTGAAGAATAATATAGCCTTCTTAGCGGGTCTATGATAACATTAAAAGATTGTTTTTAGCATGTATCCCGAATTCCGCTAGAGGCGTGCAATTACTAATAATACGTCTTAATAAATGTCTCCATTAATGATGGTTAACATGCAACATGGGCACTGACATGGTTGATGTCTTTTATTTAGGTAGCAATACACAGTAAGAAGTTTAGTTTCGCATTATGGCCATGGTGAATTTTTTAAATATGAAAGTTTTTATACAATAAAATTAATTTTTAGATAATTGAAGAATAATATAGCCTTCTTAGCGGGTTTATAATAACATTAAAAGATTGTTTTAAGCATGTTTTATATGCCATTTATCTGTTTGACAGTCCGTATTTTCATATCCGTACCGCCCATATGTCCATAAATTATTGTAGTGTTTATCGACAAAGATTTTGCTCTCGATCTTTTCAATTCTATTTTATGGTAAAACGAGCAGAAATGCATATCAGTTTTTTGGTCCACTTGATAGATATAAACCTATGGTTTCAGGAAAGGTTTCACTGTGATTGATTGAAATTTTCCTTTGGACCAAATTTTGTGACATGTTCCCCCCCTTTTTGCTATATTTTGTATCAAAGAAATGCAGATTGTAGCCATCGTTACACGCCAAAGGGATCAAATTTCACCATTATGGCCATTAAAAATCAAATCTATGGAAGATTCTCTTTCTATAAATATATACATGCATAAGCCTTATTTGTAAAGATGGGAAAGAGGGTGTTTAAAAATTATGAGTGTCAATTTTAAGTTTTTTTCCTAACTGTGTATTGCTATCTTAAGTAAACTGAGAGGAAGGGGTGACGAAGAGGTCCTGATCCCGAAATCCCGGTCTTAAAATTATGAATCCCGAGGTCCCGAAATTTAAGAAATTTAAATCCCGACATCCCGAAATTCGAAAAAAGAATTCCAGGATCCGGAAAGGATCAGTTCCGAAATCCCGAGCTTACAAACACACGATCGCGACGTCCTAAAAAGATCCTTTCCCCTCCTCTATATCCAAATATCTAACAATCTGGATTTACATGAGGCTAACAAAATAGGCATGTATAAAGAGAAAGAAAAGAAGACGTTTCCGTTTATTCGACGTGTGTTAAAAATAGAGTTAGTTACAAGGATTTTCTTCCATAAGCACTGTAAACAAGTGGTTAACAATTTTTAATCAGTGATTGTCCATCTCTTATAAGTTATCAAAAGGAGGTTGATATTTTTTTAGACTAATTATTGTACTTAAACAGGACATTTTCAATGTGCTTTAAACGTGTCGCAGAATAAAGTTTCGGAGTTATTTTTAGGTCAGTTGATTTCCTTTTTCTTTCATATGCGCTGTAAGTTAGTGTTTTGAACTTTTTATCAGTACCTTTTCATCTTGAGCGGGAAAACATCTTCAGAAAAATGTTTCACTTCCTTCAAATTAGACTTTATTTTAAACATAAAAGATATCATTAGTTTCATGGTGTGTTAGTGACCTAAAATGAGGCAGTAAATTCCATATGGGATGAGAGCGAATCCCCATATGGAATTTTCTGACCCCATATATATTGTATTAGGGCACTAGCATCTTGTGTAACAAATTTATCGTACCGACTACCTTCACATGTGGTATTTAGACTAGTGGCCTATCAAAGTGATAACTTGTAAGTCTTCAATACTTGGCACATGATTTTACTCCTGGTTTCAAGTGGATTTTTTTTTTTATTTATTATTAATAACTGTTGATGTAAATGTCCTTTGGTTTTTTTTTTTAGTCTTTGTTTACTCCTTTGTTTTGGTTGTTATTGTCTTTTTAGTATTGAGAACCTACTTCCATTTGTCTATACAAAAAAGCTAACAATAACCTTTACATTTTTTTATGAACTTATTTCAATATTTCATGATCAATTTCTTCGTCTGTTGAAACATTATTCATTTTTTTTTCTCAACACCGTGTTGTCCATTTGTTCTTACGGCTAAAACAAATGCCAATAATAACAACTTGTTAGCTTTAAATGGGGTTTATGAAATAATCTTTCATAATCAAATTCTTCGTCTGTTGAAACCTTTCAGAGTTTTCCTCAACACCGTGCTGTTTTAATAAGGTGACGTGTCATCTTTTTTGTTTTGAAAGGGAAGTAATTCCTCACTAACCCTATAAATTGTAACTAACCATGTATGGTAACTAACCTCATTATTAAGGACACCCTATATCAAATATATATAGTCACCAAATGTAGTTCTTTAACCAATCATATCCCCATAAATTTATAGGAGGTAAGATAAAATGTTATACGAGGGTGAAAAAAAAAGAGATTACGATAATACATGCCTGATAAAGGAACAAACATTGTGGGCAGATAAGGGTTTACAGAACACCTACTGGAGTTATCTTTTAAAAGCCAGTTGCACGTTTTTATCATAATTATTCTATTAGTATAGATGTTTCAAGCTTTTCAATGATCTACTAACTGGTATCAAATTGCTATATATCAAACGAAATTATTTCTTTAAGTTGTTTGATTCCCATTTTTTGAGATGTGTCAACAATTAAAAGTTTATATTTTGTCAAAATTTTCAAAAATTTAAACGAAATAAAAATGTCTCAGTCAACGTGTTGACAAGCATTTGTACAGTAACAAATCCTTGCTCTTGCATACTCCCTTTACAATCCTTATTCGATAAAATTACGAAGTATGTAATCTTGCTGTAAAGTTATATTTAAATAATTATGTAGATTTTAAATTATGTACATTCGATTGCTTCTTCAGATGGTCCGCTAAAACTCTAAAATTTCACATTAAGCTATATGGCCAAGTGAGATTGTGTATTTTTTTTTTAATAATTGACTGATGAACACAAACAAATATAAAAGAAGATTAAAGAAAAAAAGTAATGTGTATAGACGGACAAAAAACATGAAAGGAGTAAACTGATAGTTTCAGTTATATCATCTTATTTGTAAATCTTATCTCATTGTTTTTACATGAACAGATTCGCACTAAATGTTAAAGGTTTAAAGATAAGCGTAGAAAGGGAAAAATCATCTTATCAAGACAATGACACATATGAAATAAGAATTAACATTAACCAGATGTATCAAATTTTAAATAATATTCTTTCTGAATTTGTCGATTTCTACATATAGATGTTGGCCATGTGTATATTGTCATTTCCTTCTATACAGGAGGAAAATGGACAAAACATGAAAGATTCCGAGTAACGTCTGACATAAAATATCAATTTCAATATCCTTGTCATGTTTCAAAGTACATTAAATAACACAATTTTAAAAAAAAAACTCAATCCAAATTTTAATTTCTTGTAAAAAGTAAAATCACAAAAATACTGAACTTAGAGGAAAATCAATTCGGAAAGTTCATAATCACATGCCAAAATCAAATAACAAAACGCATCAAAAACGAATAAACAAGAACTGTCATATTCCTAACTTTCTACAGGCATTTTCAAATGTAGAAAATGGTGGATTAAACCTGGTTCTATAGCGCTAACTCTCTCACTTTAATGACAGTCTCATTAAATTCCGTTATTCCGTTTCTTAAGTGTCTGATAATATAAACGTAACAAAAACACGCTTTTTATGCTTTTGTGACACGCAGTTTGTATAACGTTGATGGTGTACTGATGGTGAAGCAAAGAAAATCCGGATATAAAATTTAAATCGAGAAAAACAACGGAGCAACAAAACACTGATCGTCTGTGATAGCAGATGCCAACATACACAGAAACGGACTGTCTGATAACAACTACCATTTTCATAATTTGGTACAGGATTTTTAATACAAACATGACAAAATGGTGGGTTGAACTGGGTTAAATGGCTAGCAAAACCTCCCTTTAATATGGCAGTGTTAAAAATACCGCTAAATTGACAACACTTCATGACAGGAATACATTACATGTGTACTATTGTTTGTCTGTTTGTCCTTTTCATTTTTAGCCATGGTGTTGTCAGTTTATTTTCGATTTATGAGTTGGACAGTCCCTCCTGTATCTTTCGTCCCTCTTTTACAAACAAACGCAATAACACTTAACACATAGAAATACAAGGATAAATAATATAGTAGTACATTACACCATGTAAACCACACAATAACAATCGTCACATCTCATAATTTAAGACACCACACCAGTACACCACCAACGAAATATAAACTGCGTGTCACAAAAGCAAAAAAGCGTGTTTTTTTGTTACGTTTATATTTTCAGACACTTACAAGAAATTAAAATTTGGATTGATTTTTTTTTAATTGTTTTATTTAATGTATATAGTAATATGACAAGGATATTACAATTGATATCTTATGTCCTACGTTACTCGGAATCTTTCATGTTTTGTCCATTTTCTTCCTTTATAGTATGAAATGATTATATACACATCGCCAACATCTATATGTAGGATTCGACAAGTTCAGTCTTGATAAGATGATTTTTACCTTATCTACGCTTATCTAAAAACCTTTAAAATATAGTGCGAATCTGTTCATGTAAAAACAATAAGATAAGCTTTACATATAAGATGATATAACTGAAACTGTCAGTTTACTCCTTTCATGTTTTTGTCCGTCTATACACATTACTTTTTTTCTTTAGTCTTCTTTTATATTTGTTTGTGTTCATCAATCAATAAATAAAATAAAAAACATATACACAATCTTACTTGGCCATATAGCTTAATGTGAAATTTTAGCGTTTTAGCGTACCATCTGAAGAAGCAATCGAATGTACATAATTTAAAATCAACATAACTATTTAAATATAACTTTACAGCAATATTACATACTTCGTAATTTTATCGAAAAAGGATTGTAAAGGGAGTACCCAAGAGCAAGGTTTAGTTACTATACAAATGCTTGTCAATACGTTGACTAAGACATTTTTGTTTCGTTCAAATTTCTGAAAATTTGGCCAAAATATTAACTTTGGATTGTTGACACATTTCAAGAAATTGGAATCACGCCACTTACAGGAATAATTTCGTTTGATATATAGCAATTTGATAACAGTTATTAGATCATTGAGAAGCTTGAATTCTCTTTACTAATAGAATATGATGAAAACGTGCAAACTGGCGTTAAAGAGATAACTCCCGTAGGTGTTATGTAAACCCTTATCTGCCAACCAAGGTTGTTCCTTTATCAGGCATGTATGATCGTAATCTCTTCTTCTTTCCCCTCGTATTACATTTTATCTGACCTCCTATCGATTTATGGGGATATGATTGGTTAAAGGACAACACTTTGTGACTATATATATTTGATATAGGATGTACTAAACATATGGGTTAGTTACCAAAATTGTTAGTTACAATATACAGGGTAAGTGAGGAGTTACTTCCCTTTCAAAACAAAAAAAAAGATGACACGTCACCTTATAAAAACAGCACGGTGTTGAGGAACATTCTGACAGACGAGGAAATCGATGATGAAAGATTATTTCATAAACCCTATTTCAAGCTAACAAGTTGTTTATTGCTTTCATTTGTTTTTGTCGTAAAGACAAATGGACAACAAGGTGTTGAGAAAAAAATGTATAAGGTTTCAACAGACGAAGAAATTGATAATGAAATATTGAAATAAGTTCATAATTATTTTTAAAGCTAACAAGTGTTATTGTTGTCAATTTTTATAGACAAAGGGAATAGATTCTTAATACTAAGTATTGAATACTTACAAGTAATCACTTTGACTGGCCACTAGTCTTAATACCACATGCGGAGATAGTCGGTAAGATAAATTTGTTACACAATGTGGTAGTGACCTAATACGATATATATGGGGTCAGTAAATTCCATATGGGGATTCGAGCTTCGCTGTCACCAAATATTGAATTTACTGCCCCCATATACATGTATATCGTATTAGGTCACTAACACACCATGTAACTTATGATATCTTTTATGTTTCAAAAACGGATAAAAAAAAGTCTAGCTTGAAGGAAGTGAAACATTTTTCTGAAGATAATTTCTCGCTCAAGATGAAAAGGTACTGATAAAAAGTTCAAAACACTAACTTACAGTGCATATGAAAGAAAAATGAAATCAACAGACCTAAGTATAACTCCGAAACTAGTTTTGTTCTGCAACATTTTTAAAACAGATTGAAAATGTCCTGTTGAAGTACAATAAAAAACCTTAAAATATCTACCTCCTTTTGATAACTTATAAGAGATAGGAAATCACTGATAAAAAAAATGTTAACCACTTGTTTACAGTGTATACGGAAGAAAAAGTTCTGACCTTATCCTTGTAACTAATATAAAAAAAAGAAGGTGTGGTATGATTGCCAATGAGACAACTATCCACAAAAGACCAAACTGACACAAACATCAACAACTATAGGTCACCGTACGGCCACTCTATTTTTATCACACTTCAAACAAACGGAAATATCTTCTTTTCTTTCTCTTTATACATGCCTATTTTGTTAGCCTCATGCCAATCCAGATTGATAGATATTTGAGTATACTTTAAAAAAAAAAAAAACATCAACCATGTTTCTCATGTTGCATGTAAACCATCATTTTAAGATACATTAATTAAGAATGGAATTTTGCTATGAATCAATGAAAGGCAAAATACCGTTTCAATTAGTTTTTGAAAAGACAAGTATGTTTTATCTTTATCCAACAAAGAGACCAATGGATTTGTACCTTTTAGACATATAGATTCCAGCACTACAAACAGTGTTTTACGCTATTTCCCCACTCGAGACAGTTACATTTTAAATAATAAATAAAATTTAACTGTTGGGAGTGTAGAAATATCGTAATACACGAGTTATAGTGTTGGAATCTGTTTCTCTTATGATTTTTAATCTTCTTTTTCAAAGATTTGCAGAAAGTTGTGTTCTTTATTTGTAACTACATCAGGCATGGTCGCCTTTTTTCATGACGTCACGATTGGAAATTTGGATGAATAAATAAAGGCAACAGTCGTATACCGCTGTTTAACACTCGCAAATCTATTGACAAAAAAACAAAATCGGGGTAACAAACTAAAATTGAGGGAAACGCATTAAATATAAGAGGAGAGCAACGACACAACATTAAAACGTAACACACACAGAAACGGACTAAGCATTAGACAAAATCCGATGAGAATAACAAATATAACATTAAAACCAAATACATGAATTTGGGATAGAAAAGTACCGTGACACGTCTTATAGTAATGTGAATTCACCCTCAAATATAAAAGAAAACAAACGACACAACGGAAACACATTGTCAAAATGTCACACACACAGAAACGAACTACAATATAACAATGGCCATTTTCCTGACTTGGTACAGGAAATTTTACGTCATGATTACATTTCGACCAATCATTTGCCAAGAACTTATTTTTTTCACACCAATCAAGAAATGTCAAAAAGCACACAAATTAGTGAAAGTCTAATTATTGTTCAGAAGTATTGCAAATAGCTTAACTTTTCATGCACATGATGAAAAGTTATGACATAGACTGACAGGCAAAGTAATTGGAACACGAATTTACGTATTTTCAAACGGTTTCTTATTTCGGACAGACAAGACGAACTTGCAATTGTATAATTTTTTTACATTTGACGTTTCTGTTTGAATAAACTGCATTTATAAAATAGCATTGAGTAAAAATTTACATCATTTTGCAATGTTTTATTTGCATTTCTGAAATTACAGAAATGTCAACAAGTCATTAACAACACATAGGTTTTCTCTTGCCTGGAACGAAGGTACAGAATCGAGACTGTGGCGTGATGTTTCTGGCTTCAGTGGTATCAGTTATTTTTTTTTTTAAAGTTTGTGATAAATTGAATTTAATGGAAAATCATAAATGGTAAATCAATTATATTTGGCATGTTTGCAGATTTATTAGAATTGGCACATTTCACTTCAATAGAGATCTTGGAAGGCCGGCTACGCAGTCATGACACTTTGACTCCTGGTGAAGCACTAATGGTAGGTCTATTATATTTAGCATTTGTCCCTTATTAGAAACAAATAAAATCAAATGTAACTTACCATTCTCTATCATAAACCAACACTTCCTAGAAAATTGTATCAATCCAAAAGTATAACATAAAGAAACAGTAACCTCGTTGTCTCTTATTCACATATTTCACATGTTTAAAAATCTTATTAAATGAATCGATTACGGAACTCCTCCGTAAATATCACATCACTGCGTCTGTAATGTCTTTACTTCGATAAGACTTTATATGATAATATGATTATTTATAAAGTAATAATAGAAATGGAAATGTATTAAAATAAATATGTATAGAATAAAAAGTTTTACTGTATATTCTCCCTGGATTGTAGCTGTGGGCGTCGCAAAGAAAAATACACTGAAAGTTCTGATACTTTATTCATGACTTTATTCATGTCGCAATTGTCAAATAAACATACAGTGCATCGCATATTTCACCCAGTTGTCTAACATTATGCAAAGTTCATGGCATACGTTGTTATGCAGGTTTACGCAGGTTTACGCAGGTTTACGCAGGTTTACGTAAGAACTGAAAGTAGACAAAAAGAACCGTAAATAAGTTTCAATGCAAAACCCCTGTTGCATACCAAATATAAACAAATCGCAGTATATAAACCTTACACAATATCAAAATGACTATGCGAATATATCAATTATCCATATTAAAGGACATTTATTACATTAATAACGTTCAAATTACCTCTTTGGGCCATTAACATGTCAAAATTTGTGTTCATAGCATCGTGCTTCGTTCATGGGAATCTGATATATCGGGGAAAGAAACGACAATTTACTACTTAGTTTGTAATCGTAATGTGTATCTTCCTCCTAATCAATGTACAACGGTAACATGGCTCCCCAAAATTAATGTTTAATTTTTCCAAAATATCATAGTCTTATTACCACTATACTACCATTACTGAACATCGCATACTAAATGTCATTAAGCTCCTCGGTGGGGACTTCCTCGGTTTCCCCTACTTCTAATACTAACACTAGTTTTTGAATCGGCCTATCTAATTCCTGAAGAGGTGAATTCCTCCTTCCACTTTTGTCAATTTGAGCACCGATCGTAACCCGCACTTTCCTTACAAGTCCATCCTCATCTACGTGTGCTGTGTTGATCTTCCCAAGATGCCACTGATTTCGCGCGGCTTGTTCATCTTTTATCATAACTATATCGCCGACTTTTCGTCTAGGAGCAGTCCACTTCTTTCTAGATTGTAGATTAGACAAAAACGTCTTTCTCCACCTATTCCAAAACTCGTTTGCTAAGAACTGAACTCGCCTCCAGCGTTTTCGAGAGTAAATATCACTTCTTTGAAATTGTCCAGGCGGAGGAAGAATAATCTTTGACTTCATCGTAAGTATATGATTTGGCGTTAGGGGTTCTTCTGATAAAGGATCATTCAAATTGTCAAGAGTTAAAGGACGGCTGTTCACAATTGCTGCGGCTTCGCACATAAAAGTTCTCAAAGATTCATCGTCCAATTGTGTACCAGATTGATGCATTAGTGACGCAAGCACATTTCTAACTGACCGGATTTGACGTTCCCAAACTCCACCCATATGACTGGCAGATGGGACATTCATTTTGAATTCTACAAAATCACAACCTTCATTCGAAAGAAATTGTTTTATACTTTTATCATCCATTTCAGAATAAGCTTCTCGCAATTCTCGTTCCGCACCTACAAAATTGGTTCCTCTATCTGTCCTTAGATGTCTTACAGGGCCACGTATGGCTATAAATCTACGCAACGCATTGATGAATGAACTGGTATCGAGTGAATTTGCTGTCTCTATATGTACGCCTCGGCATGATAGACACGTAAACAAGACACCATAGCGTTTAAGTTCTTTACGTCCTTCTTTAATGTACTACGGTCCAAATAAATCAACTCCACTATAGGTGAAAGGCGGTACCGGATCAAGCCTGTCACTCGGTAAGTCAGCCATTTTTTGTTCTTGAGTATTACTTCTATGTTTCCTACAAATTACACATGTTGCTAGATATTTAGAAACGGCAGTACTACAACCAATTATCCAAAATCCGTTCGCACGTATTTCATTTATTGTCATGCCTCTTCCTTGGTGTTCGGCTTTCTCGTGGAAATGTCGTATGATTAGTTCTGTTACGTGTGAATGTCTAGGAATGATCACTGGATGTTAAACTGCCAAGTTAAACTCCGCTCGTCGAATACGACCACCAACTCTAATAATTCCATCCGAATCTAGAAATGGGTCTTACTTGTATAATGATGAAGTTCGTTTCAATTGAACATTTCGAATTCGGGTTGATTGTCTATCTTCATAGGTTTTACCTTCACCCATCGATTGTAAAACAGCTATTTCTTCGCTAAATGACGATGATTGCAATTGTTTGATAATTTCAATCTCTGCACGTTGCATATCGTTAACGCACAATGTACTTACAATTGATTGGTTTTTACTTTTAGTTTGAGATCTAAGTGTGTCCTTTAGTTTTAAGCAAATGCTTACAGCTCGCTTTGCGTGATTCCAATTAGAAAAATATCCCAAACGTTCTATCATAGACGCAAATTCAACAACATCCATCGTAGTAGAAAATGCCTTCACTATTCGTATTTCAGGGTCATTCAGTGACAAATCGGGTTTATTCGCATCTGCGTCAAAAGATTGAAGTGTCCATAAAAATTTCGGTCCGGTAAACCAATTTGAGTTCTTCACCAAATCATTTGCGCTTGTCCCTCGTGAGGCTACATCTGCAGGGTTTTCCTTGGTGTCTATGTACTTCCACTGTGTTGGACTAGAGTGTTCTCTAATCTGTTGTACTCGATTTGCTACAAATATATTAAAATCTTCGGTTATCGTTCGCAATATAACCAAGAACGATTTTGTTATCAGTCCAAAACCACTCAGTAATGTTCTCGTATTGAAGTTCTTGTTTCAGTAGTTGACTTATTCTGATTGATACAATAGCGGCTGACAATTCCAAACGAGGTATTGTTAATAAACGACGTGGAGTAACTCTGGCTTTTCCCATTAGAAGTGAACAATGAATAAGTCCATTTTCATCGATTAATCGTAGATACGAGCATTGTCCATAACCTAAAGTGCTAGCATCAGAAAAATGATGAAGTTCGCATACTGTTATATTTCCAAAGTCTTTCGGTTTAACACATCGCTGAATTCCTAGTTGCGCTAGATTTTGAATGTCATTTTGCCACTGTTGCCATCTTTGTATCAAAATTTCAGAAGGCGTTTCGTCCCAATCAATTTGATCGCTACAACATTCTTGTAGAATCTGTTTACCCAGAAGTACGAAAGGAGAAAGAAATCCCAAGGGAGCATACACGGAACTTAACGTTGAAAGTATTCCTCGTCTCGTAAGTGGTTTGTTCGTAAGTTCAATGCGAAATTGAAAAGAATCGGATTCGATACACCATTGTATGCCTAGAGTCTTCGTAATCGGCAGTTTGTCATTTAATAAATCTAAGTTCTTTAGATCTTTTGCTCTATCTTCAATTGGTATTAGATTTAAAAGTTCTTTCGAGTTAGACTGGAATTTATGTAGTTTTAAACCTACTTTATTACACATCTCTCGACTTCCCTTTACCAAACTTACAGCATCATCGATGGACGCAACGGACCTCAAACCGTCATCTACATAGAAATCGTTTCTCAAAAAGTTTGAAATATCTGATCCAAACTCATCTTCGTAATCGTCAGCAACTCTTTTCAGACCAAAGTTGGCACAACCAGGAGAAGAAGCGGCTCCAAATAAGTGAACGTTTATACGATATTCTATAGGATCTTCATGAAGATTGCCGTCTTTCCACCACAAAAATCTTAAATAGTCTCTATGATCTTTATTTACGTTAAACTGAAGAAACATTTGTTCTATATCACAAATCACAGCTATGTTTTCTTTCCGAAATCTACATACTACTCCAATAAGCTTGTTGGTTAGATCAGGTCCTTGTAACAAATGATCGTTCAAAGAATGACCTTGATATCTAGCACTACAGTCAAATACAACACGCAACTTGTCGGGTTTTTGGTTATGGTATACCCCATGATGAGGTATATACCATACATGACCATCGCTATCCTGTTTAGACGATTCAACTTTTTCTACATAACCCTTTTCGATAAAGTCATTCATGCTTGTGAAGTAATGTGAACGATAGGTTTTATCCCTCTGAAGACGACCTTTTAATTGATTTAAACGTGTTACTGCAATGTTCTTGTTGTTCGGTAGAATAGGCGGGGTGTTATCTTTGAACGGCAATGGCATAACATAATGTCCATTTTCCACACTTATTCCTTCATCAAGAATAGAAATAAATCTTTTATCATCGTAAGAATATGAAATCTTGTTAACATTTCTGTCCGAAAAGTCAAGTTCCATCATGCGGGCAACTTCACTTGGAATTATTTCCTTAACGCTCGAACCAAACGAAAAGTAAACATGTTCTGAATCTCCACTTTTAATTGATAACTCATTCGGAACCTCAAGAGCAAGAGTACGGTGACTGAATCCTATCGAGTCGCAGTTGTCTATTTGCAAGGGATCAACTATACCAACGATTCCCCATCCTAAATCAGTTTTCTGTCCATACGGTCCATTATCAATTGAAGGTATTACCTCACGTGGAATAAGTGCACGAGGACATTTGTAACCAATCAAAAGCCCAAACTCACAATCTTGGACGGGCATCAACTTTTCTGCAATGTGTTCTAAATATGACCATCGACGTGCCATTTCAGCTGTTGGAATATGAGATCGATTTGCTGGCATGATGTCACGTGTAAATACGTTCGGAAGTGATATTCTAACTTCACTGTCAAATCCCCTTACCACTAGACCTTTTATTTTACGACTGTCAACTATATGATTTTCTGCATGCATTGTAGATAGTGAGAGTTTAACATCTGTTCCACGGAGTCCCAACGCACGGCGTGTTTCATCTAAAACAAAAGTAGTGTCGGACTGTGTGTCTAGTAAAGCATAAACAAGTCTTTCATTTTCGGGATCGTCTGAATGCGACACATAAACAGGCACAATCATAGAACTTTTGCAACTTGCTTTTGTATTGTTCATGAATACGGCTCCGGCCTGAGACTTATAATTTTCCAAGGTGCCAGTTTCTAACGGTTTATCCTTGTTGACGGAAATGTTCGGTTTTTGAAAGTCACCATGTAAAGACGTTGGATGAAATCTTGAACATACCTCACACTTTTTACGTTTTTTGACATTTCTTCGATGTATGTCCATATCCAAGACAACCAAAACAAAGTCCATTTTCCTTCGCAAAGTTTTTTCGCTCGTTCACGGACTTCTTAAGAAACTGATAACATGAATCGATGAAATTACCAGTTTTCTTACAAAATGTACATGTTAGATCCTTGTTGTAAGTGTTTTTGTTTTTATCAGGCACTCGCGAAGTTTCTGTCGCAAGAACATTATTACGCTGATTATCATATTTACCATGCTGAAATCGATTCGTCTTAAACTTGTCACCAGTGCTATTTGTAGTTTCTGATCTGACGGACTGTATTGAAGTTACCGGGTCATTTGCTATGATTGCTTCCTTTTCTATAAAATCTACAAACATTTGAAATGATGGAAATTCACGCTTATCGTCTTTGTGTTTCGCAACGATTCTGGACCATCGTGTTACAATCCAATCTGGTAATTTTGACAAAAGTTTACGATTTTCTCTATTGTCGTTTAACGCGTTCAATGTTCCCATAGTTTTCATCGCAGACAAGCACTGTTTTAGAAAGTCGGAAAATTTTCTTAGAGCAATATTGTCTCTAGACGGTACTTTCGGCCAATTATCGAGCCTATCACGGAATGCATTGCTGATAATAAATGGATCACCGAATCTCTTCTCAAGGAGTTCCTTTGCATCATCGTAAGCGTCTTCGGTAGACAATATTAGAAAGTTTTCAATTACCTCTCGCACTGAATCTCCGACATACTTTCGCAAGTAATGTATACGCTCAAACGTTGGAATTTTTCGTTGTTCAATAAGAGTTTAAAATGATGATTTCCACGCAGGATATTTTAAAGGATCACCGAAAAAGACTGACGGTTCGGGTGGCGGCAGTCGACTAAGACTCACTTGTTCGGCGAGTGATTTCGTAAGGTCTTCAATTTGAACGTATTGTCCTGTAACATTAGCAGTGTTTTCATTCTGAGGTACAAATGTTATAGCTGATGGATTAAGGAATGCGGAACTTACGCTTGACACAACTGGCATAGAATTTACGTTTGTTACTACTGGTTCAGAACGCATGTGTGTCATTACTGGCACATAACTTTCACTTTGTACAAATGACTGACTTACATTTAATGCAGACTGATCTAATAGTGATGGACGGACGTTGGATGTAGACTTAGCTTGCCTAAATTTATCGACATTTGAGACAAATTGACCTTGACCTTGTAGACTTGCAGTTGGGACGGAATAACCTTGAACTGGATACTTATAACTTGTATTGTGTATTGACTGAACTTGATCATGGTCAATATTCAACTTCTTCGGTACTGTTGACCTTGGCAGAGTACTTACAAAATCATCATGCTCAATATTTTCAATGTCAGTATCTACTTTAGCATACGGATTTACGTGTTGAAGAAATTTATCAAGAGTATTATCTTGCGGAAGTGATTTCTTCAATTCATCTAAATCTGAACCTTGACTAGCTTTATCCATAACATCTAGCTTGGCTTCGGTAGCCTCTAGTTCACGTATTGTTTGTATTCTTTCCAAATCTAATTTCGCCTTCGCCTCGATTGCAATATACTTTAATTTTGCTTTCAAGTCTGCGGCTCGCGTAGCAGTTTGTGACCGTTGTGATGCACTTGATCTATGTGAACGAGATGAATGACTAGATTTCGACTTGCATGTATATGAACCTCTAGTTTCTACATTGTCTCTATCAATTTCCTGAACACGAGTCGTTATTCTTTTCATGAGATCTGCGTGATAGTTTTCACAAGTTTCGTATCGCTTAAATATATCAGTGTCACTAATTAATTCCGGATGACCATGTGACTCACTTTCATTTTCAATAAGATTTGATAATTGTTTATAAACACTAGTTAAATGATTCATGTTTTCAACTAATATATTTCGATGTTCACGAATGATATTTGTGTCTTTAGTGTCACTTAATTGTACTTCTATTTTGTTTGACCATGACTTCCATGAAGAAACTGCCTTTCGAAAGTTTTTCTCTAAAGTATCAACTTGCCACAAAAATCCCTTATCGGTTAAACCTCGCTGTCGCGTGCTAGTACGAGTTACACCGCTAGCCTCAATCATATCGCCCTCGAAATCGCCTCGGGACATCATGTTCAATTATTTCAAAATATATATATATCACAAAATACAATGTATATCACAAAATATCAAGTTATCAACAAAGACATTTTAGTAACATTATTATTATTGTCATAAAATTGTCAACATGTAGTTTCAATCTGTAATTGTTCATCACATGGATTCTTCAAATCTGTGTCGCAATCTTCACACTTCAGACAGGTCAATGATGTAGAGTTCGTACTGTAGCTGTGGGCGTCGCAAAGAAAAATACACTGAAAGTTCTGATACTTTATTCATGACTTTATTCATGTCACAATTGTCAAATAAACATACAGTGCATCGCATATTTCACCCAGTTGTCTAACATTATACAAAGTTCATGGTATACGTTGTTATGCAGGTTTACGCAGGTTTACGCAGGTTTACGCAGGTTTACGTAAGAACTGAAAGTAGACAAAAAAGAACCGTAAATAAGTTTCAATGCAAAACCCCTGTTGCATACCAAATATAAACAAATCGCAGTATATAAACCTTACACAATATCAAAATGACTATGCGAATATATCAATTATTCATATTAAAGGACATTTATTACATTAATAACGTTCAAATTACCTCTTTGGGCCATTAAGGTTCATCATAAGGAATTGAAAAATATGGCCGTGTTTACACCTCAAAAATTACTATGAGTACAGACAAACTGGTACATCCAGGAAAGTTTTAAGGCATGGCAGGAACTAGATATATAAAAGTTATATGAAGTCTACGTTTCAGAAAATTAAAAACTTACCTGCATTTTGAGGTGCATTTTTTTCCAGTTTGCAGAAGATAGCAAAATAAACAAACACCCGAGTTTCATTTGATACGGTCCACTCAGTTACACAGTTTAAACCTGTTAAATCACCTATTGTCTACAGGTGTCTATTGTCCATCTATTGTCCATTTAAATCAATACTACTCACAACATTGATTATATGAGGGGAGCTTCTCAATCGTTTTCACTACTCAGTTAATTTTTGCACCTTCTGCAGGAACGAAAAAAAATGGATAGCAAAATCTAGAAAAGTTTATAATTTTCTGAAACATAAAATGCATTTAAAATTTATATATCTAGTTCCTGCCATCCCTCAAAACTGTTCCAGGTGTATAGGTTAGTCTGTACTCAGAGTAAAATTTGGGGTGTAAATACGGCCATTTTAGCCAAAAGGTTATGATGAACCTTAACATGTCAAAATTTGTGTTCATAGCATCGTGCTTCGTTCATGGGAATCTGATATATCGGGGAAAGAAACGACAATTTACTACTTAGTTTGTAATCGTAATGTGTATCTTCCTCCTAATCAATGTACAACGGTAACATGGATACTAAGTTATAATTGTGTGTAACAGGGATACTTGTTTGAATGCTGTACATTAAGTATTTTGTTAAAACAGCATGAGTGCAATATAGAATGTATGAATGTTAAAAAATAGCATTCATTTGTAAAAGCATTTCCAATTTGATTATTTGCCCCACTTCGTCATTTTCTCTTTAATTTTGCATGTTAAAATATTGCAAATAATATGTTAACATGCATAATTTGTTAACATTAATTTTGCGCTACATTATGGAAATAATATACAAGCAAAACAAATACAGCAGCATATTTTGAATAGAGGTACTTAAACTCCTCATTTTTGCAGAGTGTACTTTTGTTGACAACACTTGACACGGTCACAGAAAAGATGTGTAGTTTAACAACACCGAAACAGCAATCCTAATACCTATATATCCAAAATACATTTTTGATTCGTATTACACTACTAAATCTTTATTTACAGTACAGTCTCGTTCAATCACAAGTCAAAATGGCATCCACAACGTTTGGTCTTGAGTGTTTATAATGAAGATTGTGTGCATTAAGATATCATTTGCTTTATATTAGAGAAAGCGGCACTACATTTAAGGTTGGGCTGACTAGAAACAATGACAAAGTTTAAGGTTTATTCCCTCTAAATGAATTAGACAAATTCAACAAAGTATAATTTCTAAATCGTAAATCCATTGCTTTCTCCCTTAAAGAAATATGAACATCCTTTTTTGTAAAAATCTTAAATGCACATCGTCCTCCCCCTTTTTACATATTTATGGCAGCTATCATTTATATATAATACCCATGCATACACTGTAGTATTTAAATAGTAAAAAACAGTGTACACTTTGAAATGTTTTCATTGAATTAAATCACAGGATCTTTTATTATGTCACTAACATTTAAACCCCAATATGATACAAACTGATATCAACTGTTATGACGTTGGTAACCAGATATTATTATCTATTTTAAGTATCTTAATTGTCTGATATAGATCTCAAATTTGAGATATTGGTGATGTTTAAAAGCATACTTCTATTTTGAGTATATCAAATCAGGTGAATGGGTAAAACAGATTGCTTAGTGTATCGTCTGACGATATTATATTCAAGTGACGTTAATTAAATGTATTCATTTCAAAAAACAGGTAAAGGAGTAAAAAAAAATGGAACAGTGATTTCGTCTCAATCTGCAGATTTTCTTTAGAATCAATCCATATGAGTGGAAAGTAGGAAAATATATTTTGTATAAAGTCTTTAATCAAACTATACCTTTAAATATCATATGCCACAGTTTAACTTTTTAAAACTAAGAGCTAAATGATGTCTGCATGACGTGACACCCATTGTAATGATGTAAAACTGAAGAATTGTCTTAAAGGTTTCTACATTCACCATCACTAACTAGGTGACTGATCAGGAATATATGTGTAAAATACATGTATTACATTAGATGTACAAATGTATGATTCATTTTAAAAAGTCTCTTCTCAATCATGCATTATTAACGGATTTTTTGTCAGGAGTTACAGGAGGTGTATGTAATTTTATACTTTATAGTATTTTCGTTTTTTTTACTTTCTTTCGGTCAAACAATACTTAGTATGTCTTTGTTGTCTTGTATGGTATATGATTGGTATCTTTTCTTTTTTCTTGTTTCCTATAATATATTCATCTCTTATAGGTGTGAATGATTACATTTTCACACATATGAACATAGTGATTTACAGTAACCTTATTTTCTCTTGTATTTTTATCAAGTATATGTGTCGTGCCTATCGCACGGTCATTTCATCGAGTGAAACGATCGGACTAATTTACTTAGTAATTTTTATTATTTAACTAGTGTTTCCCTTTCATCCTTTTTATTGTTGACTAATAAGGCTGCATGGCGGTCTTCCTTTTTTGTATTGTAAAGCTGTACACAGTTTAGACTGTAGATGCACATATTGCATTGATTGTCCAAATAATCTCAGCAGCTGCCTTGTCGTGTAGCTTTACACTTTAATCATAAGTTTGTATTCTTCGTACTTTAACAATATGTTTTCTCATTTATGTTTTTCGGTGCATTCGTCCTTTTCGATTAAGTACATGAGATCACAAAGTTGTAACTGGACTCTTTAAAATACAGAATGAAATATTAAAATGTTTAAAGTCGTATCTATTGAAACCTACAATCTAAAATTTGTTTTAAAGACGTTATCTAATAGAAATCACTGTAAATGATCTGATGTCAGCTTATTCAAAACATACCAAATAACGTTCATAATTTAGTTGTGGTTGATTGTCTTACTGGCTTTGAATAAAGCATTGTATTTGTGAATGCTATCCTCATTCATATCTTCTAAAACACATATCGGTTGAATGACAGTAAAGTTTAAATCGCGTTATTGAACAACAATTATACGATATTTACTATGTTTTAAACTTTAAACCCATTTAACCCGTTTATATTTTGAATAGATATATTTGTGAATTGTAACTTTGAATTCTTTTTTAATTAAAAATATGCTGTTAACAACAAATTTTGATACAAGAGTGCAAATTTTATTATTATGTCGTAAAATACATCGAAGGACATCTTAATCAAAATAAATTAACAAAAAGTATATAGAACATGTAGAATTACATTCCAAACTCTGGTAATGATTTAGAGAGGCGAAAGATACTGGAAGACTACACAGATCCTCCACCACGTGTGGCAACCGTCTTGTTACTCATTTAAGTACTAACCAGACGATAGATCAAAGTCAGTAAGTCACATTCGGGGAAAAGGAGGACAAGACTGTGGCAACGACGATTGATAAATATCATTCGTTATCTTTGAAACCGATATTCCGATGGCGTCCGAAATGTTTTTGAAAAAATGATGTCAAATGCACCACTGGAAAATCTTGGTTTAATAGCTCCATTGTGAGCAGCAACACTTAACTAAGGAAAGCATCACAAGAAACGTAATCCCTTCAGTATTGTATCAACTGCAACATATATTATATTATACTCCAAATGCAGGCGCAGCTGGAATTTGTTACAAAGAACAAGTTAATTTACAATTGGAAAGCTAAACTCATTTCTTTTGTCGGAAGGATTTGTTTAATCCGACGCTTATTGTCAATTGCTTGGCGAAATTCAGGAGTGCGAGGCAAATTAATTGCAGTAATTGTATTTCGTTAACTTCGCTTTGATAGATGCAGTAAACTTATTTGTCATACTTTGAACATTAAATAATAAGATATTTGCTTCAAATAAACACAAACTCAACATTTGCCTTAATCAGTAAAACTAGCAGCACTAAATTTACATTGACTATATATAGTCAGTTCTATTATTAGAAATACGCTGTGATATTTAAGGAAACTGACAGTATCCAAATGCTCCTGTGAATCTTTGAAAACCCTTTACACACATACATATGTATATTCTCTTTAAGTGTAGTTAATCCAGGGCTGATACGAACATTCCGTATTCTAATATTCATCCATTTACATGAACGTGGCACGGTAGTTTTTCCTTGCCCATAAGGGATAAGGTAGACTTTTTAGAATTTTCACCACTTTCTAAAACTGCAAAAAATTCTACATTCATATTTAACTGATGTTCTTTCATTTTACTACTAGTATTCGGAAATGAATTTGAATATCATGTATCATGACCGTTTACTGGTTTGCTATTTTTATGTTATCTTTAAAACCCTAGTGCTATTAGGTCTTTAATCGTGCAGTGAATGAATACAAAATGCCGTTCAATGTGATTCTAACATTTTTTTTTATTTGTTAAGGTATGTACATTTTTGATTTTGTAAGTCAGAGTATGGAAGTGTTTGACAACCGTTTTGTTTACAACAGGTTTATTTAAAGATTTCAGTCCAGTTAAGACTGACGTCATGTTTTCAACAGGGAAGTTAAATCCGTCGCTAAGGGCCAGGAAAACAGCGATCATTTCTAGAGGTGAAATGTCGTTATCAAAAAGTTCACAAAATACGGGACAAGTTGAAAAACCTTGTGAAGTATGCGAAGTAAGTTACCAGATACAGTGGAAGTGTTTTGATTGCAAGCGATATATGTGTAGTGCCTGCAAAGAAACGATCCATCCAAAATTTAAACATGCTGACAAGCACAAAATTATAAAAACAAAAGATATAACCTCAGAAGATTTGGAGGAAAAGCCTGATCTGACGTCCATTAGCTGCACAGTCCATGATGGCAAACTATGCTGTCTTTACTGTAAGGACTGTGAAGAAGCTATTTGTTCTCTTTGTGTTACAGAAACGCACAACAAGCATACCATGACTGAATTAAGTGACGGATATGATACTTGCATTGAAACACTTAAACGGTTCACCACAACTATTAACAAGATTAACAAAAGAATTGAATGCATTACGTTAGTAGAAAAGATTAGATATGAAGACGGGAAAAGGAAAATGCTGATGCAAGAAAAAGAACTTATCAAAGCCATTCAAAGTAAAACAAAGATACTAAGCAGGGAATTTGAAAGACAATGGGATAAGTTCAAAGACATCATCAGTGAAAGGAAAGCGGCTTGTGTAGAAATTGAAACTAAAGGTAGCAGATTAAAATCAGCTGTCAATGCAGCAGACGCAAATGAAACATTCAGAGTTGCAAAAAGAGCAAATTACATATTTTCGGCTGAGGAAATGACAAGAATCAGTACTGCCATTGAACGTCCACACAGTTTTGTTCCCAGATTGATTTCGACAACGTCCATTGAACTGATTCATGGGTGGCTAAAGGTAAGTTATATCAAATGTTATAATTGAAAACAAAAATCAATATGAAATAGAAAAAAATAATCTGTCACCGGATACGTTTGTAAGTGCAGCTTGACAAGACTTCAAAAAATTCGCACAATTTTATTATGAGAAAAGTGGTTGTATATGGGAAGTGTTATCAGTACTTCGTATGATTGAAAGTAATTAACATCTTTAGACAAAGACTTTTTCAGAGTAGGTATATATAGTTTTTCGAGTATATATGACGTCGTTATTCCTAGTGAATCAGATATAAGATGTAAACAAGCTGAGATATTTTTTGTAAGACTTGAAATAGATGCATAAACCTAATAAAATGTCAGTTACTATTGGTGATAAAAATTCATCATCCCCCTTCTCTCTCTCTCTCTCTCTCTCTCTCTCTCTCTCTCTCTCTCTCTATCTCTCTCTCTCTCTCTCTCTCTCTCTATCTCTCTCTCTCTCTCTCTCTCTCTCTCTCTCTCTCTCTCTCTCTCTCTCTCTCTCTCTCTCTCTCTCTCTCACACACACACACACACACACACACACTTATTCGGTGTTATAAAAGTATTATTTCATCTTTACACAGCTTGTATTTTCAAACAAGGACTTGTTCAAATTTCAAAGAAAATGTGTAAATTTAGAATCTGTATATATATTAGTCATTTTATAAAAAAAATCTTGTTTGTGCATTGAGGAGGACATTTTTGGAATAAATTCATTTTTATTTTTTATTATATGACCGTGTGTTTTTGAAAGCAGTTAGTGTGTTTTTGTGCGTTCATAAAATTTCAATGGGTTAAAATATTATGTGTCAGTGAACTTTGATCGGTAAATATTAGAATATGAACGTAGTTTTAAGACTTGAATTTTCTATAAAAGTTTTGTGGTATATTACGATGTTTTATATAAAAAAAGAAGATGTGGTATGATTGTCAATGAGACAACTGTCAACAAGAGACAAAAATGACACAAACATAAATAACTATAGGTCACCGTACGGCTTTCGACAATGAGCAAAGCTCATACCGCATAGTCAGCTATAAAAAGCCCCGATATGACAATGTAAAACACTTCAAACGAGAAAACTAACGCCCTTATTTATATAAAAAAAAATGAACGAAAACAAATATGTTACTCATTAACAAACGACAACCTCTGAATTACAGGCTCCTGACTTGGGACAGGCACATATATAAATAATGTGGCGGGGTTAAACATGTTAGTGGGATCCCAACCCTCCTCCTAACTTGGGACAGTGGTATAACAGTACAACATAAGAACGAACTATAAAATCAGTTGAAAAAGACTTAACTCGTCAAATGGACAAAATACAAATGGACGTGGCCGGGTACTTGTACATCCCGATAACAAAAAGACACTAGGAACAGATCTGAGAGTACTCGCAGATATCTGACAGCTAGTTGAAAGCTATTAATTTGTATTTTCATTATATTATATATTTGCAATAGTCCATATATAAATACATATTATATGTATGAGTGTATCTTAGTTTTTTTGTTTCAGTTTGTCACAAACATATTTAATTTCTTTATATGACGATAAAGATTATTATTATATAAAATCTATTGTGAACTTTTTACTAGGACACTGGTTACGGACTAAAGTTTACTTGGAGAAAGGAGTAGGGGCGTTTAGATCGGGCTATGAACCAATAAATTAAGGGTTATCGGGATCTTTTACATATGGCACATAATGATTTTTGAAATGAATACAAGAAATATAAATGAATGACATGGCAATTATTTTGGTAATGACGTCACAATAACTTCCTTAAATTCAGTTTTCCATCAATATTTCCTTGAGGAAAATTGTGCACAGACAGAAAACAACAACAAAATTGAAGAGAAGCTTTATTTCAACAATTGACATATTCTTACTTAATATCAAATTGCTTCTTGTATGTGCACTTACTTTTCCAATCTTACATATTCTTCAAGGCTGACGTAAAGCAAGAAAAATCGAGATATCTTACAAAATATACACATTTTGTCATAGTATTTGCACTGGTAATTTGTTTAAAAATAAATTCGATTTTATTTCCTGAACACCCTGTACCTGAGTTTAATTTTGACAAGGTAATGATAATGAATTGTATTTTTTAAATTTGTACTATAAATTGGGCCAAATGAGGATCGTATAGCCCCTAATCCTTTATACCTCGTATATAAAACACTCAAACACTCAGTAACAGTAAACTGTATGAAACAGGAGTCGGTTTCACAAAAATACTTGAGACTAACATTGATCGCAAGTTATGAAAAATTCAGAATACTTACGATCAATTTTAGGGATAAGTTTTTTTAGACGTCCGTCAAAATTTTGATGGGACGTATTATGGTATTAAAATGTCCGGTGTCCGTCCGTCTGTCTGTCTGTCAATCTGTAAAAAGAAAAGTTTTTTTTTCACATGTCGCAGACTATCTCAGAAACTATTTATGTCTATTACATAAAACTTCACACACAAGACGAAGGGTGTATCATGCGCTTGTGGTGCAGCTGTTTATTGTGAAATCGACTCCAGATGTCTGTCCCCAGGACAATATATTAAACAAAATTGCCGTGAAGAGACACGCTCGAGAGTAAAACTTTAGAAAAAAAATCCAAAAATATAACGATTTAGAGAACTTAAGCATTGTTAAGGGAGTTCGCTTCTCAGTTTCAAAGTAATTAACTTTTCAAAACACTAGCTTATAATACTAGGGAATTAATAAAGGAATCCAAAGAGCAAAAACAATATATAGGTCACCGTGCTTGTTTTCGAGATATAAGCCATTGACATTTTGGCGGGCAAATATTCTCTCTTGACTTTTCATAGCTTTATCATTGACAAGTTCTCAAAACCTGTTAAAAAGTAATATAAATTTTATAAGACTTTTACAGATGGCTTAACATTATACATGTAAAAGATTTACAAAAAGAAAAATGGGGGTCACCGGGCAATCTTTTTCAAGGCGTTCTAAGGGATAAAACCAGAGAATTCTGAAAATCTGACAAAAAATCCAAAACATGACAAGCCAGCTTTCTTAAATAAAACAGCTGAAATTGACATAATGTACAACCTCAGTTTTGTAACGTTTTTGTATTTGTTTCAAACTTGAACCATGCAATAATTATTTAGGTTAATCCCTTTGCACTAAAAATAAAAAAAGCTTGATCATTTTAAAAGATTCTTCAGGATTCATACGAAAGTGTTATTTTTCAGCACTGAGATTTAAGGTGATAACCTATTATGAATATTGGGTTTCGTTAAAAAAAAAATATAAACTCCATAGTTTTTGCACATTTACTCTATAGTCCCTTTTTTTTCAAATCAACACAGTCGGTTAAGCTCTATCACTTTTAATAAAATAGAAACTTGTCTTATATTACTACAGAGAGATTTCTTGTTTACGCGCAACTTTTGTTCTTCAATTTGAAACGCATTAGGGATATTGGCCTAGTTACGGTTTCTGAGCTGTTTGGAACAATCTGAGCGAGTTCATTTGTTTTTGTTTTATGTGATATATTTTGAATTTAAATCTAATTTGGATGTCATAATAATGCAACAAATTTTGCAAAACTGATACATTTGCACATTGCCAGAGCATCTTCCAATATAGGATATTATGGATCTACATAACTATGTTCACACTTACCTATTATGACTCGACTGTTAACATTGGCTGATAAGTTATGATATAAATGGTATGTTATTTCATAATTTTTTCAGATGGGTCACAAAAAACCAGTAGTTGTGGCTATCGAAATCGGAACAAATAAAATCAGTACTGCTTACTTGGAAAGAAGAAGTTATGAGATTTATATTAGTAACGGTGAAAGTAGTCCTACCGACGTTAATACGGGCATGATGGAAGTGTGGTTGAACGATGAAAATCGTGTTAGACTGGATGCGTGTGTCTTATTGCAACCAAATAGATTAGTCCATTCTATCGGATACAGAGCGTTATGCAACTATAACGAAAATGCCGAAAATTTGACTGACTGGTACCTTTTTGAAAACTTGGGGGAAACGCTTGACAGAGAAAAGGTGAGTACTTCTTTGTATATATATAATTATATGCTTTGAGTCTTGTTGTCTTTTTTATAAGGTTTGATATTTTGATGCTTGTCGATCTGATTAGTTAAACCCTTCCGAGCAGATTTTATGATATGTTCTTTTTTGTTTTGTAACAACACTGTTCCAGGTCCATCAAGCTAATTTTATCATCAAACGGTCCCTTTTTGTCCTCTGAATCTCCTTTGTGAATTTGATATCTCACAATAATCTATAAGGATACTAAAAAGGGATATAAAAAGTCTCTGTTAAAGGGGCACTACTTACGATAGATATTAAAAATTAAAAGTATTATTTTTCATGATTGTTCAATCATTAATGAGAGTGAAAAAGTGAAATAATAATTTGCTTTTATCAGCTAAAATGGTTCCATTTTGTCAAATTAAACGGATAGTAGCTACGATTTTCATTAAAATTACTTTTTTAATCTATATGCCGGATTTTGTACAAAAAGTTTAATAAATATGATTAAAACAACTACTGGTTACTTTCCATTTATCATTTAGAAGCTTTTTAACGTTAACACCTAAATTTATTTCTTGTCTATAGATAATAATTTGATGTTAAGCCCAACCCTTATTCATATGACCTATGTTGATCTGAACTCTTCAGTTCCCAATGCGCAATCGCACATTGTGCCTCAAAGGGAAACTTGTCGAACAGGGGAATGTTATCGCGGAAATGGTACGTGAATTTACAGTTTCTGCGAGAAAAGAAACAAAAAAGAGGTGCAAACAAATTATTGTAAATTAAAAATAAAAAACGGCGATGAGATCGGTAATTAAATAATTCAAAAAACCTGCAACGCAGGCTAAGTCAAACAGAAGTAGCCAACGGTTTGCGTAACTTGTTTACATTTCTTAAAAATTCCAGATCATGTGAAAATAAATCGCAACGTTTTCATTATTGTCAAAAATATGTTAATAAATTTACGGGCAGGAATCTCCCACCTTAGAAGAAATTAGAAATCAACTTCCTACAATTTAGTATTATTTTTCACGTGTATCCTTCATGGAGGCCCCTATTCAACACACAAACACGTGTATACGTTATCGGCATGGTTTGGTCATACAAATGTAATAACAAGTGTATAATATCGCCATTGTTGGAGAATCTTGGGTTGGAATAATATGCCGGTTTTTGTTATATTTTTATTTACATAATTTGATAAATGGCGTCAAATATGTACGTTTAATATAAAGTAATTATCAAATACGTAAGAAAACAAAAAGCACGTGTTCATATCTATTTATATCTTGGTTAGCTCACTCGCTGTGTCGGCAAAGTTCGGGAAGTAAACCCGATGCATAATTAATGAGATGAATAGGCACGCAACACGATATGAATTATCAATTATTAACACTTCTGTAGTTTATGAAAACGTTCTAGCGATCTTATTGCTTATTTTTAGTACATATCTTTGATTTTTGCAGCTTAAAAACTTGTTCATAATTTTGTCAAAATCGTAGCTACTATCCCTTTAAGCTCATAAACATTGATAATGAAGTATTCACTTGCAAGTGAATAAGTCGACCTCATTTAATCCGTATTCATGTGAACTCCAATTTAACCCCGTAGAAAGAGATAGAATAACGCATGCATTGTCCGTGTACGGGTTTTTAAAGGAAAATAATGTCAACATTGAAAGTGAAAAAAAGGTAAATAATGTAATTAACTGATTCGATCCACACAAAATCATTCTCATAATAAAGGTATAAACGACGATAAACATACATTTTTAATCTATAATACAAAATTTAACAGACCTATAAAAATTTAATTGCACGAGTTGCTTAATCAATTTATATCCATGTTTATGTTTACATCGCTTATATGGTCATATAAGGTCAACTCGATAGTTAGTTAGATGGCGTCTTGGCTAAAATTAACACGAAACGAAGATACATCTTATTAAGACCATGTCCTCTAGATTGTTTATTTTATACTTTTGATAGTTTGGAAAAATGTTTTACATTGTTATGAATAAAATATGAGAATTTCTGTCAAATCGGTGACCACGAATTTGGCAGCTAGTGCCCCTTTAACACATTACATTTTTTTAAATTAATTTTGACTGATAATAATGTGATATAATTACAAAAGTCTAATAGTCTGTAAAGACCAGTTTTCTCTTAATTTGCATGAACTTTTACCCGACATTCTCTAAAAGTATGACTTGTATCTTAATTTTTCTTGACAAATTCTCATATATATTAAATTTGTATGAAATTTACTCGACATTTTCTCGACATTCTGAATATGGTCTTAAAATTTCTTGACAAATTCTTGACATTTGAATACTCTCTTGAAATTTCTCGACATATTCTTGACATTATCATTTTTTCTCAGAATGGCTTGACATATTCTGATCATTTTGAATTGTGTCTTAAATTTACTTGACAGTTCTGAGCTTTACAAATATCATGACCAATATTCATGATATAACTTTAATCTTTATTTCTCAATAAATGATATACTAGTACTGTTGTTTCAAGTTACACATCTTACAACAAAAATAAAAGTTGGGCATGTAAAATAATAAATCATTTTACAAATGAAAATATGAAAATGAAATCGATTTAAATGTTAAATGTTGGTTTTTAAATAATTACAAATTTTGATTCCTAAATATTAAAAATTAAATGATTTAAACCAAGCATACTGTGCTGTATACATATTTCATTCTACATTCATAATATTCAATGTTAATATGGTAAATAATTATTATAACAAAATGTGGCTTATACGTGTTATATAAACAGCAAATTGTGATGATATACAAATCATTCATTTAATCGAAGAAAAAATTGTGTAATGTCATCTATTGGAATATATATTAAGTATTACAAATGGACAGGATGTTCCCTATAAAATTAAGGATCCACACCCAAGAGTACACGCAACTGTCAAATTGAAAATTACTGCTTTACCTGTAATCAGCCAAACAACTGCTCAGTTGACCGACCATTCCACTACAATTTAAAAAGTTTATTGATAGATGAAAATGAAAATTATCATTTTGATGAAAAGAAAAAAAAATTAAAATGGATTTTCTTCATCAAAATTATTAAGTTAATTATTCAACTTAAAAAAACAAATTAAATAATTCCCAAAAATTTAAAGAAAATTACTATCTAGTCCAGGAATAATAAAAAAAATGTATTTATAATGGGTCCCATCAATGATGTCTATAGAAATCATTAGTCTCATGAAATGGATCTCAAACAGACATGCTTAACATAGATCTAAACATTTTTTTTTCTTTTCAGGAAGGAGTTATCACAAATACTTATTTTTGAGAAAAAAAATATAATATTCAACTCCCCTTTTTTTTAGCCACACAAACCCAAAAGATGAATTGTGTTGTCCAAAAGAGACACATGGTCACATTAAAAAATGAATGCGAACAGAAAGTCACAGGACATAAAGTCACAAATTTGGTAGGAAAAAAAGTCACAAATAATCTGTTAACAATTGTTTGAATATGTAAGAGAAATATATTATAATGTTTTACTTTTTAATATATATATTCATATTAAAGATTTTTATTCAACGAAAATAATCAGAAAAAGGAAATTTTGACTTTTGTCCTTTGGTTTTTTGTCTGTGTTTTTTTTTGTCCTGTGACTTTCTGTCCTACATTCTTTTAAAACTGCCTACAAGACACCTATTTTTACTAATAGCAAATTTGACTGGCAGTTTTGCAAATGGCAAAAATCTAAAGTTAAGACATCTCGTAATAAAAAGGAGTATTTAACAGCAATAGAATGTCATAAACAGTGCAGAATAAGTTTCTTCACATTGCAGGCAAAATTAATACTGTTGAGATAGAGTCAAGACATATTTAAGACTGTCAAGAATGTGTCCAGACATATTCAGACATTAATATTTAGAATGTCAAGAATATGTCAAGACATATTCAGACATTATTAAGCATATCAAGAATATGTCAAGACAGATCGAGACAAATTTAAGACAGTCAAATAATGGTCGAGACTAATCTAGAGTGAGACTCTTATCAGATGAAGTGTCGAGAAATTTTAAGACAATGTTCATACTGTCAAGAAACTTGTAAAGAAAAATCAAGAACCTTTTTAGACAAATTCATACTATGTCAACAATTTTTAAAAATCATTCAAACAAATTAAGAATTTCGAGTAAATATTCATGCAAATTCAAACAAAAAACTGGTCTTTTTAGACTTTTTGACTTTTGTAGTGTTATGTAGATAGCGTATGCGTCAACAATATCATTTGTTCTTTTGACTCGGAATTGCTCATTTAACCATATGAACAAATAAATGAACAAACATCGAGTCCATGATTAGAACAAATATATCTTTAGATCAAAGAAAACAGTCAATATCAACATAAAACAAAATATTCCTAACTCAAAGATCTCTACAAATAAAAAAAAAGGGTTAGCTGTCTTTGCACTACAATAGGACTTGGTTTCGTTGTGTATCTTAAAGTAACGTGTCTTTTGTTTAATTTTATGACACTGTCCAATTCATTGATCATCAATACAATTTTTTATGTTACCCAAACACGAATAATAATAAAATTTAAAGAGGTAGAGCCAATTTGCCGGCAATTTATTTCATTCGATAAGACAGGTAAATCATGTTTTAAATAGCCCGATAGATGCTAATTATAGTACATTAAAATACGTCAAATCATCTATTTTCATACCTTGAACAGGTATTCCTACAAAAACAAGGCCAAGACTATTGATTTTTTAATATTGATTTTATTTTACTATAAACACCCTTTATGCAATGTACCGTACCCCGTAACTTGTCAAGGAGCCAAATAATATCGAACAAATATAAATAGTGATTTTATCATCCTGAATATATGTATATCTGTATTTGTCCTGGTCTTTTAAGGTTTTATCGTCTATAAAATAAGATAAGATAATACATGTATATATTTAAACCGGAGAACATCTTACATTAGTTGGTCATAGATCACCCTGTGTTACTACCACATGTTATATTGCCTTTTCTTTCATTTTAACAAATCGGCCTTTCGTTGTGATACTATTACAACAGCTTCTTGTTGTTGTACCTACAATCACGATTTGTAGTGTAACTGATTTGTTCTGTAGGGTTGTTTTATTTTCTGATGACTTAGTTACCGGTGTAGGGACGGTGGTAAACATTTCAGTACTAGTATCTATACAGTTTGTGAATTTGCGACAAAATTGTTGTTGACTGCATTTTTTACATATAATACCATGTTCAAAAAAGGTTTCGAAAAATTGTTTTTTGTTGTTTTGAAACTTGTATACAATGGCCTTATCTTAAGTTATGTGTATATTACACCCCCTACATGCAGGCTTCGTTTCTATAGAATTAATTCTCGTGTTATTGGTTATGTACAGGCACCTACATCAGTTTGACGGCAGTTGTCCCTTGAATATATCTAATAAATGTAAACACATGAATAGAAAGTAAGTGAAGAGTATGGACAGTCATAGGATTGCACACAGTAAACGATACATTATTATTTCTTTGATACATGTAAAATGTTATACTAGTAAACTATATATTCAAAATGAACCAGAACGACTCTATGAATTAAGCAAACATCCGAAAAAATATGATAGAAACATTAAAATTTAATATAACAACACAAAAAATGCAAACATTCTGAGCGAGATTCGAACCCTTTCTTCAAAACCATAATTTCTTGGCAGTTCTGTGCTCTACCGATGAAGCTACGGCGATGCTTATCATTATATCTCTTATTTATAGAAGCTATATCGGTACAATTTATCGATGTTGCAATTAAAAAGTTGTTTTTTATGTAATAAGGACACACCAAACCAATTTCATTTTTGAGGGAAAAGGTTGTATGAATAACAACAGTCATAAAAAGCATAACTTTTTTTTGGTTTGAAATGTCCTTCTGGGGGGGATTCCCTCTTTTTTCCACCTAAAAACACCCGAAAAGCCGCATATTAGACTTTCATCCTTTTTGAGGGTTAAATTAACTATTGATCACACATATTATAATATATGAAAATCGAGATATTGATCAAAAAGCATTTTTATTTTTTGTTTTTATAGTAAATTCTATTCTGTCGGCACTTTTTGAAATTGGCCCTTCTGTGAAAAAAATCCCCGGCAAATTGTCCCTACCTCTTTACATTTTGAAACAAAACAAGTGATAAACAATATTTTTTAATAATAGAATATCACAAAACTCAACACATGAAATTTTAACAAATATTTGATATCGTACGTTTGACTCAGCATTCTTTAAACAAATGGGAATTTATGTAAAAAGCAAGATACTTTTATAAGTGCTCAGATTATTGTCCTTATGAAATAATGCATATTATACAAAGAATGCACACATATGAAACCATCAAAATAAAATCTGAAATCTTCATTATCATATAACTACTTGTAGTGTCTCTTTTACTATCCCTAGATTAAAAGATATTCGATATGTTTTTGTTTATTTTAAATATAACGCAAAACTATTCCTCAAACACCACACAATTACTGACATTACGATTTTGAAATATTAAATTAATAAATATTTATGGAGGGGTTTTTATGGCACAGGAACAGAAAAAAAGCAGTGGTATTTATAAAAGAAAAAGAAAAAAGAAATGAACAACAGCGAAAATCGTGGTCTAAAAACAAAGAAATTTATAACTAGCCAAGGCGAGCCTAAAAACAGAATGAAAAAACATTAACAAAAGAAGCTACGAGAAAACGAGATGAACGAGGACATGAAAAACACAGGAAAATTAAGGAAAGAGAAAGGAAGAAACTGTATCGCGCTAGATCAAAACAAGCAAAAGAAACAAATTTAGAATTTAATCACACAAATACACCATTCAAAAACAAAATGAGTCAATGGAGAGCTTTGCGAAAGATCAAAGTTTTGCTTCCGAAAACACCTACTAAGCGCGCCGCATTCATATCTGCATACATCAGAGATCAGAAATCGCCAACGATTAATATTTTGAGAATTATGAAAGTTATTACGACTCCCGAAGATAAAATAGATGATTCTATGAATTCTAACATAATAGAAAATATTCAAGAAATAATTTCATAAATGATTACTCAGAGAGCTACAAATGATTTGATAAGACTGAATCCAAACACGATATTTTCAAAAAAATTGAGGTTTCTCTTCATGTGACTCTTTTATACCGGCACGCGATCCTTGAAGTAGATGGTATCGAAAATTCAGTGGATAACCCTGTTATTATTACAGAAGAATTTTTCGTTATAAGGGAAGATGACAAACGTGACCAGTACTTCACACATTATGTCCAAAAATCAGTTGCAGAATATCTACATGAAATTAGCTACAATCCAAAAGTTATGCACGAATTTAATGATGGCTGTGCTACACAATACAAGAGTCGTCTTTGTTTTGGTCTTTTAGCAACAATTTTTTTATTTAGGATATAATTCAATCATACAAATTTTGTTTGAAACTGCGCATGCAAAAGGTGCCCAAAACGCGGCTGGCGGTAATATAAAGAAAAGGGCCGATTTGTCCGTAATCCGTGGTCGGTCATCCATTCAGAACGGAAAAGATTTATTTAACTTTTTTAATAATAATTTACAGAAACCAAAATCACTTGAACCGGCTGCAAGCGCAAAATTTTTCCTTGCTCATTTTGAAGGTCATTCACAGTCCATACCCCGTTTTGTGCCCAACTTCTATAATAAACACTGACGTTATCAATTTTAATGTTCTCATTATTCCATATAGATGAGAATATGACTTCCTCAAAATAGCGAGGATGTTGGAATCTCGACATGTTTTTCAAGGCACAAATAACTTCTTTCCAAAAAACGTTATCTGTTTTTTTTAGTTGTTCCAAAATAAGCCAACTCTGTAAAATTTATATGTTGTGTAACAGTAAATAATTTGATCCACTTTGAATTTGAATTAAATAATCTTCTAACCCGGTCAATTTAAGCCCTTGAATAAAATTTCTCAAATTAATCATTTTCAAACCGCCTCTGCAGTATTCCTTGATATAAGAGCTCCCGATTTACCTTGTTGGGTTTACCATCCCAAATGAAAGCATACATTTTACTATTGAGTTGTCGTAGTACATTTTCATCTGGACTTGGGATGGTAAAGGCAGCAACCATTTGATTTTCTGGGGGGGGGGGGGGGGGGCTATGGGGTTTTTTTTCTGGACAAGTCGAAAACAATTTTTTTCTTTCAATTTTAGCATTACATATAGTGGTAGCTGAGGGTGAAACAAACAATTGTTTTTTCTCAGAATCAAAAACAAATTATTTTTTTCTCCAAAAACTGGAAACAAACTTTTTTTTCCAAAAAAAAAACATAGCCCCCCCCCCCCCCCCTCCCAGAAAATCAAATGGTTTCTGCCTAAGAACAGATGATTCAATTTTGATACAATTAAAGATTTCATAATAGTTATTTTACCAAACGGAGTAAGCGACTGTTTTTACCATTTTTGTATAATACTTTCTATTTCTTGAATTCGAGGAGCATAATTTAGATTCAAATCAACACAAAAAGCGATACCCAATAATTTTAAGGTACTGGAACCCCATTTCAATCCCCACTTTACGCATATTTTATCTTGACTATGTTTTTTACTTCCTATCCATATAACATTAAATTTGTTTTTTATCTAAGTTAATTTTCAGTCCTGATATCTTAGCATTGAATTGTAAGATACGGAGGGATGCATTTAAAGAGGAAGGAGATCCATCTAAAATAAGTGATGTATCATCAGCATATTGAGACAATATAAACTCTGTATCATCTATCGTAATACCTTTAATATCATTACTATTTCTGACTAAAATGCCAAGTATTTCTGCATTTAGCAAAAAAAGGTAAGGAGACAAGGATCTCCTTGTCTACAGCCTCTTTCCACACAAAAAAAATCTGACAGACAGAGTTACTGTTGAAGAAATATTATTATAAAATGTTTTATCCAGTTCATGATGGATTCTCCAAAATTAAAATATTTAAGTGTCTCAAATAAAAATTACCAGGAGATAGAGTCGAATGCTTTTTCAAAATCAATCAAGAGTAATATACCAGGGATGTCATTTTCCTCTGTGAAATGTAAAATATCGTATATAAATCTACAGTTCTCCCAAATAAATCTCCCCGGAATAAAGCCTGTTTGGTCAAAATTATTTAGTTTATTAAGAACTGACTTAATTCCCTCTGCTATACAGCTAGATGCTAATTTATACTTGTGTTAGCTTACTAAAGGTAATATTACCTTCAAAAGAATCTTTTTCATTGTCTTTTAATTTAGGTGTTTGAAATGGTAATTCCCCTGATAGATTGACATCTTTTATACACTCTTGCCTTCTGTAAAGCTTCTCATAAAATAATTTTGTTTGCATCAATATTTCTTTTTTATTTTCTACTACAGTGTTAGCATTAATAATAATTTTTTTAATAGTTTTATTTATAAAATTTTGGGTTTCTAGGTTACAAAAATAATTAGTTGGTCTCTCTCCTTCTTCAATCCACTGGGTTCTTGACCTAACATATTGACCTTTAATCTTGTTTTGACGCAAAATTCTAAGTTCACATTTTTTATTCTCTTACTCTATTTCATTTATATTGTCCTCAGCGATTGTGATTTGTTCTAGTTTTTGTATTTCTTTTGTATTTTTTTCCCCCTGTTTTACCCTTTCCCTTTTTATATATGTCAAAAAGAAATAGTCTTACCTCTGATCTCATTGAGAAGTGTTTCAAACAATAACTGGTCATGATTGTGAATTGTATATCAAAATCATCAATAATACTATTTAAAGCATCTCTGCTATAACCTAGCACTGCATATTGCTCAACTGTGCTAATAATTGGGTTTTTTTAATTAATTTTACATATTCAGTATCTTGAAGGAGAGAGTTGTTGAATTTCCAGAGGCCCCTGTCTTTTATAAACTCATTTATCTTTTAATTCAAACTTACTGGTGAATGGTCTGATCTGTAGCTATTGCCAATGTGTATACCACATATGTCAACTATAAGGCTTTCAGAGATCAAAAAGAAATCTAACCGTGATTGTTTAAATGGATATTTTTTCACCGTGTAAATCTTTTAAGATCATGGTATCTCTCTCTAAATGGATCCACAAGAGTCTTATATTTTATAATTTCTAAAATTTTATCCCTTGATTTTGGATCATTTATATGTTTATAGTTATGGGTATCTAGGTCAAAATTCTGAACAAGATTAAAGTCCCCACAAATTAGACACAGTTGATTATCAAAAAGTCTATGATTTCTGTTAGTTTGTCATAGAAGCAAGGATTATCAGTATTCGGCCCATACACATTTATCAGAGTAAATCTCTTTTCTTCAATATTAATATCCAATCCCAACAAATTGCCATCCTCATCTTTTTTAACTCGGTGTATTTTATATTCAAAATTATTTTTAAACAGGATAGCAACACTTCAATGATTAGATGCGTAAGAATTGAGAATACATTGACCTTTACACTGGTTTCTTATCAGGGTTTCAACTTGTTCAAGTGTGTGTCTTGAAAACAAAATATATCAAAATCTTTTGAATGCCGATAATAAAAAAAATGTCCCCCCTTTTTCTCTCATTTGAAGTCCTTGAAAATTATGAGAAATTATTTTGATATTTTTACCCTCCATTACAATAATAAATCTTCAAAGAATTGAAAGTGGATAACTGCCAGCACAAAGGAATGAAAGGTTTAGTTGAGATATCAGGACTGTTTACATAATGCTCTTTTTGCTTCAAAAATATACCATATATGTGCCAAGTAATAAAATTCCATACCTTATATAAAATAAATACATGAAATAAACAAAAACAAGTTAAAGGGAAACACATTTAAAAGACTAAGATATTTCATATTCTAATGCAGATTTACACTTGTGGTCAAGGGGAGATAACTTCAGTTTGTTTTTAGTATATTACAGCTTTAATGTATATTGATCTACATCATTATTTGTAATACATGTCATTATCTTGACACCTTCATTATAAAATATCTATTCAAATTGGTAAACTATGTTATACATTCAATGATTCAATATGAACAGGATTAATATGGCAAAAGAGAAGAGATCACACAAGAACCACGTTACCACAAAATGTCCATTGTTTTGTGCTCTCTCATCTGATCTGGTCAAACTTGCCTAAAATGTATATCCCCATCAGTACTGCATGGTGTCAACTGCAATTCACATCTCAATGTAAGCTTACACAAGGCATTATAAACATAGATAAGAGAGATCTAAGAATCACTAACATATAATACAGCTCACTTGACACTAATGACAGTGATTTCCTCTAAAAAATCATGCTTGGTGTATAGTTTAAATCCAAAGTTTTTGTTTTTGAAATGTAGAGTTAAGTGGTAATGAATGATACATGAATAAAGGATATATACCTCATTATATTTTACTTGAAACTATCAATGTTCTGACCGTTACACTTTTGAGATGTTAAAAGATTCAGTAATAATTTTATTGGACTGTTTAAGAAAATTTTGTCTTACATTTCTGTAATTGTGTATGTACAAGTTTTAACCATAATGATGCCCATTGCCTAAGCTACAATGTATACCTCAAGCATACATTTACTTAATATAATACGAAACAAGTAAAACTAAATCAACAAATTTAGCATATAATATTACATATAGTAGCATATATATAAGTATCTCTAACAAGCTATGGCGTGCATTTACTAAACATATGAAAAAAGCAAAACTTAAACAACAGATTAAGCATTCATATACATGTAGAATATAACTATATATAACGAGCTAAGGTATGCATTTATGCGGCAAAAAGGGAAAGCAAAACTAAGATTGCAAAGTAAGCAAATTAAACTATTCTGCTAAAAGTTAAGCAAAGTCAAAAAGATAAATAAAAAGAAGAAACCAAAATGAACACAAAAACCTTTTTTTTTTCTTTTCTATACTTACTTCAAATGTTCATATCAAAGCCAGCAAAAAGAGATCTGTCATTAAAGCATCATTGATTTACTTAAATTATAGTACTTTTTTTTAATAAAGATTAATGTAAGAAAATATATGCACTGTAAACACAAAGCTAAATTAATTTTTAAATTTTGTATTTATAAACTATGTTTTTCTTAATGTATATATATTGCAGACAATAAACAGTTATTCCCATAACGACCAATTTTCTGTGTTGTTTTTACGTGTCTCTAAAGTCACATGGGCCCCTTTTGCTCTAATACGCGTTTGCACTTTGTCCCTTTTCTAATTGTGAATGCGTTATGAGATAACAAGAATCTTTCCTCCTTCATAGAAAATTGCAGGTCATCTAGTAAGGGAATCTCTGTTCCCTTCAAGTTGTAGGCTTTGGACATTACAAGTTATTTACCCCCAAAATGAACAAAAAAAACAAGAATATGCTTTGGGCCCTTCCCATGTGTTGGAACTCTTTGCGTGTTAGTAACCGGCATGGAATTGGCTTTTGGAGCATCTCTAAGCAACTTTTCAGAGAATAGCTTTCGTGTTGTTGTATCGACGTTTTCCTCTGGATTGCTGTCATTTATACCATAAATAAGTATATTATATTTCCTGTCATGCTTTTCGAGTAAAGTGGCCTTTTCTTTAAGCTCATCAATTTGCTGTTGCAAATCAGCTTTTTGTTTGAATAGCTTTTCATTTTCTAATTCTTGAAGCTGTAAATCCATACCTTGGACACCTCTTTTTAGCTCTGTATAATCATGTCTAAGAGTTTTCATTTCTTTGTGCGACGTTTCAAACTTAACATTGAGGACTTTAGCATCAGCTTTAACCTCATGTATCATACTAGTGAGGTTACGTTCGACTTTAGTTAACTGTTCTGAAAAAACTATGACTTCTTATCCACACCCATAAAATGGGATTTTAATTCCTAAAATTGTTCTAGTGATACTATATTCGGTTATGAACACCTATTATGTAAATATTTACAAAATGTATAAATGCAATGTCAACGAATATATATATACTGCACTCTACACAGGGTCTTCATGTACGATAATTTTGTAAAACTATACATGTAGTAAACAGTTTGTTTTGAATTGGAGCTGTATCAACGTTATTGTTCGTTACACCAGAGACATATAATACAATATATGTCTCTGGTTACACTGATAAAATACAGTGTTTAATACCACACAAACTATGATTTTTTTTATAGTGTTATAGAAACACAAAATGTTAATTCATCGATCATGATATATGATATATTGACTCCGTATAAAGTAGCGTTCACCTTAATATCCTCATCCTTACATGTAAATCATTTAGCCACCTTATATTTGTGTGGATATTATATATAGTCATTGAAAATAATCATCTCTACAACTTTGGACGACTCTACATTCCCTTAAACTGTCAAATATCTCAGTTTTTGTTGCTACAAATTTTCATTCATGGGCGCAGCCATTACAGGGGAGATAAAAAAAATCTTTCATTACCAAATGTTAACAACAGAGACCTAGTTTTTATTCCTGATTGGAACATATAGAGCGACAAAGCAACGGAACAATCAGAAACTATCCCAATTTCCAACATAGTAATAATTAAAGGAGTTCAAACGAGTCGAACTAATATGTATACTTCAATAATTACATTAGATGTATGTTTCATTATGATACTTTATTCGGATTGGCTAACTGCACATCACTTGTTATTCCTTTAGCAATTGCATTACTCAATAAAACTTTTCAATCATGATAACACGTGGTCCCATAATAAAGTGCACAGGTGAATTAAATAAAACAATTAAAAAATTCGTGTTTTCATGATCATAGCTAAAAATGTAATTATAAGTTACTGTATTGAATGCTTCTTTTTGTAACTTCACAGGGTTGAAAAAGCGTTGACCGTGCGCACATTTTTAGAATGAAGCGCGAAATTTCGCGGTCTTACAAAATGTACTTCGGTCAACGCTTTTACGCCCCAATGAAGATACAAAAAGAAGCATTCAATTCTTAATTGTACTTTGATAAAATGAACACTTTTTACTCATTTCGATTAAATCAGATTTAATTAAGCAAAGCTTATTTCAACAACTTATATTGGAAATATCTCTGATGAAAATAATGCATATAAATATTGCAGAATGGATTTTCAAATGACACTTTGCTAGCAGAATCAAGGAGTTATACGGGATGTAAAGTAAAGAAAATGAAAGCTTTGGATGTTTTTGCAGCTCTTATTAGTTACATCAAAGGAAATATTATACTACAAAAAATCAAAGAAAAAAACATCAGTATTGAGGATATGTATTGGGTGATAACTATACCAAACATCACAGCAGAACAGTTTATTCGTGATGCTGTAACGATGGTAAGGATTTTCAACTAACACATAAAGTATAATTTCTAACACATGGTGCGTTCGATTCCAATTTTAAATGACTGAGAGTTTCAGTTTTCCTACCAAGGGAGTGGTTATTTCCAGACACGCCCTTTTCCTCCTCAAATAAAAACTAACTGCAACAAAATAACCAATTGCAATAGCGATAAAGGTTGGGTTATACCACAATCAATCAACAATTATATCATGTGTTGGGTGCATTGTCGTTATTTGATCTGAAAAGTCACGATTTACACAAAAGGAGTAAAACCTTAAACTTCATGTGGTCCCCTCGGGTACACCGTTTAAAACAACAAGTATTGTCAGGTATATATACACGAACCTTAAAGGGGCACTAGCTACGAGATATATAAACAATCTAGAATAGGATTTTTTTAGTTCAATCATTAATGAAAGCGAAATAGTGAAATACTTATTTGCTTTTAACAGCAAGTATGGCTAAATTGTGACAAGATAAGCTAAGAAACATGGAGTCCGTATTCATGTGAACTTCAATTTAACCGCATAGCTAGAGATGGATAACGCATTAATCGTGCGTGATCTGTCCCAAGTCAGGAGCCTGTAAATCAGGGGTTGTCGTTTGTTTATGTGTTACATATTTGTTTTTCGTTCATTTTTTTATATAAATAAGGCCATTTGTTTTCTCGTTTGAATTTTTTTACATTGTCATATCGGGGCCTTTTATAGCTGACTATGCGGTATAGGCTTTTCTTATTGTTGAAGGCCGTACGGGGACCTATAGTTGTTAATGTCTGTGTCATTTTGGTCCCTTGTGAACAGTTGTCTCATTGGCAATCATACCACATCTTCTTTTTTATAAATCATTTGAATGACTAATTCGATCGACAAAAAATCGTTCTCATACAGGTAAAAAAGATGATAATTTGTTCAACTGATTTGTATAGTTCGTTCTAATGTTGTACTTTTATACCACTGTCCTTTGTTAGGGGGTAGGGATCCCGCTTACATGTTAAACAGAGCTATATTATGTATGTATGTGCCTGTCCCAAGTAAGTAGCCTGTAATTCAGTGGTTGTCGGTTGTTTATGTATTACATATTTGTTTTTTGTTCATTGTTATGCCCCATTTATGAGCATTATGTTTTCTGGTCTGTGTGTCCGTCTGTTCGTCCATCCATCTGTGCTTCGGTCCGTCTGTCCCTCTTCAGGTTAAAGTAAATTACACGAAGGCATGTAGGCAGTTGCCTCCTATTGCGGGCTGACAAAAAAAGAAAGAAAATGAACAAAAAAAAAAAGATTTAGCAGTATTTTAATAGCACTGTTTGTTAGTTTATCCAACAAGGTAATTAATCATAATGGCAGGATGTGTACGATATTTACATCTGGTAATTTTCTCTGAAAGGTACCCAACTTCTTCGCACACGTAAAATTATTGCTATTAATGTTTTACGGATTTTACTTGCTACCACGGTATTTTTGTAACTTGACGGGAGACATCATAGTATATGCTACAATGTACATTGCTATAATATATTGTACTAGTAGATAAATGATATCCCATACCCTGGAGACTTGCCACAAGAAGTTCACAGACGAAATACTTTTTCGTATATTAAGGAGATTGTGTCAAAATGTACATAAGAGTCAGCAATCAAATTCCGGGTAACAAATTAAAACTGAGGAAATTACATCAAATATAAGAGGAGAACTGCGACACAACACTTATAAGTAACACACACATAAACGAACTACAAATGTATATTAAAAAAATTATAACAATGGCCATGTGTCTGACTCAATTCGTGTAGTAGAGTCATAAAGCAGGCTAAAGCGTAGAAAAATCTTACTTTACCGGCACCCCTAATCTAACTCTGGTGTATAACTGTATTTGATATATTTCAAGCGCTTATTTATTGAAATGTAAAAAAAACTCTTACAAGTGGTGGATTCTGGGGAGGTTCATTGTATACAGGAAAATTGCCAGAAAAAAAATCATTTTCTGCATAAAATGGATAAAAAGAAAATCGCCTCACTCCGCTCGGCAGGTTGCCTCTCCTTCAAAGGCAGGAATTTTACGGCCCTGGAATTAAGATAAAAATTTGCCAGTATGCCGCGTTGGAATGAGAATGTATGAACAGGTTGGACTCAAAGCCATATAACATGGGGTGATCCCATGTAGGGTTTAACTCGTTTTGATCGTTTAAAAAACAACAACAAACGAGACACAACGTTTACAAAATTTTGGTAAGAAAGAAATGCGGCCTAAGTTATCAGTGTATATAAAGTGCGAATCCAGTTTGTTCATTTTCACTGTCGTGTCGTTTGCGAGTATGTCTATTGTAGAATAAACCCCCTTGGATGACGGGAAAAACTACGTTTGTATACTATGAAAATACGAAATAATTTATTTTTATGTATCTTTTAACACAATTTAATTAGAATAAAACTCACCATTAACCTATACAGTCGGAAACCCGGTTGAAATAGAACAAAAGAATCGAAGCTCTTTGTTAGAGAAGGCGATAAATGTGTACTGTAATGTTTACTATAGTGACAAACATTTTAAAAGTTTATAGAAACAAACAAAATTACAATTTTCTTCTCAATTACGAAGTGTTTTATTTTAAAAACACCATATGCATACGTTTTCAATTTATCTAGTACATAGTTAAGCAGAACTATTAGATATCAAGTCGACGACATGGATATCTTTCAAGTTGGATGTAGAAAATGCATATCCTCCGATTTAAAATTTGTATTTTACCACGGACGGAAAACATATCAATCTATTAGTTCAGTAATTTTCGTGTCTGTCCTTCAATTATGTGACTCAAGAAAAAAATCCAAAAAATGGGTAACAATAGTATCGAAAAAAGACAATCGAGTGCACCTTTTTATGTTAGGGTGTGTTTGAGTTGAATATTTTGTCTTGATATCGTACAAAGCAAGAATATTTCACACATCGTCTCGCTTCAGATTCTATCATTTTTATATATCAAAGCTACAGGTTGACTTTATAACATACAAAACAAAATCACAGTACTAAAAGATGAAATATATGGGTCAAGTGAAATACCTATCTGTTTTATTTTAAAAACACCATATGCATACGTTTTCAATTTATCTAGTACATAGTTAAGCAGAACTATTAGATATCAAGTCGACGACATGGATATCTTTCAAGTTGGATGTAGAAAATGCATATCCTCCGATTTAAAATTTGTATTTTACCACGGACGGAAAACATACCAATCTATTAGTTCAGTAATTTTCGTGTCTGTCCTTCAATTATGTGACTCAAGAAAAAAATCCAAAAAATGGGTAACAATAGTATCGAAAAAAGACAATCGAGTGCACCTTTTTATGTTAGGGTGTGTTTGAGTTGAATATTTTGTCTTGATATCGTACAAAGCAAGAATATTTCACACATTGTCTCGCTTCAGATTCTATCATTTTTATATATCAAAGCTACAGGTTGACTTTATAACATACAAAACAAAATCACAGTACTAAAAGATGAAATATATGGGTCAAGTGAAATACCTATCTAATGAATCACAAAAACAGAGTTGGTGTGTTTGAATAGCTATTTTTTTTTACTGAAAGTACTTGACGACAGTCTTTCAAGTTGGATGATGAAAATGCATATCTTCGAAAAATTATAATTTTTTGTCTGTGATAACTAGAGTTTATAGTCTTCAATCACTAAAAAAATCTAGTCTGCCCTTCCACGAAATATTTAATTAGAATTTTTTTAAATGTTTATGAATTTTCGAAAATTCCACCTGACAACCGATCAGACAAATGTTTTAAGTTGAATAAATGCAGACAATTGGCACTCACACCACATCTCATTGGCACTCACACCACATCTTCCTATATCTAAGATCATTAACTGATGCTCATTAGCTAGTTGATACATTTGTCTTTTAAAATACAACTGACATATAAGGATCGTAATGGTGCAATGTGGATAAATTTATCGGTTTCCAAGAGCAAAATTGGTAGCGCGTCATCCCTACAATGGCTTCCATTTCTACGATTGTGAAAATGAACTGGCGTATGGGGAGATAATTTTGACGAAGTAGAATTCTGATAATTTTCACAATTATACCATGGTTTTGTTGTATATGGTCTTCGAAAAGAAAAGGAAAGATAGGGAGACCTGGCGTTGGCCTCTAGAATTTTTTGACACAAGAATAGTGCGGGGCCACTAAGTTAAACTGCCCGCTTTGTAACAGCCGATTTAAATGAATGCCTAGGGGGGTAATCGAACCCACGGACACCAACTATGTTCTCCGAAAATGAAATGTCCATTCGTTTTTGATGTTTTTTGTCATTTGATTTTGCCATGTGATTATGGACTTTCCGATTGGATTTTCCTCTGAGTTCAGTATTTTTGTGATTTCACTTTTTCCTATATTTTAAAATCTCAAAAACAACCAAACGAATGGGTAAAATATCTAATATATATTACTTTAAGATAAGCGTTGATTTTCAGTTATTGAAAAATATAACTAGATTGTATCATCATAGGCTCCCATGTACAGCTACATTTTAAAATTTGCGGCGGCTTTTTTTTAAGAGGGATAGAAAAGCGGGCACGACTCTTTTAAGGAGCTTCATATATGATAAATAATTAGACTTTTTATAACAATATAAATGTTGAACCGTTAAATTTGATAGCACTGGTTACTCAAAATGAAGCTCAAGTTTTTGTATAAAATACCTATGATCAATATTTGATTATAATCGTGATAATTTTAAAATCCCATTTAATCAAAGTCTACAAAAGTATTGGTTATATTTGCTATTAAACAGCTTTTTTCTATTAAACGCAGTGAAACAATTAAGGATAAAGCTTTGCACAAAGTTTCTCCTTGGTATGTGTACAAAATGGTCCATCTCTATTATTCATTAGATTTTTTGATACTACTGCATTTTGAAATCTAGTAATTCTGCAGAAGGGGTCATAACCCTTAATAGCTTTGGAGAATTTATTTTCTCGTTTTTAATAAAAACAATTTAACATGTCGACCGTTGAGATGAAAGTTAAAAATAACCCTAAATCTGGGATTCCAGAGAGCTTCCAAATATCAAAAAAATTTGTGCATCCATTTCCAGTAAATCTAATTCCTTCACCATTTGTTTTTTTCTAGATCTGTAACGTTATCCGCCAACCATGTAAATGTACATCCTTCGGTGTCGAAAATTCAGGTCTAACTGATATTCCCGCGGTTTCAGAATCCCGTGCTTATTAAAGAAAATAGGCGGAGCTTTGTGTGTAAGGCCCGAAAATGGTTATCTAGCTGATTCTTAACAAAGTTTAACATTAAAAGATGCTTTACCACGGCCACCAATCCAACTAAGTCATAGACAAATAATATGAAATCAAGTTAATCCGATTTCCGAGTATGAAGTTAAAGTAATAAACAATCAAGAATTGCTATACATTCACAATGTAAGTCACCAATTTATATCATAAGCTTTATATTTAAAAAAAAAACGAGAATGTCATTCGACCCTTTATTTTGTATTCCTTCATATGTTATATTTATTTATCATATATTTAGTACAAAATACAGCTATTTTGTATATCTAATAAAGGTTCGTTTTTCCAGTCTGTATCACCTACCCTGTATCGCATACCCCGTATCGCATGGCTAAACCCGTATCGCATACCCCGTATCGCATGGTAAAACCCGTATCGCATACCTTTTTTTTTTTTTTTTTTTTTTTTAAACTTAAGTCAGTTATTTAGGTTTTTTCTTGCTAAAGAATTTTTTTTCTATTAAAAAAAAAAAAAAAATATATAAAAAAAAATTAAAAAAAAAAAAAAGATTTTTTTTTTCTCTAAAAATAGGTCAATTTTTTGAAAGACGTCATTGTTTGGTATGTAACGTCACGAACATCAAGTTTTTACAACAATTTTTTTGGCACACTAAATGCAACTATAAAAAATACAAAACACTCAATAATACAATAATAAACAAAATATTTTCAAAACAACAGATTGTAAGGTAACCTAGGTGCTTCGTATAAATAATTGAGCAGTTATTTTAAAGCTTTGAAACAAGACAAAAGCAGAACTGAAGGTAACCCAGTGCTATGGATCAGAAAACAGTTCATATAATATAAAACTCTTCTGTTGAAATATATGATAAAGCGTATAATACATGGCAAAATCCGTATCACATGCCGTATCACCCTCGACCAATATCATCCCTCGGGCCTAAAGGCCCTCGGGCTGATATTGATGTCTCGGGATGATACGACATATGATACGGATTTTGCCATGTATTATTCTCTATTTATCCTGCAATTGGGTGTCCTACTATACAGATACAGCCCTACAGATATCGCTATGCTGTATCTGTATACTATACAGATATCGCTTTAAAGCTCCGCCCACTGCTGGACTGAGTATTGTTTGAACCTGTGTGACCTCAGAATCAGTATTCCAGTTGCATTCCAATGACGATGACAATTGTCGATTTCAAAACTTAAATGTGTATGATTGTGTTACAAAATCAACCATGTCAATTTCAGCATGCATGTTTAGTGAATGTCAAGTCTGAAGCGTAGGCAACTTGTAAACTTCTGTTTCAAAACAGTAGGTCCGGTAAGGACCGATTTTGGCCTCAATTTTCAGGTTCATCTAACGAAAGTTTTTGGACACTTTTTAAACACTTAAGTGTCTATTTCAATTGATTCGATTAGTTCATGTGAAAGATTTTAATTGATTTAGTCATTAAAAACGCTCTGATTCAAGCTTAAATATGAAAAATCTATCAAATATGCAAAAAAACGTCATTTTTCAGATGGTTTTTGTCAAAAATGAAAGTGGCCGCTACCGTGTTCATCCTCAACCTTTATAAATGTTTTGTATTATCATCAAATACAACTTACTTTTCAATATTATGAATGAACACGAATGCGGCCACTTTCATTTTAGACGGAAACCGTCTAAAAATTAACCAAAATGCTAAATTTTTTAAGATTTCAGTAATTTAGCATGACTAAATGATGCTAGAACGCAATATTTCTGCATTGTATTGTCAAAAAACAGCTCATATTTATGTAGCAGAAGCATTTTACTTTCCAAAATATAGCTTACAGATTACATTTTCACAATTTTGTAAAACTGCTATATTTTAAGGCCAAAAAGAGGTCTTACTGAACATACTCCTTTGACAATGTTTTGTTATTTGTTTTTACCGTTGAAATTAGTTGTTATGTTAAAATAGATAATAATTATCCACCTTGAGCGATGTATTATTGTTGACCATTCGAGATTCTTTTTTGCGAACCCGTCTTCAGCGTAATGTGTGATTTTGATATTACTACGCGGGCCTCAAGGGATTACAAATCGAAAATAAATGCTAATTATGTTAGTTTTTGTGTCTTTTAAAACACAAACAATATACAGAATTAATTGCAGGATAAAGACAATAACTTTTTAGTGTCTTTAAATATCAGCTGTATTTGTACTCGGCTCGAAACAGGTGTAGTAGCTCGCGAAAAGCTCGCATACACCTTGTTACCTAGCCTCGTACAAATACAGCTGATATTTAAGGTTCATGTGGACCCTATGACTAAAATGGCCGTATTTTCACCTCAAAATTTTCTCTGAGTCCAGACAAACCTGTGCACCTGGGAAAGTTTTAAGGCATAGCATGCCCTAGATAAATAGAATTCCAATGCATTGTATGATTTAGAAAATTCATAACTTAACTGGATTTTGCCATACACTTTTTTTCGTCTCTACAGAAGATGATAAAATTAACTAACAGTTGGATTTACCTTGATATGGTCCACTCAGGTACACAGTTTAAATATCCAATTATTGTCCGGTATCTATTGTTCATCTAATGTCCATGTCAATTAAAAATGCTCACTTTAATTTTTACCTGTGGGGAAGTTCTCAAACCTGTTTCCCAACTTAGTTTATTTTGGCACCTTCTGGAGGAATGAAAAAAAGTGCACGGCAAAATCCTGGCAAGTTATTATTTTTTTAAAACATAAAACGTACTTAAAATTCATTTATCTAGGGCATGCTATGCCTGAAATTTTTTACAGATGCGCAGGTTTGTCTGTACTCAGAGTAAATTATGAGGTGAAAATATGGCCATTTTAGCCATAGGGTCCACATGAACCTTAAAGACACTAAACAGTTATTGTCTATGTGTTATCACAACTTTGTTGTACATTGAGTAGTATTTTTACTAGAGGTCGGTCATTTACAAACGTATCAACCGTATCGTATACGTTGACGTATCCGCATCCGCAGATATATCGAAAAATATTATGTGATCCCGAGCTATTTATAAGATCATGCTTCATTTAAAAAAAAATCTAATTGGAATCTCTTCGAAACAATCAAACATACACTTTCAATATTCAATATTCATGAAAGTTGTGTTTTCTAAAAAAAAAAAGTTCTACTTTTATTAGTCCTATAACATATGACCTCGGGGGCATTATTCACTATTTATGGCACCCTCAACGGAGTTGGGGTGACATATTGTTATTCTACGTTTCTTTTTGTTCTTTTTTTTATTATTTTTCTTCCACTATTTTTGTCCGGAGCAGTTCTTGGAATAGAATGAACCAAAGTTGATGGAACTATGGTATAATGTTGACCACCATGCGAAGTTGTCCTTCTGACTTTGGAATGGTCAAGATGGCCACCGTTACCATGGAAACAGAACAAATGTGAAAAAATCCAGTTTTTTGTTTTGGTGAACTGTTTGGATATGCTTTATCTCAGAATCATTATATTTTAATACAATGTAGGTGCCCACTATATACAGGTGTTGGATGATTTTGGTGATCATTGGAACTACTATGTTGCCATGGAAACTTCACCAAAAATTTCGAAATTCTCAAAATGCTCCAAACTTCAGGAAACTTCACAGTAACGATGAGCAACATTGGAAGATGTGGAATTTGGCGTTGGAATTTCCAAAATATCTGTTGTTACCATGGAAACAATGCAAAAAGGTCAAAACTTTGAATTTTCACAGAACATTCCAGAACATCAATGTTAAATTTATTCTAGAGACATAAAATGGTATATGATTATGGAGGGAAACAATTGCAGCAGGGGTTTGACTTTGGAATATTCAAAATGGCCGCCGTTACCATGGAAACAGCAAAAATATGAAAAACTTCAAAATGCTCTAAATTTAATGAAACTTATAACAAATGTTGCCTACCTTGTGTAGACTTGACTTTTGAGTTTGGAATTTTCAAAATGGCCGCCGTTACCATGGAAACAGCAAAAATATCCAAAATTTCAAAATGCTTCAAACTTAATGAAATTTTGCAAAAATGTCACTAGACATCTGTAGATGCACTATTTTGCCGCTCACCTGGCAATGGGGGAAGGGTGCCATCCGTTATTGCTAGCAATTACAAATCTAGTTATTATTTTTTTTCTTCCACTTTTTTTGTCCAGCTTATATCTTGGAATTTTATGAACCAATGTTAATGGAACTCAACCATAATGTTGACCAGCATGTGCAGATTTGCAATCGGGGTATGGCACCGTCAAGATGGCTGCCGTTACCATGGAAACGAAACAAATGTGAAAAAATCCCGTTTTTTGTTTTGGTGAACTATTTGGATACTATTTAACTCAGAATCATTATATTTTAATACAATGTAGGTGCCCACTATATACAGGTGTTGGATGATTTTGGCACTCATTGGAACTACTATGTTGCCATGGAAACTACTCCAAAAATTTTAAAAATCTCAAAATGTTCCAAACTTAATGAAACTTCACAGTAACGATGAGCAACATTGGAAGATGTGGAATTTGGCGTTGGAATTTCCAAAATCGCTGTTGTTACCATGGAAACAATGCAAAAAGGTTAAAACTTTGAATTTTCACAGAACATTCTAGAACATCAATGTTTAATTTATTCTAGAGACATTAAATGGTATATGATTGTGGAGGGAAATAATTGCAGCGGGGGTTTGACTTTGAATATTCAAAATGGCCGCCGTTACCATGGAAACAGCAAAAATACAAAAAAAATCAAAATGCTTCAAATTTGTTGAAACTTATAACAAATGTTGCTCAGCTAATGTAGACTTGACTTTTGTTATGGAACTTTACCAAAATGTTAAAGACCATGTGCAGAAGTGCAGTCGAGGGTTGGCATATCCAACATGGCTGCCGTTGTCAAGGAAACAGAAAGAATGTAAAAATGTAATAGAACATTCTAGAACATTGGTGTTAAAGTAAATCCACGACCATTAAATGTTATATAATGGTATTATTTTATGGCGAGCACAATATAAAGCAGCAGTATGACTTTGGAATTTTCAAATGTTGCCATGGAAACTGTGCAAAAAAAGCAAAATTTTGAAAATTCTTCAAATCTGTATGAAACGTTACAGAAATGTTAACTTGTTAATCTAGATGCGGCTTTCAACTTTGGAATTTCCAAAATGGCTGCCGTTACCATGGCTGTTGTTTAGTGGCAATTGGTGGACCAGGGTGACATCCGCTATTGCTTGCAATGGCAATTCTAGTTCTATTTGCTGTTCTGATATTTTCTTTTTACTATCAATGTGCCACCCGCATTCAAAAAAAAATAAAAATGAAAATATCAGTATAAAAACGTTAAAAATTGAATAAGAATGCGAAGTCATATGTTATAGGACTATACTTTTATATGCCGTTTAAAAGGTGCCAATGTAGGGCAGGTACACGAATATCGTACACAATCCTTTAATAATCTAGTTTAAAAATATTTCAAGATCTAACATGAATAAACACAAAAAAATCAATTGTACTTTTTTTTTATACATGTAGGGAACTTTGAATATTGTTCATTTGCGATGTTATCATAAGAGGTAATAGAAACACGAGTTGTCTTCAGATGTCATATAAATACATGTACATGTAATAAAACAGTACTGAGTATCACTCTATTTGTCAAATAACGATTTGGTTCTACGTGAGCACAAGTTCATACACCGTGAAACAAACGATTTTACCGTATTCACTCCTATCATGTCTTTAAACTGGTCCAACTATCCGGATTATCTTTAAAAGTCGGGTTACATATATTCCACAAAAACTCGAAATTTCCTTATTGTTTTGTAAATTTATGTATTAGAAATTAATCAGTCGCCCATTTGCATTACTGAAAGTACATAAAATTAATCTTTCGGGACCACATACTGTTTTTGGTATATCTGCAGATGCGGATACGTCAACGTTTATGATACGGTTGATACGTCTGTAAATGACCGACCTCTACTACAGCTGTTCTCCCGGTAAATAACGATTATACAATCTGCACGAAATTCTTACCGACATCTTATGCTATTTGTTAATAAGACACGTTATACACGAGGTCTGGTACATTGATTGGTCGGTGTGATATATAGATTAATTCTAAAAAGCAAAATACTTTAAAATTGTACTAATTATCAAATTATCGCAACACAATTAAAAATGTATGGTTAAGAAGGACCATGTATGACTTAAAAGTAACGAGTATGATTAAGTGAGAGATATTTTAGTTACCAACATGATGATGTTCTTTTATACAATGTCAATGTTAATTATGAATACATTCATCTTTAGGTACCGTCCTTCCTTTAGAGGATAGATATCTAACAGTAAGCATGAAGGTTTAAAATTCATCCCTGTTAATGCGGATGCGCTCGACTCTTATCTTAATTGACTGAAATTGCTAGTTTTTTTTTTTACCGAAGACCGGAGTCTCTACTGGCAGCCTTCAACAAATAAATGAAAAATTAATAGTCGAAAACTGAGCTAGCAAATTATCCATTTGACAAATCACGCAGATCAAAACTACATTATTTGCCTGGAAATGCAAATAATTATTGCGCGTATCTATTTTCTATTTCTCGTTATAATGAGGTTAGCAACCTGCATATCATATATACATATTCTCGTCCTAATTTCATTAAATAAAGTAATATAAGTTTAACAGCTTCTAACAATCTAACAATGATTATAAAAATAAGAATACTCGCTCGGAATAGTAAATAACCTCTCAACCTGAACCTTATATAAAGAAATGGATGTCTTTGATGAAACGTTAAGAAAATGAGACAGCAAACAAACTATAAAAATAATCAAATAACCAACATTGATCGAAATCGTTTTTTTCTTTGGCGACCAATTAAGCAATATGGTATCTGTAATAGAGCAAATCTAAATTTTTCGTAGTGTGTTCTTGTGTTACCATCAACTCATATTTGGTACGTTTTAATCCTATATGATACCTTCAATTCATATCCTCCTAATTTAAAATCGATAAAATGACAATAAAGACATATATACACATCTCGCAACGTATAATTGATTTATATATCACAATGCTTATTACAGGTACCAGTACTCAATCATGCATAACGTGTCTTATAAACACATTAGTAAGTTGTACGACTTTGCCACCAGCAGAGCAATAGAAAAACAGTACATTGACGGGTGTTACACGGACTCTTTTACGATGATACACGGACTCTTTTTTGTTGTTACACGGACACTTTTAATGAATAGAATCACTCGTGCATGATCAGCGAGTTCATGGGCACTTCAACTTTCAATTAGATTTGAACTTTTTGGTTCACCGACATATTTCCTGTCTTTTTATTAAACAAAATATTTACGTAAGCATCAATAGCTTTTTTCAAACATTTCCAGTAAAATACTATTCATATCAGTACACTAAGAGATTATACATTTAACTTCAAAAAGGGGGGGTGGTCAGGTTTTCTCCTCTAAAAAGATATTTTGATCCCAAATTCTATGAGAAAAAAGTTACAAATATAGATTTATTTCGTCTTCAAGCCATTGTTCAACTACTAAATTGTCTATTCTTCTTACCAGCACACTTGGTACAATTAAAAACCTTATAATAAATTGTTCAAATAAGGCCTTCGAAAATAGTGGAATAAATTACTTTTGGAGTGTCAAGAACTCGTTGGAAGTACTTGATAAATTGCATGCTCATATTGGTGATTTTGAATCTGTTCAAAGTTTTGATTTTTCTACCCTGTATACCACATTGCCTCACATTCTCATTAAGAAAAAATTCACACACCTAATTAAATGGGCATTAAAAAAATCAGAATGTGAATATATATGTTCAAACTCTTTTAGGTCATTTTTTAGTAGCAATAAACTATGTTAATTGGACATGCTTTGATACTATATATGCCCTTGAATTTTTACTAGATAACATTTTTGTTCGCTGTGGGGATTCCGTATATCGTCAGATTATCGGAATTCCAATGGGGACTAACTGTGCACCACTTATTGCGGACCTCTTTTTGTATTGTTATGAGTTACAATTTATGACAAAAATAAGCAAAGACCCATCAAAACAACATCTGATAAACAAATTTAATAATACTTTTAGATATTTGGATGATATTTTGGCTCTCAATAATGACGACTTCAGTATGTATATTAATGAAATTTATCCTGCTGATCTTACTTTAAATAAAGCTAATACTAATAATGACCACTGCCCTTTCCTCGATCTTGATATCTATATCACTAACGGAAAGCTGAATACTAAAATTTATGATAAAAGGGATGATTTTTTTATTTCCTATCGTTAATTATCCGTTTTTAGATGGTGACGTTCCCTTGTCACCATCTAACGGTGTTTATATATCTCAACTTGTACGATTCGCTCGTGTTTGTAACAATGTTTTAGATTTTAACGAGAGAAATTTAAGTATTACTGAAAAATTATTACACCAGGGTTTTCGATATCACAAACTAGTCAAAACTTTTACTAAATTTTATCATCGGTATAAAGACATCATTCGTAAATATAGCTCAACATGCAGACTTTTTATACGTTCAGGTATTTCACATCCAATTTTTTATGGAAATATTCTTTATAAAACACAAAGGTGTCAGTATTCACCTCAGAAACTTTCAAAACCTTTAAATATACTGATTAAGAAGGGATATAATTACGATACTGTTGTCAAGTCATTAAAGATTGCATATTTTGGCGTTAATATTGAGTCACTGATAAGGTCTTTGCGTCGGAACTAAAGAAATTTATTCTAAAAACAGTTGTTGGCATGACACGGGTTATGTTCTTCTCATATATGTTATGATGGTATGATACTAAACCCCTAACGGGAAGGATTGTGCCTGATGTTCATATGATGAAATCATAATCTTTCAGTCAGTTTAATTGAAGTCTGGAGCTGGCATGTCAGTTAACTGCTAGTAGTCTGTTGTTATTTATGTATTATTGTCATTTTGTTTATTTTCTTAAGTTACATCTTCTGACATCAGACTCGGACTTCTCTTGAACTGAATTTTAATGTGCGTATTGTTATGCGTTTATTTTTCTACATTGGTTAGAGGTATAGGGGGAGGGTTGAGATCTCACAAACATGTTTAACCCCGCCGCATTTTTGCGCCTGTCCCAAGTCAGGAGCCTCTGGCCTTTGTTAGTCTTGTATTATTTTTATATTAGTTTCTTGTGTACAATTTGGAAATTAGTATGGCGTTCATTATCACTGAACTAGTATATATTTGTTTAGGGGCCAGCTGAAGGACGCCTCCGGGTGCGGGAATTTCTCGCTACATTGAAGACATGTTGGTGACCTTCTGCTGTTGTTTTTTATTTGGTCGGGTTGTTGTCTCTTTGACACATTCCCCATTTCCATTCTCAATTTTACTATGGTCAAACAGATGACAAATTGATGTTCTGCATGATTCCTGATTTTCCGAATACCGTATATTTAAAAGTGCTTATTTAAACAAAAATATTTGGGTGATGGCGTTGAAAAGTAAATAGTTGATATACTCAGACACACCCGAAAAGAACATACCGCCCTTTTATGAAGCAAAATAATCGGTAAAAAAATGGTTTCTTCAACGTATGGACATGCATAGTATTTTGAACAAATGCTGAAAGTAAAGAAATGATGATACCGACGTTTATATTTCAATAAAAACGACAGGAAATAAGTAAATAAAAATCAAATCTTATCAAAAGATAAAATGCCTATCAACTTACCAATGCATGATTGATCCTATAAATAAAAAGTGTTCGTGTAATACACGTCCAAATAAGCAGCAAATCTAGAGGAAAATCATTCAACTTATGTCATCAATTTTGGACGGTAAGCTACGATTGGATCATATAGTAACACGTGTTTAATCCCGATCAACACTTGCAGATCTAGACACGAGCATGAATTTTTAAATAAATCCAAGTATACTATGTCTGAATATATATTATATTAAGACAAAATCCATTTTTTTATAACATTTCATTCACTAATGAATTAGGAAATTCATTCTTTTGATACATTTATATTGTTATTGAATTTATATATACATAAACAGTGGAGATCACTTCTAACCTCTCATTAAATCTGTCAGAATCTGTAAGTAGAACTGTTCTAGACAGTACGTAGAACTGTCAGCCTGACACCTTTAAGTCAGTTCTAGCTATAACAGTTCTAACCTAGAACAGTTTTAGACAGTTCTACCTAGAAACGACCAATTCTTTGGTCAGTTCTACTTCTAGAACAGTTCTACGGTTTGAATTGATTACAAATTCTACGGCTAGAATTAATTTATAAATTCTATACGGCTAAAATTGATTTATAAATTCTACGGCTAGAATTGATTTATAAATTCTACGGCTAAAATTGATTTATAAATTCTACAGCTAGAATAGATTTATAAGTTTCAAGAACTCTTGGTTTAAATGCCTAACCATATCCGGTGAAGGGAATGGTTGTGGATTTTGACTGTCACAGAAGAAAACGTTTTTCATATATATATTGATTTGTGTTTTCTCGTATAACATTGAAATATTGATAATTTAGTATTGCTGTAAATAGACATTGATCGTTTGTCGTTAAATATAGCAGACTTTAGTTAAATTTGATGCAATTTTAACGCATCAGTTTTTCTCGCCCTTTGACTGAGTGTTGCAAAATCGGAAAATATCTAAATTGTGTAGCCATCATTAGCCATCGATACCATATACATTTATAATCATCATCAATATTGCTTGAAATATTTGCGTGTGCATTTTATTACCTGCTTTTAACATTTGACACTTAACTTTTCTGTGTATTCTCACCTAGATTCAATATTGTCTGCTTCATTGTCGCTGTGTAATACCCGTATAATATCATATATATATATATATATATATACAACTCGTCTAAACATCAACCTAACAATGTTAGATCTGTAAATTTGCTTTCGCAAATTTTTGGTTCTTCCCTCGCCGGGATTCGAACCCATGCTACTGTGATATCGTGACACCAAATCGCCTGCACTGCAGCCGTCCCGCTAGACCACACGACCACCTGGGCTCTCAAAAAAAGAGCTTTCGGTGGCCATATGTTACCTTTCCACGTCAGTTTTAATCTAGCGGCGTACTACAGTACATGATATATAAGGCATGAAGATGTTATTGTTACAGATCAGCTAAATTATCTATAGTAAAGGATCCTACAAATTAATGTAAGATACAGTCACAGAAAATAATTATATTCATAAGTACGTCTGAGTCAGTGACAACCCTACAACAGATGTATCCATCGGATCGCCATCAATGATGGTGATACATGGCTGTGTACATAATGTATATACAACTCGTCTAAACATCAACCTAACAATGTTAGATCTGTAAATTTGCTTTCGCAAATATATATATATATATATACAACTCGTCTAAACATCAAACCAACAATGTTAGATCTGTAAATTTGCTTTCGCAAATTTTTGGTTCTTCCCTCGCCGGGATTCGAACCCATGCTACTGTGATATCGTGACACCAAATCGCCTGCACTGCAGCCGTCCCGCTAGACCACACGACCACCTGGGCTCTCTAAAAAGAGCTTTCGGTGGCCATATGTTACCTTTCCACGTCAGTTTTAATCTAGCGGCGTACTACAGTACATGATATATAAGGCATGAAGATGTTATTGTTACAGATCAGCTAAATTATCTATAGTAAAGGATCCTACAAATTAATGTAAGATACAGTCACAGAAAATAATTATATTCATAAGTACGTCTGAGTCAGTGACAACCCTACAACAGATGTATCCATCGGATCGCCATCAATGATGGTGATACATGGCTGTGTACATAATGTATATACAACTCGTCTAAACATCAAACCAACAATGTTAGATCTGTAAATTTGCTTTCGCAAATTTTTGGTTCTTCCCTCGCCGGGATTCGAACCCATGCTACTGTGATATCGTGACACCAAATCGCCTGCACTGCAGCCGTCCCGCTAGACCACACGACCACCAGGTGGGAAATCCGGATATGGTGTACTAAAGAAATATTGACACCGAATGTTTGTGGCACAACATCCTGTCCACAAGTTAACAATTTTTTTTTTTCTGTGACGTATTAAATTTATATTAACATCTTGTGATCAATTTTATTTGGCAATCGTCAATGGCAGTCAGCAGGGTTAAAGAACATCAGTTGTTCGACCTGTTAGTCAAATGCGTTTTGTTTAAATATACTTTTTCACGCTTTTGGTCTTTTGGAAAATGTTGTTTGTGCTGTTTTTAGACCCTTCTACAACGAAATTTGTTTGACATGCACACGTATAAAAATTGCGGTTTTTATCCAACGCAGTCATAGGTTTGAACGTAGTTTTCAATTTAGACTCGTTTATATTTTTTGTTTGGGCATGTATCATATTTTCCCTCCGGTTTATATGATCCGTTCATCCTATATATTGACTCTTAAAATTCAAGAGTTAATCTAAAAATGAGGGTACTTTCTCTAAAAAATGAGGGTACTTTTTATATGGCCTTCCAAATACCGTTTCGGTCCCTAACATCACTGAAGAGACATTTATTGTCGAAATCCGGATATGGTGTACTAAAGAAATATTGACACCGAATGTTTGTGGCACAACATCCTGTCCACAAGTTAACAATTTTTTTTTTTCTGTAACGTATTAAATTTATATTAACATCTTGTGATCAATTTTATTTGGCAATCGTCAATGGCAGTCAGCAGGGTTAAAGAACATCAGTTGTTCGACCTGTTAGTCAAATGCGTTTTGTTTAAATATACTTTTTCACGCTTTTGGTCTTTTGGAAAATGTTGTTTGTGCTGTTTTTAGACCCTTCTACAACGAAATTTGTTTGACATGCACACGTATAAAAATTGCGGTTTTTATCCAACGCAGTCATAGGTTTGAACGTAGTTTTCAATTTAGACTCGTTTATATTTTTTGTTTGGGCATGTATCATATTTTCCCTCCGGTTTATATGATCCGTTCATCCTATATATTGACTCTTAAAATTCAAGAGTTAATCTAAAAATGAGGGTACTTTCTCTAAAAAATGAGGGTACTTTTTATATGGCCTTCCAAATACCGTTTCGGTCCCTAACATCACTGAAGAGACATTTATTGTCGAAATCCGGATATGGTGTACTAAAGAAATATTGACACCGAATGTTTGTGGCACAACATCCTGTCCACAAGTTAACAATTTTTTTTTTTCTGTGACGTATTAAATTTATATTAACATCTTGTGATCAATTTTATTTGGCAATCGTCAATGGCAGTCAGCAGGGTTAAAGAACATCAGTTGTTCGACCTGTTAGTCAAATGCGTTTTGTTTAAATATACTTTTTCACGCTTTTGGTCTTTTGGAAAATGTTGTTTGTGCTGTTTTTAGACCCTTCTACAACGAAATTTGTTTGACATGCACACGTATAAAAATTGCGGTTTTTATCCAACGCAGTCATAGGTTTGAACGTAGTTTTCAATTTAGACTCGTTTATATTTTTTGTTTGGGCATGTATCATATTTTCCCTCCGGTTTATATGATCCGTTCATCCTATATATTGACTCTTAAAATTCAAGAGTTAATCTAAAAATGAGGGTACTTTCTCTAAAAAATGAGGGTACTTTTTATATGGCCTTCCAAATACCGTTTCGGTCCCTAACATCACTGAAGAGACATTTATTGTCGAAATCCGGATATGGTGTACTAAAGAAATATTGACACCGAATGTTTGTGGCACAACATCCTGTCCACAAGTTAACAATTTTTTTTTTTCTGTGACGTATTAAATTTATATTAACATCTTGTGATCAATTTTATTTGGCAATCGTCAATGGCAGTCAGCAGGGTTAAAGAACATCAGTTGTTCGACCTGTTAGTCAAATGCGTTTTGTTTAAATATACTTTTTCACGCTTTTGGTCTTTTGGAAAATGTTGTTTGTGCTGTTTTTAGACCCTTCTACAACGAAATTTGTTTGACATGCACACGTATAAAAATTGCGGTTTTTATCCAACGCAGTCATAGGTTTGAACGTAGTTTTCAATTTAGACTCGTTTATATTTTTTGTTTGGGCATGTATCATATTTTCCCTCCGGTTTATATGATCCGTTCATCCTATATATTGACTCTTAAAATTCAAGAGTTAATCTAAAAATGAGGGTACTTTCTCTAAAAAATGAGGGTACTTTTTATATGGCCTTCCAAATACCGTTTCGGTCCCTAACATCACTGAAGAGACATTTATTGTCGAAATCCGGATATGGTGTACTAAAGAAATATTGACACCGAATGTTTGTGGCACAACATCCTGTCCACAAGTTAACAATTTTTTTTTTTCTGTGACGTATTAAATTTATATTAACATCTTGTGATCAATTTTATTTGGCAATCGTCAATGGCAGTCAGCAGGGTTAAAGAACATCAGTTGTTCGACCTGTTAGTCAAATGCGTTTTGTTTAAATATACTTTTTCACGCTTTTGGTCTTTTGGAAAATGTTGTTTGTGCTGTTTTTAGACCCTTCTACAACGAAATTTGTTTGACATGCACACGTATAAAAATTGCGGTTTTTATCCAACGCAGTCATAGGTTTGAACGTAGTTTTCAATTTAGACTCGTTTATATTTTTTGTTTGGGCATGTATCATATTTTCCCTCCGGTTTATATGATCCGTTCATCCTATATATTGACTCTTAAAATTCAAGAGTTAATCTAAAAATGAGGGTACTTTCTCTAAAAAATGAGGGTACTTTTTATATGGCCTTCCAAATACCGTTTCGGTCCCTAACATCACTGAAGAGACATTTATTGTCGAAATCCGGATATGGTGTACTAAAGAAATATTGACACCGAATGTTTGTGGCACAACATCCTGTCCACAAGTTAACAATTTTTTTTTTTCTGTGACGTATTAAATTTATATTAACATCTTGTGATCAATTTTATTTGGCAATCGTCAATGGCAGTCAGCAGGGTTAAAGAACATCAGTTGTTCGACCTGTTAGTCAAATGCGTTTTGTTTAAATATACTTTTTCACGCTTTTGGTCTTTTGGAAAATGTTGTTTGTGCTGTTTTTAGACCCTTCTACAACGAAATTTGTTTGACATGCACACGTATAAAAATTGCGGTTTTTATCCAACGCAGTCATAGGTTTGAACGTAGTTTTCAATTTAGACTCGTTTATATTTTTTGTTTGGGCATGTATCATATTTTCCCTCCGGTTTATATGATCCGTTCATCCTATATATTGACTCTTAAAATTCAAGAGTTAATCTAAAAATGAGGGTACTTTCTCTAAAAAATGAGGGTACTTTTTATATGGCCTTCCAAATACCGTTTCGGTCCCTAACATCACTGAAGAGACATTTATTGTCGAAATCCGGATATGGTGTACTAAAGAAATATTGACACCGAATGTTTGTGGCACAACATCCTGTCCACAAGTTAACAATTTTTTTTTTTCTGTGACGTATTAAATTTATATTAACATCTTGTGATCAATTTTATTTGGCAATCGTCAATGGCAGTCAGCAGGGTTAAAGAACATCAGTTGTTCGACCTGTTAGTCAAATGCGTTTTGTTTAAATATACTTTTTCACGCTTTTGGTCTTTTGGAAAATGTTGTTTGTGCTGTTTTTAGACCCTTCTACAACGAAATTTGTTTGACATGCACACGTATAAAAATTGCGGTTTTTATCCAACGCAGTCATAGGTTTGAACGTAGTTTTCAATTTAGACTCGTTTATATTTTTTGTTTGGGCATGTATCATATTTTCCCTCCGGTTTATATGATCCGTTCATCCTATATATTGACTCTTAAAATTCAAGAGTTAATCTAAAAATGAGGGTACTTTCTCTAAAAAATGAGGGTACTTTTTATATGGCCTTCCAAATACCGTTTCGGTCCCTAACATCACTGAAGAGACATTTATTGTCGAAATCCGGATATGGTGTACTAAAGAAATATTGACACCGAATGTTTGTGGCACAACATCCTGTCCACAAGTTAACAATTTTTTTTTTCTGTGACGTATTAAATTTATATTAACATCTTGTGATCAATTTTATTTGGCAATCGTCAATGGCAGTCAGCAGGGTTAAAGAACATCAGTTGTTCGACCTGTTAGTCAAATGCGTTTTGTTTAAATATACTTTTTCACGCTTTTGGTCTTTTGGAAAATGTTGTTTGTGCTGTTTTTAGACCCTTCTACAACGAAATTTGTTTGACATGCACACGTATAAAAATTGCGGTTTTTATCCAACGCAGTCATAGGTTTGAACGTAGTTTTCAATTTAGACTCGTATATATATATATATATATATATATATATATATATATATAATAGCTTAATTAACCTCATATATGACTGAGAATAAGCTCAGAAAATATTTAAGGAAGTCGGTGAGTCCAGAAAAGGGGGTAAAATTTCGTACCCCAGTGGTATTGTCAGACAGTAAAGGCATTTACCTCAGAGACCAAGCAAATACATCTGAAATAGACCGCATAAGGTGGTGGGTCAAAAGAGGAGCAAAATCAGCTGAGAGGGTTGCTTGGCTACGAGACCATATTAAAGATTATATTGTTTATCTTGGCCCCATTCACATATATATTTGGCTAGGTACCTGTGAGCTCACATCGATAATAGACAACAAGGGCAGGATTTCTCTTTCCTCTTATAACAATACCACCGTTTAAAATATTGTCTATCAATATAGACAGATAGTAGATATACTCTCCAAATACTTGTCATATAGAGTCACCTTCTTGAGCATTCCTATATATAGCATCTCGCTCTAAAACCAACATAAAAAAACACAAAGATACTGCAACCTTCAACTATCAGGACAATGATCTCCGCCATCAAATTGATAGACTAAATTTCGAAATAAAAGATCTCAATACATCACTTAATTCTGTCTCTCCAAATTTCAACTTGGATATTCTGCACAACCCCAGCAGGCTAACTTGTCGTAATTCAGGCTCAATTACAAGATTTCATTATAATTTAGATCTTTACAGAGACGGAATTCATCCTGATAGGCTATTATCCAAAGTTTGGCTTAAAAATTAAAAATTCAAATGTGTAAGGACTGCTGGACTGGAAATCAGATAACAGGCAACTATATTTTACTGTACATTGGTATGAGTGGGAACCTCCACTCTACACCATTCCTACTGTATAACACAAGACACTTCATGGTATGATTGGGAACATCCACTCTTAACCATCCATACATTACGGAAACGACTAGAGTGACTTTTGATGTACATATAATTTTAAATCTTCCATTCTAGAGTTGAGTTATTTTGATAAAAAATATTTGTGTATTTTATCCAAACGTTTTTACCTGTATTGAATATATGCCTAAATTTTATTGAATTCGCAATAATATTTTATCTTCCTGGATATTTTAATTGTGCTTTGAAGATCGATTTTTAGAATACTGTACTATAAAATCTACACCGGGTTTATGGTATGAGTGGGAACCTCTACGCTACACCATTACTACTGTTTATTGAAATAGCAAATTCACACAATTTGGCTCGATAAAAAGTTATATTTAATATATACTTGCTGCATTGCAGAGCAAGCCGAGCACTTGAAGAAAGTTCACCTAAAACGGAATAATTTGGTACGAGTGGGAACCTCCACTTCAAACCATTAAAATCAGTCATCTAATACTCTCTCATCATCTCCTTAAGCTGCTCACCGTGAAGCAGTGTCTTTTTTGGTACGAGTGGGAAGCACCACTCCACACCATTATAAAAAGATATATATTAATCTCTCATCGTTTCAATATTCAACACCTGATATCTTCTGATCATTGTCCTCTAACATAAAATATTAGCATAACCAAAACAGCAATTTAATTGGTACGAGTGGGAACCTCCACTCCACATCATCATAAACCAACATTTTTATTCTCTCCCTGCCTTCTCAAGTAAATTTGCACCGTCTCATCATACATTCAATTTCAGCTTAGTTAGTAATAGCGACTAATTTGGTACGAGTGGGAAGCTCCTCTCCACACCATCTTGAACCAACATTTTATACCCGCTCATTCCATTCTTCAGTACTCTCATCATATCGTCTAACATTCAATATCAGTATAATCATTATTAGCGACTTATTTTGTACGAGTGTGAACCTCCACTCCACACCATCCTAAAACAACATTTTATACCCGCTCATTGCATTCTTCAGAACTCGCATCATACCGTCAATATCAGCATAATCAGAAATAGCAATTATTTGGTATCAGTGGGAACCTCCACTCCACACCATCATAAACCAACATTTTTATTCTCTCCCTGCCTTCTCAATTTCGGCATAGTTAGTAATAGCGACTTATTTTGGTACGAGTGGGAACCTCCACTCCACACCATCTTGAAACAACATTTAATACTTTATATACCCGCTCATTTCATTATTCAGTACTCTCATCATATCGTCTAACATTCAATACCAGCATAATCAGTAATAGCGACTTATTTGGTACGAGTGGGAACCTCCACTCCACACCATTCTAGCTTACCTTCGCATACTTTCTCATTTCCTCCTCTTATAGTATCTCATCATATCATCAAACATTCAATTTCAGCATAGTTAGTAATAGCGACTTATTTGGTACGAGTGAGAACCTCCACTCCACACCATCTTGATACAACACTTTATATCCGCTCATTGCAATCATCAGTACCTTCATCATATCGTCTAGCATTCAATCAGCATAATCAGTAATAGCATCTTATTTGGTACGAGTGGGAACCTCCACTCCACACCATCCTGAACCAACATTTTATACCTTATCGCATCTTCAGTACTCTCATCCTATAGTCTAACATTCATTATCAGCATAATCAGAAATAGCGACTTATTTGGTACGAGTGGGAACCTCCACTCCACACCATCCTGAATCAACATTTTATACTTGCTCATTGTCCTCCTTAGTAATCTCTCATCATCTCATCAAACATTGATTATTAGCATAACCAGAAACAGTGACTTAATTGGTACGAGTGGGAACCTCCAATCCACACCACTCTTTACCAGCATTTTATACTTCCGTAAAGCATTCTCTACTAAAAAAAAATTCATCATCTCAACAAATATTGATTATCAGCATTACCAGTAATACCGACGTATCTGGTACGAGTGGGAACCTCCACTCCACACCATTCATAACCAGCATTTTATACTTCCGTATAGCATACTATAATATTCTCTCATCGTCTCATCAAACATTGTTAATTGGCGTTACCAGAAATAGGGACTTATTTGGTACGAGTGGGAACCTCCACTCCACACCATTCATAACGAGCATTTTACACTTCCGTATTGCATTCTCTAGTATTCTTTCATCGTCTCACCTAACATTGATTTTAAGCATAACCAGAAATAGTGGCTTACTTGGTTCGAGTGGGAACCTCCACTCCACACCATTCCTAACCAACATTTTTTACTCAGGATTTGACATTAACTATATCATAACTCGAAATAGCAACTTATTTGGTACGAGTGGGAACCTCTACTCCACACCATAAAATAGAAGAAAATGGAAGAAAATAGAGTATTAAGATCAACTAGGGATAGGATACCTACCCAGGTATTCACACCATCTAAGGCCAACGTAACAGTTACAAATTATGTCCTTAATGAGAAAAAAGTTGTGAAACAACTCATTGATGCGACAGACAGATACATTTATGTACATTTCGAATATAAGCATGGTAACATCGTGTTAGAATTTACGCCAGCTGCATATTTGCACTTTGCTGAATGTGTTCAAGCTCATTTCTCAAATCACGCAATGGTTGATTGCAAAAGTTTTGAACGAAAAGATAAAACAGGGAAAATAGTTGAAACCTCCTTGTCAGTTCTTAAAAAAGAAAACTCCAAATTTCAGCTTTACAGAAGTAACATGTACAATTCTACAATGCGGGTAGCAGTGAATGGAAAATCACATATGCTATTCATTGATGAACTAAAAGCCATAGCAAACCTGATGTCGAACAAATCATCATATCAACAACTGAACAGTAAAATTCGTGAAGCTTGTCTCAAACTTGTAAATAATACTGTATCTCATTTAAGTAATTCATCTACAACCGACATATCAGCACTGTCAATAACATCAGGTAGTACCAATGTTGATATCTGTCCAAAATGTAATAGAAAGTGTCTGAGTAAATGTATTGAATGCTCTGTTTGAAACCCGTGGATCCAATTCAAGTGTGAAAAGCTCAATAAGTAACAAATATTAAACACACTTGAGCAATCTCCTGATGTTCCATATGTATGTTCAATATGTACAAAAAGACAAGGTAATGTGTCATCAAATATGATCAGTTCTACCAGCCTACCCCCTCCTACCAGCGGCAAGAGTGTAACATCAGATGGTGTTGGGGAAACCGAGTCTGTACAAAAGAGCCAACAGATCAATTACCCATCTGTTACTTTGGCGGAATCAATACTATCTGAGGAAGTTAACATTATATCTGAAAATATGATTGAAAACTCAAATCCATCAATCAACTCTGATAATCAAAACCAGAGTAGAAATATAGAACCGGTAATAATTAACCCATCTAAATCAATACCCAAAGCCACTGATATTATATCATTAGAACAATTGCCAGTAAAACAATTCAAAACAGGGGAAACAAAATCAAATCTAAAGAAAAAGAGCTAAGACAAAAGGAGCTCCGATTGAAGAAATGGGAAGAGGAGTTAAAACAACAAAGTGCAACAAACTCACAAAATTCAAGTGAAAAGGCTAAACTTCAAGCATATATCATGAAATTAGAAGCTTAGATTAAAGAACTAGAGAAAAGCAATAGAATTCTTACAATAAAAGTAGCTGGAAATGTAGACAGTTCACCAACAAATGTTACAAATAGAGATCTTCCAATCCCAGACATGCTGAAACGCCATACAGAACATATTGTAGAAGCTTTTCCAATGCACATTGAAACTCAACACCTGCAATCTAAAATATAAAGTATGGAAAACATCTACAACCTTAATAGAAGAGTTTCTGATCTCGAATTCAACTCCCTAAAGCAAAGACTAAGATGCACTAGAATTGTCAAAACAACATTGGCCATCTCCTCAAAGTACTGGTAATCATCAATATCATGGGTATCAGAACTTTATACCTGGACAACACATGAATGAGTATCAGAGTCATATACCAAATCCCCATGTAAATGGGTACCAAAACCATAAACCTGCTCCTCAGGCAAATGGATACCAGAATCATGTCCCAGGTCTACAAGTAAATGGATACCAGAACCATATCCCAAATCCAAATAGTAATGGGTACCAGAACTATATACATGTACCAGGTCCACATAGAAATGGGTGCCATAACCATACACCTAGTTCTAATGCTGATACCGGTAGTTACTCTAATAAAATACCTAATCCACAGGTATATGGGTATAATAATCTTAAACCCGGTATGCATATGGGAAATGGTCAGCTGACACCTAATGTACCAATTAATGAGTCGCACCAACGGGGACAATTACCTCAAAAGGTGAACATGCCACATATGCATAACCACAATAGTAAGACCTATCCATGGAATTTACCACCACCCTGTTACATGAAAAATCAACCAAAGTCTGCCACACAGTCTGATCTCGAAACAAGGCACGAACAGAAAACACCGACGATGGAAATTAACAAAAGCTCCATGAAAAATATGGTAACAGGCTTCCCTCTTCAACTAAGCTCTATCCTGTCTAACAACCCTCCAATTGATCCACAACAACCAAATGATGCTGGACATTCTAGTGCGGTTACACAAGATTTGGATTATACAACGGTAGAAATTGAAGACAAAATCATACATCATGATCAAATCACTTCAGAAGATTCAGAGAATAGCTAGGAATTGAAATCAGTGAAAGATCAATCTGTGGTATCCACCCTTCCTGTGACCGCTGCTGCTGACATAGAACCTTTGTTAGTCACAGGAAATAATAACCAGGAGGAGCATTTTTTTATGGGGTAACAAAGCCTCAGAAGGACCTAGGATAGACCCTGAATCACTACAAGCATTTGACATTGTTTCTTTCAACTGTAAAAATGTGCGAAACGACATGGACTGTATTAAAGATATTTTTTTAAAGAAAATTCCAAAATCTTTGTTTACAAGAACACTGGCTTTTTAATTTTGAGAAAAAAAGCCTTGATGAATTTTTTCCAGGGTGTGATTGGACAGCTAAATCAGTAGATGAGCTCAACCCCATCGGACCAACTCAGCGACCATGTGGATACGGTGGAGTTGTCATACTCTGGAGAGAAGACATCAAGCATTTAATAGAGAGACTTGAGGAGGGCAATGAGAGAATCGTCTGTGTCAAAGTAAATGTGTCACCTAAACCGTACATCCTAATGTGTGTATACATGCCATGCAGGGGTTCCAAGTATGTTAACTCCCAGTTCAATGATATACTTGACCCATTAAGAGAAATAATTAATAAGTACTCCCCAAAATATCAATTTGTCTTGTGTGGTGACTGGAACTGTGATATATCTAGTAGATCCAAAAATATAAAATTGTCAGAAAGGCAGGCTGCCCTGAAGAATTTTCTCCAAGAGACAAATCTTACCTTCAATGAGACTGATGTTACCTTTATACATCCGAATGGCCAAGAAGTCTCCACAATTGACTATATCTTCAGGAGCAATGAAATAGATCCAGATCTAAATCTCACAAAACTCCTAGATATGTTGCCTTCAAATACCTCAGATCACCACCCCATTCATACTACTATACAATGCCACATTGAATAAAACATTAAGAAAGTAGAGTAGAATCAGTATCCATCAAAAGTAAATCGGTTCTAAAATAGACTTGGAAAAGTATCAAACAGAAATTACAAATAAAATTAATGAGCTGGAAGCCATAGAAAAAATTATTGCATCAAAGATCTCATCCATGCTTTAACTGTAGTCCAAGAAATTTTTTCAAAAAAGTCCAAACCTCATAAACAAAAAAATACTCACATCTGGAACGATGAGATAGCTCTTGCAATGTTAAACATCAAGAAAGACTTATTTGATTGGAAAGAGGGTGGTAAACAAAAATCTGATAAAAGTGCAACTCTTAGAAAAAACTCTAGATCAGAACTTCGTAGAGCAAGACGGCATGAGATAGCTTGACAGAGGGATGAGAAGTATGCCGAAATTATGAATACACGGTCCGGAGACACCAAATCATTTTATAAGTTAATAAATAATCAGCGCAAGCAAGGAAAGACCTCTATAGCTGAAATTATAGTACAAGGAAAAGTATATGACAATACAGCAGAAGAAATAATAAAGGGGTGGAATGAACATTTTGCTCACCTGGCTACTCATGCTGCTACTCCTGAGGCTGACCATACCAACAGGGAGGCAGACATTGATGTCATCATGGAATCTTGTCTTGACGACTCAATCCAAATTTCCTTTTCAGTTTTAGAGGTCCAGAATGCTATTAACAAATTAAATAAAAACAAATCTCCGGACATTTATGGAATAACTGCAGAACATTTCATCCATGGTGGATCAGACCTGACTAGTGCATTCACAAAAATAATTAACAACATCTGTATATCATGCGTTATCCCAGATTACATCAAGATGTGAATTTTATCACCAATTTTCAAAAAGAAAGGTTTGCCAACTGATCCGAAAAACTACAGAGTAATTACAGTTCTTCCTGTTATTGGTAAAATACTAGAGATACATGTACTTCTTAAGGAACATCTGTGGCAAATAATCGCTGCCACCCAAAACCAATTTCAGAGAGGATTCACGTCTAAAATATCACCATTATTTTGCGCTCTTCTACTTAATGAAGTGAGTATCGATGCAGTATTCAGAAAAACACCTTTATATGTAGCACTGCTCGATGCAAAATCTGCTTTTGACGTCGTAAACCATAGTAGTTTATATAGGAAGTTATATCTAGCAGGGATTTCCGGTTCATTATGGCTACTTTTGCATGATCTAAGTGTTGGTGCTCAGACATCAGTTCGATGGGAAAATCTGGTCTCCGAACCCTTCGATATTAAGCAGGAAGTTAGGCAGGGAGGAATACTAAGCACAGAATTATATAAACTTTATATAAATGATGTTCTTAACCAAGTAGAGGACAGTGCACTGGGATCCAATATTGGACACATTCACTGTCCTATACCAACCTGTGCAGATGATGTCACTCTGGAAGTGAATGACCCTACCAATATGCAAACCCTTTTGTCAACTGTGGAGAATTACAGTCAACAGGAAAAGAATTCATTACAGCCTACAAAATGTTAAATTATTAAAACAGGGAAACCAAAAATAGAGGATAATTTTAACTTCATATTAAATGATACACCCATTCAAAATGTTGAAACAGCTGTACATTTAGGAATAACCCATAGTAGTAACCCGCGGCAAACCATTCCAATCCATGTCCAGGAAAATATCAACAAAGCAAGGAGATCAATGTACAGCTTGATGGGAACAGGCATGCATGGCAAGAATGGTTTTAATCCCGTAGCATGCCTGCAATTATTCCAAGTTTATGTATTACCAGTACTCATTTATGGCCTAGAAATACTATGACCAATTTCTTCTCAAATAGAACCAATTGAAGTCTTCTATCGGAAAAGTATCAAACAAATTTTATCCCCAATAACACAACAGACATGGCCGCATATATACTGATGGGTACCATTCCCGTAATCAGCAAAATGCATAAACTAGCTTTAGGAACCTTTGCAAGCATTTCAAGATATGAGGAACTCTATAGAAAGACAAGTTACAGAAAGACAAATTCTTATCCCAACTACTGTAAGGGAGCTACCATTTGATATTTAGGGGGGGGGGGGGGGGGGGGGGGGGGGGAGGCTAGGATGAAATTTGAAAAAAAAATAGGCAGGACAGGAGTTTTGATTAAAAAAAGGCAGGATGAGACACTTGCAAAAAACAACAATTTAGGTAAAAAAAAGTCATGATAAACAAAAACAAAAAAGGCAGGACCGAACAGAGCGAAAAATAAAAAGTCAGGACAGAGATTTCAGCTAAAAACAATGCAGGACAAAATTTGTCATCCTATACATACAATATACAACTTACAGCAATATTGGAAAATAATGACCACAAAATTTTGTTCGCATCAATTTATAGTGCCAGCATGTCCTCTTTTTATTCAAAATATTGAATCGTAAACAAATATCAGTAGTTTTCATACTACAGACTGAGTCGTGTAATAAAATGTTTTGACCGCATCAACCAAAACTGACCATATTTGCTTTTTTTTATGTAAATCTTTATAGCTGCACAGTAATTCAGTTGTAATTTTAGGTCAAGAGAGACTGTAGTATATAAATAACTGCAATATTGGAAATCAATGACCACAAACTTTTTTCGCATCTATTGAGAGTGCCCGCATTTCCTATTTTTAAACAAAATATCGCATCAGAAATAAATATCAGTAGTTTTTATACCTCAGAATGACTCATGTAACAAAATTATTTGTCTGCATCAATCAAAACTGACCAGATTTGACAGCATCAACCAAAACTGACCATATTTGACCTCATCAACCAAAACTGACCATATAGTCCGGCCGATCGGTGAAAAAATTGCTCAAATAATGAGGAAAGCACGTACTTTTGCATGATGGTATATTTTTCTGTACTGAGCAATATTAGCTATGGACCCACCCTCAAAATTCAATATGGCGGCTTATTTCAAGATGGCTGCCGTACGTTCTAAAATATTTTCCAGTATTGCACAAACCACAGTGGATTTGATGCTGGAAGCACAAAAATCAACATATTTGATAACCTGGTGTACTTAGCAAGATTTTGTTTTGATCTATTTTTGAAATACAAAATGGCGGCTATTTTCAAAATGGCCGCCTTGAAAAATAAGTAAATATTCATTATTGAGAATTGACCTGAATATAAGCATTTTATTGATGTATAGTGTCATTTAGTATCTGTCCCAGTAGTGTCCTTTTTTTAATTTTGCCTTGCTTGTCATTTCATACACAAAGTAGTAGCTTTCATAAAAAGCTGCGGTTGTAGCTTTCATTAAAAGCAGCACTATTTGTTGTCATGGGTCACACATAAAAGTTGTGATTTTGGATTTATCCGCCTTGAGATATTATTCAGTGCCTATCTTATTTCTTGGGTCGCAATATTTTGCAATTTGAAATATTAAACTGTGAATTGAGAATCATTTAAACACATATCAGTGAAATGGCAGGAATTGAGGACAACAAGGACAAGAACATTGAAATGGCAGAAACTGAATCACTTGAAGATATGGAGAAACCCCCAGCTGAAGACAATTTAACAGAGGACAGCTCAGAAATGACTATTAAACAATTGTACCAAGAATTTTTAGCAGATAGAAAATCTAATGCTCAAAGAACAGCTGAGATTTACCGCAATATAAAACAGAGCGAAGCGCGAATTGATAAAATATGTGTTGGTCTCATTACGTTTCAAGCTGAACAGAAAGAGGCAATGAATATTAATAACGAACAGATGAGTGCAATATCTCAACAACTTCAGCAGTCTGAAGACAGGATAGACCACAAGGCAAGTAATAATTGCTTGGCGGAATTGATGGTCAGACCAATAAGATATGCAATGTTGTGGTGAGACGAATGGACAAGCTGACAACAACTGAGGAAGGAGACACAGTTCAATTTAAAAGTGCCTTTGAAATGCAGGGTACCTTCCAACAACTGGCATCTGTTGTAAATGAATTAGTGGACAATCGAAATAAAGAAGTTAAAATTCCTGCAAAGGACACATCATCTAAGCCAAAATTTGACCTTGGCCAGTACAACGCAGGTTTACCAAAAGTACACAACAAAATCCATGCCTTGGGTCTTTCCTAATTGTAGTTCACATGAACCATCAACTGCGCCAACTCTGTTGAAGGTGTCTTCACATTAAGTCAAAAGTCCTACGTCAGGGCCCTTGGCCCTGCATCAGACAGTTCAAATTATTCAATAACAATCTCCATTTAAGAACATACTATAAACCTCTAGTACTAATCAAGGATACCAGCAAAAGACGTATGTGTCTTCTTACGCACACTTACCATCTACTATGAGTCAATAATATTTGGTTCAGAGCAGCACACCATTACAGAAACAATTGGCTGCAAGTGGATTCTATCAAGTTTCTCCAATGCTGAATGCAGCGCCTACTTACGGTATCATCCCCGTCGAGTCAATGGCAAATCCCACATTTATCACTCTAATTATGACTATCTCGTCAGCTCCTTGAGCTCTAACAGGCTTCCCATAACAGCAAGCTGACTCCAATGACCGATCCAGGAAAGGGCAGAGGAAACACAAAGAGTGTGGCAAAACCTCTTCTTCAGACTCCTCATTGGAGAGAGAATATATCCGATGGCAAGCAAATCTTGGTGCAAGGGACCTGAGCCGAAGCCCACAGCTCCCAAAAATGCAAAAACTCAATTGAATAGGATCCATTACTTGGGAGGCGTTCATTTACCAATTTGAACGAACTGCCGGTAGATGATAATGGAAAAACATGACAAATGTGTGTAGGCCCCAGATTGCCAGGCCGATGTTGGCTTTAGATACGCTCGCAAGGTAAACAGAGATGAGGATTCCAAGGCCTTAAAAGAGGCATTCATTTGGAGCATTCCGTCGAGGATGTAAAGACAAAGAGTCTTCAAGGCATGTAATAGAGAGGAACCAAGAAACATTCAACAAGGCGTTAAAACAATTGAAAACCTCAATAACAAATCAGATGGCGATATATGGATCAAAAAGTGCCAATTATGACCATCGACAAGTCTTCTTTGCTAATGGCGCAGTATCACCGACCGATAACGCAAATATGAGCAGTCCTTTGGATAATGAGGTGCATAACCTCACACAAATTGTCACAAAACTAGCTGATGTTATGTTTTCAACTAATTAGCATAACCTTGGATTGGGCGATCAATATAACTTCGGTTCTTCTGATCAAATAATCATGGAAGATCACCATATCAATGGAAGATCACATGATCAATATACACGTGGAAGATCTCCTGAGCAATACAATCGCGGTAGATCGCCAGATAGAAATACACCCAAGCTTAATGCCTATCGATCAGCAACACCCCACTAAGCTAGAGATCATATAGTTCCTAAAGACAACGGTTAGCATCTCAACGGAAAAACTCCAGAAATCCCGGTTATTTCAGACAACGGTCATCTTCACCAGGATACGGAGCAAATCAAAGTGCAACCTCAACAATGGAGTCTTCAAACAGCAAAGGGTTGGAACAGTAGGCCAACGCACTATTCCAAAGTCTATTGGCCATGAAACATCACCTCATCACAAAATCGAACAGAAGCCCACGGCCTCGTCCGATATTGTCATCAGACGAACCATTTGAAAGAGCTTAGCAGTACGAGGTACTATACATGACCAGAATGTGAGCATGATTGTGGACACTGCTGCAATGATAACATTAGTAAATGAGAAATTAATTCCGGCAGAAAATGGAGATTTGGAGAACGTAACGCTACGTGGTTTGGGTTAACAGCTTGTTATAGGGAAGAACGACTCTTGACATTAATAGAGTAAACATACAATGGGATGTGTGCAAAGAGCCATTAACAGACGATGTTATACTTAGGCTAGATATTTTGGACACACTGAGTGCAGTGATAAACATGAGTACTCCCATAATTACCATCAACAATAAAGTGATAAATGCGGCATGTGTTAACAGTGGAAACGAGATTTCAACTCAGCAAGTTTGCATAAAACGAACCATCACAGTTCCGCCAAACTAAAAAATGACTGTTACCATTAAAACTAATAAAAGTGCTGACCAGGAGTGCATTTTAGGACCATGCTCGCTGAATAGTTGCGAATTGGTTTCGCACGTAGTTGGAAAAGGAAACAGTTGTCCCTTAACCATTTTAAATGATGGTAATCGTCTAATCCGCCTAAAGAAAGGTACACCTATTGATTACATAGAATAATTTGACGATGTAGTGGGTACGGCAGACGAAACCGCGATAAGTGACGTAAGACGTCGCATTGAAGAGACACGATACATTGCCTCAAAGTTCAGATGAGTAACCTACTATTCCAGCACATTTACCCGACCTATATTAACGTTCAATCGACTCGTTTCAACCTATTTCATTTCAACCATTAACACTGAAAGCGTTTAAAGAACAATTACAATAACATGTAACATATTGATTAACATTTTGAATTTCACTATTTGTTTTTGTATATGCAGCCATATTTGCAAATGTATGTGTTATAGAAATAACCAAATTATTTTTTTTATATTTTAAAATTAATTGATTACAAATTCAAGAACATGAAGTCCATTTTTAAAGAATCATTACTTTAATTTCCGAAATTATATAGAATACCTTTAGGACAATCTTTATATTTATACCGTTTTTCCGCCATCTTGAAAATGGCAGCCATATTGGATTTTTCAGAGTGGGTCCATAGCTGAAATCAAAGGGTATATAACCAAGAACTACTATGCAAAGTTTCATGCTTTCCTCATCAAGTGAGCAGTTCTGCTCTATATCTGCACCAATCGGCCGGACTAATATTTGCTCTTTTGTATGTAACTCTGATAGTCGCATAGTAAATCTGTAATATTTTTATGTATGGATGGATTGTATAATAGAAATGATAAAAATATTGGAACAAAATGCTACCTAATTTTGTTTGCATCAATTTAGAGTGCCAGCATACGGAATTTCGAAGCCGATAAGGGCCATTCAAAAAAAATAAATTATGTCGTAATTACGACACAGCATGTCGTAATTTCGACATAACATGTCGTTATTACGACATCACTATGTCGTAATTTCGACATAACATGTCGTAATAACGACATTACTATGTCGTTATAACGACATCGCTATGTCGTAATAACGACATCGCTATATATAAAAGAATATGTATTATGATTGCCACTTGAGAGACTAAATGACACAGATATTTTTAAAACAACTATACGTCATCATAATGCCCCCAATAATTAGAAGAAAAAAAACGCATAGTCAGCTATAAAAGAGGGAGGAAAGATACCAGAGGGAGAGTCCCCGAAATGCTGTGTTGCAGACAGTGTTATTATTCAATTATTAGCTCCCTTGGTAAAACTTCAAATTTCATATAAGTAAATATTTGTTAATTGCATAGCTTTTGCTATTTGAATTCATTGGTTAAAGATATTTATTTATATTGTAAAGTTTAATATTTGCATCGTTGCAATATCTTTCGATACCTTCTTTGAATACTTTCAGTGAGAAACTTATCTATTTTATTAAAAACAAATGGAGGTGATTAAAATAACTGTTGTCTAATGGCTGTACAGACAGATTAGGTCGATATGCGAGCCTAACTTGCAAGGTAAGCATCCCATCTGCCTGAAAATAAGTGCAACTTATATTAATCCCTTTCCACTCTGCGGGTGCGAGAGCTGCCTTGTAGCGGCATTAGCCTACTCTTTTTCGAAATCTACAAGGGTGTCTTTAACGTGCAAGAGATGAAAATACATGGTGTCAGATGTGGGATCGTCTTTGCCTTCGATTAATTTCTGCAAGTTTTATTCGGTTTTTTATATTGTTCGTTGATTCTGGTTCTGTTCGTTTTGTGATGTCATTTTATCAAAAAATTACCTCGCGTTGTGGAAATCGATATAATAATGTTTAACCCTTAAGTTATTTCAACTTAAAATGCAGTACTGTCGCAAGTAATGTAGGAAGGAAAGATGGGACGAAAGTACATGTATACGGTTTCATATTTTTTTTTATCATAGGATGTTTAACTTTCAAGTTGCATATCATCTGTCATTGTAAAATTTCTACATCTTTAATTCATCCCCAATACAAATATATCTGACACTCTGCAAGTAAATCGAACATTTTTACCCTTGGTTAAATTTGAATAGAATTGTAATTTCCCTGACACATAAGTTGTCGAAATACACCCCTTCAATTACTTGAACCTTGGCTTGAGAATTATTTCCCAAGTCATCTTCAGATATATACATTTTAAAATATAGTAATCTACTCCTGGGTCGTCCGCGAAAACGGCAAACAAAAATATAATTCCGTTTTTTTTTTAATTCGATGAAACGGTTTTCGTTGCTGTTTGGGATTCGTCTTTCAATTACCTCAATTTCATGCACAAGTTTTTATTGACGAAAAGTTCCGGCTTCGCTAGTACAGGAATTACTTTCATCACGAAATAGCAGGACAAATCGCGAAGTAAAACCTTCCGTAAACTGGTATTAAGTGTTTTGATATTGGTGATTGCACCTAACTGAAGTGACGACTTTAAATGATCTATTTCGGAGTACTTCCGTAACAAAAATTTCAATTTATTTTACAAAATGGGATTTTCCCCCCATTTCCAAATTCTTTTAAATAAATCGTTAAAAGCTATACAATTAATAAAAATTGCAAAATTTAACCTGTGTCGAACCTATTTCCCCGGGTGGAGTCTTTAGCAACATGCACTATTTTTTTTCGGCAGCAATCATTATCATCTTCCTCTAAATTTCATAACACGATTTGTTTTAATTATCATAAACATTTAATTGAAACTTTAGCACATTTAACGTCGGAAGTTAGCGTCTTTAGGATTTTAGACGTTTTCAGACATTTGGAAAAATTGGCTACCGTTTTGTAATGTATGGAATCATTTTATTCCTTTAAGACCCAAATATGTATTTAATAAGGAAAGAATCTTGGCATTTTTTACTCTTCGTATATTTTACTTTTGTTTTGATCAATTATAAAAAAAATACGCCTTAACTGCTTTGAAAAATGAAATATCAACTTGGACAAAATGGCTACCGTTTGAAAAACGACTGTGTAAAGAAGATTTTATTGAATCAGCAATATTTGAACTCACATGAGGCAAATATTTGTACTTTTGTTAGATATTATTATTGTCTTACTATTTTTATTCATTTTCTACTATAATATGCAGTCGAGTCAAATGAAATTTGGTAAAATAACGGCTTCAACGCCACAAAGAACCGACACATGTCGTTGTTCCTGTCAAGAATCAAGAAGATCAGAGAATAAGAAATAGGATCACTATACATAAGAGTTAAAACAGTTTTTCATAAATGTAACGTTGGATGGGGACATCCGTTTTTTTCACATAGCTTTCTTTTTTTAATCCTCAAATATACCAGATATATCTTAGGAGATGATCAAGAGCTGTAAAAACATAATTCGAAACATATATTGATTTGTTTTAATATTGGTTCGTGTTTTCTAACATTTTTATTTAGTTTTGCGGATGAAATTTCCTAGATTCTGTTTTAAATCCTAGGGGTTGTAGGAACATCGCGCGTGCCCAACGTTTGAAAGTAGAAATAGAGCTATCAATACTTCAATACACCCTTATACAAAGAAGCCATGTAGTTTGCGCTTATTTAAAGGAAGATGGAAAGCTTGGCTTGACTTGATTGTACAATTTCAGTCCTCTAATAATTCCACATATCATTCTTCCAACATGTGTGACTGCATAGCTTTTCTACGACCGGTAACTTGTTAATCTAAACGACTTTGTCTGACTGTACAGCCCTAGCACTACGGTGCATGATAATCTTAATTGGTATCTATAACATATATAAGTTTCTCACTGAAGGTATCCAAAGAAGGTAACCAAAGATTTTGCGACGATGCAAATATTAAACTTTACAATATAAATAAATATCTTTAACCAATGAATTCAAATAACAAAAGCTATGCAATTAACAAATATATACTTATTAAGCTTCATGTAAATTATTTAACAATAGAATACATTAAATATGAAATTTGGAGTTTTACCAAGGGAGCTAATAATTGAATAATAACACTGTCTGCCACACAGCATTTCGGGGACTCTCCCTCTGGTAGCTTTCTTCCCTCTTTTATAGCTGACCATGCGGGGGCTTTTATAATTATCGGGGACATTATGATGACGTATAATTGTTAATTTCTTTGTCATTTAGTCTCTTGCCAATCATAATACATATTCTTTTAAATATAGCGATGTCGTTATAACGACATGTTATGTCGAAATTACGATATAGCGATGTCGTTATAACGACATGTTATGTCGAAATTACGACATAGCGATGTCGTAATAACGAGATGTTATGTCGAAATTACGACATGCTATGTCGTAATAACGACATAAAATATTTTTTTTGAATGGCCCTTATCGGCTTCCGTAGTTTACAGTATAGCGATGTCGTTATTACGACATAGCGATGTCGTTATAACGACATAGTGATGTCGTTATTACGACATGATATGTCGAAATTACGACATAGCGATGTCGTAATAACCACATCTTATGTCGAAATTACGACATGCTATGTCGTAATTACGACATACATTTTTTTTTTGAATGGCCCTTATCGGCTTCCGTACCAGCATGTCCTCTTTTTATTCAAAATATTGCATCATAAACAAATATCAGTAGTTTTCATACCTCAGACTGACTGGTATAACACAATTATTTGTCCGCATCAACCAAAACTGACCGTAATTGCACTTTTATTATGTACATGATGTAAATCTTAATATCCGCAAAGTAAATCACTTATATTTTTATATCAGGATGGATTGTTTAATATAAATAAAAGCAATATTGGAAAACAATGACTACAAAATCATGCTCGCATCAGTTTATAGTGCCAGCATGTCCTCTTTTTATTCCAAATTTTGAATCGTAAACTAATTTCATTAGTTCTGTGATATCTCAGACTGACTTATATAACAAAATTATTTGTCCGCATCAACCAAAACTGACCATATTTGACAGCATCAACCAAAACTGACCATATATGACAGCATCAACCAAAACTGACCATATTTACACTTTATTATGTAAATCTTAATATATATATATATAGCCACATAGTAAATTACTTATAGTTACATATCACGATGGATTGTATATTCCAAATGACAGCAATATCAAATACTGGAACACATTGACTACCAAAAAAAATCCACATCAATTTAGAGTACCAGCATGTCCTCTGTTTATTCAAAATATTGAATCGTAAACAAATTTCAGTAGCTTTAATATATATCAGACTGAGTCGTTTTAACAAAATTATTTGACCGCGTCAACCAAAACTGAACATATTTACACTTTATCATGTAAATATATATTGCCTCATTGTAAACCAATAATATGTCTATGTCAGGACAGATCGTATGATAAAGATGACACCATCTTTGGAACACAATGTATACCATATCTAAAAAAAAATGTCCACATCAATTTAGCACGCCATTTATTTCCTCTCTGTATCCATAATAGATATCATAATAATGAACCGTCACTAAAGTGACTTTTTAAGTCAGTAGTTCGTGATGGCTTTTTTTTTTTTAAACAAAACCATTTAACGGCATCATCCAACACTCACATGACTGATTCATATACTTTATTTTAAAATGAAAAGTACATGTATCATACTGTATGAGAAGTTCTCTTCTTGGAATAGTATACTGTTAATATAATTTGAAGAAGGCAAAGAAAAAATGATTGATTTTGATTGTAGCCTAATGTCCAGGGGCAAATGTTTCATTCATATTCAGATCGACTATTTTTCTAACGTTCCAGACTCCCAGATATCATTTATAATCGATATAGATAAGGGGACGACCATTTGATATTTTCTTTTTTTTTGGGGGGGGGGGGGGGGGGGGCAGGAGGATTTTGAAAATAAATAACCCAGCCTTGATAATCACAAAAATACATGGTTTGTTCTGTGGTAGCTTGAAAATAAATTAACTGACTTCCAATGTGTTGAAAATAAATAACTCAGCAGGTATAATCGAAAGTATGAGATATGGCACCAGATTCTTCATAAATTCATCTTTTTTCCCAACAAAAATCGGGAAACACTTCCCAATTTTTATGATAATAAAGTATAAATATTAAATAAACTTGAAATGTCGGAAAATGGGTTTCATTTAACTTGAGGTATATTGTCTCAGGAAACCTTACCTCACTTTTATTTTAACAGGGCCGTAACTACATCGAGGCAAATGCCTCGTGTAGGAAATTTCAAAACCAAACGCTTGTCTCCATATCAAATTGTGTTCACGACGAGTGCCTTGCAAGAAGCAAGTTCTGTTTTCCCTCAGACTTAGCCCTGATTTTATGGGATCAATGTTTCTTACTAGTATTTATTTGTCTTTTGTTCATTGGTTGTCCTTCTGTATTCTGTTAGTGTCGCATTCCTTTTGTAATCTAGTAATTTTGTTATGAACTTGATCATGAGTTTTAAAAAAAAAAAGCAGCCACAAACTTAACTATATGAATTCCATTTTTGCTTTATCATGCACATTGGTCTTTTGATGTTGTCCCTAGAAACTTAAGTCATACACTGAATTTATACATTTTTCTTTGAGACCAAAATTTTGTCAAAAGATTATTAAAACAGAATTTGCATTTTCAGATTAAGAAAGGGTCTTCGGAACATGCAGAAAGCATGATTTTGCATCATTTGTTCTATAGCTTATTGGGCCTTCAGTGGCTCCAAAACCCTTCCAAATATAAATTTGCCTCGCTCCGCTCGGCGAATATGTTCGTCAATACTTTTCAAAGAGTTACAACCAAACTTTGATACTATGTATGGGTGCAATAGATATAGGAAGATGTGGTGTGAGTGCCAATGAGACAACTCTCCATCCAAATAACAATTTAAAAAGTAAACCATCATAGGTTAAAGTACGGCCTTCAACACGGAGCCTTGGCTCACACCGAACAACAAGCTATAAAGGGCCCCACAATTACTAGTGTAAAACCATTCAAACGGGAAAACCAACGGTCTAATCTATATAAACAAAACGAGAAACGAGAAACACGTATATATGACATAAACAAACGACAACTACTGTACATCAGATTCCTGACTTAGGACATGTGCAAACATTTGCAGCGGGATTAAACGTTTTAATGGATCCAAACCTTAATACATGTATATGCAGTATGGAATATAAAAGATTCAATATCTGCAGAAGAGGAGGATTAATTCTGATTAAATGGTGACATAATGACTTATATCTTTATTACCAAAGTCTATATAAACTATAAACTATAAACAACATCAATAATACATAAAATACATACACAAACACAGACTATGTGACAGCAGAAGGTGTTGTAATTATAAACAAACATTATTTTAATATTTCGGATCTAAGCTTAAAAGATCTAAATATAAATTTACCTAAATTACACAATTCTTTTACATTATTAGTACTCATCAGTTTAATAAATTTGTACATCGACGGTTTTTTACCAATAAAATGGCTTAATATAAATTGTTCTAAAACCTTGAAAACGTGGACATTTGAGGATGAAATGAAACTCATCATCTATATCATTTTTACAAAAAGTACATATTCTATTATTTCTTGTTATACCATAAAATCTTCCATTTTCTATAGCTAAGTTGTGGCTACTTAATCTTATTTTTGTTATACATTTTTTGTAAACATTTGGAATTGGTTTGCATAAATAAAATTGCAGACAAAAATTATCTAACATATATTTATAATTAGAACATTTTGGAGACATATGCAACTGAGCATCAAGTTCTTGTTTTAGACAATCGTACAAACGTTGCTTTATGACAGCAAAATATACATCTGGCAAGTCACAAATAAGGTGTTGGCTATACCATACATCACCTAAACCAATAAGAAAAAGTTCGTTCTTTATAAAATACAACCAGTTACACTTATTATTTGGACATCTCTCTAATTCACAATATAAGTAGTTATAACAATTTTTCAATATACAGTTTGAAGTATTTAGCAATTTAAACCAATATTTGAAAATCTTACATTTTCTTGCGAAAAGAAGAGGCAATCTACCTAGTTCTTATATATATCATAACATTGTTAGTAGACAACTTAACACCAAGTATATTTTTACAATAGTTCATGTGGACTCTCTCTATTGCCGGGGCTTTATGTGCACCCCATATTTCGCTTGCATAACTCAATAAAGAATTTATATAAATATCAAACAGTGATAACAAAGTGACATAGTTTAAACACATACTTTTCACATTTCTTCTTAAAGCAAACATTGCTTTTCTACCTTGTTCTAACAATTTCTGTTGTAACATATTATATTTGCCATTAAAATTTAAGTACACCAAGGTAAGTAAAATTATCAACAACTTCAATTTCCTTATTATCATAATACCATTTCTCATCAACATGAACTCTTCCACCTTTCTTAAATACGACAATTTTAGTTTTATCAATATTAACACTCAATGACCATTTTGATGTATACTCATATAATGTATCAAGCATATTTTGTAACCCCAAAACAGATTCTGAGAAAAAAACCATATCATCAGCATACATAAGTAAAAATAAATTCAATTCTTTCATCTCATATGGTATGGCATCACTATTAATGAAAGCCATTTCACAATCGTTAACATATAATGAAAAAAGTATTGGAGATGATAGATATAGGAAGATGTGGTGTGAGTGCCAATGAGACAACTCTCCATCCAAATAACAATTTAAAAATTAAACCATTATAGGTTAAAGTACGGCCTTCAACACGGAGCCTAGGCTCACACCGAACAACAAGCTATAAAGGGCCCCACAATTACCATTCAAACGGGAAAAAACAACGGTCTAATCTATATAAACAAAACGAGAAACGAGAAACACGTATATATTACATAAACAAACGACAACTACTGTACATCAGATTCCTGACTTAGGACAGGTGCAAACATTTGCAGCGGGATTAAACGTTTTAATGGGCCCAAACCTTCTCCCTTTTTAGCTCACCTGGCCCAAAGGGCCAAGTGAGCTTTTCTCATCACTTGGCGTCCGTCGTCCGTCGTCGTCCGGCGTTAGCTTTTACAAAAATCTTCTCCTCTGAAACTACTGGGCCAAATCAAACCAAACTTGGCCACAATCATCATTGGGGTATCTAGTTTAAAAAATGTGTGGCGTGACCCGGTCATCCAACCAAGATGGCCGCCACGGCTAAAAATAGAACATAGGGGTAAAATGCAGTTTTTGGCTTATAATTCAAAAACCAAAGCATTTAGAGGAAATCTGACAGGGGTAAAAATGTTTATTAGGTCAAGATCTATCTGCCCTGAAATTTTCAGATGAATCGGTTAACCTGTTGTTGGGTTGCTGCCCCTGAATTGGTAATTTTGAGGAAATTTTGCTGTTTTTGGTTATTATCTTGAATATTATTATAGATAGAGATAAACTGTAAACAGTAATAATGTTCAGCAAAGTTAGATTTACAAATAAGTCAACATGACCGAAATGGTCAGTTGACCCCTTTAGGAGTTATTGCCCTTTATAGTCAATTTTTAACCATTTTTCATAAATCTAAGTAATCTTTTACAAAAATCTTCTCCTCTGAAACTACTGGGCCAAATTAATCCAAACTTGGCCACAATCATCTTTGGGGTATCTTGTTTAAAAAATGTGTGGCGTGACCCGGTCAACCAACCAAGATGGCCGCCACGGCTAAAAATAGAACATAGGGGTAAAATGCAGTTTTTGGCTTATAACTCAAAAACCAAAGCATTTTGATGAAATTTGACATGGGATAAAAATGTTTATCAGGTCAATATCTATCTGCCCTGAAATTTTCAGATGAATTGGACAATCGGTTGTTGGCTTGCTGCCCTCCAATTGGTAATTTTTAAAGAAATTTTGCCGTTTTTGGTTATTATCTTGAATACTATTATAGATAGAGATAAACTGTAAACAGCAATAATGTTCAGCAAAGTAAGATCTACAAATAAGTCAACATGACCTAAATGGTCAATTGACCCCTTAAGGAGTTATTGCCCTTTATAGTCAATTTTTAACAATTTTCATTAATTCGGTAAATTTATGTAAATTTTTACCAAATATTTTTCTCTGTTACTAATGGGCAAGATTCATTATAGATATAATTGTAAGAAGCAAGAACGTTCAGTAAAGTAAGAACTTCAAACACATCACCATCACCAAAATACAATATTGTCATGAATCCATTTGTCCTTTGTTTAATATGCACATAGACCAAGGTGAGCGACACAGGCTCTTTAGAGCCTCTAGTTCTGAAACAATAGCATAACATCACAACATAGAAAAACATACGATAAAATATCAATTGGCAGACTTAACTCAATCAAAAAACGTATGATTACACAATAAACGAATAAATTTGATCTGCGATATCTGAATACAAATGGACACCTCTCCCTGCACCAAGCCCAATTCATTGGTAAAGTATTTAGAATTAAAACCATCAACACATACACAAGTAGACACATTAGTATACATAGATTTAATTACTGTTAAAAGTTTACCTTGAATACCAATTTGTGATAATTGATACCATAGCATTAGCCTTTGAACAGTATCGAATGCTTTTGTGTAATCAACAAAACAACAATAAAGACGTTTGTTTGCTGATAGGGACTTAAAAATTACAGAAATTAGGGCAAACATTTCATCTACAGTTCCAAAACCTGGGCGAAAGCCGAACTGGGCGTCAGTGATGACATCAAAAGAATCGGACCAGTCCATCAAACGTTGATTTAATACGGAAGTAAATAATTTTGCGAAATTACTTACAAGACTTATACCTCTAAAGTTATTTGGATCGTCTTCGTTTCCTTTCTTGAAAATAGGCACAAGTATAGCAATGGCCCAGCTAGCAGGAAATATACCGGATTGTAAAATACCATTGAAAACCTTGACTAATGTTGGCATAAACACATCTTTATACTCTATAAAATATTCATTCAATATACCGTCTACTCCATGACTTTTATTGCGCTTTAAAATTGCGGATGGCTTTTAAAATCTCCTCCTCTGTAATCACTTCATCAAGCTCAGGATATGAGACAATATCTGAAAAAGTCGATTTTCCATGTCCCCAACTTCACCAGCAATTATTTTTTTATTCAACCATCTTTTTTGAAAATTTCAAGTTTCAGTATAAACTAAATTATATAATGCACCAACCCCTGACAATTAAACACTCATTCTTATATTTCTTCCAATAAAATATTGTAATTTAAATGTTCAACCCCCCCTAAAATCATGTTGTCCCCTGTGTTTTTTGGAAAACTAAATCATTCAAATAATATTCAAATTAATTAAACAGGCGTCCGATTCTCACATATATGATAAATTATATAATAAACTTGCCCTTAATTTGTCTTTTTATATTATAACTATAGCATGTAATAAAATTTTGCAAATTTTAAGACAAAACAATTTTGTCCCCAGAGGTGATTTCCCTCCTGTTACCACTGAGTTTTTTACCTGTGGAAACGTTAACAAGACCAATAGTTATTTTCCCATTATGTATTGTGAAGAGCATCATTTCCTGAATGCGTTAGTACAAAAAAATAGTTGAAAAGGCGGCCAGGTTTGAACATTCAAGCCCATCCAAGGTAAGAATTTATAGAAAAATACTTATTGGTGTTCCATCCTGTTATAGCCTTTTCTTCCACTTTCTGAGAATATTTTTAAGTGTGCACCACAATATTAGGTGTGTTTTTATATCATCTTTTTAAAAGTTATAGGACACAGGAAATACACTTACATTTAATGTAATAAAAAGGACAAAAACTATCGCGTAATTCCTTTCTGTTACGTTCTGTCATGTTACCTGATAAAAAGTAACAGCATAACCATCATTAGTAACAGGAAGGATATTAAAGACATTTTCACTGAAGATCGAAGAGTTAATCTACTATATGTCAACCATTTCATTTAATATAAGTTATCACCACCATATCAAATAAATTTCAAAATAATATACAGTATATTGAATAACAAAATAGGGTTTTTGCTTTTGATAACAGCAGAGAACATTGTGCAATTTTAGTATAGTAGATAGTAACAGAAAGGAATTTTTTTTAGAATTTTTCATTACCTAGGCAGATTTTTTATCTTGCAAATACAGTTTCAAAGACTAAATGACATTGTTTGCTGTTATCTTCCAATTGTGACCAATCTTGACCAATCTAAAATGATGTATTTTTCTTAGACTTTAAAATAAAGCAGAAAAATCCATTCTGTTACCAACTCTGTCCTGTTACCGTTGTCCTGTTACTCAAGATGCTTTCATGTTACCGACATACCGAACTATATTTAAGTATATTTCTAAACCTTTTGTATTGCAAATGTTAAAATCAATAAATGGCATTTGATAAACTATTGCAGGATATACTAGTAAACCACAAATAATGTCTTAAACTTATTCCTTATTCCCATTAGAAACTTTTTAAAATTGATTCCCTTTGGTAACAGGAAAGAACTGGATTTTTTTGTACCATTTTTAAAATTGCCATTGTTTCCTTATTAAACAATTGTTTGAATTACAGACAACAGTTCCTAGATCCCAAATTATGTGTGTTCTTCGATTTGTGCTATTGAAATACCGGGTTTAAAGAAAAAAAAAATGTTTTTTTCTTATTGCCAAAAAATCGACTTTTTCAGATATTGTCTCATATACACAATCGCCATCAGTGTTAATAAGTAAATCTTCGTCACATGTATTGTCTATATTAACAGAAGAGTTCATAGAAAGATTGTAACGGTACATTATTTTTATTCTCGGTCCTTTTCCTAAATTTAGAAGAAAACAGTTTTGGGTTACTATATTTCAAAAAATCCATTGCATTACCCTCTATACGTTGATATTCTCGCTAAAGACGACGTTCCATAACTTTACATGTATTATTTATAATAAACAAATCATTTAAAAATTGTATGTTCAGTTTCGAATATCATAAATATAGTTGTGAAAATGAATAATCAGTCCCTTGCTTTAATGAAAATAAAAAATCTTGCTTCAATAGTGCAGAAAATGAATAATCTGTCCTCTTAGTTTACAAAAATATATAACCGATAAAAAACAAATCCTCCTGCCCCCCCCCCCCCCTAAAATATCAAATGGTCGTCCCCTAGGCCACACCAATTTAATTTCTTGTTCTACGGATTTTTGGACTCCAAAATATGGGGCGAGCGAGCGATTTGAAAATTTAAAAAAAAAATATTTAATTTGCAAATTTTTGAGGCGAAGCTTGAAAAGTAAAGGCGAGTGATTATAATTTTTTTTTGTAAACATTAAAAAGTAAATTTTGACAATATTAAAACTTGATTTATCACTTGTACGTTGACATTTCTTTAATTTCTGATGTATTTTTTCCCTGTTCACCAAGAAATAGTTAAATCTGGTCTATGTGTGTGTGACTTACAATGAGACAATTCTCCATTCAAGTCATAATAATCAGTTTGGGGGCAACCTCTTAATGTTATAAATATCCTTTTTACATGTTTTATGAGGGATCAATATAATTTATAATATATTTGTTTGTATAAAAGAGCTCATATTTTCTCAAAGAACTATATATATATACGATAAAATATGATGCAATTCTCCTCTTTTTGAGTACAAAATTCTAAGTTTTCAAAGGTTTTGTATAGAAGAACTATACAAATCCTTGGTATTTCTATTTTCTTTTCTACATCAATAAAATGACCCCTTATCTGAGGGAGGGTTGTTGTCAACCTGATTATAACAAACACAGGTCAAAGTACGGCCTTTTACACAGAGCTTTGATACAGACCAAACAGCAAGCTATAAAGGACCCCAAAATTATTAGCGTACACAATTCGAACAGGAAAACCAACGGTCCAATTTATTTATATATATCCAAACAGGAAAATACCAAATTATGAACAACATCAACAAACGATAACTGCTGAACGACAGGCCCCTGAATCAATCCGGACAGGTGCATAAACATGCAGTGGCTATAGATAGTTTTGTTTCGCCAGAATACAATATAATTGCAGTTGAAGGCAAATCCTTCAGAAGTTCTTCGTACTTTATTCCAACAGCGAACATGTTTTGATAGGGAATATAAGTAAGGGGGAAAGAAACCAATTGTTTGTTCTTTACAGGTATTTCCGCGCTGTTATAAATTTATATCGGAGCACTCCCTCTTTGGATAAATAGGTTTCATGCCGAAACAAATATTCTCACAGACATTTACACCTTATGGTGGGGTGATTTTATATTTAAAGTCGTTATATACAGGTTAGACTGTGATTTTGAGACAAATGTTGATATCTTTTTATAATATTTACAAAAACAACGGTGCGGGAAATGGACATAATTAAATTTCCGGATGCGGGAAGCGGGAATATAAAAAAAAAAAAATCTGTTTTGAAAAAAATAGGTGCGGGCGGGTCCGTCGAACAAGGAATCAAATTGGTGTGGCCCTAAGTCTGGCTAAATTGACGAGATGGTGCAAATGTACATAGTTTTTTTACGTTATACAACACTTTTTTCATTAATATCCCATAATTCATCCACTGTACAATTTTCGTTTGAACATTGGTCAAAACAAAATCTTAAATCATGAATGTAAATGCAAGGCAAACAAGGCAAATTCCAATTAAAATTCCATGAATTAAATGCAGAGTTATATTTAGGAAGAGACTGTTTAAAACGGGGAACGAAGAAACGTAAACAATGATGTTTCATATGCAATCTTATAAAAATATTTCTCCAATGAGTTGGATAATCTTCTATCAACTTCGATATTTGTACATACATGTAACGTTTGATCAGTAAAAAGTATAAAAATTCTGCTATTATATAGTAAGTAATTGGAACTGGTTTTTGTTTCTTCCAAATTATAAATTTAAGTGCCCTTACTGCAGTAACATCATTTAGAACTGTTCTACAGTCCTGACTGATCATGCTGATTAAGTCAGTTCTGCTGACAGTTCTACGTTAGAATTGTTTTGGACAGTTCTATCTAGAACAGTTTTAGACATTTCTACCCTAGAACAGTTTTAGACATTTCTACCCTATAACTGATCCTGACAGTTCTAATGAGAGGTTAGAAGTGATATCCACTGTATTTCAGTGGCGGATCCAGCCATTTAAAAAAAGGGGTTCCCAATCCAGGACACAACGGGGGGGGGGGGGGGGTCCAACTATATGTCCCATTTAAATGCATTGATCGTCCAAAAAAGGGGTGTTCCAACCCCCGGGACCCCCACTTCTGAATATTGATTTCATGTATTTGGAAACAAACGTGCGATTTTTACGATTTTTTTAAAGGGGGAATGGGGGGATGGAATGGCACATCCTGCATTTTTTCATCAAAATAAAGATCACAGTCTGTTTATTTTAAATTAAATTAGGCCCCCCTCCCCGCTTTCCGTTTCGTCCATAAAAGTCAAACGTTATCTTACTTACCACTAAAATATTTCTTTAATATATTACCATTTTACGAAGTTGCATTTCAAAACTCTTAAATGTGTACAACCTTCATCTTTTACTTGAAATGGTTCTTTTTCTCAAATTATTAGATTCCTGATTTTTTTTCAGTTGAAGGGAAATGAAAACAAAATGTGTTTATACTATAACTTACATTAACTGCTTTATGGCTATCTTAGTTTCTCAAATGTTTAGGGTTGCAAAATGTATCAAATTAGTACTTTCTTGAAACGTCGTACAAGTCAGATACAAAACAAAAGTAACAAAAAACAGGCCGGAAACAACCTGCCGTATAGTTTTTCTGCACTTGTAGTCAGATCAAGGTCCTCGGTTATTGCCTCGGACCTTGACTTGACTACTCGTGCAGAAAAACTATCCGGCAACGGTTGGTACCGGCCTGTTTCTTTGTTACCTTTGTATAGTATCTAATACATAAAATGTCGGTAAGAATTTCGTGCAGATTTTATCGTTGTTCACCGGGAGAAATTTCAAAGCTGTAGTAAAAATACTCATCAATGTACAACAAAGTTGTGATAACATATGAAGGAAAACAAAATAAAGAGTCGAATGAAATTATCGGTTTTTTGAAAAATATAAAGCTTATGATATAAATAGGTGACTTACCTTGTGAATGTATAGCAATTACTTCTACTGCATACTCGGAAGTCGGATTAACGCACTTGTTTTCATATCATTTGTGTATGACTTGGTTGGATTGGTGGCTGTGTATACGTTAAAACAGATATTTCTTATTTTTGGATAGTTTTGTGGTGTTTCGTAAATTATACCATAGTTTTGTTGAAATATATGAAATATCTATAACATGTATAATAACATGATTAAAGTACAAATAAAGTGTAATTGAAGCAACTTAATCCATTAAATTGTTAACAGGATGCGAATCATTTCTGATGTGGAATTTTGGGAGGTGTGATGAATTTTCATTATTGTTTTATATGATAATTCGACATGCAACAACTGAAAATAGTCTTAAAATTACTTTAATATTGATAATATTTACAATGCAAGCTGGTCGTAGATTCTCACTTGAATATACACAAGTATAACCAACTTATGGTTGATTTCGGACATTGTGTACTCTTAATTGATTTTTTTCTATACGTTCGTTTTATGTTTCTTTCGTCAAAGATCTGCACCTTTTGTCAGTAAACATTTTGCCAAAAATAAAATTAAAACAACGGGTTTCTGATTCGTATTATGTACTTTAAACAAAAACAAATCACAAAATACACAGTCGCCTATAGTGTAAAAGCCAACCAACTATTCTCTATTTGTATTAAATCAAGTTTAAATACACAGAGTTTTTGTAACGCGATGTTTCCAAGTTATTCACAGACCCGTCTTTTTAAAATAGTCACAGTATGTACATTTAATATAAAAAAAAATCAATGCTGTCAGGAAATGTTCATTTGTAAAGTTTTCACAATATAAAATTGAAGGAAAAGGGTATATGTTTTATTCTTTTAACTAACCCAAGTAAGTGTTTCCTATATACCAGAGTATTTCCCAACTATTAATCTGTTTTTGTTTCGTAAAAAGCTTAACAAAAAAAAGTCATATGATTATACTATGATAATATATTTGTTCAGAAAACATTACATCTCGTCTAAAACCGAGTCATTAGAGGGGCTTGCATTTCAATATTTCCGAAAGCATTGCATACTTAACTCAACAGTTCGTCAAATAGTCTTTCACTCTATCGACCAATATTGCTTCGCAAAGCAGAGATAAACGTTCGGAATCAATTGTACGATGGTTATATTCCGTCGTTTAGAACCATTGAAATATGTATGTAACAATAAACTGTATTAAACGATTTTGCTTATTTGTAACAGCAATTCATGAGATATTCAAACATATATATATTAAGGTGACTCGATTATTGCCCTTGTGTGTATCATGTGTTTAAATTATTAGTAGGACTACGTGTGTATTACCAGAGACATATATACACAGTGTATATATGTCTCTGGTATTACTAACGACCTGCACTGACCGGTGATATAGAATATTTGTCAATCATAATATTAATTGATAAATCCAAAGTAAATAAAATACGTGACATGCAATAATTATAATAAATAATTAGTTTAATAATCTGGTTTTTCTTGGTTGTCTTTTTTTAAGATTTATTATTATTTATTTTATTAAAAAGTATGTATATTCAGCTCAACGAACTCACTGTTCCCTATTTTTTTTTTTTTTTTTTTTGACCGGAATGCGAGATGAGATAGGATCGAAAACACATTAAATATAAAAAAAAAGTTGCAAATCAGGACTCTGGTAAATTAAATTGATTGATTATATCTAACATATCATGCAAGATTATTGTTCGACGAAATCTGCAAAGCGCTAGGACCAGGTTGTGAATTTATTGGAACTTACATCCCAGCTTCTTTGTTCTAACAGGGGTGATCTGAGCTGGATCACCCCGTCCAGATCACCCCAGTTTGAGTTTTTTTGTTATGCTTCTTCTTGTGTCCGTATGAACCACCTTTAAATATCAAAATTCACGTAGAAAAAAATCCAGTGTATATACTGGGATTCGAACTCAAGGCCTTTAGAATATCAAGTCGTGACACATTTTTTTTTATCTTTATTATAATCAAACATCGTATTTACATATCACATTGCCCTGTGCCCTTTGTCCTGAAATTTTGACATTTTTTAGCTGAAAAGTGTCAGTCTAAGCCCTCCGTAGATATCGAAAATGACATTATTCTGGGAAATCGGTTTGATACAATCTTTATATATACAGAGTCTATATATTCGTTGAATGTTATGGACATCGAAAGAATATGTGGGTCTCACCGTCATTTAAGCGGTCTCAGGTAGGTTTTCACTATATATTTTGAATATCCAACTGGCACTTTGTTGGCCATTACGTCAGTTCATTTTCACAATCGTAGAAATGGAAGCCATTGTAGGGATGACGCGCTGCCAATTTTTCTCTTGGAATCCGATAAATGTATCCACATTTCTGAAGCGATACGAGCAATGATGTATGAAATATTCTTGCTTTGTACGATATCAAGACAAAATATTCAACTCAAACACGCCCTTACCTAAAAAGGTGCACTCGATTTTCTCTTTTCGATACAATTGTTACCCATTTTTTGGATTTTTCTTGAGTCACATAATGGAAAATTAATGAACTAATAGATTGATATGTTCTCCGTCCGTGGTAATTTTTTTTTTTTAAATCGGAGGTTATGCATTTTCTTCATCCAACTTGATAGATACCCATGTCGTCGGCTTGATATCTAATTGTTCTGCATGACTATGTAATAGATAAATTGAAAACTTCTGCAAATGGTGTTTTTAAAATGAAACACTTCGCTATTGAGAAGAACATTGTCGTTTTATTTGTTTCTATTAACTTTTCAAATTTGTGTTACTATAGTAAACATTACAGTATGCATTTGTCGCCTTCTCTAACAAAGAGCTTCGATTCTTTTGTTCTATTTCAACTGGGTTCCCGCTTTAGATGTGGTTCATTGATTTACAACTTTCCACATGCAAGAGACCGAATGACACAAAAACCTAAAAACCATAGGTCACCTCACGGCTATCAGCAATGAGCAAAACCCCCACCACATATATAGTCAGCCAAACATGTGTTCAAGTTTTTTTATTGGTGGAAGAAGCCGTGGAGCTCGGAGATAACCACTGACCTTCTGAGTCGAGTGCACCTACCCCGTGTTGACCGCTAGTGATACCGTTATTTGACTACTGAGACACAAGAGACAACGTCACTCTATCTTTACTTTGCGTCAATTTTACAAATTAAGTAATTTGAACGAAAATTTTATTGTTACAGGCAGATATTTCAAATGAGGATATGACTATCATTCGTGAAGCGGATGCTCTCTCTGAATTATGTGTAATCAAAGAACCATCATTGAAAGGCATGGTACCACAGACAGAGACATATCAGCAATGTTTGATGTTTGATCTAGGAGGTGAGAATATTATTTATATGTACACTACTTGAACTATGTTTTAAAAAACATAATCTCTTCTCTTCAATTTGAACTTTTCGTCAATCCGTAGTTAATCCACCTATTAGTCTGTCAGTCATGTTAGTTTTCGGGTGATAAAAGTTGATTGCGTTACATTGGATTTTTACCATAATATAAGTTTATATATTAATATGACAAGAAAATCTCTAATGATTTTGAAGTCTAACCACTGATAGGATACTCAAACTAAATTACGCAAGAAAAATCCTAGGAAATACTGGAATGTAACCAAACTTAAATATTGTCATATGAAATGAGTTAAGAACCCAATAAATTTTAGAGAAAAAGATCCACGGTTAGGCTCAAAGGTGATAGAATTGTGTGCAGTTGACATTATATAGAAGGCTTGTATTATAGCACGGTGACAAATAAGGTGAAAAATTAATGGACCGAAATACCTCACGGCTCATTTTGGTCTTATTTTGTAGATATATATCCTTTAATTAAGGCATGACGTAGAGTGTCAAAGTGGTGCAGATTTTTGAAAATTGCGGGCAAAGGTCAAAAGGGGGATTTTAAAAAATCGAAAATTTTATACATTTTGTACAATTTCTCCGTAGTCTCTCATGTCAAATGAGAACTTTTTCGATGAAAGCATGTGCTAGGAATGCTCCACCAATACAGCTTGTCATATTTATGTCTGATTACCAGATTTTAGTGATATATACTCTTACCTGCAACATGTAGGAAATGAAAAAAAAATATCTTTATCTACGGAAATTATCGACAAAAAATATTCATAATTAAGATTTAGCTATGCAATGATATACGGCCATTTATAAAGATATTTTTTGGAAAGTTTTGTTAAAATGCCATAAAGAACAGAGTTGAAATCAGAACTGTAAAGTTAACAACCGGTCCATTATGGTATCAGAAATCAGAGTTGTGCTATAGTTATCAGCGTTGGCCTGTAGTTATCAGAGTTGGGTTTCTGACTGTTATCTGAGTTGTCGGATGCTGGGTTGTATGTACTGTCGTTTGCCTGTTATGGTTTGACTTAACCAACAGCACACCTTACGGACTATTGAGTATGGGTAAGGGCCTGAAAACAGTTATAACAAACACAGTGAAGTTGGTTTTAGATGTTATATCTTCTAAAGCGCATTCGATAATGCCACTTTTGGGACCGAAATTCACTTGTTCGATTTTGCGTTACTGTTTCAGGTTCGTCCAATCAGATTCGTTAAACAATCAAGCTATCTTAGTTACCCTGATATTTTGGGGTAAAAAGGGGCGTGAAAAGGTCTTTGCTGGACAGGACAAAGAACCTTAATTGACCAGGTTACCTAGACATAGGTTGTTTACACAACAACTTGTTTGTGTTTACCGGACAATAGAATTACTAAAAAACATGTCTGATTGTGTCCACTTAGCTTGTCGCTAAAACATCTTAAATTGATAAAAATAAAGCCTAACAAAGAGAAAATCTAAAGTGACAAATGCCAAAATAAATATCTATCAGATGTGAAATTCTTATCTTAAATGTTTCGAGAATATAAAAATGATTTCCTTCAACAATAATGAACGAATATAAAACAAAAATACTTTTAATAAATACTGCAGCTTCGAAATGAACTTTAAATGAATAAAATATCTTAAACTTATGTCTTTTTGCTGAAAACTAAATTTTCACCAAAATATAAAATGAGGTCCAAAATGACTCCATGACAACTCCCCTCTACTTCTGCTGATTTCGTCCCGAAATCTTGTACTTTCTACATCTTGATCATAATAATAATTGGTGAGAGTTGTAAACATAAGAACAAAAGTTAATTAAAAATCCATAAACATATATATAAGTATTTACAAACACATCAATATAACTAACAGCCAGTCAGTAGTCCTGTTCACTAAATATTGTTTTGCCATGATTGCTTTACTCTTATTTTAAAACATTTATAACCCCGTGAACTTGCGGCATGAGTCCGTGAAGTTCGGCACGGGTTACATTAAAGTCTGTAGGTCTATAATCGACATTATGGCTGCTTTAAACGCAAGACCGTATAAAAAATATATACAAATTTATTCACACAAGTTTACAGTTCGAAAGCTAGGGGAAGACTGCCCCAGCAACAGTTTACAAAACATAAATTAATTCAAAGATAAGGGTATTAAAACATTATGAAAGGTTCTTATAAAATATATCTTTCATTGTCTAACCTTATGTTATAATAAACGGATTATTGTCCTCCGGCTTAACTTTATAAAATAGCGATAATTGCTTCTTTTGAAGTTGAGTGTAAGTTTAGCACTTTTGACAGCCATCAGATTAAGTTGTAAAATAGTAAATCTATAATCTCTTTGGATATTTGAAATAAGAAACATTATATTTCAGAATAAAGAAACATTTAAAACAAGAAATATTCAACTCGAGTAAAACTAAAACGAGAAATAATCAATTAAAAGCGAAAGTTCATATAAATATTCAAAACGAGAGTTCATATAACTATTCAAACCGAGAGTTCATATACATATTCAATTCAAAACGAGAGTTCCTAAAAAGCACTTTGCAAATTATAGTAAAAGTTCTCAATGTCACTTTACTTCCGGTTATACATTTTCTAATATAAAGATTACAAACAGTTTTGACCTATATATGTCTGCAAACTAAAATGTGGATAAAATATTGTTAAGTATGAATTACATTTGGTGTACTTAAGATATCTAAATCAAAATAGTATATACTGTGAACAACTTTTCTATAATAATTATGTGGTTCAATACCGAAAATAAAGAACACGAACATGTGTTTTACTCAAGATAATGACTCGGAAACTCATTTTGACTAAATAGTGTACACATATCAACACTGAACCAACTGTGAAAGCACGATATAAATATCAAGTTATGGACGCTAAAATATACACTGACTAACCACACATTTGCTTACTAGAATGTAAAATTAATAAAACTTTTAAACACAAAGGTGAAATGCAAGTCGATTGAATGTATGTCGCGAACATACATTTCTAGCACTGAATATTAACAGATGCTCATGACTACTGTTAATAAAATGACTTGAAAACACCTTGTGAAAAAAAGAAAAAGAAATCCGAAACTGTGTAATGAAATAGTGATTAGCTTTAGTGATATTTCCGAACGTTTTCAAAACATTGACTTTCAAGATATATGGTGTGAAGATAGACTTGTACTATAGTCTGAAAAAATTGAGTACTAGCATAAGCATATGAGTTCGTGTGTGATAAGTGCGAACTGAGCAGATAATTCTCCCAGCAAAATGCAAGAACATCAGCATCTGAACCATACAGTAGTAAAATATTACTGATCAATTCTATATGAATCACTATAATACTGACTTCTCCATTTAAAAATGTATTGCAATAAGTACGGACCTTAAACATTATGGGTACTTATTGAATACTGGGCACTTATCGAGTACACTTGATTCTACAATCTCTGTATTAAATAGCAAGAATTAGACGTCAGTGTGCTGTAGCAGTAAAACATATTTTGTTTACCGATGATCTATTACAACACATGCTGACCTTGTCATGTTTTCTTCTATATAAATTAACTTATGAGAACCATTCATAAACTTATGGGTACAAACCAAAAATATAAGTACTTACATACATGTGTAAAACTTACATACATGAGATCTAACTTATGAAATGAGCATTGACTTGTATAAATGAGTAATTTTCTATAACGAACAATTATGAATACTTTTTTTAGTAGGATATACATATATATTTAATAATTTAAACTGATATACGTTTCTCATGATATGATATGATTGATTGTTAGTTGCGTAACGTCCATTGGCAAATATTTCTAAACAAATCTACAATAATATTGAATGCACAGAATTTAAGTATAGATAATGTAACTTGATGTATGAGTCTTTCACTTGAACTTTATGGGTAACGAATTCTTCATGCTATAACAGCACTGTAAATCTGTTTCTTGACTTGCTTTGCTGTTTCGGGGGGAATTTTATCTTTATTATAATTTTGTATTTTGCAAATGTTATTATTGAAACTATCATACTTATGTACAGCGTCTCAGGAACTTCTGACTGCGTGTTGTTGAGGGTTTATTCATACGCCACGTCTTTGGTTTTCGCGCGATGATTAATCGTTCTTCGTTTGACTTTAACTAGGAACTTCATTCTTGAATCTGTTTCTCTGCACGACTTTGTTGTCTGGTGAGTTGCTGTGTAGATCATATTTCTTGTCTTGTAATTTCCAACCAATACCATTAGTAATCAGGTACCGTATTAATGATCTTTAGGGTCTCCGCCAGTTATCAGAAATCAGAGTTGTGCTATAGTTATCAGCGTTGGCCTGTAGTTATCAGAGTTGGGTTTCTGACTGTTATCTGAGTTGTCGGATGCTGGGTTGTATGTACTGTCGTTTGCCTGTTATGGTTGGACTTAACCAACAGCACACCTTACGGACTATTGAGTATGGGTAAGGGCCTGAAAACAGTTATAACAAACACAGTGAAGTTGGTTTTAGATGTTATATCTTCTAAAGCGCATTCGATAATGCCACTTTTGGGACCGAAATTCACTTGTTCGATTTTGCGTTACTGTTTCAGGTTCGTCCAATCAGATTCGTTAAACAATCAAGCTATCTTAGTTACCCTGATATTTTGGGGTAAAAAGGGGCGTGGAAAGGTCTTTGCTGGACAGGACAAAGAACCTTAATTGACCAGATTACCTAGACATAGGTTGTTTACACAACAACTTGTTTGTGTTTACCGGACAATAGAATTACTAAAAAACATGTCTGATTGTGTCCACTTAGCTTGTCGCTAAAACATCTTAAATTGATAAAAATAAAGCCTAACAAAGAGAAAATCTAAAGTGACAAATGCCAAAATAAATATCTATCAGATGTGAAATTCTTATCTTAAATGTTTCGAGAATATAAAAATGATTTCCTTCAACAATAATGAACGAATATAAAACAAAAATACTTTTAATAAATACTGCAGCTTCGAAATGAACTTTAAATGAATAAAATATCTTAAACTTATGTCTTTTTGCTGAAAACTAAATTTTCACCAAAATATAAAATGAGGTCCAAAATGACTCCATGACAATGGTATGAACAAAATGATGAAAATTCTTGGCTGATTATTTAAACTTACAATTATGTTAGAACTACAAAAATCAGTCTTCATGTTCATGATACTTTAGTATACGAAGTTTGTTTTTATATTTATAATTGAATCACGGAACTAAAGCAATATCACATTGAGAAGATGTGTCCCACTTTTTTATAAAACAACGACAAACATGGTTGTCAATTGTTGATGTGGTTTATAAATGTTTCTCGTTTCTTGTTTTTTATATTGATTAGACTGTTGCAATGATTTTACACTAATATATTTTTGGAGCCCTTACTGTTCGGTGTGAGCCAATTGACTCCGTTTTGAAGACCGTACTTTGACCAATAATGGTTAACTTTTACCAAATATGACCTGGAGAGAGAGTTGTCTCATCGGAACTTATACCACATCTTCTTATATCTATAAATAAAAGAATAAATAGCAGACTTGAAAGCCCGATAAATATGTAAACTACAAACAAAGAGTCACAGGGATATTACACTTCAAAGGTTGTTGTGTATGTATAATTATGATAAATTAACACTAGACATCAATATGCACATCAATTTGAAAAGGTAACGGAATAATAAGAAAAAAAGTATATGTCATCGTATGGCGCCCACAATACTCATGAGTCTATTCAGACCACAATGTACTGATTGACCATTGCTTCTGGGTCATTTTGATCCGCGGTAAACTGATTTTCTCTGCAACATATGTGTGAATATAAGAACCAGTTATAATGACAAATTTTTGTACATGCATGTTTTTCCCAACCCCTTGTAATTTTTGTCCTTTGCCAATTTCGATTAAAGAGGACGTGTCGCATCCTGTAAGAGCGCGAGCTGCTGTTGGTGTGCCAGACATCAGGGTTCCAATGGCTAAAAAGTTGCATATGTCGTCGTGGATATGTTAAAACTGTCTTGTGGCTTTGTTTGACGAAACGTGTCCAGTCTAAAATCACAATGCATCATGTTTGAAATCCGAGGAAAAGACCTTATTTGAAATAAAACATAACTGTCATGATTTTGTTATTGTACAACCCCTGGAATAACTTTTCAATATCCGTTCGTTGGCAAAGAGAGGCAACAGAATAATTTGTATATCTGTCTCTGAAGTCACTCACAGATCTTGCACAAAATTACGTCACAGTCTATAGATTTGAGAAAGATCCCGCTAGAAATATTTCGTCATGTTCTTGCAAATCAAAATCATTGTTGTGCGATAGTGCATAGTTACAATGTACCTACAAATCTTATTAACCCATGTTTATTTTCAGGTGCACAAAGACATTTCTTATACTCTCTAATTGATCTGTATTCAATGACTCGAAGAACAATTTGGATCTACCACCATTTGAAATAAACCTTATTGTCCCTTTGTCGCCTTTAACAGCTGACTATGTGGTATGGGATTTGCTTATTGTTGAAGGTCGTGCGGTACATTGTAACCTATAGTTGTAAATATCTGTGTCATTTAGTCTCTTGTGAAGAGTTGTTCCAGTGGCAATCATATCTCATCTTCTTTTTATAATGTCCGATGCAAGGGGAGGGATGGCCGCCTGCTGACATCTTTAACTTCGGCACATTCTGTATGTGACTGTCCCAAGCCAGGAGCCTGTTTTCCAGATGTTGTTATTTGTTATTGTAACATTTTTTTGTTCGTTTATTATTTTGTACATTAATTATGCCGGTGGTTTTTTTTTCGTTTACATTGTTTTACATTGATGTAAATTTCCTTCGGTTTTGTGAGTCTTTGTTTACTCCTTGGTTTTGATTGTTATTGTCTTGTCAATTCTGGCTCTTTATAGCTGACTATGCAGTTTGGGCTTACCTTGTTGTTGAAGGCCCTACGGTGACTTATAGTTGTAAATGTATAATATGTAATATTTGGTCTTTTGTCGAGATTTGTCTAATTAGCAATCATACCACATACTTTTGATTGTGGTTTTATTTCAGTCATTGGCCAAATCTCAATAACTGTTGTACCATTTTACATTAAGACTTTGGACAATACCAATACCATCTATCTGATCAGGGGTATACGTTTCCGTTTAGTATCAAATGAGAGTGCATTGTAATCATTATTCTTTGTCATCTACTAACCAGGCAAAATATTTATCAGAGAGTTTGGAATACCAAGGAGTAAACAAAAACTCATAAAACAAAAAGACCTTTTCTGTTCTGGAAACGTGAGAAATATGTTGTCAATCATGGAATCAAGCATCTTAATGTCTTTTGTTTGCATCAGAATGAGTATTTATAAAGTAGGATTTATCCACATCACATACACATTCTTAATCTACACAAGACAATGCCTGTACCAAGTCAGGAATATTACAGTTGTTATTCATTCGTTTGAGTAATAACTTTTGAATTTGCCATTTGATTAGCCTCAGGGACTTTCCGTTTTGAATTTTCTTCGGAGTTCATTACTTTTTAGATCTCTCCAAGAGACAAGATACGTATTTGGCCATTCCTTTTTTTTTTTTAAACAAAGCAATACCAACTCTTTCAATTTGTCGTATGGTTTAGAATGGGGAATGCCTGAGTAAAGTGTAGAAAAGTTAAATAGTTCAATAGTATTGTAAGATGGAAGAGTCTTAGATTGTCTGTTCTCTAAAAGATCTTAGGAATTTTTTATTATCCGCATCTGATTCACGCCACCTCAAAAAAAGGCAGTTTCACTATAATTTTGTAGCCCGGCTTTGATTGCTTATAAAATTGATGTTAATAATTTTCAAAGAGATTTAGTGGAGGACCCAGAAATATACCGTTCTTTGTAGGGACACTTATGTAGTAAAGCTATCCGATATAATAATGAAAGATCCAGTTTTTCATCTTTGGTTGAAATTCTAAAGGAACATAGAACAGTCCTATGATTATCCAGGATGTCCTCTTGAATTAATATCCTGGATGTATATGGTGTGGGTAGGTTGTACTGTTCAAGTATGATTACAGTGTATGGCCAATTTCAGTAAAGAACCGTTTAATTCGATTTAATTGATACATTCAACAATATTTCACGCTATCTTGATGATATTTTTTTTACTGCCAAAACTTACCCACAGCAATTTACTTTCAATAATTCAAATATGAGCAGCAATTAGTGTCCTTTCCTAGATTTAGATATTTTGGTTTGGCACAAGAATATACACAAAAGTTTACGACAAAACAAGAAGATGATTTTTCTCTCCTTATTGCGTGCATGCTATTTGTCCTTTTTGGGGGTGATGTTTCTATGACCGGACTATTTGGACAGTGCAATGAAATTAGTTTTTAAACAACATTTCAGTAATTCAATTGCTTTAATATATTTAGGTTTTGCATGTATTTAATTATTCTAGACTTTGTCGTAAATTTAGGCATAAGTGTTTTACACGGATTATATGTCATAATCTTGGACAAAGGTCTTAAATGCATTTACTCAATTTATTGCATTATTCATTCTCTGTGACAGTTTGGACTATAATTTACAAATACGTGTCGGACACTAATTACTCTTTTAATCTATTGTTAATTCTAATTTGTCATCTGTTAATCTGCTTAGTCCTTTAATTATGCTTATATATATTGTTATTGTTCGTATGTTACATTACATTTAGTTTGGAGTTTGTTGTTCGGTCTTGCCGGACTGCTGAAATAAAAGTTTAAGGAGCGAAATCTTCCTTCTTGATTTACATATAGCCGGGACGCCATTGCACCCGGCTATATCTCTCTGACACCATCTTAATACGTGGTTAACATATTTCACAACGTAATCACAGTAATCTGTAGTGACGTTTTGGAGTTCAATAAGCGTTATTTATGTATTACTAGTAAATCATTAAAACATTCGATATCATAAATTACTTTATAAAACTTTAACTAAATTCTTTCATAGATACAAAGATTCGGGTGAAAGTTCGGCTGTACCTGTAAACAAACTTATTTTAAACAGAAGAGCACGTCTTTTATTTAAGAAATAATTGATGCAAGCTATACTTTATTGTAGTTTTTACATAATAGGCATTGTATTCGTGATTATTTTTGTCCGAGCGATAGTGAGGGTTAAAATAACACGAATATAATGCGTACCCATGTTAAAACTACAATAAAGTATAACTTGCATCAATTATTTTGATTCTAATTAGGACAATTAAGGTGATTTCCATGTCCGATCTGTAAAAGTGTATATTAGGGTCTGTGAAGGCTCTTCCATGAACCTCCCATTTTTGTTTGTAAACAAGCAAACGACTTTTGAGGGAGGTGTTTTGAACAGCCAGCATGCACGGTTGTCGTATCTAGGTCAAAAATGTCAATTCAATTCGAATTGCAACACGTTACAGTCATAATAAATGGATTATTAACAACAGGTACATCATTCAAGAAGTTGGAAGAGGTTTAAGTTAATCAAATTTATTAAATGTATGCCAGTTTGATAAAACTCATTATACTGCAGTAGTCAATATACGCATGTGCAAACACATTTTATTGGATTTAGAGCTTGGGTTTATTCACAAAGCGAATGAAGCACGTCATATAAGAATTTACAGTGTTTTTGTATACCGAGCCCAGAAAGTTGTATGCATCCTGTTTAACTTCTCAATCCTTCAAATAAACTTATTCTAAAAGGTTAACGGTTTTTTTAACAATTAAACAGTCATGTAACTATATCTTTGAATATTGTCTTTTGAGATTTTGTTAACATTAAATTAAAATTTTACTAAATAGTTTTGTTATTAGATATATTAAATGTGGTTGGAGTGCCAATGAGACAACTCTCCTTCAAGTCACTGTTTGTAAAAGAAGATACCATTATAGGTGAATTAACGGTCTCCAACGGCCTTGAAGATACAATGAAAAGAATGTGATCTATGACATAATGTAAATATGTTATGCACATATGAATTCTAACGAAGATTGTAGACACATTCATTTTGGTATTGCACAAGGTCATGTTTTCTATTGCTGTTAATAACGTTTTACCCGTAATCCTTTGGAAGTTTGATGCGTACCCATTTTTCGTGATATCCTACTACTGATGTTGTGTTCATAGATATATTTGGACCGATTAACTGATTGTTGGTGTTTAACCACACTATCAGCAGTCTTGACAATTTAACGGCGATCAGTTTTACTGTTGCGAAGCCCGAGTACAATCCTAGTAAATCATTATATAAATACAACACACAACATCAGTGTTGACAGGCTAGTGATCACGGTAAATGCAAAAACTTATACCATTCAGTCACCGCTCCCTGATGTCTTTGATCCAATGTATATACTGACCGATGTTAGTATTTATTTCGCGTTAAAATTGTCAAATGAATATACCTAAAAATAATGGATTTGTTCGTCTGAAAAATTGTTGTGAGTTTCATTTGAAATAATGATTGTATTGGCATTCTGAAATATAATATAATTTGTACATTTTTCATCTATCACATAATAACATAATTTTTATATAGAAGGTTGATAGACATAACAGTATATGTTAGTAGATAGAGGGTGGCTGATAGAAGGAAGTTATAGAACTATATTCCAGGTGGCATAGTTTAAATCATCCCATTGAAACATTCCGCACGCACGAGTTGTTAGACCTTTATAGAAAATGTGTGTTCCACGATATCTTCCAAATGTCGGAAGCACAAAATGTCTTTTTTTCCACAATCATGACATCACAAACGAGACTCATCCCTAAATTGCGCCGAAATTATGAATGTCCTCTTGGTTTTGTCCGCCTCTTTTCCGCTTTATAATTATTTTGATCTGAGCGTCACTGATGGGTCTTTTTGAAATTTTTGCTCCTCAATGCTCTTCAACTTTGTTCTTGTTTTTATCTGAGCCTCAATGGGGAGTCTTATGTAGACGAAACGCGCGTCCGGCGTATTAAATTATAATCATGTTATGTTTGATAACTATTTACACCACTGGGTCGATGCCACTGCTCGTGGACGTTTCTTTCCCGAGGTTATCACCAGCCAAGTAGTCAGCTCTTCAGTGTTGACATGAATATCAATTATTTGGTCATTTTCATAAATTTCCTGTTTACAAAACGTTGAATTTAAAACAAAAAGATTGTGTTTTATCACAGGCATATATGACTTTAGCCGTATTTGTGTTGTGCGGGAAAGAGGGAGAAAGCGCTGACTAAGGCAGTTGTCTCCCCTTTCCCGTTGAAGGATTAAATGTGTTGTTGGTCTCTGCTGTTTTACATGTCTGTGTTCTCTATTTAACTACGATAATTGGGGGACTATCGTTTGCGTTCTTTCGAGGCTTCCTGGTGAATAAAACAAAGATGTCAATATATGTTTATTTGGAGTCCAACCATACGAGTAAATTAATCAAATACATAAATATGAAATAAAAGAGTTTGGTTCTTAAAATGAAATTGAATTAACAATTATCGAAATACTTTATCAACTAATTGAAATAGTGTATCATAATAGTTATGGTAACTTTAATCACGAAAACTTCTATTATTTAACTTTTCATTAAACAGAATTTATAAGTTTACGTACCTGGTGAATAAAACAAAGATGTCAATATATGTTTATTTCGAGTCCAACCATACGAGTAAATTAATGTTTCATTCCTTAGGGTTTCCTATTTTAAACCCTAAGAACACGTGCTGGTTGGACTTGTTTTATTCACCAATCAAAATGACTTTTATAATACTTATTTTTATAAGGACAGTTTCTATTGGTTAGATCTCTTTTACCTTATTCACCTTTTTGGGGTTACTACTTTTAATTACTTAATACTTTGTTTTATGACCATTAGGGGAATCCGATTATTTCGATTAGATTGAATTCTAGGTGAACAAAAGGAAAGCATTAGATATATTTGCTAAAGGAAATACTTCTAAGAGTTCAAGCTGTCAAACCTTATTTATGTCGCTAAGTGTCAAATAAGAAGAATTTCACATCTAATACTTATATATTAAAAGTTACATAATTAAAGACTTTCTAATCATATCTTTTTATACTAAAAGCTTTATACAAGAATTAGTTATTTTTTACAATTTCATAGAAGATTCCTTAGTTTTATATGAAATATTAAAATTTATTTCTTTAAATATTTTACCTCATTTTACCTTCATTATATATCCCTGTTGTTCGAAGAAATTGATCCGCAATTTAACATTCTAATTTATTTCTTTAAAACTTGTTTAAATTTAAAAAAAAAATTTTTTAATATTCTCTTAACTGGATTTGACTTTTTAACTTTGTGGCGTATGATCAGTTGATATGGCATATATCGGTTTTACAAGTTGTTATAACCAAGATGACTCATTGCGTTTTAGATATTCTTGTTTTTATTTTTCTTATTAATAAAACAATTTTTTTGTTTTTTTATTTTACATGTTCGATCTCTTCATCTTTATTGTAAGAGCGTTGTTGTTTTATTTTATTACCATTATTATTATCGTTTTTCTATTTCTTATATGTGGTAAGCCCGCTTTTCTTGGTAGTCTGCTCGAACTCCAAACATACCCGAGTCATTTCCTCTCGCTGGAGTATGCTCATTTCCTGGGTACTTTGTTCCGACTCCAGAACTACCGCAAGTCATACCCTCATTTTCTATTATATTACTTTAGTCGGATTTGTTATTTGTTTTACAATGGATAGTTTCTAAAACATTTGATTACAATTAAGATTTTACATTATGGTTAATGATTTGCTTATGCTAGAATACATTATGTTTGCTATAATCAAGATTTTACATGATGACTAGCTAGGTCAACATATTTAGCACTAAATTAGGTTTGTACCGTCCTAATTCTTATGATGAAACTCATATTAAATTCTTACATACGGGAACCTTAAAACACATGTTTTACTCAACATTTATCGTAATCGCTATAGAACCATTAAAAACTTACACAATTTACCAACATTTTATTCATTTTTACACGTGCATTTCTCTTTAAATTTCTCTTTATTTATTTCTCTATTTTCATTCCTTATAGGACACTGTGCCTTTAAGTTACTTCGGCAATTTCTGCTTTTTTTTTAAGTCTTTAAACAACCAACCTCTTCTTACAGATCGTATTTTTTTTATGTACTTTTATCTTTTGAAAGTTAAAGTTTAAGGCATTATTTTACGATTCTCATATAAACAATGGTATTTATTTCTACTCTTTTACGTTAAATGAATTTGAACCGCCTGAAAGTTAACTTCTAAGACATATTACATTTCAATATAGTTACTCTAAGTTACTTTTTCGTACTTTCTATATTTTTGTATTTTCTATTCAGTTAACTATAAATATTTTATTTCTCATCTCATATTTCTTTGTTTTCTTTTACATTTAGTCTTAATCATTTTAGTTTCTTATTTGCCATTTACAGTCTCCAAATTTAATATTTTTCTTTATCAATATTTTTTTATATAGTTTTGCACTTAATTAAATAGAAAGTCATATTCCGTTTATCTTCATTTATACATTTCTTTTCAAATTTAGCTTTATCAATTACGCTATTTCAATTTAATCTAATTCTTACATAGATTTTGTATTTTTACTTTTTACTAACTTTAACTTATTTTCTATCTTATCTTTTTTTCTCACTAAGTATATTCGCTATTTTATCTATTTTAACTTCAACTTAAACTTATTTAATATTCGATTTATTTTTTAAATTAACTTTAACTTACTTGCTATTTAAGAAACATATTTTTTTTTAACAATAGAACATATATACAATATATACACAAAGAATGAAACAATATAGTTCATTTTAAATCCCACTGTTCAGAATCAATGTCCGAATTAAGGTCCGTAATGTTACACATTTCTCCGTTCTCCATTCTGCGTAGTTCTTTCTCCTTTCTACACACTCCTTTCTCCGTTCTGCATGCTCCTTTTCCATTCTCCTGTTTCCTTTCTCCATTTTCTTTTCTCGATTCTCCTTTCTCCGTTCTTTGTTCTCCTTTCTCTATTCAAGTCTAAATGCTCCATTTGTATTCTCCTGTCGCCTTTCTCCATTTTCCTTTATCGATTCTCTTTTCTCCGTTCTACTTTCTACTTTATCCTTTAGAATATATTTAACACACTTGATTTCTTTTCGAATTTCGAATACACTATTCTTCGGGAAACTACTCGCTTTACGGGTACCGTGGATCTATCCACTTGCCTCCACCATTTCTGTTATGCGGGAAAGAGGGGGAAAGCGCTGACTAAGGCAGTCGCCTCCCCTTTCCCGTTGAAGGGTTATTGTGGTTGTTGTTCTACTGTTTTACATGTCTGTGTTCTCTATTTAACTACGATAATTGGGGGACTATCGTTTGCGTTCTTTCGAGGCTTCCTGGTGAATAAAACAAAGATGTCAATATATGTTTATTTGGAGTCCAACCATACGAGTAAATTAATCAAATACATAAATATGAAATAAAAGAGTTTGGTTCTTAAAATGAAATTGAATTAACAATTATCGAAATACTTTATCAACTAATTGAAATAGTGTATCATAATAGTTATGGTAACTTTAATCACGAAAACTTCTATTATTTAACTTTTCATTAAACAGAATTTATAAGTTTACGTACCTGGTGAATAAAACAAAGATGTCAATATATGTTTATTTCGAGTCCAACCATACGAGTAAATTAATGTTTCATTCCTTAGGGTTTCCTATTTTAAACCCTAAGAACACGTGCTGGTTGGACTTGTTTTATTCACCAATCAAAATGACTTTTATAATACTTATTTTTATAAGGACAGTTTCTATTGGTTAGATCTCTTTTACCTCATTCACCTTTTTGGGGTTACTACTTTTAATTACTTAATACTTTTATGACCATTAGGGGAATCCGATTATTTTGATTAGATTGAATTCTAGGTGAACAAAAGGAAAGCATTAGATATATTTGCTAAAGGAAATACTTCTAAGAGTCCAAGCTGTCAAACCTTATTTATGTCGCTAAGTGTCAAATAAGAAGAATTTCACATCTAATACTTATATATTAAAAGTTACATAATTAAAAACTTTCTAATCATATCTTTTTATACTAAAAGCTTTATACAAGAATTAGTTATTTTCTACAATTTCATAGAAGATTCTATAGAAGATTCCTTAGTTTTATATGAAATATTAAAATTTATTTCTTTAAATATTTTACCTCATTTTACCTTCATTATATTTGGACCACCTTTTGGAATTTCAGTCCACCAATGTTCTTCAACTTTGTACTTGTTTAGCTTTATAACTATTTTGATCTGAACGTCACTGATGAGTCTTTTGTAGACGAAACGCGCGTCTGGCGTAATGAATAATAATCCTGGTACCTTTGATAACTATTCAAACACTATAACTGCATTGACTTTAAAAAATGTATCATACTATATAACTGTTATATTGCATTTGGAAATATTTTATTTGTTTTCAGACGGAAAGACAGACATTACTTTGATGGACATTACTGGGCCAAGATTTGTGAAAGAAATATATCGCGGAGATACCTGGAAAGGGAATGCATTGGTTTGCGAGGAGATTTTCTCCATTTTGAATCAGATGTTAGGTCTGGATGTCGTAAGTCTTCTCAAAGAAGAACTAGAATACTTTGATTTTATATACAATATGGAATTTAAAATAAAAAACTTTAAGTCAGAAAGCACTGAGAAGATTACTTTCAAATTTCCCTGTTGCTCTTTGAAAGAACGGCTAACTGAACCACTACAAGAAATTGTACGTCATTCAAGATTCAACAAACATGTCTCATTTGTCGGGGACAAGTTCAGATTCACTGCACCTTTCTTTAGATCATTATGTGAGAGTGCAATAAATTATGCTTCAGGAATACTTGATCAATGTATTTCTGCAATCACCGAGGAATACATTTCCGAAAGAAGGACATTATTTGTTTTTGGGGATTGTTCGAAATCACCCATTTTTATGGATGTTGTTAAAGAAAAATTTGGACCATTAATTGAAGTAAGTGTCCCAAATGTAAGCATTCCAGTGTTGACTGGAGCGCTATTTTGTGGCTTTCAGTAATTGATTTATTTCTCATTATTTTAAATCTACAATGTAAACAACAAGATAGTTTAAATCATAAAAAGTATTCTTATTCATTATTTATTATCCAGTTTGCACGTCTAAATGTTTTATTCAGGTTTCAATCATTATGCACCTGTGAACAATATTGCATGTACACAACACACGAGAAAAATGTCATTTGATCTACAACTTTTTTTTTAATTTCTTCTAATATCAATTTTCTGGCATACTGATATGATCTACAAGTTAGACATCTTTTACCACATCCTCAGAACATATGATGATAAGAAAAAAATTAAACCAACAAACAGAAATATTTTGTAGGAAGTTAATGTTCCTTAAATTTTGTTAAGAAACGTTAGAAACACTCACAGATGGAATAAAAGGTATGCGGAATGAGATTACTATTTCGAGTTATTTTCCCTAGTCGAAATTTCGCAAACGAGTTAGAATATCAACTGTTAAAAGGTGGATAGATAGGACGTGGCATTGTAAGCACCCTCAAAACTGTATTACTTCTGGATCTTCTCATACTGTTTGGAAAGATATTTTTTTTTCCGGTGAGTTATGCTCTTTTGAATTCGTTTTATATAAATACTTGCAATGTAAATGCTCTCACACCTACATTTCTGACCCTATTATTATGGACGAGTATGTTAATCGAGTATTAAGGCCAAGAAATAGTAACTAAATTTGGAATTGCGTTGTAAGCGCTCTATCGCCTACCTTTTGTGTCAACTTTTCAAGAAACAGCAAATTCTTTGAACAACAAAAAAACAAATAGAGTAAAACCACTGCGTATACACAATATCTTCGTTAGTGAGAGAAATTTTAACGATATAAAAATAGGATAAAAGATTAAGCAAAGTATTTTTTTGAACGATAATCCAATTAGACTTAAAATCTTCAATGACAACTTAAATGCTAAAAAAGGTAAAACAATAAAAATAGAGAACCCCCAAAAAAGTTCAAAACAGAAAGTCCCTTAACAATTGGCAAAATCAAAAGCTCAAACACATCAAACGAACTGAATCTTCCATTCCTTTGAAAGAAGGATATCACTGAAAATTTCTTTAAATCCGACCTTGCCATCGCAGTATGGATCGGTTGTTAATTTTTTTATTGACTTTAACTAATGTTATGTATTGTAAGTAGAGAAATTTATGGTTTTAAAAGATATCATAATAGACAGATGCTATTAGTTTAACTGGGAAAATAATATTACATATGTTGCAAAAAAAGCAATAATCTGTTCTTCTTACACGAAGAAGTATAATCGGTGATATTCCTATGACCCCTTGTTATGGTGTATATATTTTACAAAGTGTTCGCTGTTCCCGTATCTATAGACGCATTTTAGATTTCAAAGAACTCCATTTATGTATATATATCTGATAAATTATTAAGTCGGGTATTTCGTTACCACGAATTTTAAGTAGATTATCCTATGGTTACAAAGATTTGTATTGGAAAGATTGTAAATGTAAATCTTTTATTAAAAATGGAATTTTACATTCAAGATGTGCACGGAGATATTGTTTATAACGCCAGTAAACTTAGATACGATTCAGGTAAACTTATAAGTCATTTAAAAAATAATATTCTTTGATTTGAAGTTTTGACATCGTAGTGAAATCTGAAGTTGATTTTGTTTTTGATCAATCAAAACATAACTAAATATACATTTTCACAAATGTAAAGTTATGAATACTCTTGGTCCTCCATCCTGTAGATACTGTTTACTTACTTCGTTGGCATTGTACAAGGTTGTGTGCTTCTCATACTGTTTATTACGTTCCTTAACTAAATCCATTCAGTAATTGGTTGTCTCTCGAATAAAAAAAAAACCTTTTATTTTCCATGCAATATTAAAGTAAAAGTCTGTTTCACTATGAACTATAATATCAATTTTAATTTTATCAACCATAGTTTCTGAAAAAATACAGTTCCCATTTCATAATCTGAACAAACAAAATTAGTCTCGGCTGCTCAAACGTTTCACTTATGACCATCTGATAAAGGTTAAGAAATTTGTAAAATCTTGATTGATGAAAAATTATTCCAAATTGTTTATATGTAACCGATGATAGATTATTTCGTATAGGGTGGATTAGTTGTAAAAAAAGTACTATACTTAATTAAGGTAATCACCAAGAATATTTCCTTTTGACGCGAGAAACTGTGAATAGCCAACACAACTGTTGTTGAAAGTGCAAGTATTACAATTAATACTTTTTTTTACCACGGGGAGTTGCATGTACCGCTTGGAAATGTACCCTTAACAAAAGGAACAACTCTAAAATTTGGTACGCTTTTCCATGTTTGAGAAAACATTGGTTCTCGTCTAATGCAAATGTAAGGGGCCACAAAATTCGGTTGAGATTCTAATTAACACATCCACAATATTCTAACAACAAACACAAAATATACAAGACAAGACAAGACAAATACTTTATTAAAGTATCACCACTTGTTACATATAAAATATACAACAAAAGTCGCATTACATCTTATTTAGTCAGGATTTTCGTTTAATTAAGGCATTCATCACAAACCAATTAGCAAATTTTGAAAACATATTTTCGTCGATCATAATGATCTCGGAAACATTGACTTCTCTCAGTTTAATCAATCTTGTAAGTTATATCTTTTGATGTAGGCAATAGTTCTACAGTGTTCAAACAGAATCATAAAGTTACAAGAGATCATAGCTGCCAAAATAACAATGCATGCATTTTCTTTTGCGCCTTCTTGGATTTTATGTTAAAATACAACTGAAAATTTTGAGTAGGATATAAAATAGTAGGTCGGGGTATATGTGTAACAAAATAAATATGTTTTCCTGAGCATCCTTGGTGAACGATGTGTCATATTCCAAATATTATTTGGGTTGATTTCTTATAACAATTCATACAGTTGAAATTATATATAGAACATTATATTTTAACTCTCATTCTGATCATTGTTATTACCATGTACATATATGCTATGTTTGTTTTTAATACGTATTAGGTTTTTATGATGATTATCTATGTTGTTGTAGATTTAATAGTGTGGTTTGCAATAAATAATATGATGTGTTGCTGTTCTTGTTTTCGCCCTCAATGTGTTATGCACTATTTCATTGATTATTTACTCATTTAAACAAAATTTGTAAGTACACACATCCTTTGTTTAACCATTTGCTGCAAAAATTTGATTACGTGTGTCTCTTTTATCGACGCAGCTGTTTGAAACAAAGACGTCTAAATTTATAAGAATGTATCATCCTGCTCTACATTCTATCCTATTTACTTATCGTGATTATCGCTTAGAAAGATTTTCATTTTGACACACCTTATATTGGCCATATTAAAGAGTTGTACCATACAAAACAGTTGCTAGAAAACACAATTTCCATACTATGACTTTCGAGGCATTGACATATTCAGTTAATTATGATATGAATTAAAACTAAGTGTGAGGCTATACGCCATCAAAACCGTAACCAAAAGACAATCATGACCGTCAGCATGTCAAAGAACTGGTTACATGATTATAAGTAAAATGATATGAACAAATGACATTCAGGGAACAAACAAAAAATAACAAGTCAACTTTGGACATACAAACAATATTTATGCTAAAGACAAACACTACAAAAGTTCATCGAGCCTGTGCTTAAAGCATGTTAAAAGTACGGATGGTTTCAGTTGCCTGTAAGGGTGAACTTCCTCTCCTTGACACTGATGGCAACCTATTGTCAATTTGCACGACATCGAAATTCACTTGGATAAAGGTACAATTTATGATTAATTCTAGGATTAAGGAATATGATCTCATTGTAGGTACACTAATGAGGTTTTTTCATTATTTTTTTTTTGGGGGGGGGAGGGGGGAAATGGGGTCATGAAATATTTTGGTGACATATATCGTCTCTTAGGCATAAAAACTATATAATTCAATACAATAATAAAAAAACAGGTTTTTTTCGAAATAGTCCATTTTATTCAAAAGATAAATTACAATGATAATAGAGATGTTCTACATTACTGAAAGATGCATGCATCACACTAGTGTTTTAAACATGTTTAAGTTGTTTCTCCTTGTGACGAGGTACATGTACCAGAGTTTTGTATGTTTCACTTACAATCTGATACAATCACACACAGCTGTATACTTGAAGAGCGTGTCAAGAAGTCAGTATGACTTTCATTGTTCTCTTCTATTTGAACATTCTTAAATTCAAATGAGTTCACCTTGACATTCATAGATTAAATTGACACACATCCTGGATAAGATTTACTCAGCAAATTTTAGTTTATTTCCAGTATTGACATGAATATAAATAAGGTCATTTTTATAAATTAACTGTTTGCAAAAGTATAAATTATTCAAATTCTAAAGATTTTCTTATCTTATTCGGTATCGCGGTTTACTGTTATTTCTTTTCTCGTTTTTTAATCTAAAAATAACATCAACCTGTGTAAAGCGGGATTGTGTAATGTTTCTTCAATAAGTGTGTAGTTGTTCTTTTTTCAACCATATAAGATATAACATATATTTGAGTATTGAGTGTATTAATTTCCATACCAACATCATTTAATTTTATATTTGATATTATTTGACTGAAAATGCATTCGGATACTTAGTATAGATAATGTACCGTCACCGACACTTCTTCTTTTATCATTGTCATCAAGGGGTACACATATCTATTAATTTCATTCCACAAATACAACTGATTCAATAATTTAGTCATTTAAGTTGAGCATACTTCTTGTAATTTATATTATTGAAATCTATTTAATTGTCAATAAAAAATAGAAAATAAAATGTATAAAACGTACTTTATCATTTAATCAATTATTTTGATTCATTTCGATAATAATTAGTAACTGTATTATTTTATAGCCTATATCATCTAAAAAGTAAAGGAATAAAAGGAAAAAATACAAACGTTCTTGTCTTGTTCTACATAATGTATCTGTCGAAAGCAGTGAATTGCCGCCCTCGTCGGTTTTCTAAAAAAAAACAATGATGCTCTGTTGTAGGGTATGTTATTTAAAAAGTTCATTTCGGGTAAACGTTTATCGCACGTGTCTGATATAGTGAAATCCATGAAAACTATAGGTTTCATTTCTTATCAGCTACTAAGACTTGAATTTCAAACATAGGGACAAAACGTTTATCGCCATATGCGTGTCAATGACGGTGGAAGATAATCATGTACCGTGCCTACATCGCTCATCATGCTTATTTATCTAAGCAATTGAACACAAAGAGTTATTCAAATTGGGTTCATTTTTTAATATCAGTATGCCGTTTTCGTCAGCAATCCACAGGGAACCTTTAATTAGTCCAACAGACTTTGGGTTATTTAGACCATCTGATGCATTAACTAGACGCCGTTTATACTTGAGATTTTTATCCAGTATAAAAACACAGTGATGTCGACAGTCTGACACTAAAATATTTCCTTTCGTATCAGTACATATTCCGAAACATTCAAAGTCATTTTCTGGAGCATAACCGATTACCCCTTGAAACGATTCAATAACGGTACCGGATATGGGATTTCTCTTTTGAATAAGAGATGTTGTCGGCTGACCAAAAACTTTTACGTACAAAAAGTATATGCCTTCCTCAGTACATAAAATTTCGTTTGGTATGTGGCAAATATTTTGATAAAATTCTATGCGACGAACTACCACCCCTTCTAAGTCCAAATGTATGAATGCGTATTTATAACCTTGGTCCTCTTGTTCTGTACATAGAAGTAGAACTATAATGGTATCTTCAATAGTGACACATGCGCAATGAGGAAAGAACGGTTGTTTTCCTGAATTGGCAAACAAAATTAGTCGATTTTCATTTACAAGTTGCATTATTTTTGTGTCTTTGATCAGTAGGATAAACACACACTCGTGTCTCAACATACCTATGTCACACACGTTTTGTGCATAAGTTTTATCATCTAATGTATGATTAGTGATTTTATGTAATTTGTTACCGGAAATTATCCATGCATTTTTGTCTGAAATCGGCACGATTTTCGTAATGTTTTTGTACGTGTATGATCTATCGATACTGATCTTGTGAAACATTGAATATTCTTTATGTTTGTCATTACAATCTTTCTGTTGTGTATCGGTTTTGCCTTTTTTTATACAATTGGCTTCGGAACTATTATTTTTTGAGTCAGAATAACGCTGGTTTTCTGTCTGAATAGACACGTCACGACAGAGAGGCGGGTTTTGAAGTTCACTTTTTTCGATCTCATCACTTTTTGCTTCAATATTATGACCGTGTGAAAAAATAAGTTGTCCGACTGACATTTCTTGGTCGTTCGGAAAGTGAATTGTTCAAGGAAATGCTTATGAGAATTCGCCGTAAAAAGACAAGACTTTATTTCTGTCAATATGTTGACGACACTCCAAAATTTTAATTCCTGAAGATTAGTAGTATCTATTTTCAAGAATGCTAATCGAACGTTTTCCATGCGATCTAATGTTTGTTGAATTGCTGTTTTCTTACTTGAGACTGTATCATTTAATTGCCTAAGAAGATCCTCTTTTAACATATCAATCCGTTTCTTCCTGTTTTCGGTATGATACTCGATATTATGTTTAATATCGTCGCGTAATCCTAGAAGTGTTTCGATAGACGATCCATTTAAAGTTATATCATGTTCTTTACTTAAAACTAACCTCTTAAATTCATCACGAATGTTTGTTTCAGCATCTTGTATTTGACAAAAGTTATGCTTTTGATGGAACTGACCTAAACAATGGAAACAAACAAAATCCACACATTCTTTGCAGTAGAGCTGACAACTTTCTTCGTGGTGAAACCTACATCGCACTAGGTTGTTCGAGTCCATTTGATGTTTCAATGATATGTTATTCGCCATGATTACACCATTTATGTTAAAACTTGAATAGTTTGTACTTGTTATTATCTGATGACATGAATTAGTTAAATATTTTCGTTATCATACAAATGAACTTGATTTCTGACAATTTAAATCTATATATTCAGATAAGTATTTAATATGTGTATGGTTTGGATCAACCGTATACTAGAGATATCTATTTTATATATCTCTGGTTATAATACACAATCGAGTAATAAAAATAAATTTTATATAAATTTGAATATCAGCCTGATGAGGAATATTTGATCGTATTTCTTTATATCTAAGATAAAAATTTGATACTGAAAACATTTGGTAAGTAATGTTCATACCTTCGGCGTAGTTTTGGTTTAACCTAAGATAAGTTTTGATCAAATTTAGCCAAATATAATATATGTAAATTCATAGTCCAATCGACGACTAACCATTTGCTAACGAGGTTTTAAATGCTTTGTCCATTTTAAAACAAATTATTTCTCGACTTTCGCTAGCAGACAATTATGAATAGTCTCGAATATTCCAAACCTGGATCTTCCCTTCTATGAATATCGAGAAAATAAGTCGAATGAAAAATTGTTAGATAACAGAAATACGTACTGAACTCCAGAGGAAAATTCAAACCAGAAAGTCCCTTAACAAAAGAAAAAATCAATAGCTCTAACACATCAAACAAATCGAAAGTAACTCTCATATTCCTGACTTGGTTTATGCATTTTCTTATGTACTCTCATGTGCAACACGACGCGTGACACATGTGGAGCAGGATTTATGTACCCTTTCAAGTGATCAGCGATCACCCCAAATATTATGGGGTTCGTGTTCCTCAGTCTGATGTTTGTTTATGTGCTGTGTTTTGTGCACTGTTGTTTTCCATCTAGTCGTTTCGGGGTTGTGTTTGGGGAAGGACATTTTCAGTTTGATTTCGATTTATTAATATTCCTTTGATACCTTTTGTCTTTTTATGCCCGGTATTTTAAATGTAACAAATATGTTGTCAATCAAGAAATCAGGCATCTTGAAATTATCGGTTTCAGAGAATTTTTTGTTTGAATCAGAGTGATTCTTTACGAAGTAGGATTTATCCCTTCCTAAGACAAGATACTTGTATCTACGTTGGCCATTGTTTTTTATGAAGCAAAGTAATACCAACTCTTTCAATTTGTCTTTTAGTTTGGAATGTGGAATACCTGTGTGTAAAGAGTTCAATTCAAAGACAATTCAAATGTTTTAATACTGTTACAAGATGAAAGAGAGTTAGATTGTATGTACTCTAAAAGATCTTTGGAATTTTTAAGTATCCAAATCTGATTCACGCCACCTCTAGAATAGACAGTTTCACAATAACTTTGAAGCCCGTCTTTGATTGCTGATAATAAAGATGTTAATAAATAAATTTAGAAAGAGGTTTCGTGGAGCACTTGGAAGACCCAGCAATATACCGTTGTTTGTAAGGACACTTATGTAGTTTAGGTATCCAATACAGTGATGGAAGATCCAGTTCTTCATCTATGATTGAAATACCAAAGGAACAAAGAACAGACCTATGATTATCCAGGATTTCCTCTTTGGTAAGTGTCGTAAGGGTATATGTTGAGTTTCCAAGTGAATTGTCTATACCTAATTCGTTTATCAAGCAATTAATGTAATGACTTTTACAGACAAAAACGATGTTATTTGGGGCTTTGTCTGCGGGGACAACAACATATGTATCATGGAGGTCGGATAGGTGTTTAGCAACATTTGGGTCTTTAAAGATTGACGTAGCATGGACATTGATGAACCCATTCAGTTTCTTAATTCTGATTTGTATTAACGACCTCACTGCCTTAATCCATTTGGATAGAGTGTCTACGTCTTCCTTCTCGCGCTTAGTCCATTGCCTGGCATGATCCTCGACTGAATCCTTCAAAATTTTAAAGTTGTATTTGCAATTGATGGATTTAGGCTCACGATATTTCGGACCTTTCGATAACACATTTCGTAGAGAAGTGTTATTGACAATGTTAAGGTCACCGGTAATAACGTGGCCAGCAGGATTATATGTGAATTGGGAACTAGCACGAGTGCAATCGGGAGGTTTAGACTTGAAGTCGTCAATATCGAGATCCTGCAAAACGCGTTTGTAATTGAACAGTTTAGTTGATACAGGTTTGGTATAGGTATAAGAAATTATTGGTACAGACTGGTCTTTGAAATAAGGAGGTATTTTCGATTGAACTAATTTATGATGAAGGATATTGCCTATGTTGACGCCATCGACACCTTTTTTTGTCATGCTTAAGAGGATTTAAAATCAAACATTGTTCAAATCTGACTTTAAGTACACTTATGATGGACAAATCAGGTTAAAAACAATAAATACAAATACATCAGTCAAAAACGAAACTGTACTAATATAAAAAGAAATGCCTGAATTACGCTCCTTTGAACTGTACATCTGTTCTAGTTGAGGAGCTAAAGACACCAGAGGAACATTCAAATATGTTCAAAATGAACAGACAAACAAACAATACTAAACATCTCACAACATAGTAAACTAGAGACTGAGAAACAAAAACCGAATCATAAAGTGTGTGGTGATCTCTGGTAATCCGGAAGGGTACGAATATCCTGATCCACGTGTTGCACTCTTCGTCTTGGTAATCTAATCACAAACCTGGTAATAAGTCTAATTCAGAAAAGGGTGCGGTATTACATCAGGAAATATCCGTTAAAATCTATGAAATATAAAAAAGCAGATGTGGTATGATTGCCTATGAGACATCTATCCACAAAAGACCAAAATGACACAAACATTAACATTTATAGGTCACCGTACGGCCTTCAACAACGCTATTCCATATCGGTCAACCAAGTCGTGATGGCGTCTTTAAAGCTTACGAAAGATAACTTCAGTATCACCACGTGGGACTCTAGGTTTGGTATGTTCCTTAGCAACCCTTTAACAAGGAAATAGTGATAGGAAGTACAAGCCCTGGAATGTCGTGTCAACTGGGAGATAGATACTTCGTATGCAGGCTTTACTAGAATATGGTTCTACATAGAAATGGAAAGTTTACAATTCGAAGCTGAAATCATCACGTTTGTCGTAAAGTTTTGTTTTCTGGCTCCCATTATCAATGTCTAGATGCAAGTCAAGATATGAGGCAGGCTTAACTGTATCTTTAATATCCGTTATCTCAAGTTCGATGGGATAGATTCGTTCAACATAGTCACCAAATTTAGTGAGATCATTTGCTGACAACACCAACCTAGATTTAGGTAAAGAAATAGTTTACAGAGTGTATTGTGTTATTCGTTATTGGATGTATTTGCATCTGAATATCAATGAAATGTTGGCCACTAAAAGTTTAAAAAAAAAAAAAAGAATGAGCGAAAGTCACCGAAGGTAGTCATATTCAAAGTGGAAAACAAACTGGCAATAAAAATAAAACACTAATAAAAGACAAACAACAAGTACACAAAGCACAACATGGAAAACTAAATACTGAGCAGCAAGATAAGCAAGTAGCCATTTTCCAGGATTATGCAATTTTCATTTACAGTGTGAACTATACATGCAATTACATGCATGTGAACTATTGAGATTTGAAAATAGTAAAATTTTAGAATATTTTGATGGCAGATCTCTTCTCCATCTCATGTAGATAATTCAATACAGAAATAAAACAGAATTACAAATAATCACAATTTTATTCAAATTAATTATAAATAACAGTAACAACAGGGACATTGAATAAATATAAATCAAGTATATAAAAATTCATTCACTAACAACATTTGCAAACATACAATAAAATTCTGATATGAATCGATAAATGGAAATATATTTACAATATTATGCATTCAATTATGTGAGAAAAGGGTATGCGTATCACATAAAAACAATGATTCAGGGGAACATTTATAATACTACAAGGAAAGTGTGAACAGATGCATAGATAAAAAAATCAATCTGTCCCATTTACGGATTCATCAAAATTCCCTTCGAATAGAAATTATTATTTAGAATGAAAGACAAAGGTTTTGGACTAGAGTTTTATCTATAATTCACTTTTTTCTCCGTCTGACGAAGAACCAGACTCTTGATATACTTTACTGACAATAGGATTAGCAATGTCTTCTAACGATTTCTTCTGTTCTTTAAGTTCTTCTATAGAAGGATCTGGATTATTTTCCAACCATTTAATTTTTTCTTCAATCGCATTTTCTATGGTTGATTTGTCGTCATCAGTTAGTTTTCCACCTAATTTTTCTTTATCACCGATTTGATTTTTGAGGTTATAGGTCAAACTTTCAAGTTCATTTTTAGCATCTACTTTTTCCTTTATAGCTTTATCTTCATCAGCAAATTTTTCAGCATCATTTATCATACGATCTATATCTTGTTGTGAAAGTCTGTTATCATCTTTTTGAATAACAATATTGTTTTTCTTACCCGTTCCTTTGTCTTCTGCACTGACTTCCAAAATCCCGTTAGCATCAACAGCGAACGTGACTTCGATCTGTGGTATTCCTCGCGGAGCTGGTGGGATTCCAGTCAAATCAAATTTTCCCAATATGTGATTGTCTTTTGTCATTGTTCTTTCACCTTCAAAAATCTGTATTGTTACGGCGTTCTGGTTGTCGGCTGCTGTTGAAAATATTTGTGATCTTTTTGTGGGTATTTGGGTATTTCGCGGGATCAGTTTTGCCATGACACCACCAACGGTTTCTATACCAAGTGTTAGTGGGTTAACATCCATCAATAGCAGGCCTCCAGTCTCTGCCTCACCGCTCATGATGCCACCTTGAACAGCGGCACCAAAAGCCACAGCCTCATCTGGATTTACCCCTCGGTTTGGTTCCTACAAAGTTGAAGGAGTTTGTTATGACCTATCATAAAATTTGTTTTTGTCTTTCAATATACAATTTGAATCATATCAAAAGGCTATAAAATTAAACTGACATGTCGACCTGTTACTGCCATATTCACTATCTATAGTCTAGTGTTGTCCAAATTTTAATGTATCAATTGTTTGATCACAAAAGGTAAAAAATAAAATTCTTTGAATATGGTTCCGTAGTAGAGTATATATAGTTTGGACGTTCCTGATGAAGGTAAATTGGGACAATCGCTTAAAACGAATGAAATTTATGATGTGGTGTTTTCATTTTTTACAGCCTAGTCAGGAAACCTTTAATAGCTGATGGACTTTGAGTTCCCGAGAGTACAATCAGTTCAGTAGTTAGTAATTCGGTACGGACATGATTAGTAACAAACCTTCGTATATAAATTTTAAAATTATAAAGAAACTATGGTTTGAACTCCCTCGGGAAAATTTGACTTTAAAAGTTTTTTTGTTTTTTTGGTTAGATAGCTCTTCAACTGTTTCGGTTCTTAAACATGAAAGGTGACCTATAGTTGTTAATTTCTCTTTGGTCTCTTGTGGATATTTGTCTCATGGCAATCATACCAAAATCTTCTTTTTTATATTTGAAATACTCGGCCGTTGGCGTCTCTGGTGAAGGAAAATCAAGAAAAGCGCGTAGGGCGTGTGAAATTTACGTGTTGTTTTTATATTTTATAAAAGTGGTAATTAAACAAATGCAAACACCAAACTTCTTAACATTTTCTTGTTTAACTGAATAGATAAAACTGGCACACACTCACCTTGCCGCTGAAGTAGTCTTTGAGAAGTTGTTGAACTTTAGGAATCCGTGTAGAACCACCAACAAGGACTACTTCGTCAATCTCAGATTTCTTCATGTTGGCATCATCTAATACTTTCTGTACTGGTTTCATTGTAGATTTGAATAAATCCTGCAAGACAAAGTTTTTATATTTACTAATATAATATCAAAAAGAAAGATGTGGTAAGATTGCCAATTAGACAACTCTCACAAGAGGCAACATGACAAAAATCATTCTAGACTTTCCGATAGCGAAACACAAACAATGGTCATTTATTTCACTTGCTTGATTTCGTACTAAGCTAAGCCTGAACCATAACAAAATTCAAGAAGGAGTTGTATTAACTTGTTCCTATCAAAATGCACCGTTGATTAATTAATCGGTTTTGATCAACGTCCTGTGGCAAATATTTCATGCATATCCTAGTCGATCTTTTCAAATGTAAAATCATACACAGAATCAGTTATCCTGTATGAAGAGTTGCAATTCTAATTTATTTGGTTCTATATTGCAGAGTAGGTTAATGCATAATTAAGGGTGTTTCTTTACGAGCATGTCAGTGTCAAAAATATTTACATGGTGTATATCAATATGCTCAAATCTGTTATGATATAAATATATAAAAGGAAGATGTGGTATAATTGCCAATGAGACAACTCTCCACCAAATACACAGAAATTAACAACTATAGGTTATCATACGGCCTTCATTAATGAACAAAGCTCAGACCATATAGTATGCTATAAAAGACCACGAAATGACAAATATAAAACAATTCATACTTAAATCAAAACGTACCATGTTTAATTCTTCAAACTTGGCCCTAGAGAGTGTTTCTGAGAAATCATTTCCTTCAAACAATGATTCAATTTCTACTCTGGTTTGGTGAGCAGACGACAGGGCTCGTTTAGCTTTTTCGACCTCACGTCTTAGTTTCTGCATGGCATGTTTATCAGTCCTCATGTCTTTCCCTGTTTTCTTTTTATACATTTTTATAAAATGTTCCATAACTCTCTGGTCAAAATCTTCCCCTCCAAGATGTGTGTCACCGTTTGTTGCGATGACTTCGAATATTCCATTATCGATCGTTAGTATGGATACATCAAAGGTTCCTCCTCCAAGGTCAAACACAAGAACATTTTTCTCTCCTTTCTTATCAAGCCCATACGCAATAGCTGCTGCAGTTCTGAAAATAAAAAGAACATCAACTCAATGTACAACAAATTGAATACAAAGGACCTGTAACTTTCATCGATTGTTATCTGTAGTGGCTTTGATAAGTTAAACTATTTAATTACAGTAAGTATTGCGAACGGAGTATATTATATTAATTATAAAGTCTAGTTTGTAGAATGTTCATAAAAATTTGGTAGCAGTTCATTGTTTTTTTTACAACACAACCTAGAGCAGCTATATAATCATTGTTCATAAATAGACTGAGTTACTTCTCTTTTATCATACAAATTGTACGTCTTTACTTACGGTTCGTTGATGATTCTCATCACATTTAGACCAGCAATTCTTCCAGCATCTTTAGTAGCCTGTCGCTGGGCGTCATTGAAGTAAGCAGGGACCGTAACAACAGCATTGGTCACCTTTTTACCAAGATAGCCCTCAGCAATGTCCTTCATCTTACCCAAGACCATGGCAGATATTTCTTCTGGTGCGAACACTTTCATAGAATCTCCAACTTTAGCTTGTATATGTGGCTTGTTATTCTTGTTCACGACTTTAAATGGATAATTTTTGATGTCTTTCTGTACAGCTTCATCATTCCATTCTCGACCAATCAGACGCTTGACGTCAAATATCGTATGTTCAGGGTTTGTTGTCAGCTGGTTTTTAGCAGCATCACCTATAAGACGATCGCCATCTTCAGTAAACGCTACGTAAGACGGAGTGATTCTGTTTCCCTGGTCATTTGCGATTATTTCAACTCTTCCGTTTTTGAAAACGCCAACACTAAAATAAAGAAACTCGATTGTATATAATAGATTCATCATATAGTGAAGCAGTGATGCTAAATTGTGTTAGTTTTGCATGTCCCTGTAACCTTCTATTGACACAGTATATTATATGTCAAAATCATATATGATGAAGTGAAAAAAAAAAACAGGAAAAAAGCGCAAGCCGTGTCTGTTGTTTGTTTTAGTTCGAGTTCTAGGGAATATATCAATGGAATCCAACCAGAAAAAAATGGATTGTTAATGAAAAGAACATCATCAATATATCTGAAAGTGAAATTAAATGATCTGGCTTCTTTGATCTTTCTTGTTTTGACAAGTGTCTAAAGGAACTCTGATTTATATGAAAGTAAGAAGAGGACTGTAAGAAGATGCGCACACTTTGTTCCCATAGGAAAGCCGACAATTTATAATATCTTGAAATAAGCACTGTATTTGCTTTGAACACTGTTTTCATAATGAAACATTATAATTAAGGAAAAAATAATAATTGTTTTGACTTTCAACTTACCAAGAATAAGTTGTTCCAAGATCTATACCAATAACTGTTCCAATATCATCGTCTTTTGCCATTGCGCATGACAGGAACACAAGCAAACTAACTCCAATTACAAGAAACTTCATCATGTGCATGTCTATAGGAGAGGAGAGGAAATAAAATATACATAATTATTTTTTTTTTCTAATTGATTTCTTCAAATAAAATGTAGAACATGATAGTATTGGGAATTTTACAATAACTTCAATAAAGTTACTTGAACACATATCTAGCATATACAATTTTAGGTTGAGATTTGTTCGTTTCTTCATTACATAAAATCGGCCAATATTTGATCCCAAACTTTGAAATTCCATATACGTAATATATTCAGTTCAATTCAATTCAAATATGTGTTGTCACATAAAATATTAACAAGGAGTATGTGACAAATTATATAAACATACACAAAATACATCAAGTTCACAGACAAAACCGAAAGAACTGAAACCTCGAGGAAAACATATTATAGAAATATAGAAAAGTTATATATATATATATATAGGGATGCATGTAATACAATATGCTTAAAATGCAGTCACTTATTTGTATTCAGTTTTAAATGATATTAGTGTCTACGGTGTTGTCTTTATGTATACACCATAACGAAATATACAACTCCAAACGATTTTAAAAAGAAATGTTGAAATAAGTGTATAATCGCGAATGTCCAATGTTAGATTATTCTATTTTAGAGCTTTTCGTTCAGTTTATACGGACTTAATGTATCTACACGTATATCAGATGGTACACAAAATGTGTGATGATATATCCTTAAAAAAATATTTTCAAATCAAACTTCCCTAACAAATATTCCTTTACAACTTTTAAATGTATTCGGTTTCTTGTAAAACTGAAATATCCCCAAGAAAAAGATATACTATATCTAAATAATGAACTGAAGACCGAATACCTTCTATAACACAAATAAAAATCAGATTCAATTTCACCTGTATTTTCAATGATGAGAACCATCATAGTTTATGTTCGTCCTTAAATTGTTTGAAATATTTGCCACTGAACTTTAAGCAATATTAACTTATCGTATATAGTTATACTATGTAATATACATGATATATGTACTTACTGAGAGATGTTCAGTCAGGTTTTGTTATAAATTAACAGTTTAGGTATACTAATTTCTTTCTTCCGGTAAACAATAAAATAGTTGAAGTCTGAGGTTGAAGATCTCCGGTATAGGTTGATTGAATTGTAAGCTTTGTATCAAAGGTGAATAAAATATATGAATTTGCATTTGATTTTATACTAAATTATTTCTCATTGTACTTAGTATAAGTTGTCGTGTCATTTATTTATTTGTCGTAATCATTTTCGCAGTAAATTCATTAAGTATACGTGTTATTGATAAGTACACGTGTTATTTAAATTCTGCGCCTGAAAATGTAAACAAACAAAAGTTTCATCATTCAGTATAGAAAGCTGACGTAATACATCAATGTATTTGTAGATATCTATTTTTACATGGGAATGAATTATTACCTAGAAAATAAGAGCATTTCTATAAAGCTGGTCACCCAGTCAATAGGCTTAAACAAAAGCTTGTTTTTCATTAAAGAAAATGAAACTTTCAAAGTTAAACAGAGATATAGAAAAATCTAGAAATATCATAAGTATATAGTATATTTATATACAATCTTGACAATCTTGATATCGGGATTTCCCAAAGTTTAAATAGAAAAATAAATAAATAGGTCAATGTAAAGGTAAAAATATCAGCTAGAAAATACTAGTTGATCTATTGGAACATTCTTTTGTCGAATCAATCATGTATGAAACAGTCAAACATATAATACTATACACTGCACAGTCAATATAGCATTTTTTTTATACTTTAGAAACATTTTCTCTTTTTTTTTGGCTAGAAATAACAGAAAGCGTGCGTAAACATGTGCAATATATGGCAGTCAGCAGGGTTCAAGAACATCAGTTGTTCGACCTGTTAGTCAAATGCGTTTTGTTTAAATATACTTTTTCACTCTTTTGGTCTTTTGGAAAATGTTGTTTGTGCTGTTTTTAGACCCTTCTACAACGAAATTTGTTTGACATGCACACGTATAAAAATTGCGGTTTTTATCCAACGCAGTCATTGGTTTGAACGTAGTTTTCAATTTAGACTCGTTTATATAAGATTAAAGTATATAAGATTAAAGTATATATATATATTGAAAATTAAACAAAGGCATTTCGAGGGCATGTACCTGTCTTTTTTGTGTTTGCATTGTTATGCACACAATCTTAAATTAGATATTTGTTAATACGTGTCCCCACCCAACACCAAAATGACACAGAAATTAACACTGGGGATAGGTCTCCGTACGGCTTTCGACAATGAGCAAAGCCCATATATTTCCGTTTTATCAATTTATCTTTTCTTTGTTCTTCTCGTGAGTTTATTTCCAAGGCTTGAAATCATGGAAATACTATGATTATTTATCATGATTGTTTTAAATTTAACATGTTTAACAGTGTGTTCAAGATGCTTTACTTTAAAAGATCTTAAAACCAGAAAAACGAGTTTAAAAACAAATTGACTAACCACTACAACAGCGTCAAACAATCGCAAGTCGGAATGACCATCGCAGTTCAGAGTCATACGTACGTACATCAAAGTTGCCAGAGCAGATGAAAACATTTGTGTGTTGATTGACCCTAGGCGGATACATGTGTTCTTGGTGCATGGGACTGGCACGACCCTATATGTAGCAAAAATTTGGTAGATTATATAGGGATCCACTGATTCAAGATGGGAGTGCCCCCTTTTTTTTTTAGATCATTCAGCCCCCCCTTTTTTAATAAAAGTTCTACCAATGATCCGCCAATGTGATATCTGTGTTCTATATAGGGCAGAGTGATATTTTTATAAAGAAGGATTTATCTCTCCCTTTAAACCCCGCTCACAACAATCGTACGATTTATTGTCGTGGAAAATCTATAAAATGGTTGTCGTTGCACTGTCGTGCGTAATGTAAAGATAATATTTTGAGTGGTCACATCAGCTACGACATGACCACTATGGTTCCATGATATGTACAAGACAGGACAAATAATTGTAATTGTAATGTTGTGGGTTTGTCGCAAGTCGGTCGTGTAACAGACTTGCGACCATCGTACGATTATCATGAGTTGCAATTGTTTGGGGCTATTTTCAGGTTTTCGTGTCATGGGATTCGATGAACTGTCGTGCATCTGTCGTGTGACTGTCGTTCCACTTTGATGCGACGGGCAACTCCCAGCAAAAGTTCTTGAAAATGACAGGCTCCATCTGCATGATTATCCAAAGGAATCTGCTCCAACTCTTGCATCAGTGAACTATACTGCGCCGTTCGATCCATGACAAAACTCACCAAAGTTGGGTGTTTGGATGGTTCCATTACAGTCAAATGAACGCTAACAGGACCATATTTTGCACCTGTTGTAGTCCGACAAGGCGCCTTCGTCAGCATGGCCAACTATAATCATGCTGATGGAATATCCATCCTCTTTAAACGGTAGACGGTATGTTTTTCCAAACATTCTTTCCCATCGGATTGTATTTTTCTACATACAACGAAATTAGCGGTTGCACGACGAACGTGTCACTGTAGTACGACAGACAATCAATGTTGTGCGAGCATTGTATACGAAATTTGGTATTCGTAATACAATCGCGCGACTGTATTGCGAGTGTCTTACAACAGTCGTGAGATTGTCGTACCGGACAGTCGTATGACGATTGTTTTATTAAAATGGTTTATGTTGACGTTGTTACCCATAGCTATGTGTTTATTGTACGACAGTCGCGCGACGGTTGTAAGACACATTAATTAACGACAGCCACAAGACAGTAAAATGACAAAAATCGTAGAGCAAAAAAGTTGCATGTCCAATTTTCGTCCTACGACACACGACAGCGCCACGATGCTCAAAATATCGTTCGACTGTCGTCTGATTGTCGTACTACGCTCACAGATGACCATCGATTTGATCAAATGTCATGTCGTAGCCGCTACATAGATGTGTCGTGCATGGGTCCGTTGTGACCAGGGCTTAGAGTTAGACTACGTTGGCTTCTTTTTCATAAACCAAAGCAATACCAACCAACTCTTTCAATTTGTCTTTTAATTTGGAAAGGCGAATTTGTATAAAGTGTAGAGAAGTCCATTGTTTTAATACTATTGCAAGATGAAAGAGTCTTAGATTGCGTGTACTCTTAGTGAAAAACCGGATCTTTTGATTATTTTAAGTATCCACATCATCGGCAGATTTACGCCAGCCCACCGTGGCTCAGTAGAATATATGCAGTTTTACAATAACTGTGAAGAGGGTGGTAATGAGGGTACGTCTGGCAAACCAAAGTCGACAAAAAGAAAATATATTTTTTTTAATATTAGCTGGGACCGGTATAATAGACCCAGATATTAGGAAATGATTTTGTTATTGAAAAGATAATGAACAATATAAGTGGTTAGTGGAAACTCTTTTTGTATGTAACTGTGAAAGAGTTTTTACTATTAGAAAATGATTTATTAATATTACAAAAGTAATTTCTAACATTAGGTTAATTTCTAACTCTTTAGTTTAAAAAAATCATTTATTTAAACAAGGACCAGGGACGGATCCAGCCATTTTAAAAAGGGGGTTCCCAACCCAGGACAAAAAAGGGGGGTCCAACTATATGTCCCTATTCAAATGCATTGATCGACCAAAAAGGGGTGTTCTAACCCCCGGAACCCCCTATCCGCCCCTGGATCCGCACATGGAAACTGATTTTAATATTAGAAAATGAATGACGAGTAACTGTAAAACCAAATGACGTTAACGGTCCTTTTCAAAGCATTACTACTCTCTTTGAAACCCTGTGGTTTCGTCGAACATTAAATGGAAAATGAAGACATTCACATATAGTTTCTTTCCCCTAATCTCATAGATCCCACAAGAGCCACATGCACATGTTTGTGGTTTGACACAGATACACATTCAGAATAATTTTAGGTAAACTCTCACGGTCTGATCATGACTATCTTGAGTAATTTTATTATAAAACAGTCAACACTTAATGCATTTTCATAGTAAGATTGAATTTTCGATTCAATTGTGTTTCTAAAAAAAAGAAGAAAACTTCTATTTATATGGATAGTCATCATAGTGATCACAGTCGACCTTCCGATAGAAACAAGGCAGTGTCTGCGCGTACCCGCATGCGGGTACGAATAGTCAAATTGCCGTTCTAGGCTGCGCGTACCCACATCCGGTTTTCTAATAAAAGGCCATCGTTTCGAATCGGGAATGAAACGTGAAATATGTAAGAAAATTATCGATAGTATAGGGATTTCGTGTAGAAATAATATTTTCAAATTGTATTTATTAATTAAAATTAAATGCACAATGATGGAAAATGAAACTGTACAGTCCCTGAAAAGAAAAAAAGTAAAATAAAACTACTAAAATTAAAGCTGGAGTTAATAAAAATTAAAGAAGCAAGTTATAATATCAATTTAAACAGAGACATATATTATATGTCTCTGATTTAAACCAATTACAAAAGATTCATGTAACTAATTTAAAAGATTTGGAACACATTTTACATATCAAATATGATTGTTTTGGCACGGATTTCAACCCGGCTGCACATTTCAAATGTTGCCAGCCTCCATTCACGTTTCATTAATCATTATTACTTGCTTCTTTAAATTTTAATTTTTATTAACTCATGCTTTAATTTTAGTAGTTTTATATATTTTAAAATTTTAGTTTCTGTTTAACATTTTACTTAAAGATTATTTTAAAATATCATATGGGTATATTTTTAATTTATAAAAAAAATATTCTTTAAATTTGCATTAAAATTTTATAATAGTATTAATTTCTATCATGTTTTTCTTTTACAGGGACTGTACAGGTTCATTTTCCATCATTGTGCATTTAATTTTGCAATGACTATTAATTATGTATCATTATTTAATAAATACAATTTGAAAATATTATTTTTCATACTTTTCACTCGTTCTACACGATATTCCCGTTTTATCGATAATTTCCGTAGATATTTCACGTTTTATACCCGATCCAATGGCATTTTATTGGAAAACCGGATGTGGGTACGCGCAGCCTAGAACGGCAATTTGACTATTCGTACCCGCATGCGGGTACGCGCAGACACTGCCTAGAAACAAGGGCTTGTGGCACAGCCAGTATCAAGAAGGACTATCACTAAATAACAGACTCCTGACTTGGGACATCCACTTTCAGAATCAGGGGCAGATCCAGTCGTTTTTAAAAGGGGGAAACCAAGGACCAACAAAAAGGGGGGGGGGGGGGGTCAAACTATATGTCCCCATTTAAATGTCTTGATTGTCCAAAAAAACAGGGGCTCCAACCCTCGGAACTCTCCCCCTGGATCAGCCACTGAGAATGGTAATGGGTTAAACATGCTGTGAGCACGTAACTCTTCCCTAACAGAGAAAGGTGTTACATAACAGCATAAACATGATAAGATTATCTTTACTATTAAAGGAGAAGACCTCATTTTGGGTGTTGCTTCTCTTCTTTCCAAAATAAATTAATCAACACGCCTCTGTGTCCCATAGGTACAGTGCATAGTGCCATTTGTCATCCATTCATATGATTATTCAGATTGAGTTATTTTTGGAGAAAAACGAGAAAAAAGGCATCTGGATATGGTCCCGTCATTGAATGAAATTTTAAGTCAGATTAGACTTCCAGTTTGCTATTTTCTGTATATTTTGAACATACATATACAAAGAATAAAGTCATTGAAAGGTATTTTCAGAATTCTATCTGCTATCATTTTCAAGTTTACTATCCACGGCACAGAGTTTATTAAATAGAGAGATCTGTATACTATATCAATGACCACTATGGATGGATGAGTAAACTTAGAATTGAAAGTAAATACACTATATTTATAAAGTAACGAATGTTCATAATATGTATATATACAGATAAGCGCTAAATATATTCATGTGAACTTTTGATTCCTATTCTGAAATTCTCCACTACCAGTCATTAAATATTGTACAAAATTCATTGATTACAAAAAAAAGAAGATGTGGTATGATTGCCATGTTGAGACAACTCTCCACAAGAGACCAATATGACACAGATATTAACAACTATAGGTTACAGTACGACCTTCAACAACGAGCAAAGCCCATACTGCATACTCAGCTTTAAAAGGCCCTGAACTGACAATGTACAATGATGTAAAACAGTTCAAACCAGAAAACTAGCGGCCTTATTTATGTACAAAAAAATGAACGAAAAACAAATATGTAACACATAAACAAACAACAACCACTGAATTACATGCTCCTTACTTGAATGTTCATAACATTCATATTGAAATTGATAGAAAACCAAAAAATGGGAATATTGGAAATAAAGGAGGAGGGATAAAAAAAAAAGAAGCCTTTTCCTGTCCCCAATAACCCGTTTAGGATGAAAATTTCAGGAACTCAATTTTCGGCTCTCCCTTGACACCATTTGCGATTATGGTCTTGAGGAAACGATGATAGTCCGTCGGACGGGGACGATAAATGGCTGACCCGTGTTAAGAGAGAGCCACATCTCTTGCACGTTAAAGACACCCTTGTAGATTTCGAAAAAGAGAAGGCTAATGCCGCTTCAAGGCAGCACTCGCACCCGCAAAGTGGAGAGGGATTAATATAAGTTGCAAAACTTGTTTCCCAATCCACTATAAATAAATATGTTTAAACTAATAACCTATGACTTGTGATACTTTTGCTGAAATTCTCCAGTCATTCAATATTTTACAAAATTCTTTCAACAACACTTTACATACTTTAAACTACGCTCTGAATGCCCGCGATTTCGCGGGTGTGTTCTAGAACTTATTAATATTAAAATCAGTTTCACTTTGATGATAATTTTTACCATTTTATTTATAGTTTTTTTACTTACATCATGTACATAGTTGAAAATTATAATAGATATAGATAGAAACATAAATTAGCAGACATGATTATTCAGACAAGATTTTCATTTTAAGACAATATTCATGCGAACTTTTGATTCCTTTTCTGAAATTCTCCACTACCAGTCATTAAATATTTTACAAAATTCATTGATTACAAAAAAAAGAAGATGTGGTATGATTGCCATGTTGAGACAACTCTCCACAAGAGACCAATATGACACAGATATTAACAACTATATACTGTTCATCATCTCTTTCAAAATTATCGCCCTTTTTTGACAATTTTTAGAATTTTTCGGAGTTTGCCTTACACAATAAACATTACAATACACAAGAGATAAGTGAGGGGGGGTTGTAAAATAGAATTCCCGGATCCCAAAAGGGTAAATCCTGAAATCCCAAACTTGAAAACACCCAATACCTGCAACGTCATGGAAAAAGTCCTGCCCCCCCTAAGTCGACACATGTTTTCCCAAACATTATTAGCAAGGAGCTGTGTTGAAGACTCATTGGTGGCCTTCTTTTTTTCCTGTCCTTAGGTCCCTGTTTTGTCTCTTTGACACATTCCCCATTTCCCTTCTCAATTTTTAGATCTACTTAAACAAATCACATTTTACTGATATAGGAAGTACGGCTGTCACTCTTTATAGAAGTGATTGCCCATCCCCTTAACGAGGATTTTTTTACCCTCTTTTGTGTTGTGAGCAAAATCCATAGATGATAGAGAGAAATTAAACAGACTAAAATGATCAGTAAAGCTGAGATTTCTGTCATGAATTCTATTATCTATAATGTTAGAGAGTGGCCTTTGTCGAATATGCACACTTAGGTGAGCAAATCAGTTTCTTTAGAGCCTGTAGTCTTCAAATGCACCTTTATCTAAACAAATTACACAACCTGAATTGTTGTAAAAGAAACTGTTGAGCAGGGAAGAGTTATCTTTCTTTGACTTTTCTGTACTTACATGTATGAAAACAAACTTTTATTATGTTGCTGTGCTCACCAATTCTACTGACTCACTTAGTAGGGTCTGATGGTTACATTAAAATGCAATAAAATTATTTTCTATGTTCATTTTTAATCATATTTCACTTTACAAAAGCAAGTAAATTGCAAGTCGGCAAATTTTGTATCCTATCCATCTGGAAATACCAAATCTGGATGCAACACTTGCAAAGAAGTTACAAGTTGCAGTTTCATATCTGTCTAGTCTAGCAGCTACTCCTTCTATGACAGCTGTAATCCTGTTTGCACTCAGACGACCTCCAGTCCAGGATTCAAGTCGTCTAGCAGCTCTTCTTGCTAGTGATCCATTTCTTCTCAGGTCTCTTGCCAGTTTTTTCAAAACCAATTTAGTTAGTCTAACTTTACCCCATCTTAAAATGAAAAAAAAACCCAAATTTTTACAAGATTAATTTTTATCATGTTTTTAGGCCTGTTCACAGGAGATACCGGTACAATGTACTAGTGTTATGGTAAACAGTCATCTATGATCTGTCTGTCCGTCCTACTTCAACATTTCAGTCAATATCTCAAAAACACTTGAAATAATTTTCATGAAACTGTGATTAGTTATTTATATCCATTTACCATGTTGACCTAAGCTAGCTTTCCATTATTTTGAGCAGTTTTGGTTAAACTTTGGTGACTGGTTAATATTTGCTAGAATAACATGAATAAGCTCCTTTTAGTTTTTATTTTAAATTTTTGATATGACAGTAATGGAAATTTATTTTTTTGAAAAAGGGACAAGAATATCATGCACTCATGGTGCAGCTCTTTATTTATCCTTCACCTACCTTAACTTTGGGAACAGTATCTCATTAATAACCAGTCATGTTTTTATATTGAAAAAAATCAACATGAGTTCATGGTCTATTATTCAGATATATATGTATTTAATTTATGTTGATGAGTTTTAATTTAATTTTTGCTTTTATTTGCAAAAATGATTAAATATACATTTTTTCTTTAAGCATGTTAAGAATGTAATTAGAAATGCTGTACCTACATGTAAGAGGCTATGTAAATTTACCTTTTCTCTACTCTATGATCGTTCTCTTCTACATCCCTTTCATCAATATCATTTATTTCATCCAAATCATCCTCGTCAGATACAGTAGTTCTCTTTCGGTCAGTCTCTTCTAGTTCACTTTCATCAATATCATTTATATATTCTAATTCATCTTCTTCAGGTAAAGCAGATCCATAAGATGTTGATGCGATGCACAAAACAAGGAAGCACCTGTAGAGAAGAAAATGAAATACATGTACTGAACGAAATACCTTCATACAGATTTGATATAGATATAGGAAGATGTGGTGTGAGTGCCAATGAGACAACTCTCCATCCAAATAACAATTTAAAAATTAAACCATTATAGGTTAAAGTACGGCCTTCAACACGGAGCCTTGGCTCACACCGAACAACAAGCTATAAAGGGCCCCAAAATTACTAGTGTAAAACCATTCAAACGGGAAAACCAACGGTCTAATCTATATAAACAAAACGAGAAACGAGAAACACGTATATATTACATAAACAAACGACAACTACTGTACATCAGATTCCTGACTTAGGACAGGTGCAAACATTCGCAGCGGGATTAAACGTTTTAATGGGCCCAAACCTTCTCCCTTTTTCTGAAACAATAGCATAACATCACAACATATAAAAACATACGATAAAATATCAATTAGCAGACTTAACTCAATCAAAAAACGTATGATTACACAAAGAATACAGGTATATGTAGAGTGTATTTGTTTCTTTTATGCTTTGATGAAGTTACAAGGTAAGAATTGGAAGTGCTGTCTCACTCGCTTGAGACAAATGTACTTCTGTGAAGGTTTTACGTCCCAATAAAATTATGACAAAAATAGAATTGAGAATATTTCAATAAGACAACAACCCAACATAAAAACAGAAAGCAGTCCAAGGCCAACTTTGTAAATATGCATGGTCTTGTTAGGAGGACTATTTATAAGAAATGAAAACAACACGTTATTATTTTAACACGTCTGAAGTGCTTTTCTTGAAGTGCCTTCATCAGGAACGCTCAAAACCGAATATTGGAAAGCAAAGGATGTATAGGAAGTGAAACAGTTGAAGAACTATAATACCTAAAAGTACCTAAAAACAGCAAAAAATCCATCCAAGATCAACTTTGCCTGAAGGAGTTCAAACCTGACAGTTTCTAAATTTATAAACAGACAATTTTAGAAAGTTTTTTTATAAATCATGTCAGTACTGAAGTGCTGACTACTGAGCTGATGATACCCTCAGGGACTTATAGATCATCAGCAGAGGTATTGACCAGTCTGTAAAAAATCAAAACAACACCTGATTTAATAATTGAATGTGTCTGAAAAACGTAAATTTCTGGATTTACCTTCATCAATAAGACAACAAAATAGCCACAAAATGAACATAACTCAAAAATGTTTGACTGATCTTCTGAAAGATTAAATATAATATTAAACCTACCAAACAAGTTTCATGTTTTGTTTATTACAGGAACGGAATGATCTCTTCCCTTTGAAATCAGAACTGGATAGTAACGAAAGTTGATACTTTTTATCTAAAAGTACCATCCAAAATGCTGGACAACACCTGTTATTGGTAAGTATTAGGTTTGTTTTGTTTCAAGGAAAAATTGTTTATTTTGTTTTCCTGTTAATTGATCTTTGTTTACAACTTTTCCTTGTTTCGGCTTATTTTAGAAAATTCTAATCAATTATTGAAAAGTTATTCAGTTGGAACAATGCTTCAATGGCAGACTTTGAAATAAAAGGGTTTTTGTCAGCCTTGTTTATGTAATCTAGAAAAAAACTAGTTTGTTTCAAAACGGTGCTTCAAATTTTATAAGAGGTTTAATAGCAGTTGATGAATTAAGTGCTTTAGCTACTTTTAAAAGCTTCAAATTTTTTTGATAAACTATAGGAACTTGATCATAACCTATTTTTTAGCTTACCTGGCCCGAAGGGCCAAGTGAGCTTTTCCCATCACTTTGCGTCCGTCGTCCGTCGTCGTCTGTCGTCCGTCGTCCGTCGTCGTTGTTAACTTTTACAAAAATCTTCTCCTCTGAAACTACTGGGCCAAATTGAACCAAACTTGGCCACAATCATCATTGGGGTATCTAGTTTAAAAAATGTGTGGCGTGACCCGGTCAACCAACCAAGATGGCCGCCACGGCTAAAAATAGAACATAGGGGTAAAATGCAGTTTTTGGCTTATAACTCAAAAACCAAAGCATTTAGAGGAAATCTGACATGGTGTAAAAATGTTTAGTAGGTCAAGATCTATCTGCCCTGAAATTTTCAGATGAATCTGTCAACCCGTTGTTGGGTTGCTGCCCCTGAATTGGTAATTTTGTGGATATTTTGCAGTTTTTGGTTATAATCTTGAATATTATTATAGATAGAGATAAACTGTAAACAGCAATAATGTTCAGCAAAGTTAGATTTACAAATAAGTAATCATGACCGAAATGGTCAGTTGACCCGTTTAGGAGTTATTGCCCTTTATAGTCAATTTTTAACCATTTTTCGTAAATCTTAGTTATCTTTTACAAAAATCTTCTCCTCTGAAACTACTGAGCCAAATTAATCCAGACTTGGCAACAATCATCTTTGAGGTATCTAGTTTTAAAGATGTGTCTGGTGACCCGACTATCAAATCAAGATGGCCACCACAGCTAAAAATAGAACATAGGGGTAAAATGCAGTTTTTGGCTTATAACTCAAAAACCAAAGCATTTAGAGCAAATCCGACATGAGGTAAAATTGTTTATCAAATTAAGATCTATCTGCCCTACAATTTTCAGATGAATCTGACAACCCATTGTTGGGTTGCTGCCCCTGAATCGGTAATTTTAAGGAAATTTTGCTGTTTTTGGTTATTATCTTGAATATTATTATAGATAGAGATAAACTGTAAACAGCAATTATGTTCAGCAAAGTAAGATTTACAAATAAGTGAACATGACGGAAATGGTCAATTGACCCCCTAAGGAGTTATTGTCCTTTAAAGTCAATTTTTAACAATTTTCATAAAATTTGTAAATTTTTATTAACATTTTCCACTGAAACTACTGGGCCAAGTTCATTATAGATAGAGATAAATGTAAGCAGCAAGACTGTTTAGTAAAGTAAGATTTACAAACACATCACCATCACCAACATGACCAAAACACAATTTTGTCATGAATCCATCTGCTTCCTTTGTTTAATATTCACATAGACCAAGGTGAGCGACACAGGCTCTTTGGAGCCTCTAGTTTTATGTAATCTAGAAAAAGGAACTTTCAGTTTCATTGGTATTTCAATTTGTCAGTAGATATTCTTAGCACACTAAATTGAACAGTTTCCAAGGTAACTATATGACTTTATAACACAGTCATTAGCATTGCAAAAATAGTGTCTAGATTAATAAAAAAAAATATTCTTTAATTCATTGCTTGGTTTTTGGTGTTTAAGACCTTTTTCAGAACTATTTTTTTGTTTGCAGTGGTAAGGTTTTATTGTTGGAGATTTAAGCTGGAGGGGACCACCAACTTTCTACAGGAAAACAGACATTCACATCGTCCTATATCTATTTTATTCAATTAAATGCCAGTCTGCCTAAGAATCAGGCAGTGGTGAAAACATGACCAAAAAAAAAACACCCAATTTGACATTGATTTCAGTTCATAATATGTAGTTATTCACAAAAAGAACATTACTTTCCATTTTTTGTTCTTGTAATAGAAGATACAATTTGCTTGAAATGCACTAGATTTTAACAAATAAGGGGAGATAACTCTGCAATTTGCTATCATCATGATCATTCTAACCAATTTTCTAACCAAGTTGTTTGATGTTACCAGACACACACAAACGAAAGACTAGTAATTTTTAATTCAGAATGATGGTTAATATTAAATAGCATGATAAGCTCGGTGGTTTTTTTCTGATTATGTTTTGATTTATACCTAAATTGCCTCATTCTTACATAGACTGGCACTTAAAACTTAAAACCTCAGTAATGACAGGCTAGTGATACAGTACAGTAATAGGAATTCAGGACCACTCTGCAATCAAGAAGCTTTAGATTTAGATAATGTTATTTTTAAAAAACTTGGCTTATTTTTTCATCATGTTCATCACTTTGTTCTACATATTTATGCTCTATTCACCATTGTGGGTCTCATTGGTGTTGAAGCCTGAAAGGGGATTGACGATTTTTTGTAAGCGTGACACTTAATAGTCAAATTACTGGGCCCTAAAAACAGGAAATAAGTCTAAGCGGGACACTTGAAATTACCAAAAAATGAGAATTGCATACATACAATGTGTAACCCAGATACGGGAATCTGACAAAACAGTACGTAAGCATGGTAAGGGGGATCCAGGATCACAACCCCCAATGAGACCCCCACCTTTGTTCATACAGATATGATTGCACGGAAATGATAAAAGCATTAAAAATAGAAATAATGTTAATGATATCACATTTCAATTGCATATTCCAGGAAATAAGTGTTCTACTGAAGAAAAAAAATATGTTGTATCCTGATTTTTTCAAGGAAAATAGAATTTGATCCAAGTTTTGTTTTTAACTTGTTTTGTCAAATAATATTAGTCTCTAGATATTTGGTATATTATTTCTCACAAATAATTATTTATATATATTTTTAATCTATATGTTGAAAGATTTATTTTAATTTTTTAATCAGAATTATATACTTAGGAATGTATTTAACAAAAAAAGAAAATCTCAATTTTAAACAAATCAGGTTCATTGTTAATTATGATTTTAAGTGGAATAGATATACCCTTCTAGATTATGAGTTGGCCATGGGTAGATACTGTCCCTGATGTGAACAGACATTATCCTATCCATTAAGGATAAGAATTACATATCATTTAGTGTGACAAAAAACTTGATTAATTGGATTGTAAAGCTTGGGAGAGAGAAAAACTAATTCCCAGGTTCATCTTCAAATATGACCTTTAGTTTGATGCCACAGTATAAAGAGATAATTAAGTACACATCTTCAATTATGACCTACAGTTTAATTTCGAGGTATACCTATATAAGTACATTAATTTCAGTGTGATTACATTTCAAATTCAAATTCTACCAAGATTTCAGTCTACTGATACTCGGAGGTGAAAATAGAAATAATATTTACATAAGGAACCTTTAGGATATAAAAATTTAGATATGCAAAAGCCTTCTACATAATTTTGTGTAATTACTGTATTTTACGCTGCAGAAAATAGCCGAACCTATCAATTTATAGCACGTCAAGGTGATTGTTATCGCCATCTGTGGGAAATAGACAATTATTCAGAAGTATATATTATTTCGTCTGTAAAGCTATTTCATGGTTTTTAAGGTAGAAATTAAATATTTGAAAAGATTTCTATTTGACTTGTTTAATTTGAATCAGCAAATTTTCATCAACCCATAGTGTTAACAGAATGTGGTGAAATAATTATAGGACTTTGTTTGATTCAAAGAATAAAATTTGTGAAGTTAATTTTTTTTATTTGCCTCGTTGGGTTTTGAAATTATATCTATTAAAACACCCATCATGAAAATTGACCAGACAGGTGTAATTAAAGAAAGTGGGGTTCTTTGGTTAGTTCTTCAGACTGATGTTGTCATGGAATTAGTTTTTTTAAAGTAAAATATTTAGTTCTAAAAAGGATGACCTTTTTGTATTTTAGGAAGAGATCATAACTTTACCCAAGATAGGACGAAAATCAATATTCATAGGCAGATCCTGCCCCCTCCCCCTTTTGTTGGAAACAGTTGGTTGCTTATGTAGGGAATCACTGAAGCTTTTAAATAATTCGTAAAATAAACTTTTTGCTTTCATTATTTAATTAACTTTATACACCTTTAGTTATTTTAAAAATCAGAATTATATTGAACACAATTTAAAAAAAGGGGGGAGTCAAGTGGAGACATTAAAATTGTGTTTATTTTTAAAGCTTGTTATACTTATTTATAACTTATCTCTATGATTTAACTTATGTTTATAACAATATATTTATGCATGCAATCTTCTTTACTGTATTTTCATCTGTATTTTATTTTTCTATAGTATTTTGTAAATTGTTGGTTTTTTTTCTAGATCAGCTCTTATTTTTTAACATTTTTAATATAAAAGCAAGTTTCAGCAATTAAAAATTATTTATCCCTAACAGCGTTTTTTGCATAATTTTCTTTATGGATTAAAATGTTTTTTAAACATTGAAATCTACATCATTTGTACATATTAAGCATTAATGCTAAAGTGCATATAACCTTGCTACACTGCAATTGTCTAGAATTGGGTCAGATAGTAACAGGTGCTTAGTCATAAACTTGCATGCTGAAATGAACAACTTGTTATAAAAATAGACTGCATATGGAAAGCATGCTATTTCCTGTTCAGTGTTTATTAGTCAGGTGACCTTAAAACAATGATTCATCCAATCAGTGTTCTTTGTTTGCTTTGATTGACAGGTGCCAGAGTGAAATGAACAGCAAAACTCACCAGGTAAAAGCAGGAACACCCCAACAAACATTGCTTGCAGAAGAGAAGATGAAACCAGCAAAGAAGAGAACTAATATTCTGATCTTGTAGGTAGAAATTAGGGTACTAAGTCATTGCTTTAATACCAGAAAAAATGTAAGTTATGCATCATGTTGGAAATATTGTTTGATATTTAATTCTACATAACACTGAAGGTCATGCAAACATTTCTGCTTTAAACAACATTATAAAAATCCTGCTTTTTGAATTTGGGGAACAATAGAACATGATCTTTTTATTCATACTATGATACTTAATAGTTTGTTTTAACTTTGTATCAATTTCCCTTTCAACCAAAGATATTACAATACTAAAAATACTTGAAATGTTTGCTGCTGGGATATAAGACAAAAAAGCAAACTTCTATAAATAGTGACTGGATGGAGAGTTGCCTCATTGGCACTCATACCTGATCTTCTAATACCTATTAAACTGTCAATGAAACTTTTAGAGAATCTGTTGTGTGTCTAGTAAAAAACAATAAACATGGTCATGAAATATACTGTACTGTAGTGTAAATGTATTGAATAAATAACAGAAATGAAGATGTGGTATGACTGCCAATGACATGAATGAGACAATTCTTTACAAGAAACCAAATGACAAAGAAATTAACAACTATACTAGGTCACGGTATGGCCTTCAACAATGAGCAAAGTTTTAAAAAGAAAACCCTAATACAATCATGACATTGCAAGTATTCTGTAGTAGGAACAGAGCCTATAAATCTAACACGTTAGTCTGTTGTATGTAACGTTCAAACTACAAAATTTAATATATTATTAAGAGTATCAACACTCACACCATTGCATGCCAAACATTGTAGAATATAATACCTTTCATTGTATACTATGCTACTTTGATACATATTTTTCTGGATAAAAATCTTGTAATGAGATTATAATTTCAAACGTAAATATTTTATATTATATTTCAAAATGATCTCATTATGATATCGTAACACAATGTAATGATTTGCACTTTTTAGAAGTGAATTTTATTACATGTACAATGTACAGGTATTCTTTAAAAACGTTGATCAGCTGTTCTTGCATCTGCATCCCTACATCGTTAAAGAATGGTTTCACTTTAATCCTAGGGGGGAGGGTAATGTTTTTCATTTAATAAATATATTATCTCTTAGTCTATAAATAAGAAATGACTACTTTAAGTTGGGTTAATTATATACATATACTCATCAGAGTCAATTGTTATTGTTAAGCAATTCCCTGTGTTTGGTTTTTTAATAGAAGAAGGGGGAAATAGAATAACTATTGAAATAATCTTACAAAAAAACTGAATATCAAACTGGAAATTTTGACAGAAATCAGTGGAAAGGGATTCTGAAATATTTTTTATTAGGTGTAATCTCTTCAAACTTTTCAAGAATGGTGCTTTAACAATGCCTTTTAAAAAATTGTGACACAGTTCCTCATACTGGAAAGAGATAGAAAAGGGGAATAGAATGATAAAAACGCACTGTGAATTCGTTTATTTGTCGGTACCAATTTGCATGGATTAAGGAAAACTTACATGTTTGTCGATATTTAATTTTGTGGTTTTGCCCAAGTCTAAATAAAAGCCTATAGAAAATTTGTTGTTAGTTGAACATGTAATTTCGTGGTTTGCCTGTAAATATGAAATCCACAAAAATGGGTATCCCAAGAATAAAAATGAATCCACAGTATAGGATATCTAAATTGGCTATGAATGCAGATCTAATTATTCCCCTTTATCTCGACTGCAGAAGTAAATTTAGTTGAATTTCAAGTTTTTATTATTCAATGTCAATAATTAGACTGGGGGAGTATTGCAATAATTAGTATCTGATACATATATCTGTATGCAGATTTTCCTGAATGTACAATAATTAAACTCACATTGTTGTTCATTCTTCAAAAAAAGCGAAAATAAATGCTCACTATAATTTCTAAATTTTCCATATGATGAATTATAGTAGAAAGAAGTACCTAAACCCACTATTATTATAATAGGAAAATTCTAAATGAATAGTCCCTAAGCAAGTGGCAAAATCATGCAAAAGCTCAAACACAATAAACTAATGGATAACAAACATTCATAAAATCTTTTAAACACAAATCACAACTAAAATTAATTTAATTTCTGCATTATTGATTATTAAATGCATAGTGGTGCAAAGACATCTAGTGATTTCTACAAAAAAAAAAATAATGAATGTTATTAAATTACGGTTCATGTTGCTGGCAGGCAGTACCAAGAACATTTAATGGTGATCAAACAATGATCCTTAACCAGAGGTGACACAATAATGGAGCTTTTATAAAAAGCCCTTATTTTTCCTCAGTGACTTCTCAATTAAATTGGCCAGTGAACAGTTCTTTCAGCTCTGGTGTATACAAAAAATAAAGATGTTAGTCATAGATGTACAAATGTTTTGCAAGTTATGACTGCAAGCTGCTAGCTGTTACAAGATTTTTGTACAATATTTGAATTTGAATTTGTTGTAAATATTGAGTTACTTCCCTTTATCTGGACTGTCAGTTAAGCAGTTAAAAATTGGATTTTTTTATTTTTTTAAGTGGCAAAGAAAAAAATAATGTGATGTGGTGATTTAATTATTGATAATTAAATGTAGTGTTATACAGAGACATTAAGTGATTTCATCAACAATTATACAAAAACTATTTAAATAATGAAGGGACATTACATTAAGGTTCATGTTGCTGTTTGGCAGTACAATGCACCAAATATCATTTAATTGTGATCAAATAATGATAATATTAGTCCTTGGACAGGGGTGACACAATAAGTAGGTATTGATGCAAAGCTTTTATTTTTTTCAGAGATACCTAAATTAAGTTATCCTGTTGACTGAACATTATGTTCCCTAACATATTATGCTGTCTATAAAAATAAAGGTGTAAAAGAACTCTGAGATACATGTAAGTCATGACTACAAGTTTTTTTCAATTACTGTGGGTTCATTATTATTCGTTGGATACCAATTTTTGTGGGTTTCGTGGATACAGGTGAACAAAAAATTCAAATGTTCAACAAATAACATATTTTCAATATGCTTTGTATACATAGATTAGCAAAACCACGAAATCAAATATCCACGATTATGAATGTTTTCAGCAATCCACGAAAATTGATGCGCACGAAAATAAATGAATCCACAGTAGTATTCTGAAACATAAGTAGTTTAAAGTGGTATTCTTTGCAATGTTTTTTTATACACCCCTTTAAGGGACATATTATGGTATACCTTTTGTCTGTCCTTCTGTCGTCAACTTGTTGGACAATAACTCAAACATGCTGGAACCAATTTGCATGAAACTAGTATTTTATAAATTTCTGCTATGACATTGAGGAGTTATGGAATTGAATGTAAAGTGTAACAATACACTAAATTCAACAAAGTGTAATAATACACTAAATTCAACAAAGTGTAACAATACACTAAATTCAACAAAGTGAAACAATACACTAAATTCAACAAAGTGTAACAATACACTTAATTCAACAAAGTGTAACAATACACTTAATTCAACAAAGTGAAATAATACACTGAACATTCAACAAAGTGAAATAATTCACTAAATTCAACAAAGTGAAATAATACGGAGGCATAGAGGACAAACATTCCCTTTGATTGGTTGTTGACTTAATGAATGAAGAAAAATGATGTGAATATGTCAAACTCCATCTGATGAGTTAATTATGCCATCATCTGATTTTTATAGTTCGTTCTTATGTTGTACTGTTATACCACTGTCCCAGGTTAGGGAGAGAGTGGGGATCCCCCTAACATGTTTAACCCCGCCACATTATTTATGTATGTGCCTGTCCAAAATTAGGAGCCTGTAAATTCATTGGTTGTCGTTTGTTAATGTGTTATATATTTGTTTTTCTTCAAAATTTTTTTACTTAAATAAGGCCGTTAGTTTTCTCCTTTGAATTGTTTTACATTGTCTTATCGGGGCCTTTTATAGCTGACTACGCGGTATGGGCTTTGCTCATTGTTGAAGGCCGTACAGTGACCTATAGTTGTTAGTGTCTGTGTCATTTTGGTCTTTTGTGGATAGTTGTCTCATTGGCAATCATACCACATCTTCTTTTTTATATTCAATCACTTCTTATTTGATTACATCATAAAAAAATAAGATTTAAAAAAAAACACAAAAATAAATCACTGCAAATTGAAAAGGCTAAAAACAAATAGAAGGGTATGTGAAAACAGGTTTGTTTATCTAATTTATGTTGATGGAAAAAATTTAGTTTTGTTTTATTTGAACTTGAAACATGCTTCCTACACAGGTTACAGTGTTTTAAAAAACACGTCTATTACAAGATATAAACTATGATATAGAGCTTCCCTAAATTGATTTTCCTTTAATGTTAAAAAGTCCCACATAGTTACAAAAAATATAAATCTAGATTTAGAGTGATTCTTGAATTGAATTATATAAATAAAAATATTGACCTAAGGCTGAAGATTGGCAAATCCTAATTTATGACCTGAACTTCAAGTTAAGATACATAGGTAAGAGTATTAAATAAAACTTATGTGCACCTACAAATAAAGATAACACAGATAATCCTCAAAAGTGACATATTTGGGTGCATATATATTTTAAAAGTCACAATTTTGATATTAAAGTAACTCTTGAACATGATACTATCTTTAGATTTTCCGATCACTGGGTTACTCTATAACTTTTGCTTTCTTTGGCCATGACAAATTTCATGACACTTGAATGAGATCCAACCCTTACAATTGATTTTTTTGTGTAGATGAAATGAAAATTACAAAATTCATAAAAAGATTCTATTAAATGGGTGGTACCTTGAAAAGAGGGAAAGATTAGATATTAAATGTAATAATTTAAATCTTTTATTAACTAATCTATTTCACCAATCTTTTTAATTTGAAGATAATGATCTAATGACCAAAAAAGAGAAACTTTTTACATGGGAAGTTTAAATTTGTACCCTTGTACCAGAGTTTTTAAGAAACATTTTTAACCCATTTGATCTGATAAATAGTCTTTTGAATTAGACGGACAAATTGTAAGTTTAAAGGATTAAAAAACAACCTTCACAGTTGTCTCTGTGTAATTATGCAATCAAGTAAAGTTTTCCTATGAAGACTGCTGACATCTGACAGTGAAAATGTACAGACTACGTGACATCTTTTAGAATAGACGGATTCTGTGTTTGTGTCAAGATTTGGTCGTCTGGACCACCTTGAAAATCTTCAAAGATAGTTAAAGTTGGCACTTGTGTTTTCGTCATCGAATAATCAGAACCTAGAAATAAGTAATCTTATATGAAATTAGTTTTTGATCTTGTTTTGGTGGGTTATTTTAATTCAAAATTGGCAAGATTTTTTTTTTTTTTTCCACAAATGAAACTTAATCTGTCACCTTATTACAGATGTGATTGTAAGTGCGTTTTATCATTTTACGCCAATTTTAACCGATCTTGCTTTGAATGCTGTTAGGGAGGTCCTCTACATGGGATCTTTCTTCTGTTCAGTTTGGATGAAGAATATTGTCAGCAATTGTATTCTTTGATGCCAATTATCAAAACAAAATATATAACTTTTTCAAAATATCTTCTTTTCTGAAACATGCTAAAGCTGCATGGTATACTGTTTAAAAACTCGGAGTTGGGGTGAAGTGATTGTTAAAAACAAATTAAGCCATTTCAAGATTTGTTTTTATAATTGGTCAATATTATATATAAGATACGATAAACTATAACTGAAGGATGTCACTATATAGTAGAAGTAGCCCAATCTTTATCTATGTCAGTCTATTCCTGGTTGAGGGTTGTTTCATTGGCAATCATTAATGAACAAATTTGTTCTTGTAGGAAAATAGGAAAACAAATACTTGTGGAGGGGTAGATGTTAAGCTATGAAAATTCTTCTGTGAATTTAATGTTGAGAGAACTGGAAAACATTCCTATTGAAAATGTATGTTCCATTTATTTTCATGAATTCTTTTTCAAAGGTTTGCCATATTATAAGGACCTCCATGGTTGCCTTTGTTCATTCCCCTAATCTTCCGTATGAAAAATTAAGTTGTTACCAATTAGGTTTTATAAAAAAGTTGGACTGGTGTCTTATGTTCTTGTAACGGTGATACTGATGATGCAATACACATGTTTGTGTAAATAAGCTAAAAACTGCTTGGACATTTCCTTTTACTGAAATTCTACACAAATTACTCTTATATGCTTACACTCACATTATGTTGATGTTTTCATTTGGAAAAATAGTTTTAAGAAAATTGATATTTTTTTTTTCTCAAAGTATCACCAGTTTATGAGTTTCCGCTATGTGTTGTCCTCTATATATTTCACTTTATTTAAAAAATGTTGATAAATATCTTTTCATCATCGAATCATGTAATGTCTGGCAATAAAAGCCATTTAATATCTGTAAAAAATCAATTTTGGAACACCACTTTTTAAAAATGACTAAAATACAATTTTAATGTTGTGTTACTTTGTTCATTGGGGGTAACCTAATTGAATTAGATGTCCCCATTATGCACGGAAAGTTTCATTAAAATCACATAACAAAAATTGTATGAAAGCATTATGATCAACCGAGGTATATTAAGAAACACTTTTTTCAAATAGAAATTTTTGAAGCAGAGAAAATAGCAATAAATGTGCCTTTCAAGTGTATAATTTCACAAAGATTTAACATGAGATAAGAGAGAAATAAACATACGTAAAATTGTCATTTTATTGAAGGGAGATGATTGAAAATGCATTATTACAAGTGTAGTTCAAATCTTTTCTCAAAGCTCATGAATTATTCATATATTAAAGATATATTTAGAAGGTAAAAATTGGTCAATTGCTAAACTGATATTGTTTACAGTTTTTATGAAACTAATCAACAGTTCTATAATATGTTATCATCACGAAAGGCTGTATAACATGATACATTGAAAATAAATCAAGACCAGATATTATCTTTAGACATATCAAAATTATTTTTAAAGGTCTTTTAAAGATATTTTTTAAAAATCTGTTGAAGAAAACAGAACAAAAAGATATTGATATTTGTCCTTCATTTTATGGATTCATGCAACAATATTTATTGCTACCCATGATGAAACTGTATATAATTTAAGATGAAAATCCTGATCTATGAGATGTTTGAAAAAAAATTACAAATCCCCCTCCCCCCTTTTTATGTAGGAAAAATTTGGTTCATTATTTGAGAAATCCTTGAAGCTTGACTAGAGTGTGCTCCTTCTTTGGTGGTAAATAGACCCCCTTATGATTTTTTTTATCTGCCACTGTTTGATAAATAGAAATTTTGGTATTGCATGATAACATAGAATTAGAGGAAAGATGCACATTAGGTTCTGAAGGGATATTTAAGCTAGTACCTGTAAAAAATAAAACGACTTCTCTATGGCTGAAAAAAATTAAAAAAATAATAAAAAGAACACAACATGATAACTATAGAGAATGAGCAACACAAACCATGTCAAAACAAAGGATTTTCATTTGTCCATTGTGTTTTTTTTTGTCTCTGTCCCATGAAATTTTGGTAGCACATTTTACAGTAACTACAATCAGAGCTTTTTGAAATTTAGTAGCAAGCTTCATGCCAGTATGCCATTTATTTATACAGTGTATGATATATTTTCAGATTTATAGCCCAGCAAAGGAGGAGGTGAGCTTAAGTGACATATTTTTGTGTTCAGGTGATATTGACCTAAATACAATAAGTATGTGTAAAGTTTTAACAGTGAGATCTTCGAAATATTGTCAATATTTTCTCCTAGAAATGACAAAAAAATGCATACTTTGACAAATACATGTTTGTTTATTAGATATTGAGTGCATGCATGTACCACAGACAATGAAGCACCATCACAATGCAACAAACAAATCAATGAATAAAGCTTTTAATTAACAAAGTCTGGAAATGATTATTGGTGTTACCTTAATTCCCAAACTTAAATTAAGGGAGGTCTGCAAAATTGATGGTTTTTCGAGTTTAACAAAAGGCATGTTCAACTGAAACATATTAGACTACTGTGGCGATGAAAATGTTACACTACTTATATTTTTATAGTATGCATAATTAAATAGCTACCCTTTTCAAAAGACATCATAGTTGTCTAAATATTCATGAAATATTTGCCACTGAACATTAAGCAACCAACAATCAATCAATCAAGACAGCATTTGATTTGTCATTCTTTTTGAAAAGTGCTAAAAGCTAAATAAACATCTCTTACTGGTTAAAACAAATAAAATGCAGGAGTTCTGTTTGAAATATAATCATTCTATGTGAAACATTAAACTGGTGATTCGATCCGATATTGGAACAATAATGTCCACGTTATATTAATTGAGATAGTGATTTTGATATTGTATTCAGTTGAGCAGACATTATCATCACAAACAGGAATTTTTTAATTGAAATAATGGTCCAAATATTTTTACCATGGTAAACACCATACTCTCAGATGTCTTGATATCAAATGAGGTTATAGAAGAGAGCACTTGATGAATTGATAGTGATATTGAGAGAAAAAAGAATGATACATTATTGAATAGGATTTTTTTTTATTTGTATGCCATATGGTATCTAAGGTTGGTAAAGAGTGATTTTTGCGGATGTTATTGAGCATGGTATCTAAAAATCAGGAGATGACTGGTATGATTACAACCTGATTATTTAAGACCAGATGTAGAAGTTAAGAACTATAGGTCACTGTACTGAGCCTTCAACCATATGCAAAACCCATCTTATATTAAGGCCCTGATACAACGAACATAAAATAATTCAAACAAGAAAGCAACATCCTATAAATTATGTAAAAGACAATATGCAAAAACAATTATCACAAAATGGTATACAGCAACAAACTACAACCGCTTATAATCACAGGTTACTGACTTATAAGGGATATGCACATACAGAATGTAGGAAACGTCAAACAAACTCTCCCCCTCCCCTTTGTCTTAGAAAAGCAGTAAGTTGTACTTAAACTACATGTATAGAACATAGGCAAAATATTTTCATATTGCAATGGTCATGCACCACTTTTCAGCTAACCTTTGTGCCTTAAGTAAGCAGATTTTTGTACCATTCCACCAGTATGTCTGCCAAACAACAAATTAAATATCAACTATAATAGAATTGTTGTTATACTAGTAGGCAATTTGTGTCACTGCACATATAACATCAACAAATTGCATAACAATATGGAAGTCATATGCCAAGCATTGACTGTCAGTCTTCATTCATTGATGCATATTTATTACAACATAAATTATTGTATATTAGATAAAGATAATGTTATCTATAGTGCTCAGACTAGTAATTAAGTTTCATGTTTTATTACATATACTAATTTCAGAAAGGAAGACATGAAAAGGTAACAGGAGACGAAACCAACAGGCACTTGTAAGAGATGAAAGAAGGTTACGTCAAAAAGGAAGAGAACCTAATTGATGTCAAAATAGGCCATACTGTACGATCGTTGACAGCCTCGTTTTCATTGTTATCAGGTATCTAAATGGTCATGTAATGTGATGCTCTAATATCGCAGCATCATTAAACGATTTGTTACGTCAATTAAATAATGGAAATAGTCGTAAATATTTCTATCAAGGTGTTTGCTTGGGTTGTCTTGTGTTATAGTCAAACAGTTATTTTTTGCTTTGTATACATTTTATTATTAAAATATTGCTTAAAAATGATTTTTTGTAACAATGCACTCAAATGACCACATTGTTATGGGTTTTATAGTTATCAATAAAATATTGAATATTTGTTCTAAAAACGTGTTTGGACGACAATGAACTTGTTTATGGCTTGGTTTATTGCCATAAAATTGTTTCTTGATTTGAAATGAATGGTATGTAACAATGCTGATGACAAAAGTTTACATACATTTTAGAATTTCGGAAGTTTGTAAGCTACAGATGTACTAAAGATAGTGGATTGTAAGAAAAGAATTACATGTACATGATTCAGAGGATAATTTAAAAATAAAACAAACAAATTGTTTAGTGTTTAGAATTTTACATTGATTAGTTTTTAAATTAGAATAATACTAGTGCATTAAAGGTACCCTGGCTCGAAAAATGTCAACTATTTGTATTTCATTTTAGTTAAAAGTCTTGTCTTATGATAATAAGTGAAGAAAATTAAACTGTATATTGTATACTTTAGAATTCGATGGCATAAGTCCTGCAAGCCCTTCACTCTTACTTTGAAAAAAAATATGTAAGGATTGTTTATCAGACTAACTGTTGCTTGCCTTAAACTTCCATTGACAAATGTTGTGTGTCCGTAACCCCCATATATTGAACACTAATAGAAACACATAATTTCATAATTTGTTAGTTTTAATTTGTACTAAATCTAGCATCTGACAAATGAAAAAATGATTGAAATGGAATTTAAACTGATAATGTTGACAAAAATGTGGCCATAAAAAGTTTGTATCAATTCTTTAAATTTTTCGCTAAATATGGAGTGAAATCTGTTTGTACCGACAATATAAGATGGTCATTGATAAAAGTATTATAAAATGATGATCACAGTGACCCGCTAGAGAAAACAAACATGTATCACTCATATTTACTACATTTGTATCTTTCCATGTCATAAAATCAGTTATCCTGTTGACCATCTTGTCCATTAATGTTCTTTGGACTGGAAATCTGCCCATAATAAGCCTCTGGACTAAAATTGATACTGGATAATGTACGGGAACTTGCTTAAAACTGGTGCAGTCTCCTGCATCTGTCTTCATTAACATAGAAATTAGTGAGAAATTGTCATTCAGCCACATGTGCTAATCTGCCGTCAAATTTTGATAGCCTGTCTGAACAAAAGAAATCATATTTCATTTTTAATAGAAAGTGATGCATGATAAAAGAGTAGATGAAAGAGGTGAAATTTCATGCATTTTAATGTTGTTTTTAGCTATTATTATAGTCCTTTCTATTGTCATCCCAGAAGATGATAGCTTTGTTGTGTTGACTCTGTGGTCAAGTGCCTAATTTACATATCTTGTGTGTGTCCACTGGTTTGCTTAATCACATTTTTCTGTCGTTTTCCTACAAATCATATTATAATTATCTTCTTTTTTAGGTGTTTAGCAGAATAATTTTGTGGTTTATTGTCCCTAACCTTTGTACTGAGAGAGGAATTCCAGTCTTGTTTGTGTTTTAATGTCATATTAAAAAACAGAAATGATGAAGAACAGATGTGCACCAGTATCAAGGTGACTTTCAGGGATATCATATGTTTTTAAGGATTTCAGCTTAAATTGAATTGACCATATATTTTTTTTAGAAACAAAATATGTTTTCAGAATGTAAGAGATAAGAATAGTAAATTTTATACAGCTTTTGGTCTATATATTAAACTGTGACTTTCATGAATCAAAGTAAACCTCTGCATTTTTTAGTGGTTTAGTACTTGGCATTTCTCAGGAGGTGCTTTTATGAGGGTTCTATAATATATAATTCTTACATAAAAAATAAGTTACTTAAAAATGTTTCATACTTGTAAACAAGTAATGATGAAATGAATTTTAATGTTATTTACTACATGCAATTCATTAAATTCTTCACCATACAGTAGAAGGTCAATTGTATGAAATTTAAGATTAACATTCTATTACAAAAATGTCATGGATTTTTGTTTACAGTTGTATATATATAAATCATGTTAAAGTACTTCAATGTCTATTTATTAATCTTTTTAAATATTTGATTAAGCCATATAAAATTGAAAAAGTATCCTAAGGTACTGCTGACAGGTCAACAAACCATAAACCACGAAAATCTTGAACTCATGTCGTGTTCTTTTGAAGGTTAAGATGCTGAACCTCTTAGTTTCCATGGCGATATAGATTTCCGTGATGGAAGGATGGGTAACAGCAAGCCTGACGTCCATAGATTGTAACGTATTGTTGCCGATTCTGATTGACACTGCTGGATTTTTTACGACTGGGTTGAGCACTTAATTGAAAAAGTGTCATCTTAAAGATTATTGCATATGAATTGTATTTAAAACAGTAAATACAATACTCCTACATAGAATTGTTTAGTGGAATTTCAAATATCTCAAACTGATTTGTATTGGATATATTGAGTATTTCTGACTCAGTACACTTCCGACTAATTGTGAAAATTTTAATTGGAAACTAACCATACTAGATTTTCTCATGGTTTGAATCAGCCACAAAATTTTTCTGGAAGATCTACTGCTGTGGTGAAACAATTGAAATTTTATTTTGTTCATGATTTCATGAAAGGTTGTAATTTTTTTATGTCTTTCATATCTTGCTGAACATAATTCAACATATTACTTCTGAAAAGAAAATAATGACATTCATATCTAGATTCACCTAAGTTTGTAAAATACAATTTTTATTATGATTTTTTTTTTATATTAATTAGGAAGATCTCAATCTTTACTCATACACCGATTTATAAGAAGATGTGGTGTGCGGGCTAATGTGACAACTCTCTATCTAATTCACAATTAGTAAACGTAAACCATTATAGGTCAAAGTACGGTCTTCAATTTGAGTCTTGGCTCACACGGAACCTCAAGCTATAAAGGACCCAAAAATGACTAGTGTAAAACCATTCAAATTGGATAAAACGAAGGTTTAATCTATATAAAAAAAACGAGAAATGAGAAATACTTATTAATAATATTTATTTCACACTTTTCAAACATAAAGTAACCACTTTTCTGATTATTGTTATATTTCTAAATACATATTTGTAATAATAGGTATTCAAAACAAATTTTAGATGTGACCAAAGATGAAATATACTTGTATAACTATATTTGTAGGCCTGGTCATAATAAAACAGGTAGACATGAAAGTGAAAAACAACCAAATGAACTCAATGCAAGATGCCAATACTGACCGAGATTTAAAGGTACCATCATAAAATTGTATTGTAGTGTGCTATTTTATGACCAACTGTATATACCTTTTACATATGTTTTATGTTGAAATGATTACATTTTCTTGTGGTAATGTATTATGTTAAATCTATAGTTCCCATAACAGGCAATGACCTTAGAAATAATGATAAAACCCTTCCCAGTTAGTAAGTGTTAAGATTGGTATACTTCAGTGCTTATTTTAAAAAAGTTTCAAGAGTTAGAAGAGAGCAAATGAGAAGTTAACGTTGTTTTTAGAGATAAAGTGCACTTTGTGTTAACATTTCACAAACTGTATAGCCGAAATATCACCTACAATACAAATAAACCTTAAAGCTGACACAGAAACAGAATGCAATTATTTGAATTAAATCCACAGTTTCTCTTGGGGTCTTATGTAGTTAGGTTGCTGTCTCTGTTTTTCGATGTATACATACCTTCTTCAATTCTATTAAGAAAAAAAACTTTTTGATTTTTATTCAAATTGAGATATGGTATAATGTTTTTTTATCGAAATCTGTTAAACCTGTCAAATTTGTAAAAAGTTAAATTATTTTTTTATGATATAACCATAATTTTGAATCCTTTGATTTTTTTCAGTAGTAGTTGCAGGCATATCAACCTTTATGTATACAACGTCGTCCTATACATATTTACCATAAAGTAAAAAAAAAATCTTTTCTAAAATGATTGGCTTAATTTACAAAAAAATATAATTTTATTATTGCTGTTCAGCATTTAATGATTAACGTGACTAAATGATTTATCCCTTGAAGTATTACAGCTTGAGAATCAAAATGAAAATCTGATTTTATGAAAGCAAACAAGTTACAATGTAATTATCAACATTTACTATAATTTCCCTGTGGTTAAGTTGTATAAAGTACCGATTGCTGTGTATCATTTGGAACCTGAGGTGATGAAAATCGGTGATTTTATCAGTTGTCCGAGTTTTGATGTGTTGTTTGTTCGACTTCTCCATTCATCTGTATCCTTCCCGTAACATTGGTTATATCTGATGAAAATTCTTTAACATAAAATCCAGCTTCTAGGCATTTACGATTTATGAATTAGTCATTTCGGGATTTTGCAGGTTGTTATGATCGAAAGTATAGAAGATTAATATGAGAAAGAGACAGCTGAAAGATTGAATGTAAGTTTTTGCATGCAAACTATTTTCATTCTATCAGCTAGAGCTAAAAAAGAAGGAGCTATTAACTGCCAGCTTACCCTTTTTCATCTGTCCCATTGGTCTTTCATATACTTGCATCACCAAAGATAATGTCTGTTCTCTATCTCAAGTTTGTCACAACAAATATTTTTATAAAACTTACAAACAGTTCTAATTTTTCTAGAATGATGTGGGTTTTCGACTTTATAGTTTTACTGAAGTCTGCATACAAGCCTTTGGTATACTTGTACTTAGTTGATTATTTAATTAATTTGTGCTTTACCTTCATCTCTGAAATGAACAAAAATTGGTACCACAAAAATAGATATAGCACCCATTTTGATGCCATTTATATATGTTAACATTTATACCACTACATTCAAAGTACTTCTTAAAGAACTTTGTTTACTACTTCTGGTAGAAGGATATGTACCTAGTGTTACTCACACTTCCATTTTAAAGGTCCACATCTCAAGTTGCATAGCATGCATGCTAGGCTTGGGCTTCAATTAAATATCATTAGGGAAATAAGCCTAATCTAATGTGTTTAATGTAACTACCAAATTTGTGTAGATTTATCTGAGCATGAAAATAGAAAATAATTTATGAAACATATTACCCGTATAAGGTTAAAACTCAAGTGGTTTAGGGTTTCTTATAACTACAAAAAGTGATCTTTTACAAACTGGAGAACAAAAGAGCTCTGTATGTAATCATTGTGACCTGATACAGTTAAATACGGAATAATGGTAGGTTTCGCTTAAAAGGTTAAAACGAAGCATCCAATGATTTGACCGAGACATTTATATATTGACATAGTGTCGTTTTCCTTTCGAAATCGACATGAGATGTGAAATTTGACAATTGTAAAGTAGGACTTATTTCAGAACACCTGCTGATCACTCTAATGTATTATGTCTTGATAAGCTTTCATGACAGAACTTTTGTATCAATTTATCTGAAATTTTTGGAACTTGAAGCTCAAAAGTTGTATTGCTGTGTCATTAATTGTCTTAAATTGATGGTTGAATTGCATATTTTTTTCATTTGTTTACAATGATATAAAGTGATACAATTTGCAATTTCAAAATTATAAATGATCTTTGGCTTTTTCTTTCATGAGTAATCTATGATAGCCTGTTAAATGTGTAATCTAATCGCATTTCTATTTATAACTTGTACTTGCAAACAGGAACACTGCTAAATATAAAGCACAAAGAGTTTTAAAAGAAACATATCAAGATTCAGTTTAATTTTTGATATTTCTTACTTACAACAATTGGAGGAAATGTTTCATGACTTGATGGAACTTAAGTTTATATCAGACTGACAGATGTCTCTTACTTTTGACCTCAATTTCACAGTTCATTGATTTGCTTTAAGAAATAACCATTAGGTCAGACACTGAATTATTGTTTCAATGAGTGAGATAAATTTATATTTTGGTCCATAGAATTGTAAGATGTAAATTATCTGTTCAAATAGGTGAAGTCTTGACCTGTACATCATTTTATATTTCAATGAAAATATCGAGTTTTCATGATCAGCTGACCTTTTAGTTACTTCCAGTAATTGATTATCGTATATATCTAAGTAATGCTTGTCTTGTAGGCACTCATACCACATCTTATACCTGAGTAATGCTTGTCTCTGGCATTCATACAACATCTTTTTATATCTAACACGTATAAGTAATGCTTGTCTCATTGCAATTGGCACTCATGCCACATCTTCTTATATCTAACATGTTTAAGTAATGCTTGTCTCATTGGCATTCATACAACATCTTCTTATATCTAACACGTATAAGTAATGCTTGTCTTATTGCAATTGGCACTCATGCCACATCTTCTTATATCTAACATGTTTAAGTAATGCTTGTCTCATTGGCATTCATACAACATCTTCTTATATCTAACACGTATAAGTAATGCTTGTCTCATTGGCACTCATACCACATATTCTTATATCTAAGTAATGCTTGTCTCATTGGCACGCATACTACATTTTCTTATATCTGAGTAATGCTTGTCTCCTTGGCATTCATACCACATCTTCACATATCTAAGTAATGCAAAGGCTTGCTACATATGATTCTGCCATGATCTCTGACAGAATTTAAACATTTCAGAGTACGGGTAACACAACATTTTATGCCCCATTTATGGGCATTATATTTTCTGGTCTGTGTGTCTGTTCGTCCTTTGTCTGTTTTGTCTATCTGTTCATTCATTTGTCCTTCTGTCCCCCTTCAGGTTAAAGTTTTTTGTTGAGGAAGTTTTTGATGAAGTTGAAGTCCAATCAACTTGAATTTGGTACATATGTTTGTTATGATATGATCTTTCTAATTGTAATTTAGATTAGAGGGTTTACCCAATTTTAAGGGTCCACTGAACACAGGAAATTACAGTGCGGATTGGGCATCAATGTACTATGTACACATTCTTGTTTTAGGAATATATTTAACAAGAATGTGTCCAAAGTACATGGATGCCCCACTCACACTATCATTTTCCAGGTTCAGTGGACCTTGAAATTGGGTGAATATCTACAGACGGACAGACACACAGACCAGAAAACATAATGCCCCTCTTTTATCCTAGGTGGGGCATAAAAATAAGAATGCGAAATATTGGGCTTTCATCTAATTCTCTTGGCTAATTATTATTAAAGAACTTTATTTTAAATTCATCTTTACATGCCAATTACAAGAAATGCACCAAACAGCATCTAATAAGCTGCACCATTTCTGTACTGTGAAAAGAAATCTACTGTGAAACACGACTCTTGGTGCAGGAGTTTCTCACTGCACTGAAGATCCATTGGTAGCCTCTCGGCTGTTGTTTGTTCTTTGGTTGGGTTGTTGTCTCTTTGATACATTCCCCCATTTCCATTCTCAATGTTATGCTTGCATGATTTTGTCAGTATACTTTTAAATATTTGTAAAAATACTGGTAAACTAAAGAAGTTGAGTAATATTTTTTTTTAAATCTATTGAAAAGTCAAAAGATATTTTTTTTTAAAATGATATGCAAGAACATAGATTGTTTTCAGGAGATAGACAAATCCTTGGTAAAGTGGGTCTGGGCTTGCTCTATGTTTGTTTTAGAAGAAATAGACAGTTGTCTGTAATAAAATTATGATTTATTAGACAAAAACTGAATTAAAATGAATTTTAGAAATAAAAATCATTGATTTCAAAAGAAAGGAAAATCTATAAAATCTACAAAGATGATGAAAAGCCATTTAAATATTGTAGTTTAAAGTCAGTATATCTTATTTTTGAAAAGTTGTGATGTATTGTATACAAGGCATTATCGTGTGAAACAAGCGTAATCTATTTATATGTCCTATAAACAAACATCCTGCTGGTCGATTAATGTTAATATCTGTTTTATTGCTGAGGTGTGAATAGAAATCTTCGGTTTCTTGGGAATAGAGGAAATCCTAGTAATTCTAGTGGCGGCAAAAGTATTGCTTGAATGAATATAGAAAGTAGGACATACATACAGGTCTGCTTAGTGTTATGAAGGTGTCCGACTTTGCAGATATTTATATGGGGAATTGATGACCTGCCATTAATCTCTCTTAATAAATATAGTAAATGGTTTTCAGAATTGAAAAAGATGGAGATTTATCTGAGTATTAGCCGAGTAGCAATTCGACCACATTGTTATTTATTTAAATCTTTAAAGAGGATCCTTCCGATAAGTGAAGAGTAAACAAGCTTATTGATATGGTGTATAACGTTCACAAAAAAGGTGATTAAAGAGGTCCGATGTCGATACAATTGTATTGTGGCTTAAGACATAAGGCGGAAAGGTGTCAGCTGGCTATCACCATCTATCAACTATTGTTAGACCTGACATGTATTTGAGGGGCTTGACACAATGAGAAGTGTGAAATTGTTGACTTAATAAATACTGATTCTTTAAAGCTGGCTTCTTTTTGTGCTTGCCATGAATATTTGGGTATATTTTAAGAATTTTGATGATGCACTTTGTCTGTTTTTAAGTAGCTTTACCTTTGTTTGAACTATTCTCATTTTTCTCTCTTTTTGCATTAATTTCTGCCTCTTTTTTTTTACAAGATAATATATTTGCATATCTTTAAAAAGAAACAATTTAGATGGGGATTATTTTAATAAATAATCTTGAACATGTTGAAAGAATGTGCTTTCTAAGAGGACTTGGACACGACAATTGAATATGTTCAGTCAGGATGCTACTTCTTCAAATTATCTCCCCATTGCGCCAGTTCATTTTCACAATCGTAGTAATGAAAGCCTTGTACCAATGATCATATGGGATTGGCTGAAATAATTGTGGTCATGAATTTTTAAATATATGTCTTTTGCTCATTGTTAATTTATTCAATGTTTAAAATCCTCCAAATACACTTTCTTCACCATACATATATAAGTTTAAAGACTCTTTTTAAAAAAAAAATTTAACACCAGTTGTCATTGCATGTAATGGTAATTCTAATATGACGTGCTTCTTTCGCTTTGTAAAAAACACTGTGATAAAATTCTCGATATATCTATACTTAGCGCAGAATCCGTGGTGTACATAATAATGGCTGTTACAATATACTTCCCACGTAAATCCACATGTATTGAAACCTATTTGCAAACCCTTTGTCGATTTAATTGTTTTAAAAATTGCAATTCAGAAAAGACAAAATCACTTTTATTCTTATTCGGATGCATAATAAAAAGAAGTCATGCATAAGAGCTCGGAGAAACCAACAAAATAAAAATAAAATAAAATTCCGCGAAAGTCTATTAATGTTTTTGGCGCATTTAAGTCATTTCAAAACATGACGTCATACAAATGAAAACTCTAGAGTTGAACGTTTTCTGTTACGTTAACTATTGACATGTTGTTTACTATTGTATTTAAATTGATTATCAAGGTAGGTTATGTTTGATTTTCTATTCTATTGCATTATTCGCATATGTACTGATTTCAGCAAGTCAACATGGCGGCTCATTGGTTACGAAATGTCAACTTTGGATTTGACGGTAGCTCACGGGAAAAGAATATAAATCAACATGACAATTGTTGGTTTTGAGAATGAAACATATTTTTTTTCAGCGGTTGTTCACGAAATAATCCGTGCAAGCTACGGATCTATTAAAATGATGAGCTTTATCTAACAGGGAGTAAAAAAGAACAGCCAAACACACAGATTTACCCACCCTCGCTTCAGTTTTTTTAATGATCGTATTTGTCCTATTAGAATCGAAATAATTCATGGAAGCCATAGATTATTGGAAATTTACACATGGCCTGGGCCGTGATATTCGTTGATTTTATCCCTCGCTAACGCTCAGGATAAAATTCGAATATCACGGCCCAGGCCATGTGTAAATTTCCAATAATCTATGGCTTCCATGAATTATTTCTTAAATATATCATATGCAAATTTTGTAACTAAAATAGATTTTTTATTTAACTGGCTGACAAATTTCATTGTGTGCCCTGCTTGTTTTTAAATGTCTGTCACAGATACATCTTAAAAAGTGTTCCTAGAAATGACAACACTTATTTTTTAAGGGGCCAGCTGAAGGACACCTATGGATGCGGGAGTTTCTCGCTACATTGAAGACCCATTGTGGCCCTTGGCTGTTGTCTGCTCTATGATCGGGTTGTTGTCACTTTGACACATTCCCCCTTTCCTTTCTCAGTTATTTACTAAGAGGAATCTTCCAGTTTGTTCTCCATTTATTTGATTAAATTATGTAAACTTATACAAGTACTAGTTATTATAAAAAACATTAACCTAACTTTGCATAAGAAATGATACTGAGTAAAGGGACAATAACATGTTTGGCCTTTGCTCTATACATGATCCATAGTTGTCTCATTAGTATTCATGCATTCCACATTTCTTAATTTTGATAACACTTTTAAGGGATATGTTGTTTCAAGAATCAGGAAATACTAAAGCTTAAGACCTGTATACATGTTATAACCACAACTATAATGTCATACTCTGCAATCTTGCATGTCATATAATAATTTGCATGTCATGTTATAAAATGCAAATATTATAACTAAAATAGATAAATTATTATACTGTCTGACAAATTCCATTGTGTGCTCTCCTTCTTTTTAAAGGCTGAACAATTTAGTGGCAAATGTTTTGACCACAAAAGTCATTTGAAACATTTGTCTCACCACAAATGAAAAGCAAAGTTTATTTAATAACCATTTAATTGTTAACAGTGTAAATTGTAATAGGCACATAATTAAATCAAAACTTGTAGGTAAACAAATTATGCAAATTATTGTTTTTATTGTTGATACGGTGCTTCCTTTCAAGATCCTTTTTCAGCAATATTATTTGAACAGCTATCATGGCTATTGTATAGTATACATTGGTTTTTTTTTGGTTTCCTCTACTTATTGGATCTTCCTTCTTACTATCAGGAAGAAAAGGCTGGATCTGATTTTTATTCTGTGGGTCAATGCTTTATTTAGGGATGATAAATTCACACTATTAAACAAGTCACTGTAAAAATCAATTGAGGAAGATGATATATTTGGTTTCTGAATAGTTCACATAAAATCAGTGACCTAGGCGGTGAATTAAATAAATTCAGATGCTTTTGAATAGATACGGTCTTTGATAAGATCAGAATAAATAATTTTGCGGCAAATCTATACAATCCACCCATATTATTAGGTGATATATGATTTACTGAACACCTTTTCTTCTTTTATACTATAGTCCTGTATGTTAATATTGTTGAGTCTTTATCCAGCATCTATTAAAATCTAATGATACCATGAAAATCATTGATATTGAGAAGGTTTATGAATAGGAAGAAAATTAGCTATTATATTTTCGATAGGTTTAATTCTTTTCCCAATCTGAACACTCATGAGAACTGTTTTTACTTGGCTGGTTTTGCCTAAGACTGTGATGGAACACAGAACCTCCCACCATTGAGGGACACACATGACTATTATAAGACCTCTGGGGAAGTTAAACAAATGAAAAGTTCTGAAAGTGTGTTATTGGTTAGAAAAATTCTGTGGTTTTATTCAATTTATAATATTGAAAATATATTATTCAAGTGTCTACCAATTACTGAGCAAAGATCTGTATGTCTTATATATAAAAAAGAAGATGTGGTACGATTGCTGATGAGATATCTTTCCACAAGAGACTAAATGACACAGAAATTTACAACTATATGGGACTGTACATCCTTAAACAATAAGCAAAGCCCATACTGCGTAGTCAGCTATAGAAGACCCCAAATCGACAAATGTGAAACAATTCAAACGAGAAAACTACAGGTTTAATCCATTTGAACCTGTATATTGTTTGAAAAAACAAGCCAAAATTTAACACTTGTCATCCACTAGTTAACATTTGTAACTGTCTTCTAATGGCAGCTGACACAGATAATCAGTTGACCATTGTTTTATCCTATGTCCATCTGTTACAAACACCACCTCCCTAAGGAAGACAGATCTAATGGACCTAAGCTTAACTGATATATCTTGTTCCACTTGATTGAGTCTGACCATTGGTACAGGTAAACAACTGCACACCTGGATATCTTATCAACTTATCTGGATTCTGTCAATTTGTTTACTCTGTGTGAAGATTAACATCGGTCCTGTCAGAGAGTATGCTGATTTTCTGTGGCCTTGTCCTTTTTGTTAAAAAAAACTATCTAAGTAAACACTTATTGTTAAAAGATTATCTGTTGATGTTATTGGGACAAAAAAACATGTATAACTACACAGTCAAAAAAATCAGGTATCATTATTTAAATGTTGTTTATTGCTATTCTTTGTCTTTAGAAATGCTGGTCCTTGGATGGTTGAGATTTTCAGCAATAAACTTTAATGTTACACCTTATAGCATAATTGTAAGAACAAAAAATAAGACTTGCTTAAAGGACTTCCCTTAAATAACTGTTCATAGTATGAAAAGGGGAGATAATCAAATATGTTGGGTATCCATTTTGTCAGATCACTGACAGTTCTAGCTTTTCCTGAATCAATGAAAAAAAATGAATCCATGTTTACATACTAGCTTCATATTCTTTTTTTTTCAATTCAAATATTTATTGCCATATTAAGTCTGATAATGCAGCTGTAATTTTGTGCCAAATACATCTAACAATCATTAAATAGTTGACACTGGATGCATGTTCAGCCATGTTCACTCAAAGTTTCTTGTGTTTTTGATTTTTTTTAACAAATCACATGTTAGATACTCTTGGTGTGTTGTATGTCTTAAAGTCTGATACAATTCTTAAAATCAATCAAAATGATTTCAAAGACAAAAATTAATAATAATGTCCTATAAAATGTCCCATAAAAATGATAAATTTGACACTATATGGACATAGAGATAAAGGTTGACTTGTTAGAAATCAATTAGACTATGTGATATGTAGATGTGTGGGATCACCTACAGTGACAAATTGACTTAACTCTTGTAACATTAGTTGTATAATCATTTTCTAGATGTCCAACATCTCATAACATATTGCATTAAAGAGATGTATTTATCTTTATGTTCAAATAGATCTGATTCTGTAGTACAGGAATTGTTAGGTTTATAGACTTAGAATAATTCTATTTGGAAGAGGTTCTATGATCATTTGATAGTTATAAAATTTAGATCTAATAAAATTGTTGTAATTTCCGAACGAAGAAAAAAATAATTAATCTGATACTTTGCATTGGATTTGTGCTGGAAATGAGTGTAATTTACTTTTACCATCACCAATTTGTTAAGATTAACTTTGTTCTTAATCTTGTTGTTTCTGCATATCTTTCCAGATATCTTTTTTTTTATACCATGTTCAAGCTGACATATTAAATGATATAGCTTTGCAGCAAAAATGTTCTAGCTTTTTTAATTTATATACTGGTCCGAGACCACAATTAGTTAGTGCATTTCTTTTAGAACATAAATAAAAATTAAAAAAATCCCACCTTCGCTTTCTCGATGAAATTTTTACAGTGTGTTGTACTACTTTTGGGACAAATTATATCAAAATTATAGAAAACTTCATCGCCTCTAACTCAAAATATGGACAATTTTGTGTTTAGGGTGTCTTGAAATCTTTTGACAGCTTCCGAAGTGCTAATTTTTAACCTTTTTCAGCTGGACCAAATCACTACTTTCCTGTAAAATTCTGGACCCAAAATTTTTTACAGTGTAATTTCACCTCTCTACTTACAATTTGAGGCATTAAACATGGAGAAATAAATTTGGAAGGGGTATAAAAATTATTGGCAAGTAACCCACTGTTAACACTAGGGACTATATTCGTGAACAACGAAAATCAAGGGACGACAATTGTGGTCTCGGACCTACTGCAAGATTTAAGACAACATTCTTTTTTCTCTTTCATTGACATTTTTGTTTCAGCGTTGATAACATTTTTGAATGTATTTCAGCTGATTTCCTAATGCATGAAGAGCAAGACTTTGGTTAGATTGCTTGCTTTGTTTGTATATTGTATAATTGTAATTGGTATACTGTCCAATCAAATTTAGATATAATATGTACAAGTTTAATTATGCCTATATATATTGCTTGAAGATGTCAATCTTAATTCTAATGCAATTATTTTGTAACAGTTGTTCTGATTGGATGCCAGCAAGCGTAAAATTCTCTATCTCCTTGTCTGTAACTAAGGAAGCCGACATTTTGAATTTCGGAATGTATTGAAATGTTATTTCTACAATAATAAACAAAAACTCACTTTTTGCGCCTAAAAATCTTCTTTTTATCAAATTTTATTACATTCTGAAGCGGCACAGAAGCCTGAAAACGCCCGGTGTTTATGTTTGACGCCGGAAGCATACCTATGACGTCACCTAGTGTAGGGACCAAAGAAGATAACATCTTTTCGCGGAATTTTCTTTAATGAAGATTTTATACTGAAATAATGATTGAAATTTTATTATAAACTTGTTTTGCATTAGAATAGAGATAACTGTATTGTATTTGAAGCTTTTCGGACGTCCATCGGTAGTTTATCTGTCGCAAATACCCGTTTACCTGTCTCCGCTCCGCGTCGCCAGGTAAACTAAATTTGCGACAGTAAAACTACCGATGGACGTCCTTAAAGCTTCAAATACAATACAGTTATCTCTTAATTGCAAAGCTTGAGTAAACGTTAACACAAACAAAGCAAGCAAGTCAACCATAGTTTTACTCTACAAGTATTATGAAATTAGCTGTAAATTTTTGGAACTTTTGCGAAAACGATTTCAAATTTTTTATTCATTTTAAATCAATTAATTTAAAAAGTTCTTTAGAGTAAAGCATTTTTTTTAGTTAGACAATGTTAGAGTGTGAAGGAAAAGGTATAAAAGGGTTAAGGGAATATTTGAAAATGAATATATAAAGTAGATTTTCTCAGGTCATGTAATCATGTCGACCATTAATATTGACACATAACATGTGATGAATGATCAGCTTCTAACTATTGTTGACAAATATTGCTCCTCATTTGTCTTGTTATGTAATCAGGAACTGCCATAAGTCTGGTAAAGGATATTAGGCCCAAGTACGCATGAATTCATGCAAATTAATAGAAGCTCATTACAACAATTTTAAGTTTTGGAATTTTCTGTTACATCACGCTTTTGTCGTTTGATTTTAAGATATTGGGGAAATATTTCAGTTTTAGTTAAACAATATATATAAGTGTTTTAGACAATCACATGATAAAAAGGAAATGTAAGATGTAAATATAAGAAAATGTGGTATGAATGCCAGTGATACAACTCTCCATCCAAGTCACAATTTGTAAAAGTAAACTATTATAGGTCAAAGTATGGTCTTCAACACAGAGCCTTAGTTCACATCAAATAGCAAGCTATAAAGGGCCCATAAAATGAATAGTGTAAAACCATTCAAACAGGAAAACCAATGGTCTTATCTATATAAAAAACAAGAGAAACATTTATGAACCACATCAACAATGGACAACCACTGAATATTATGTTCCTGAATTAGGACAGGTGCAAACAAATGCAGCTTAGATAGATTCTTATGGATTATATATTTCTGGAACTTTTTTTTTCAAATATATAATTATTTTCTAATCATTCCAAAGACTTTGGTCTTGTGGTCTAAAATGAGTAGTTCTGTCAATATAAGTTTGTAAAACTTACCTGGGTCAGGGTTGGTGGAGAGCATGGAGGTCATTTGAATTTAAAGTTAAGTGTATAAGTTTATCTGGTATGGTATTTCTAACCTTGGCCTAATTTTCATGGTTCTTTGATAATGCTAAGTGGTTTGACCTATATCATAGATACTTTTATCATAAATTTAATCATGATCAGTATATTGGGCAAGACATTGTGATTGCACTCCATCTAAGCATACATTTCATATAAATGCTTAGAGTAAAACAAAATTATGGTATAATTTAGCATGCTCAGTTCTGTTCATGTCAAGCTGGACGTTAATAGGAACAGTAACCCAACAACAAAATAAATCTAAAATGAAACATACATTGATGTAAAGTAAAAAATGTAAGGCCTGTTTAGAGAAGATTATAAACTTTGTGGGAAAGATTATTGACATGAACATTTTCTTCAGAAAAAAGAAAGATTATATATACTATTAGGTATATGTCTGAATATTCCTGTTAGCAAAAATATAAAAAAAATCTACATGTTCCATTAAATGCCATTCTTGCTTGAAAAAAGTAATTTAAGTTAATGACATCACAGTAAAATTGAGGCATTTATTTTCATATGAATAATGTTTGCATTCTCTGATTACAGTAATTTTCTACATCATTTTTCAATGTGATTTTGAGTGAACTTTAAATGTTTGCACAAGTTTTATTATCAAAATGACAAATAGATCTTGCAACAATAAAAGTATTATTTGAAATCTAAATTATAATCCGTATTTCTCGCCTCCTGAGAACTGTGTTTGCTGATGGCCCAAATCATTTCTTAATATTACTTATTAACATAAAGTTGAAATCTGTTTTAACTTTAAATGTATAATTTTCTTGATTCGCCAGACAATAATGATATGGTTAAATTTTCAACAGCATTAAAATTCTTCTGAAGTAGAATACTTAAATGTAGTTAACAGGGGTCAAAGTCTGCTGTTGCAACAAAGTTCAAAGTAAATCTGTTTCATTTTTTTTTTTGGTCAAGTCGTTTATCAGATTTTGCAGTAAATTATTGCTAATCCTTTCAGTAAATTAAATGTTTTAACTGTTTTGATGATTTTATCAAATTGATTTGTAATAAATGATTTGTTTATTATTAATTCAAAGTCCAAGCACCTGACAATATTGGTTTGGAATAAAAGGTCCAATTTGATAATGTTAGTTTTCAAGCCTGGAGATAAATTTCCGGAAAGAGTTCCTCGTTGAAATTAACATAAAGTTTGTTGACTATTATGTTGTCTTTTAATGGTTTGATCATATCACCTAATTTATAGGTTTTGGCTGAAGAAATGGACAATTCGGAATCAATTTTATTTTTAACTGATTGAAAAGGGACACTTGTAATACCATGCCTTGAGGTCAAGTCAGACATTTAACGTAAATGTTGATCAATTTTATACATTGTACTGTTGAAATTTCATTAATTATGTACAGTTCATAAAGTTCTTATACATACATGTGCCTAATTCAAGCCTCTTGGGGATGGTTTCAATGTCAAATTTCAAAGTGTTCTGCGTCCATTAAATTTAAATAAGATACTTTGTACTCAATTTGTAGTAACATTTATAGAATAAGTAGTAACAGATATTTGAGAATAGAAATATGATAATGTTTGAGCCCTAGGTGATGTGTATATTAAAATTTTGACAGAAACCATCAACCCTTTTGGTTTATCTGATGGGGCCTAAAAAGCATTAAAAGAAAATTTGTCAAAAATGGACACAGTATCTGTTGAGTAACAAATATTTTGCCTTCTACCATGATGACTGAGTGTTCCTAATTGATTTTTGTCATAAACATAATGGTGAATTTGCAGGTGAAAAAGTCTTTATTTTTTTATTACAAATATTTAATGAAATATGATCAGTTTTAATGTGGAAATTATTAATGAAAAAGTAAATGCTACTTAGTATAAGATGCAGCTTCTTGTGTATTGTACTTGACTATTATATCACGTAAACTCCATTATTAAATTTCAAGTTCAGATAGGTAAAAGTCATTCAACAAAAGTGTTCTACTAAGTATGAAGTTGGTATTTATTTATATTTTGCATGTTATTTAAGTACATTGCCTTCTTTGTTTTTAGGGAGGGAGTGGGGAGTTACTTTATCATAATGTTGATTTATGGATGTAAGTGTGAACAATGAACCCACAACTTCCTTGAAAAATTAAACAATTATGTAATTATGAAACATAAAAAAATCATGAAATAAAGTATCCAAAATAAAAAAAAAATATCTTATCGAGAATTTTATGCGAAAATCTGCCACAAAGGCTAATGATATGTAATTAAAAGTGAATAGTAAATTGCAATAGTGTGTTAATTTAAAGATTATAGTTTGTTGTTTGAGAGTCAGATTATTTTTTATTTCATTTTTTGTTAAGGTTTGCAAGTATATGGCATAATCAGCACAGGTGGATTCCTTATGGGAAGTACCATGAGTATGAGGCAACATATATGTTGACCTTGAACTTCATTTTCAAATTTAAGTGGTAAGAATAGATCATTTGAGAAATTTTTAGAGGCGTAGCGCATCATGGTTAACATTGTTAATTTGGCTGATGGATAGAATTATATAAATTTTGGTGAATGAATTAATGTTAAAGATTGCCAGTGCTGCAAACTGGACATGTGTCTTTGTGGCCATGACCGTTGTGTCTTATTCTTTTACCTTATAAATTATTTGATATTTATACACCATTGTGTTCTACTATTGGAGTCCATTCGTGATGAGACATTGTGAGTTTGTCATGGATTTGTGTTCCCAGGATATTTTGAATTAGTTTCAGCTCTTAAATCTTTCAGTATTGTTTATTTCCTTAAGTACCAATTATCATTATTTATTTATGGAAACAAAAGTATATATGTATATTGAAAATGTAAAATTTATGTAAAGTAGTTCTTGTTTTCTCTCACAACAAAATATTTATGAGAGAAAAAGGTTGAAACCAACCATAAATCATAACAAAGTGGACATATTAGGGTGTATCTGTTAGACTAAGATTTCTCCTTCATATTTGAACACCTTATCGTATTTTTATGTGACTTTATTAGTAGTTTCAGTTAAGCTTCTTTTTCAGATCAGGTATTTATTTTTGTCCTAGGTTTTGTTTTTTAACTCAATTTTCCTGTTGATAAGGATATCCCTTTTAAACAAGAATAATCATAACATACAATTATTTAAACATCATATATCATTTTTCTTCATATCATTTCCTTTATAGACTTACATAGATAGATATTGTTTCAATAATAAGGATTATTTTCCACATAAAAGTTATTTTATGATTGTATAGTTAGCATGCAGATTTCTCACTTACCAGGACAAGATAACAGGTGGTTTTAAAGGGAGGTTTTGGTTTTTGCTTGTTAAATTTATCACATAGAAATGTATTGCAGTGTCAGAAATACAAAGTATATGATAGAGTGTCGCAATACTTTTTTAAGGTGGACAAGCTAACAACTGGCATTGCTTATAATATCTCGTTACAGACAAATTGTTGTCATTTGGTCTCTGTTGGCAGAGAGGGATTTAGAGGGTTTTTCAGGGGCCCCGCCCCCCCCCTTTTTGTGGGACAAATTGGTTGATTATTTATACAGGGAATCACTGAAGCATGACTGGAGCAGACTGGAGCAGGCCCCCTCTTAAGCATTCAGTGGGTCCCCACTAATGAACATTTCTGGTTGCTGTCTGTCTTTGATTCATAATAAAGTAGGGATAAATTAATTTCAAAACTTACAAGATGAAGCGAAACTAAATACACACAAAATTGAACACAACTTTGAGTCACAGTTCTTCTTTCATGAAGACTACAAATTGTTGAAAAGTGAATACTGACTTGAATTATCTTGATATATATTGTAAAATATCAAAACTCTTTCAATAAACCATAATGTTATGAAATATGAGAATTAAGATGAAAGAATATTATAGAATTTTGCATAGTATTTTTATTTTTATTTCAATTTTTATGTGAAAATTGTTGTGTTAGAACAAATTGGTTTTTTTTTTAGAATTTTTTTGTATTGCATTTTCAAACGCCTTATTAGGCCAACAGTTTTTAAACATTGAACTTGATTAAGATCAGCCTAGTTTGACAACAATGATTTTGGAGTGGACTCATTGTGCTTTTACAAAATAATGAAGTACTTCTGTGGGTGGCAAAACCTAATTCTGAACTGAAAAGTCAGGAGGCACTAAATTACTGACTCAGTAGGAAATATTAAATTGTACTATGGATGAATGTTTCAAGTCTGTATTTCAATTTTCTGCTTACTTGAATGATTGAAACTTGCTAAAAAAAATACATTAGCTCTCCTGATTTTTTTAATTTCTGATTTGTAACATCCTGAGTTTCGTTTTTCTACAGGTAATGATACGATGTCTTCTTTTTAGTCATAATTGTAAAAATCATAAGGAAGGTTGATTTTACAAAACAGATTAAATTAGATGTTATGCAATGCTCGAATGATTCTCTTTATATAAAAGTTTTTGGTTTCCATGGATACTTGGTATAATGCTGCTTAATGATGATATGTTTTGAGACAATTTGTTTGAACAAACTGAAGATGTTGGACAGTTTTTTTTTTTATTGTTTCTTGGTTTGATTATAAAAAGAAACATTTCTTTTAGCATTATTTATAGACTTAAAAGATATAAGAAGATGTGGTATGAGTGCCAATGAGACAACTCTCCATCCAAGTCACAATTTGTAAGAGTAAGTCAAAGAAGCATAGTAGGAACCTTAAATAAATGAAAGACATTCTAAATTTTTATTTTAAATTATACAGATTAGTACTTTCAATATTTCAAGTAAATATATTTAAGAAGTGTTTTTATAAATTGGTAAAAAAGTTGCATTTATTCTATTCAGAGACAATAAATGGACAAGTAACTGTTGCACACATTTTCAGGGCATGTTCAGATATGTTGCCTATGAAATGTTTTATTTAGATCTCATTATTTTCTGAATTTTCTCATCTAATTTCTTTCCTTTTAATGGTCTATAATCCAACTGGGAAGTCAAAATACCCTGACCAATGTTTTGGAAAGTTAGCAATTGTTAATTTATAAAGCAAGACTTCATCAAAGCTTCTTAGAGAAATTGATCTTCATGATCATTTGACCGTTTAATGGTAAAAATTATTGAATGTTGGTTTTGATAATGGAAATATTTATACCAAATGACCAAATCGCTGACATTTAAAATATTGATGACTCAATTAGCTAAATGCATTCAAAATTAAAATTTATGGAAGAAAGTAATTTTGCAGTTTAATGGGATATCAATTTTCTTAAAATCAATTGAAAGTTCAAGCAGAAAGGGTACAATTTAATTTTAATTCGTGCAGACAAGAATCAGATTTGTGGCGTCAATTTTCACCTTCAGTTAAAGTAAGCTGGATTTGACTTTTATAACAAGATTTTAAAAGTGAATACCAACCAGTTGAATTTCATTTAATCCAAGCTTTTACATTAATTGGGATATTGAAATTTTAAAAGATCATTTAAAATCATGAATGCAAAATTTAATTAAATAAGTGGTTTGCACTTGACATGACTCTCTTATGGGGTAGAAAATAATGAACTGTTTAGTGTTTGATTGAATTGGAGGTCTCCTAAATTTAGATGTACCACTATAATAGCTGTCACCTTCAGTAAACAGAAGGTCATATAAGTGGATCGCCACAGGACAATCAAAATAATAACTATATCATAATTCAATATAATATTTCATAAATGTTTAAATTAAAGTTTTGGAATGTCCTCTAGTAATCAGGTAATACCATTTGTAATTCTATTATAAAAATCCATCCTTCATTTCCTGCCAACCAAATTATGTGTAGAAACTCAGAGATGTGGAGGTTATTTCTTAATATAATTAGATTACAAAGTGTTTAACTTGGCAAATTAAGCATACTGCAAGTAAATTTTGTCTATACTTTTTTTTTCTGTTCCTGCTAGAACACTTATCTTTAGGAACTTGAAGCAGTAGCAACAGCTCAGAATTTCAAGTCCTCCAGGGTCTTTCTAACCATGCCATTTGCCAAAACATTTTCAAGTTCCATTTAACAGTACCCCCCTGCGAGATGAAATTCATGAACTGATGAACCACCATGAGCTGTTCATGAATGTTCATGAACAATGCATGACTGTTCATAATGAGTTCATTAAGTTTCGTTCATGAATTTAGTTCATGAATAGTTCATAAAATGCAGTTCATGAATATTTTCTGAACTTTAATGAACTGTAAGTCAGTTCATAATGTTCATAAATTGTTCATAACACATGTTCATGAACATTTTATGAACTTTTAATGAATAAATGAATACATAAAGTTTATAAAAAAAATCATAAATTTGACTGTCATACAAGTTCTCATAAAATTTGACATCCATTACATTGTATCATGACATCACAATTAAAGTGCTTTTAGCATGACCTCCAGTTTATTCATTTACAGATCTTGAGATCATTTTGAGACAAAATTCAGTTGAATAGCAAAAGTGTAAATACATGTATGAGGGGGAGGACAGGGGTAAGGGAGACAGGGAGGAAGGGTGTAGGAGAAAGGAGAAAGGGGGTAGGAAAAAGGAGAGGAAGGTTGGGAGAAAGAGAAAAAGTTGGAGAAAAAAATAAAATATGAAAAAATAAAATATCTCTCTTTTTTGTGGTAAATTAAAGAAAATAAAATAATCATTAAAAAAAAATCATTTAACAACAGAAATTAGCTCAGCACCTTTTTCTTTTTTTCATACTACGCCAGAAGAGTGTTACATTTTTAATTCATACAAAATTTGGGACTAACTTTGAAGTTTTGTAACTTACTTTGAGCTTGAGATGTTTCTCATGTTTCGTTTTTACAATCATGACAAATTTGGTAAACTTAATTTCTTTCTTCTAAAGATGTAATTTCTGATTGTCTCTCAAAGTTCAAACATGTGCCTTTCTTAACCATCATACGGCACATAGAGGAACTTGGAAAAAAAGCACAGATTAATGACAATTCATTCTTTCCCAAACATTGCAGACTGGTGTCAATAATTATCATTATTAATGAATTACGTTTACCTATTGTAAAACGCTTCAATGACTTTGACAAAAGATTACAATGTAGACAAATGATTACAAGTGACTGGGAATTGAAAAACGTCATAATGACGTCAGCAAAATGATGTTTTTGGCGCTTACAATACAAATGAAGATGTTTGATGAGGAGTGGAGTAATATAGCTGTCAAAACAAAGCAGATTTGTTATCAGATAAGTAAATTATATATATATTTTGATTATATTTTTTTGCTGAATAACTATTTGTTGAAGCATTTTATAATAATTATTGATTAATTAAAATAAATATAAAACACCAGAAAGTAGCCTTTACATTTTACAGTGTTAGTTTAATGATTTCCATTCAGGAATAACTGAAACATTTGTACAATATATTGTATTTCAAGGTAAAAATAATTCATGCTTCAGCCACTCTTATGATTGTGTGTGGGTAAATTAAAAGGGGGAAAAGGGGGGTAGGTACATTATTTGAAATGTCATGAAAAGGCTGAAGTGATATTCATGTTATTAATCTTACTCTATTGATATTTTAATAAAAACAACATTTATTAAATTAAATTATTACATTGTATTATACCTGTTAGAAACTGTTTAATCTTGAGTGTTTATTTATAAAAACAAATATCAAGGACTTTTGATTCTTTGTGGAGTGATTTTTGATTTTGCAGGGGGAAACTCAGATGCATTTATTGATTAAAAGATCTGTTCAACTGTAAAGAATTTCAAGCAGAACAACTGCACCAAGATGTTATTTAGCATTTCAAGTTGGAAGTCCTGATACAGCAATTTTAATTACAGACAGGAAGAGAAGTTTACTTATGATAATAACACAAAAAATGAAAATTCAAAAAAATCCTTTTTAATTATTTCATGAACTTTAGATGAACAGTTCATGAACTACAAGTGGACAAACATTGTTCATGAATTAAATTACTAATGAACAGTTCATAAACACAGTAGTTCATGTGTTCATGAATGATTCATGGACTGGTATGGTTCATGAACAAATTCATGAATCATTCATAAAAAATTCATGAACTATACATGAACAGGACATGAACTACAAATGGACAAGCGTGTTCATGAACTATAAAATCATGAACAATTCATGAATAATAAAAGTTCAAGAACTATTTTTGTTCATGAACTTTAATGAACCAAAGAGTTCATGAACACTTTCTGTTCATGAATAGTTCATTATTCACTGGTTCATGAACGTGCTTGTCCATTTGTAGTTCATGTCTAGTTCATTAACTGTTCATGAATCTTTTATGAACAATTCATGAATTATGTTCATGAATCATTCATGAATCATCCATGAACATTCATGAACTATTCATAATCATTTCGCAGGGGCCTGCATGAATTACAAAGATTTTCTTTCAACATCTTTTTCTAAATTTCAATTTAATAGTCAAATAAGACTAAATTTCAATTTTATTTTATCTTGCTTGTTTGATCATGTCATATTTGGTTTTAAATTGCTTGGTTGCTGTCTAATAAATGTTTCACCCTTGTTTTTGTACTATCATAGGCAACATGATGAGTTTAACATGTAAAGCAGTGATCTGTTCACCTTTAAGGTACCTGAGACTAATACTGGTTTATGATGGGCTGTAGGGGGAGGGTTGGGATCCCGCTAAGTTAACCCTGCCACATTATTTATGTATGTGCCTGTCCCAAGTCAGGAGCCTGCAATTCAGTGGTTGTCGTTTGTTTATGTGTTACATATTTGTTTTTCGTTAATTTTTTTACATGAATAATGCTTTTAGTTTTCTCGTTTTAATTGTTTTACATTGTCTTATTGGGGCCTTTAATAGCTGACTTTGCAGTATGGGCTTTGCTCATTGTTAAAGGCGGTTACGGTGACCTATATGTGTTAATGTCTGTGTCATTTTGGTCTTTTGTGGATAGTCGTCTCATGGGCAATCATACCATATCTTCTTTTTCATATGTATGATGCTCAGTCTTTAGTTTTTCTATGCTGTGTTTGTCTTTTTAAATTTAATATGCTTTGCAAAATTAGATGTCTGTTAATCAATAATGTCTGATTCTTCTCAAAATAAAAAATGAACACAAATATGCAATTGTTACTAATGGCTGCGTGTTTAATGACTTTGCTTATAAATAACAGGACCTTGGGATCAAGCAGATATTAACAATAACCATGGAAACGATACAAATCAGCCAATAAAAAAGCAGTAAATCTTTTGTGTCATCTATACTGCATTAGTTTAGAATACAGTGAAGTCATTTTTCATGCGGTTTTCTTTCTACAAACAAAGAATTCTCTGATAGATATTTTACTGGAATATATATTTTTCACATTTTACTGGAATTAGTTAGAAATTTAGTTTTTGAGAATAAGCCTCTCTCTTTATGTCATTTGATACAAATTTGTTTTATTATTGAACTGCTCCATATTACCTTATATTCATATTTACCTCATAACTATTTTTCAGGCAAATGTCATCCCATGGTCTATTTTCAAATGATCTTCAGTTGAGCTGATTAAGCTTCAGATACATTGACCCTGGTAAGCTTCTTATACATTGATTGCTTCTGATGTCAGCTTAAACTTACAGAATTCCATTTTGTTGAAGATTCCTTTCTTTTCTTTCAAAGGTAATAAAAAACTGATTCTAAATTTTGAATCAATATTTAATAAAAAGATGAGCGAGGAACTATTGGAAAGGTAATTAGGAAATGATTTGTCACGAATAATTATTCTCAAATCTGATCTTTATTGTGTTTTAATGATGGTCAGCAGCAGATATGATTCAAAAGAATCTGCCAGTGTAGAGTCTTAATATAGTTGATTGTTCTGTGATGGCACGACCCAATGCAGGTGAGATAAGTGGAATCCAAATGTTTCCTGATTTTGAGAGATTTCTTCAATCACAAATGAATTGGAAAGAAAATAAAAATTGTTGCCGTATAAGTCTCTGAATATCCCAATTAATGCTGTATTAATTCTGGAAGGATTTAGTTTGTGCCATTTGGTACAGATTTATCATTGAATCATCTTAAAAACTAATATCACGTACAGCAGTAATTTTATTGAAAATCTGATCTTTTATTTAATTAAGTTAATAAATTAAAACAGATAAAATATAGATATTATGATTTAACGAATAAATAAATACATTTGCACCTGTCCTAAGTCAGAGTCTGATGTAAAGTAGTTGTCATTTGTTTATGTAATTTAAACGTGTTTCTCGTTTCTCTAATTTTATATAGATTAGACCGTTGGTTTTCCCGTTTGAATGGTTTTACACTAGTAATTTTGGGGCCCTTTATAGCTTGTTGTTCGTTGTGAGCCAAGGCTCTAGCTGTGTTGAAGGCATTACATTAAACTATAATGGTTTACTTTTATAAATTGTTATTTGGATGGAGAGTTGTCTCATTGGCACTCATACCAAATCTTCCTATATCTATTCTAACAAGACTTGTACATCAGATGGTAAGTGACGAAAGCTTCCTCCAGCCTCTTCACACATTATATCTCCTTTTAACGACTTGTGTGGTTTGTTAAATCTTGGGCCTTTGATTGTTGTGCCATACAAATGTATAGATGTAAGGCACTTAACAACACAAATGACAAAATCATTGCCGTTATGGCAAAAGAATAAGAAGCTTTGCAATGGTGCTAGTCAACTATCGATATTAATAACAAGTTTCTTTTTAGTACTTATCTAGATTGAAGCTATCCTAACATGGTTAAGATGAAATAGGAGACATTTTTCAAGTACCTTCTTTATATTGGATACACAATTTTAGGCCAGCTTAAGTTAGTTCCTAGTTTCAGGACTATATGAATGCTTTCTGTATTGCTTTAAAGAAATTAAATGGAGATGTTTTAAGTGGTTTGTTTTACCATAACAAATATAAAAAAGAAGATGCGGTATGATTGCCAATGAGACAACTATCCACATAATGACACAAACATAAACAACTATAGGTCACTGTACGGCCTTCAACAATGAGCAAAGCCAATACCACATAGTCAGCTATAAAAGGCCCCGATAAGACAATGTAAAACAATTCAAACGAGAAAACTAATTTAAAGGTCTTATTTATTTAAAAAAAGGAATGAAAAACCAATATGTAACACATAAACAAATGACAACCACTGAATTACAGGCTCCTGACTTGGGACAGGCACATACATAAATAATGTGGCGGGTTAAACATGTTAGCGGGATCCCAACCCTCCCCCTAATCTGGGACAGTGGTATAACAGTACAACATAAGAATGAACTATAAAAATATTGGAAAAGGCTTAACTCATCAGATAGACAAAAAATAAGTTTATTGATGAAATCATGGGATTGTTTTTTCAATAAAAAAAAAAACCACCTATCTTACACAAATACTGACATCAACTTCTGAATTATAAGAGTTCCAAAATTAAAAGTAAAATTATTGTAAGTGATAAACTTCACAACATGCGGCAAGTCATATGCACTTAATTGCAAAACTAAAGAAGGCAGGTATCTTGGCGGTAAAAATGGTTTTGCTCTAAGCACATAAAGCATGTAAAACAACCTAGAGCATATGGGGTAAGAGTGTCACAAAACTTTGTAATGCACAGACTATGAATGAAATTTGTTTAGTTAAATAACCTGTAACACAGTTAAGAACCATAAATTGTAAGATTTTATAATTTAAATTAGGAAATGCCAATATTAACCATTGCCAATGGGTATTTGATAATTATAAATTATCATGGCCTAACTGCAATCAGCTTATGAAAAAGATTCTAATAACAGATCTTGATCTTATTAAAGTTTTAGGATTATTTATTCTCTCTTTGTAGAAAGACGATATTAATATTATTGGCTAACGTATTGGTTTGATGTGAACAGTTAATAAATAAACGTAATGTTTTACTGAAGACTTGGCAATTCAGATTTGAGAAGGGCCCTAAATATATGAATTTGAAAGAAGATAAATAGAAATTGAAAGCACAATCTCGGAAATCAACATAGTCACTAAAATCTGACATACTTCTGCAGGTAAAAATATTTTCTGATTTTTGATGGCTTGAAGCATCACAAGCTTTAAAAATATATATATATAATATAAAGATATCTACCACAAAAGGGGTAAAGAAAACTTTTGGTTAAAAAAAGGGGGACAAGAGAGCTGGATATTGAGCATTCATTGAGATGTTTAATTGAAGCTATTTTCTTATAAAAAGAATTAAGGGTATAAGTTGGTTTCTTAACCAGTGGCTTCTCAGTTGTTGACAATGTTTTCTCGGCGAAACAATCTGCTCTTTCAAACTCTCAGCTATGTGTTATTTACATTATATTATTAAAGTTTCAGGGATATGGGCAATTTCATAATATATTTCACAACCAAACAAAAAATTCAATTTGATTGTCAGAATATAACATGCAGATCAAATTCAATTTCCAGTTCTGAAAATTTGTTTGTTTAATAAAAAATTAGTAGTGTGTGACTTTATGATATCAGATTTTCCTGATAATGATTTGAATAAAAGGCTATGTTATATAAAAAAAAGTCTGTTACCAACAAATTACAAAAAATGAATTGTTTTAGATTATTTCCTTTACATCTTTTTAAACTTTATTATAAATCAAAACAGAATGTCTCAAGTGTGTTAGATGTTCTACAGAATGGTTATGAAGATCAGTAATTATAAGGATTTTTTTTATTGCAACTGTTCTGTTTGAAGCTACAGAAAACATATTTCAGTAATTAATGATGTTTTTCACCCCCCCCCCCTCCTTTTTCTCTACCTTCACCAGGAAACGAAAGGAAAACAGTATATAAAACCATTGGTTGTTGTCTGCTCTTTGGTTAGGTTGTTGTCTCTGTGTCATATTCCCAATTTCCATTCTCAATCTTTTTATTCTATGAAATATGATTGATTCTGGATTTAACTTAAAGCATGGTAATATAAAATTATTACTTTGTCCATACATTCAAATCCTGATATATACTTTTTTATTTGACATTTTTCCTTAGAAGCTGTGTTTTGTTGCCTTTATAATGTTCAGTGACAAATTGTACATGTGTATTCTGAATCAAATTAAACTACACCAAATTTATTACGATGAATATAATTAAAAATATGCCTCGTCAGTCAGACCTACTCAAAAGGTAATAGTATTATCTGCACTGAAAACATTTTTGGTATTTGCTGAGCAACTTTGAAGGAGGCTATCATAAATTTAATGAAAACCTTGGTTGGAAAGCACTTCACAGTTAGTTAGTTGACACATTTTCTCATTGATCCATTTCTTAAATTATGACTTAATTAACTCATGTCTCCATCCAGGTTTTAAGATATTTCAATTGTCTTGAAACTGTATTTGAAATGATTGCTTTATGGTTTTTATATCTCCACCTAAATGTTGAAAAATAAAGTATACCATAAAAGCACTTTCACATTCATTTAAATCTGACTAAATGTTAAATTTGTCTGGTGAATGGGTCTAACAATATAAGATTAATAAAGTTGATTTCCCCTGAAATGTCAAATAACAAATCTCCATTTATATTTTCTGTTACAAGTTGTTGCAGGTATTTAATTGATATTTACACCTGTAAAACCACAGATTGACAACATGTAAAGTGAAGAAATCGTCACTTTCTCTCTAAAATTGTGATTAATTAACTTTTGTCACTCCATTTCTGCCAAACAAGGTTACAAACATACAACAATGTACCTATTTGATAAGAAACCATTGTATTTTCATACCTGTATCCCGCCTGAGGATAGTGATTGTAAAAGGGGGCGGAGCTTAGCCTTGTCCATCTCACAATAGTTGTCAATTTTCTACAGATAGCTTATGACTTTATAGAGATTTGTGTTGATTTGTGCATGTTGGTTTCATATTTTAATGCAAGTATTGTTACTTTTATCTCCTGGTAGTATTAAGGGGTAAATTTAAATACCTGGACTTTATTAACGTGTGAATTGGATTTTTGGAAAAGCTTATCATATATAGTGAATGGACAGTTATTAGATTGTTAGTATTATTATTGTGCTTCTTTGATTTCGATGTGGATTTAAATTTGTGTGATTAGCTTGATTTGGGTAAGTTTATGAATTTATTTTGAGAAAGTGTATTTGTACATAAGTCATGTGAAAAAAGCATGTATAGAAAGGCTGATAATCAAAATTGGCAATTAAAAGATGAAAAATTCTTTAATAAAAATTCTGCATATATATATATTTTTCCCCCATTTGGAAATAACACTTTTAACATAGAAAAAGATTTTTTTCTTCAAAAAACAGAGTTTGTTGTGAATTTAGTTTTGTCTATTAATGAGCAATATTTTATAGTGTACGAAAAGTCATTCACTGAATTATATTTATCAGAAAAAAACATTATTTGCTTACAACTTTTGAAAAAAAATGTTCACATAATTATGTTTTATCTGTGTTTTTGTGTACAAAATATCCTTCTGTCATTAAAATAAATAGATAAAATTTTAAATGCAAGTTCATTGTACAGTTGTGTGAAGTTGAAATCAGCAATATGTTGGCAAGTCAAGCTTCACATATTTACATTTATATATCAATAATATATATATAGAATTTTTATATACTGAGGAAGTATTTTCTTATTTCTTAATGTTTTAAATAGAGGTTAAATTTTAAAAATTGTCAATTGTTTTGTTTTTCATGATTGTGGTTTTAGACGTAACTTCATTTCAGTTAGTATAAAAAACGTATGGTTTTGTATAACCACAATGTCCTTGTAGATCAGGGTACTCCTCGAAAAGTCCCAAATGTTTTGTAGGTTCCAATTGCTAATATTCTATGTCTGTTTATGTTGGTAGTTATTTTAATTTCTTAAAGTCCAAAATTTGCTGTATCTATGTAGCATCAAATAATGAACATATTAAGAGAACAAAATGCAAAATTATTATGATCAAAAGTCCATGTTGCAGAGCTAAAGTCAGTAGAAATAGAAAAAAAATGAATAATACACCTCATATTTTTACTTCTATTTGGTCATTATTGAATCAAAAAAATTGTGACAAAGTTTGAAAACAGTATCTTTTATGATGCCCTCCTCTGCAATATTACAAGGAAAGGATCCAGATAAAAAGAAAGAAACCAGAATAGTATGACCCAGTATGCATTAAACATTAACCCTTTGGTAAACGAATAATAATATCTTTAAAAGGAGTAGTCCCTCATTGAAATGGACCATATCTGCAGCATTGTTTAAATATTCATTTCTCAAATAAAGAGATGGTTAAATGGTTTGAAAAGGTACAAATTTCAGAATAGAAAGAAACAGTGACATTTTATAATAGTAATGATTATTTCCCATGCAAAATGGTCGTATGGAATAGATACATCATCAGTACATTGCATGCCACCACGAAATAAAATAAAATTTATACGGCTTAAATTTAAATTTATAGACCCAATTTAAACCCAATTTGTAAACCATTTGTTACTTTTTCTGGTTACAATTTCACATTTTCTGTATACATTGCAAACATACACCAAAATTTTGACACAGTTAATATCTAAAACTTTAAATAAGGCATATGAATTGTTAAATATGGTTAAACAGACATAAAATATGACACACAATCAATTCTTTATCACAAGCTGTTTACTTGTTTAATTTCATAAAAGAGAAATAAATATTTTTCAGAAATAAAAGGGAGTATATCGTATCACAAGAAAATCACCTGTCTTTTTCTCATACTTAGATAAAAGGGACATTGAAATGTGCAGAATAAAATTAAAAGACATGCTATTTGAATAAAATCAAACATATAGATATGGTCACTATCTAAGGATTTAAAACTTCATGTTTTAGGAAATAAGAAAAGAAATCTTTCTATAGACTTATCCACTTCTTTTGGTCTCTGACTAACCCACAGTTGTCCAGGTAATCATACCACATCTTATTTTGATAGCCTTCATAGGCTTCTCTGTAGCTTACTTGACTGAATTGGTTATAAAAAGTCATCAAGGCCCCAATACATCCTAGTCATTCATTGATCGCTGCCTGCTGCAAGTTGCTGAGACAGTATTAAGTTTTCTATGTTGTGTATTGTATGCTGTTGTTTGTCTTTTGGTTGTATTTTGTCATATTTACTAGTAAGTTTGTTTTCAACTTATGTGTTTGAATTTCCCTTGTGGATCTCTTCTTTATTAAAACTTTTACCTTACTTTTAAGATACTGATATCATATTCAAAACAATTTAACAAATATAATTAGGACATGATGATTGTTAGAGACAAGCTATAAATCACTAGTTTAATATGTGACACAAGACATCATTACATTTTTACATGCATTAAAAAGATTTAATATCTAATCATTTTTCCATTTCATTTCATTCTTCTTTCATAGATTTTATTTAATTGTTACTTTTTCCTTCAGGTTCGTAACTTACAACCTTACAAGACGGGATGAAAAATGTCTTGTTACGGAAAAATAATTATATCATCGTGATCAAAAAAATTATCAGGAAAACATTTCATTTGATGTAACCTGAACTCATTACAGCAAGATATAATTATGATGCATATAAAATAAATGACTGATTTGAAGATCAGAAAATCTTCAATTAGAAGTAACGATTACAACCAGAGCAACATTAAAAATGCTTCAAACTGAAGTCTCCAGCGAAAACATTTATCATGGCGTCATTACATGAAAATATATTAAAATTTCACATTAATTAGTTTAATTGCATATTCGATTCTATCTGTACTGTTATTTCAATTTGCTAATTAACCTTAAATTAAAGTTGACCTATAAGTAGTCTCATGTAAAATAGAAACTGTCTTCTTTTAAACGTGGTATAATACAATGGTGTGATTGTCATATACAGAGTATTGTCCCCTGATTGACTGATGGAACTAATAAGTATGATCTATGGGTGTACCCATCTTGTTAGAGGAGTTAATGGACCTAGGCCTAGGCATTCCACTGCATGTCAGTTGCTATCTTCAGATTCAGTTGTTCTTGTTCAAGTCAGGACCAATCCCTTTTGACCTAGGCTGGTTTCTCTTATGCAGAGATAACTTTAAAAGGAAGTCTTCCTTTTATTCTTAATGTCTAACATGTCTAATTGAATATTCAATGATCAGTTCGGGTCATTAACTGCATGACTCTCAGTATGTAAAAAAAAAAGGATTTTCAAGAGATAAAGAGAAGTTTTAACAAGTCAACCTTTTAAAAGAAGATTGTTTCTATTTTTCAAAGAAACAACTTCAATATAAATTTCAATGACAGTAGAACATGTAAAGGGAGATAATTATTTGAAGCATATGAAACCATTTCAAAGCTTTATTATAAAAATAGCAATACCCATCCTCAGATATTTTTCTTTCTTTTATTTACCTTGATAAGCATGATAAGCTTTTTATGGTAATCAAAGTCAAAATTTTGTAAGTGATTTGACCCAGAGTGAACTCAGTGCTCCAGATTGAACAAAAATTGAAAATTAAAAAGTAATTGCTCTTTACTTCCTATGCTGGCTTTTCAATAAATTTTAGTCTGGTATAAGGATAAAAATCAGAAATGGCATTTTTATGTGACATAGAAATGACATAATAATAGTTAATTTTATTGTGATTTGTACATTTGTGATTTTACATAAGATAAAGAAAACCTTCAATCACCAACTTGTACAATTACATGGTCGTAAAAGGCTGGCATAAAGAAATGTTACAAATTTCTTGACAAAAGTCCCATGTAATTAAAATCTATGAAGAAAATAAAAAATATGGTTTATTATTTGTGTAATTGATTTTTTAATATGTTCTGTTTGAAGTGAAAGTTCAACTTTATTGACTAAGAAATAAAAAAAAGATATGAAACGGTAGCAAATTTGTTTTATTTTGAATTAGTCATGGGTTCGTATTGAAAATTTATGTAAAATCATTCATCGTGGGCTATAAAGGCTGAAATATATTTATTTGATACTCTTTTGATGATGATTTTTTTTTACCCAGCATCTTATTACGAAAAAAGTGAATATTTTTGTAGGTAAATGATATTATTTGCTGAAAGATAATTGCTTTGATCAGTTTCTCTTTAATATAGATTGAATGCTTCATATAAGATATACCATAATTGGTGATATGAAATATGCAGGTTGTTATTAATGAAATTTAATTAAATATAAAAACACCAAATTGTAACAATTTTTATGTTTGGAATTGAAAAGTAGCTTGCTTTAGATCTACAGTGCATTTTTTAAAGTTTTTATCGGCCCTCTTAATTTAGAATTATAAAACCTTTTTAAAGTATTCAAAAGTTGAATTGAATTTCTTCATATTACATGTGGTTTGAATTTGTATTGAAATACAGTTTCCTGTACAAACTTTTAAGAAAGGACCTTAGTTCTCAGTTATTGTTTGATGTTTATTAAATGCTGAAGCAGCACCTGAGAAAAATATACATCTATTCATAATTTTACAAAAGATTCAAACAAAACTTTAAAATTTTGTACAAAGAATCGATTATTATAAGTACCAATATTGATTCAAGGTCACAACACTGCTCTTTTACTGGATATCAAATACAAACATGTAGCTGAAGCAGCTCACAATACATCCATGGTCCACATCACATGAATGTTTATTCTGAATTATGTTTTTAAATTTTAATCAATGTTTTTTTTCAACAGTTTTAACAACTATTATGATAACTAACAATAGAATAAACTAACTTTTATAAAAATAAACATAATAAGTTGCTTAAGGAACGTTCCTTAACAAATAATGGAAGTACTGAATGTTTTTTTATGTAAATTAATAGCTTCTGCTAAAAAGTGTGTATATGACAGATGATTTGTTCAGTTGGTCAGTCAGTGGTCATTCAGTTTTGTGGTGGTCTGTCAGCTGTTGTCTATAAACTTAAATGAGACAATAAACCTATCAAGCAAGCAAGTAGATGGTCGTCAGATGGTCTCAAAATATTTGACCACTAGTCTTTGTTCTTTATATTAAAACATCAGTTTCTTTTTATATGCCGAGTCAAATCAAAGACTTATAAGTTGATATATATGCTGTGTTGCAACAAAACACAGCATGATCAAATCTGAGTTTAAATTTCTTCCTACAACCTGTTACCTTATGAACTAGCTTTATAAATAGATGGCTCTGAATGTCATAATCCAGTATGTACAAATCAGGGTTCATATATACATTGGATATCATATCCCATATTATATTCAGCATAAAAAAAAAAATCAAGTTGTATGTTTTTGAAAAGATAATGCTTTAATCTAAAGTTTGCCATAATTTTCCAAAACATTACAACCGAGTCCAGCATTATAATACTGTTAATAATTAGAGAACTTGCACCTGTGTTTATGAAAGTGATGAATTATTTGGTGACCTATTGTTTTAAGACAGTAGCCAGTATTCATTTCTTTATCTGTAAGAGATAACACAAAATGACCTGTCCACTTGTCCGACAAACAATTTATGAAGGGTCAGAAATTATAAAACATCAAAATATGACCTCATTTGATATGATTAAAGGTACAACTGTAGATTTAGATTAGTAAGTACATGTTTTTAGTGTATACAAACCTTATATTTGTTTAGTTGTCTGAGCTTATCTAAGGTTATACAGTTTGAGGGGGTAACTAAATTAGTAAATTGTGCATGCTTTACTTGCAGTTGTTGCAAATGTGAACAGTGGCAGATCCAGAAATTTTCATAAGTTGGGGCCCACCGACAGCCTAAGAGGGGGCCCTCTCCAGTAATTCTTGAGTGATTCCCTTATATAATCAACCAATATTTTCCCAGAAAAAGAGGGCCCCTAGCCCCTGAAAAACCCTCTAAATCTGCCTCTGGTAAGATCAAGAATTGTGAAGTAGAAATGCTATTATAGAATGGAGGCCTAAAATCTTCTTGTAATGTGATCTTGCACATGACCTGATGTGATATCATGATCCAAATAAAGATACTTTTATTTCGGAAAACACAAGATGTGATATTATGATCCAAAAAAAGATATCTGGACTCCCTAGAACAGCTGATGCATAAAATATATCAATAACATTTCCTGTCCAATATTTCAACTTTTCAAGTTAATGTCAATCACACAACAATTGGAGAAGACAAGAAAAAACACCACAAAAAACATCTGTGCTCACAATATAGGAAAAAAACAAGGATGTAAGAAACAGCAGCTTTTGAAGAATTATGACGGTACAGAATAAAAAGTACAATGACTTTGAAACTAAAACACCCAGATAATTTGTAATTCAGAGATTTGAGTATTAATGTCTTGTGTTTAACATATGTTATACTGTATTGATTTGTAATAAACGACTAGAAAATCGGGATAATCGTTAAATATTCACAGTACAATCATAGTAGTTAAGTATAGTCAATACAGCTGATCATTAGGTTCTAATCTTTATTGCTTTCCAACTAGAATTTAAGATTTACTCTTGAGTAAGCTTTGCATGTACTGGTACTCATAATGAGTTATAAATTGACTGTTCTTTTATGGCAGTTAATAAACGACTGAGTTTTGGTTCTAAATAATAATTCTAAATGAGAAGTTTGTTTTTTCAATTTATTTTTATTAAAAGATTTGATGAGGTTGATGATTATAAAAGTAATTTTCTGTTGTATAACTGTAGGATGTAATCATGTTGAAAATATAAATTTGTGGTGGTGGTCAGTTGGTCAATCAGTGGTCAGATAAATTTGTGGTGGCCTGACAACTGTAGTCTATAAACCTATTGGTTGTTAATTTTAATGTCAGACAAAACTCAAAGTAATGGTTTACTAGTAAAGTTGAGAAATACATTCCAGAAACAATGTACATGTACCTTGTCCATCCCAATTATAGCTTTTTAGACTCAGCACGTATAGACTTTAGCCCATATTCACCTGTACACATATATGCCTAACAGTTGGGACCATTTAATAGAACAAAAAGGATTTTTTATTTTTAACCCTTCCTTTCAGGAAAATATAATATTCCAGATCACATGCACTAGTTCAGTTCTATAAATAAAAATAAAATATGGGTGATGGGAGGAAAATAGTGTCAATACATATTAAAAAGATTTGTGTACCAGGATAATATATAGTCCTTCTTTTAAAATTTTACTTGATCAAATTCAGTAAAATAATTGGTTTTGTTAAACAACTTTGACTCTTTTGCATTGAACATATTACAAGTATTTCTCTTCCCCACCTTCACATTTTTACGCACTTTTGCATTGAATGTGATTATTTCTCTTCCTAACCTTCACATTTTCTACGCAGCAAAAAAAGGGTGGACATTTAATAGAATAATAAATTGCAAATTACTTCTTACTGATATTTAACTGATTTTCAAATACTAAGAAAGTTTATAAATTTGCATTGAAATTTAAATATTGTTTTAAATTTAGATTCACCATTGTAAAAAAAGTTATGTGATGATTTTTTCTCTTCAGTTAATAAGTACTCTCTGTAAAGAGGGTTGGTATACGATCCTCCCCCTGTCAGCTTTCAGATTTCTTAATCCTTGTCACAAACAATTTGTCAATTGTAACATTGCTCAAGTCCATTGTACTTAACAGAAATAAGTTCCATTGTTACGAACACAAATACAGGAAGTTAAGTTTTTGGCGACAACTATGTTTAAGTTCTATGCTAGGCTTCTGGCCTGCTTTTCACAAAAATCTTAACTAGAATTGATTGTAATTTTTCAGAATTATTCATGACTAATGGACACTTTTTGCCCTCTTTTGTGGAAAGATTCAGGCATGGGTTTCTAGAAACAGGGATTAATTGTCTCCACATTCATTTTGTTTTCCCTTAAGATATAAGGGTTATATATTTTTGTTTTAAGAAATTAAAAGTACATAAACCAGGCCAATCTTACTGTTATGCAAGTTAGCATTTGATTGTTTATTGTTTTTGTTTTTTATGTTTATATCACTTATCTTGTAAATAATCAGATAATTTGATACGGCATGTATTTAATTTTAAGAAAATTACAATGAAATAAGAACTTGTAAGTGAAATAGAAACTTTTTATTGAAAGTTTATCAGATATATATACATATATCAATTGTTGATTTGAGACAATCGTCAAATTACACAATCGTCAAAAAAGATTGTAAAGATGTCTAGTTAAAGTCTGTACAAGTCGTAATTTTGTTATTTCTATCTAATTGATCTTGTTTTAAACATAATATATGGTAGAAAACATTGCAAATATTGTTTAAACTGTTGGGAACATTTCTTATTCATCTTAATATATCTTGTACAAGGGAAAAACTCGGTACAAAATTTTAAAATGTAAATGTTCAATACATCATGCATTAAGATTGTTTCTGCTTGAACAGTCTTACAAATGTTCTGATTGGAACTTCCTTTTTAACTAATTTGACATGTTTTGCATTACATATTTCATATGGAACTATTTACACATTTAGAGTTTTTTTTATGTATTTTTTGTACCTTTCTTTTTTGAGGGGGGAAGGGGGTGCTCTTATTTGCTGAAATTAAAAGCTGAAGTCAAAGGATGTAAAAATTACCTAAATCCATTTTTATGAATATTTCATTTCATTGTTATGTTTTTTCTTTGTTTTTTAGTTATGAAGTTGCTCCTAATGCATGTATCCATGATGTATTTGGATTAAAAAAAAAATGTTCTCTGTTGTATGGAATTGTTGTTCTGAAAATTTATTTCTTGTGAATTATTTTATGTATTTTCTGAAAAGTGTTTTCTTTTACTTTTAGATATCTAACAGAACAAAGCAAAGCAAAGTTCATTCACTTTCAGGTAAGAATTAAGATCAATAACTAGAGAGAAAAAACACAAATAAATGTAAAAAGAAAAAGTTGGAAAAAATCATTGCTGCATATAGACTGTCAAAAAAGATAACAAACTCACAAAAATGGTTGATTAAAGATATTAAGGTGCATTAATCTGCCTCAAAATAAAACAGATAAAATTACCATATATGGACTACTTTATATTTAAAAAATCAATGACCAATACAATATGAAACAGGAAAGGCGGAAATATAACTACTTTGTAATTCAATCTCTGTCCAAATCTGTGATCTTTTCCAAAATCAGACTTTGAGGATCATGTTTTGTTTTTAGTGTGTGGTTTTTCCTGCAAAATGAAATGAAATTACATCAACTGAATGTTTGAAGTGCATGTTACGCAAATTTCTCCATGATCCATGTTCAACATAACCAGGTGCAATACGGTAAAAACACGGTTTAAACATTTGTCCCTTTCAATCAATAGTCCTCAAGTTTCATGTTAACTATCTCAAGATCAAAGTAGACAAAGATAGTTGAAGTCATGTGACGTTTACAAAATCAAGTATCACTTATTTGACAGGCTTCTCATTTTCGTTCAAACTCATTCGAAGGTGTTAAGTTTCCTCCGTCATTTAACTACAAATTGCAAGAAGTATTTTTGTGCATCATTACACATTGGCGATTACAACATTTTCTTTGAAAAGTTTCACGTTTTTCTTTCAAAATCAGTTGCCATCATTTTCGTTTTAAGTACATTTAATCATTACTGTGAAAAAAAGTGTAAGTGTGCAACTGCTACTTATAAATTTTTAAGTGCACCATGTTAGTGGGAGCAAAATTATAAATAGGTCCAATTTATTTCATTGTTTGCCTGTGTTTGACTTTCTTCCCATTTTTCTCTCTCTCTTAATTGAAAAATACACTTAAACCAATATCATTTTTTAATAAAAACACATTAATAAATCTCTCCCTGTCTCTATCCAAACACTTAGACCGTTGGTTTTCCCGTTTGAATGGTTTTACACTAGTAATTTTGGGGCCCTTTATAGCTTGTTGTTCGGTGTGAGCCAAGGCTCCGTGTTGAAGGCCGTACTTTAACCTATAATGGTTTAATTTTTAAATTGTTATTTGGATGGAGAGTTGTCTCATTGGCACTCACACCACATCTTCCTATATCTACTTAAAACCATGAACTTGTAACAATTAATCTTGTGAACTTAATCAAAATTCTGAAGTTGAGTAATAAGATTTTTTGCACAAGGTTGCTCAAGTATTTCACGAGTACATGGTCTGAATATTAAATATTATATCAGTTACACAGACACTTTTATGGGAATATTAAAACAAAGTTACATTTAATTGCTGTTCGTGTTGGTATTAATATGTAATGGAAAATGTTATTTTAATGTTGAAAGATGTTGTTTTTTAATTTTCTGTTATGCATGATATAATGTATGAAAATTTAGTAGAATTTGTTGTAATTTTTTTACCACATGTTTGCTCTGTTGTCAAATTTTAAGCAATCTCTATATTTGAACTGGATATACTTTAACCCTTCCAGAAGATGTGTAATGTTTTCGTGCAGTAAAAAACTTGTTTCCATTTTGTATGTTTTTCATTTTTTATGTCATTATTTTGTTTTTCTCTTATCTACATATGAGTTATGGTTCTCCAATTGGTATCTTATGCATCTGTTTTGTAAGTGAATTTCATTTCTTGTGTCATATTCAGATGCATAACTGAAATCAGTCTATTCAAGCCTGAAATTTTGGTTTGATTTTAATTTCTACGAAATCTGGATACTATGTAAAATTTTAATGTCTTCAGCAGATGAAAATTATTTTAAGGGCTAATATTTTTATCAGAGAATATCAACTGTAGGTAAAATGTTACTTAAACCAGTACAGCTAGATTATGATTTAAAATTCAGTATATAATGAGCGTTTATATGACTTATATCCATGTCCAAAATAATCCTTTTTTCATCTTTGTAATTTGGCTAATAGAAAGTTCAAAGCTACTGGCTATTAATGTATTACAAGTGATCCATAATGACTGTTACACAAACTGACTTTTTCCAAACAATCAGAATTGTATAATAGTTTAAAAATAATTGATCATTTGTCCAAGAAATTTTACAGACCAGCACCTCTTAAAAATTGGAATGAGCTAAAACTTCTCTGAACTGTGATTTTCGGCACTTTATATAGAGGACAGTGTAAAATCATCCACGTCCAATTTAACACTATGTATAACATTTAGAAATTGTTAGTGTAAATGTTTTTGGTGTTTGTAAACATCAAAAGGTGTTATATGTTAATGTCCCATGGTGTAGTTTTCTGTGCCCACAGAACACATTTTGTAATTGAGTTTTTAAGATATTGCTGGATTTTTTTCATTTTATAATTTAATGGATATATATACTGCTGAATTTCATTAACTTACCGAAGAAAAGTATATTATTGAAATATGAAAAGGTAAGTTATTAATAGAGAGAAAAATTACAGGAAAGATAGAAGATAATGCAAGTTAAAGACAGAACAGAATACAAAGATGGAAAAGATATTAAGAGAACCTGATTAATTATTTGTATGAGTGAAATAACTGAACTGATTTGGTCTGATTATAGAATGGATTGTCTTTTAGTAAAATATTTGAATACACATTAGGCTAACTAAAATGAATTTTGATGCAGGATAAAATAATTGCTAGTTTTTGTTGCGGTTGTAAACCTGGCTGTTTTTTGTGTGTGGTGTGTTTATTTATGCCAGTTGTGATATATACATAAATTGTACATAAATGTTGGCACACATTGAAATGAAACAATTTTGATCCTATTTATATTTATCAATTTTTATTTTTTTCGTTTTTTTATACAACATTATGGCAACATATTTAAGTAACTTATTGATTTAACATTTGTTATTTTGTCATGTCATTTTTCATCATGAGGCATTATAGTGTTAGGAAAGATCTAAAATTAACTCTCAGTTTTAAAGAGAATGGAACTTTAACATTCTCATGACAGACATCTTGAATTTTGTTCATAAGGTATGTGCTTACTAACAACAAAAACATATGGTATGAGGAAGCTCTACTTCTGGTGTAATAGGGAAGCTTTACGCACAATAACGGTTTGCTCTTATTTCTTTCCCTTGTATGGGTTTAATGCTTAATTTGCACACACTTTTTAAAGTGAGTCATCCATATCTTTTTTATACTTGATGTTTTAACATCGTTTACTGTTGAATTCAGAAAGTTCTTTCATTCATTAGTAGTCTTTGCATTGTAAGGGGTTTTAATTCTTCCTAAATGCTCTGACTTTCTGGGAGGTACACAATTAGCTGTTGACATTTTTTCATCGAACAAATAAGAAAGCAGGAAGCAAATATAACCTAAATATCCTTGATTAGTCTTGACCACAAAAACTAGTATCTCTTTCTTTCCAGAGTGCTGGACAACCATAATAAGTTTATTCTTACGCTATTTAAATCTCTTCTAAATGATCCTCTTCACCAACTCGTTGACTTGTAACAAGGGGAGTGTTACCTCATCCTACTAGGCATTCAGGCATGTGTTTGTATACGTTAATATGTACTATTGTCAATGGAGCTCGCTAATGAAGATCGTATCTTAATGGACACAAGTTTTCCCAAGTTAAGGACTTATAACCATTTTCCTACTGGCTATTTTTACTTGGAGGTTTCAAATGGGATTATAGATAGTTAAGTTTAAAGTGGCCCTTTCATGTACAACATTTTTATGTGGAAATTGCGATAATTTCCTTTTTCAATTTGCACTTTGTTATCGACAATTTTTATAGGTGTCATCTTAGTAATGTATCCTGTTAATAATCACTAGCTATTTGCTTAAGTGTTTGTAAAAAAATGTTAGAGATTTAACACACTATTTTACCTTTGTACCTCAGCCTTCAGCCTTAAGGTGTATTTTAAGGTATTGACTTTTACAATATGTATTTATGCTTGAATTTGTCTATATAGCCATTAAATTTGAACATTTTATGGTAAAATTATCTTTTAATCAAGGATTGTCCAGCTTTAATCCTAGACATAAATTATATAACCTGGCTAAATTTTGTTAAATTTTTTAACCTAAATTTGACAAAAATTTTAAATCTTGTGTACATGTGTGACTTGGAAGATTTGAAGCAAAATATGACTGATGGATCATTATATTTTAAGTATGTACAAATGTAATATAATTTTGGAGCCCTATTTGTGAAAATGATGGAAAATGACAAATTAATTTCTATAAATATTTGTTGACATAGAGAAATGATTAGTAATCATGGATAAAATACAATTAACTGAATTATACCTGATGTTTCCATAGTAACCAACTTACCTCACAGAACTTTGCAATTCTGTTCAATTCTAAGAAACCTTTTAAGGTAAGACTATTGATGATTTTGTAAGATATTGCTCTGGAAAAATGGAAAACTCATTTAGCTATAAAATTTTATAAGAATGATTGCTTATTTCAACATTGTAACTGTCGATAATTAAATAATGTAGGGGGAGCATTATTTGATTTAACTGAACAATGCAAAATTTGAGTTTTCTAGCTGTAAAGTGAGTGGCTGATTCAGAGGGGAAATTCCTAATGAAGAAAATTCTCCTTTATAAAAAAAAAATTATTGACTCAATGTAGCATTTCTCAAAAAAAAAAAAGAGTTTCCATAAATACTTTTCAAAGTCCTTGATCATTTAATAAAAAAATAACAATTGATTTAGATTTTTGGTGAATAATTCTTTCTTTCACTATCATTTTTTTTAATTTGTTTTACTATTATATACAAATTCATTTACAGTTATTTCATTTGTTTGCATAAAAAGTACATTGTAGTATATTTTTTCATGATATATATAGCAACGTATGTTAAGGGCATGTATATTTTTTACCTTACATGAACAAATGTCATTCTCAGTTATGAATACATTTGTTTATAGTCGCCCTTCATCATAAATATAATACAAAATGATACAAAGGCAAAGAGTAGGACAGGTCAAGCAAAAATGACCATAATTAATGACCAGTATTCAACTTGTACTAATTTCTTCACTTTTACAGATTTTTTTATGCATAAATAATGAATTAGTTATGAATAATTGCATTTTTAATGAGACGTTGGATAAGTGATTATGATAATTTTGACAAGTATTATTTTCTGGATTTTAATTTTGTGACTTCAACAACACGTTTCAACGTTGTAAACAACACAATATTTCTTCATACTCTCAAATGGTAAGACACTTTACTTATTATGATATTTACGGAATGAAAACCAGTTCATTATACATAAATTGTGTGGTATACATGAACCCATATTTAAACTTTGTTTCAAGTGAACAACATTACATGTATATGTTGAAACAAATCTAGTTAACAAGAAAGAGAATTAAATCTTGGTTAGGTGCGAGTTTAATTATTTTAAAATCATTACCTCACTCAATAGGTCCAGATTATTATGACTAACATCTGATCAGAAAAAAAACAATGCAACAGTTGTTTCAAAAAGAGAAAGTAAAATTACTCATTATGGTAGAGTTATGACTCCTTATAATTATCATAAGCATGTTGGATGCTATGATATCTACAATAGCTGTGTTAACTTGCTGTGACACACATGTGACTGTTTTTTGTATGTAAATGATGTATGTTCCTGGTTGTCATCATTTGTTTTTTCTCGGATGGCTACAATAGTATCTTTTGAAGTCTTTAGGGTAACAGATGTGGTCAACAAAGTCATATTTTTCCAGTTGATAATTCCCATTATTTATAAAGGTGTAAGAAAGTTTACACAAGGTTGTGACCATGTATATCTTTTTCTGTAATGATGTTAACCTTAAGCTTTTGTGTTATACAGCTGCAAAAAAATGTCTTCTGCTCTTAGATGTCAAAAAGTTTGATTTTTATTTTGGTGTTCATTATTTCATCTATACTACTATTAGGGAAGAGACTGATTTCTTTGAGTCACATCTCCTTTGAAACCATACAAAGTAAGATATATTTGTGATGTGACTTATAAATGTAGTGTTTTGTACTTCATAAACTAGTCTTTGACTTTTTCCCCAAAAAAACACCAATTTTAGAGAAAATAACTGAATTAGGAGACTGTTATCAATCCCTGTCTTATACACTTTCACGCATCAGTTGATATGCTGTCAGCAAAACTTAAGAACACTTGCCCTATTCAGAGGCGGAGTTAGGGGGGCCAGGGGGCCTGGGCCCTCCCTTTTTGGGAAAAAAATTATTTGCTTATATAGGGAATCACTGAAGCGTGACTGGAGCGGCCCCCTCTTAGGTCAGTCGGTGGGCCCCCACTTATGATATTTTCTGGATCCGCCACTTCTATTGTACCATGATTTTGCAGACATCTACTATTGATTTTGATATTTTATAGAATATTTTTGAATATTCTTAGCCACCTAAGTTGTGAAGGTTGCTGGTGGTTGTTTAATCTCATTGATTAACTTCATTCAGTAGAGAAGCACACCTAGCATAGATTTATAATAACCAAGTACTGTAAAAGTTGTAGTGTATCTTCAACAAACAATTAACATATTTGTCAGAAGAAATCATGTTGAAATAGTTAATGGTCACTTTTTGTATTTTCCCTCAAACAATTTTATTTTAAAGTAAAATTTAAGTTTTTTTAATAATTTTTATAAATTTATCATGTCTTACATATGAATTATCTCCCTTTAATTGCCTATTTTTTTTGAATGGTTTGTGGTTTTAAATTTATTGAAACCTAACTCCTTTACTGAGGATACAGTAACTATTTCGTATCTTGTAGATCTTATTTTATTACATGCAATTTGTGGTTTTTATTGATATGCTAAGGATTTATATATATCATGTTTCATGTTCAACCTCCGATGAAAGTTTAACTTTACGATAAAACTTCTAATCATGTAGCACCTGCTTCAGAAGATACAGTTTCTTTTAAATTGCAATTTTATTTACTATTGCCAAAATCCCTATTTCAATAGATACACCTTTCTCAGGTAAATAAACTTGTTAATTAGTCAACAGTACTTAAAAGCAACATTATTTTAAATCCAAGTTGTGAAAAGTATTATGCTTAATCTCGTCATACTTCAAAGAGTCCTGTACCTTGCTACTGTTGACTAAATCAAGACCCATATGTACACAGCGGCCACCCGGAAATGGCCAAGGAAGGAAGGTTAAAAGCATAGATAAATGAAAACTAATCTAGGTTAATTGGGTTCTGTTTGTTTTAAATAAGATCATATTTATTTAGACCTATGTCAGTTTGAGGTCCCTCAAGCGCAGGGGACATAAGGACTTTGATGTCATCTAAAAACTCCAAGGTTTGACAAACATCTTGAGTAACTCTGTCAACAATTAATTGTAAGAATGTTTACAAAAAGTTGTAACAGTTTGTGAATATTGTCTACTCCTTTTGATGTCAGATTTACCTGATTTTGTGTCAATTTTCACCTGTATGTTGAATTTTTCACATGTTTTCATAAATTATGCATAATTAATGTAAAAACAAAATTGTGTTTATGATTTAATTGATGGCTAGGATTAAGACAATTGTTCTATAATAGACATAAGGTTTGTTACTTAATCCTTTTAGGGCCTTGTCTTTGTGTACACAAAATTCCAAAACATTGTTTAGAAATAGTAATAGCTATTGTAAATTGGAGAAAAATAAACATTTACTTGAAAATGTCACTAAATTAAGAAAACAGTCATTGTTAGTATCAGTGGGAATGTAAGACCTCAGAGGTATACAACATAAACATATCTGAATTAGTTTGGAGTGAATTTGGACTATATATTTGTTATTCTCTAACTTACATGTACTTTTGGATCTACCTCTGCTAAGATTTTATTAGTTTTATAAGGTAAGCGTTTAGAAATTACATGTATTATGATATTTTCATTTTTTACATTTTTTTTACACTTAAGAACTGTATGTGATATACAGAAATAAAGGCTTATTTAGGAGTTGTTTTATATTTCCTAGGACTTGTGCACTAAAATATTAGTCGTAGGTATTTCATAGCCAAGGTTTATGTAATATATTTGAAAATATTAAATTTATAGCTTTTTTATGAAAATTATAAAAATTTTTAGTTATTTACAACATCTAACTTTGGTGTCAAAATGTTAAACAGACGACATTTTTTTTCAGACATCGTAATATTAAATGTCTAGTATATCTTTTGCTACAAGACAAATTTTGATATACTTTGACAATTTTACGAGACCACATTGATTGGAAATCAAAATGATAAGCAAGGTTAAACTGATAATTGATTCTAACGAGGTAATTGGTTTACCTGTATCAATTTAATAATTATGGTTGTCTGTCAAAATTATATATTCTTCTCATGTCTGAGGTTTATCATAGTAAAAACTATAAATCAGTGCAAAAATGACGAGGTAGGTCAACTTTTATACTTTTCCCCTTTCATTTGATAGTTTTTTTTCTTGTTTTTTTTGCATAGAGCTAATAGATTAATTTTTAAGCCTTTCTATAGTTAATATATTTAAAAAGAAAAATAATTAAAATGATATATAAATCATTGATAACTTATATATAGTTACCATAAACTTAGAAATTATTGCAATATTTTCAGACTATTGACAAAAAAGGGAGTTTAAATTATTGCAATTTCAGGAAAATCTGCATTCAAATATATGTAATTTATTCCAGAATGTGGGTTCCTTTTTTTAAATTTCACCCAGTTGAATAATTCATATTGTTGGAATCTTGCAATAATTTATCTAACAATCTATTCCTCTGCCTTGGAACAATCCAGTTACTTATATGTAAGGATCAAAATATTTTTTTTATACACAGTTAATTATATTTTTTTTATTATGACACTTTATTGTGTCTCTAGGTTGCTGTCGCGTCATTGAATTCCATTTTTCTGCTTGTTTTGTTAAACTGCACTAAGTCATATAATCTTATTTATGATAAATTTGAACCTCAAGGCATATTATTTTTCTCTGGATGGTTGTGGTGAATAAAATTATACTTTTAAAGATGTATGGCTAATCGTATATTCATTATCATTTAGAAAATTGTATATTGTTTAACAATCTTGTTAATCTCTAAAAATAAGATTTATTTGGTTTAATGGCTTATGACATCAGGTGATCTAAAGTGTTAATTGTTTTTAAATCATTCACACCTAATTAGCTTTTTATAATTCCTTATTGGTCAATAATTATAACTATTGGAATAATTGTGATTTATAGTAATGTATGACCCCAGTTTATACACAATTATATAAAATCTGGCAAATATTCATTACATAATTTATATTAATTATTTTAAAATATCTTAAAACTATTGAAGTAGAAGGGTATAGTAGTTACACTGGAAAATCTTTTTTTTAAGTAGATAGTAAAAAAATCATTTATATGAGTAAAAGGAGTAATTTTCATTTAATTTGAAACCAAAGTTAATACCCATGAAATCGTACATATAAGGGATAACATGTCAACTACATGTTAACTAAAAATGTTTTCATTTTGTTTATTTTTGCTTGAAGAAAATCATAGTAACACACTTTGGTGTCAACATGTTGTTTTGATAGAGGAAAAAAGATGACAATTTACTTTTGAAGTCTCGTATCAGCGGGTTATTAAAGATGGTAAACATCAAAATAGTTTTCAAAGGAAAAGATGATTTTTCATATTAGATATTCTTTATGTAAAGAAAAAACATTTTCCATCACACCATGACGAAATGCTAATTATTTCTTTTCTAAAGTGAAAATCACTTTGAAAATTGCTTTGAAATTGATTTTTAACAAATAATTTGCATTAAAATTAAAATTTGTTGAAAAAATACACCACATGGAGTCATCTTATTCAATATTCAGAATCCAAACCCATATCTGTCAGTTTCATGAATAATGAACAGTTAACAGTCATTTTTAACACTGTCGACCATACATTACGGTAGTCCATCAATAAACTATTAAATATAAACCTACATTTTTCACTTAAGCTATACGGGTAGATTTAAAAGTTAAAGAGGTTTAAGATTACCCAATAATATTAGTCATTCAAATAGTGTCTCTTTCTTCAAATAATGGAGATTTAACAAAAATATTTTTATTTGGAATATGTGGCTTAATAGACAACCATACAAAAGGTATGTTTTGATTTCTGTTAAATATTTGTATTTGTCTAGAAATTTATATACATGTTTATTGGCAGTTTATCCAACATTATATTCTGCTTTCAATTATAAACATTCATATAATCCTTCAATGAACAAGATTAAGTTTTAATTTATAATTATGGTGGTTGAAAAATATTGTTCTTTAGTAGGAGTTGCTTACAATGTGGTTATTTGATACATGTATTACTGTATTATTCAATTTGGAGATGTATATGTGTTCTCGAATAAAACGATTTTGCTTCAGAAAAATGTAAAAAAAATCATAGTTTTGTAGTGCTTAACAATATATTTGAAAGATATTATTTTTTTAAACTTTCTTCATAATTGAAGGCATAGGTTTATATTATAGAAGTTGGAAATAATTATCCTGTAACACTAATTATTTGACAAACAAATGCCCCAAAATGTTGATTATTATAGGTTGTTAAATTATTTTTTTGTAATTTCTGGGAAAAATTGATAGAAATTCATAATTCAGTTGCTACAGAAAGAAATATACTGCTAGGTAAAGCTCATAGAATAATCTTCATATCATTCAAGAAAAGAAAAACTTTTGGAAGACATCAATGTTCATTATGTTATATCTATGGACAGACTAAATCTGTACGGAACATCAAAGTGTATTTCTCTGGTATCTTATGAAGAGAAAATCTCAGAAAATCCTCAAATTTAGAAAGGATATTGGTCAGTAGCTTACACTAACACCCTGCTGATAATTAATAATCAGACATTGATAAGAGTTATAAAGATATCTGGGTATACAATAACTTTGGGTAGTGATAGCCCTAATTTGACCGTCTGAGATTGCTGTTAGGTCTTGTTTTATCTTAATAAGGTACTTCATATGTCTGAGTAGGTTATGCAGAGTTATGGTTCTTGAGAGTGTTATATTTATTTAGTTGGGAAAATAAAAATATTGAATTTTAAGGAAATGATTGATTTCGAAATAATAATTATTTATTTTCGAATATTGATTTATAAGGAGGGGTTTACATTAACGATTTAGAAAAACTTATTTTATGAAGTATTAAATTATAAGGACGAGAACCAAATTGATTTATTTGATTTTTCCTCCAGAAATGGGCCAACTAAGCACATATGTTTTCATTTTTAAATCAATTCTTGTGTTTTATTTATAAGGTAAGTTTTAAGGGTAAGAACAGATTTTCTTATAAAGAAACAAATTAAAAGTAGGTCCTATAATAATTCTATTTATTAAACTTTAGGGTAGAACTTTAAAACTTTAAAAAAATTAATTGAAAGATAAAAGGTTATAAATCATCTCTTTTATTACAAACAGGGTTTACAAGTTAAAAAATTAACTTCCCTGTAATAAAACTTTACTTATCTTGTCATGCTAAGATAACTTAGAAACAATAAAACGATGGACTGCGACATTTTTACTTTGCATTGAAATTCACATATGCCCCAAAGGACTCTGGATTAAGTTGACAAGAACTAAATGTGTCGGCTTTAAGATTTCTCTCGTCAAAAATTAATTACAAGATTTTGGACGGAATTACAACTAAACAACAAGATTTACCTGTCAGAAATTAGTGATTTCTCCATCACCTGGCCAGAGAAACAACAATGTGTAGATTAGGCGGATTAAAAAGTACATCAAATCCTAAGATATCTCTGCGTCTTTGTTGACTCACTGTAGAGCATTCTAATTTTGAGTTGGATTGTCTTGAAAACCTAGAAATGTATCCTGTATCTGTGTGGTACTGTTTTTGAACTGGGTTTAACTTTCACCCTCTTATGATAAGTGATGGTGAGTCTTGTTTTAATGTATACTTTTGACAACAATTTATTTTTACTTGATGTAAAGCCACTCTCTTATCTTTATTCAAACATTTAGTCATGTGTTTTCCTTAACAAATTAGTTACACGTTACAATGTAATGTATAAGTTTTTTTTCGTAGATTATAACTTTGCAGAACCTCCTTTTTTTTAAATTTGTTTTTCATTTGATCTAGTATAATCCCAAATTATCATGTTCATCTTTTGATCTCTGCCACGGTGGAGAGTTTTTTCATTGGCTATCATACATGTACCACATCTTCATAAATTTTTATATGAAATATTTGATACTGAACATTTAAGAAGACAAAAATCAATCATAATTTTGTTTTGGATGCATCAATTTTTTGTTAAGGTTAAGTTTTCAATGATTTATTTCCAAAAAAATGTGCAGTATAAAACCTATGCAATTTTTCATTTTAAATTTTGTGTAACAAATTGCATTAACATGGGTACTTCAAGTTGTGAAAGAAAAAATTGTTAAAGTACAGTCGTTACACAACTACTTGGTAAAATAATAAGTATTGTCATGTATTGATGTAGTAGTATTGTTGATCTGTGGACTAATCTGACATTTCCCAGGATATGCAAAGCTTGGTGATTGATGATATTCCCCCATAACTGATGTTAGAACACGTCTTTTCTTGTTAGAACCCTCGTAAAACGGAAAAAACTGAAAATACTCCCTGTCGAGGACACCAGATTATAACTTTTTACTGGTAATGTTATATTGTGTGACGATTCAATTGGAAACAGTGAAATAATAGTACCTCATTGAACATGTAATCTGCTAAACTTGACAATCCTCTTACAGTAATGATATATTCTCACCGTTTTACTAGCATGTGGAGATTTATTTGAAAATATAGTTGGACTTAGTTGGGGACAATGGTTAGAAATCAGATAGATTAGTAGGAATTATCTTTAATATATCCAACACATTACTCAACACTTGAAAATTTTTAAAGAAATAAAACATAATCTTTATCCAGTTACAAAAATTAATTTTAATCAGATTAAAGGTAAAAAATCAAATGTGTGCGTCCGTGATAGCTGTTGTTTGTGACAGTTCCGGTATAAATTTTGTAATGCTTCAAGTTTGAATTTATTTATTAAAAGGTTTGTGATTGGCTATTTGAGCATACTGCTAACCTATTTGGATCAAATAGTAGAGTTAAAAGAGTGGAAAACAAAACTATAGTGTTAAGCAAACAATAGAAATTAAGAGGGGGCCTAAACATAATACGACCGATAAAATGGATCATTTGACAATAAGAAAGGAAGTCCTTTCATGCTAACAAAACGAAGATCTCTTCTCTTAAAATAAAATCTGAACTACCTTTCTGATTCAGAAAATCAGGACCTATAATTTGTAGTTAAAAGAGAATAAAAATCAACGCGGGTAAGATGTGACGGAATTGAAAGCTGATGGGACAAATTATAGCCGTAGTCAGTTGGATATGAATGATAATAGTACGACAGATCAACAAGGTGTTATTTTCTGGAGTTTACAAAATTACGACGATGAGTTTGCTTAAGCAAACTTAAAAATTCAAACTTGTTAGTCTATGTTTGTCATTGTCAATTATACCGACAACAATTATACCCTTTACTTTTGACTTGGCCAGTGGTCTGAGGAAACTGAGTGGCCATTGTGGTCACTTGAGTAACGACTTTTTTATTTGGATTTAATGAAACAACCAACAGATTGTTGGAATAATTTTCTGGATGTTTGAACTCTCAACATCTATAATATTTTGATCTTTGGTGAGTAAATCAACAGTTATTTTATAATTATTGTCATTTAAGAATAATATTTTTTGTATTGTAAAACTTTTTCATGTTGATTAGTTTTGATAGAATGTTAAAAGAAATGACATTTTAATTTGATTTTAGTGCAAAAAAATCAAACCTTTTGAGTAAGGAAAGAACATTTTTTTTAATTTTGAATAGATCTTTGAATTTGTAAAAACTGGTAGATTTTTTTTACCCAACTTCCTGAGAACCTCTTTGTTTCGGAAAATGAAAATTGAAACATAGTTGAAAAATATTCTTACTGACGAATATGATGTAAATCAGTGGGTGTTTTTGTCATCTTTTGTTTATAGAATAGAGATAGTACCGGAGACACACTTCTAAATGAATTGTATCTTTTACATTGTAAAAATCTCTATCTTGTTTTTAACATCAGTTTTGACACCAACTAAAAACAAAAGAAGCCTTTCATAGAGTAACCAAACCTTATGTATTCTTTGGATACATATGTTATACAGTTAAAAAAAAATCTGTTCATCCTTTTTGTTTAACTTCTCAATTTACCAACACATCTTTGAAACAAAGGGTGATAAAGATTCACAGCTGATCTACTGCACTTGTTTAAATTCTCGCTCACAAGATTGGGACACAAAATAGATTTTTTTTCATGATAACATTTTGTGAAAAACCATACATAGCTGTTCAGCCTGATTGATGGACATTGTTTTTCAACTTGGATGTTTATCTGTTCATTTCTTATCCCATGTGATCTACCCATGATGCTTTGAGGTAAATCCCCCACAATATGTAATCATATCAGAGGACTATAAGCTTTCGAGTGGTGACTGAATTTTGCCCTTTTATGAACTTATGAAATTGGAAATTCTTTATATTTTTCGTAAACTGGTAAGTTTTTTAATGACTAATATTATGTTCATATACGATTTTAAAATTTATTTTTTTGTTTCTACTTTGATATAGTTTCTGTAGCCTATTGAAGAGTATAAATAGAAGATTAAGAACTGAATTTTTTTTTGGAAAGAAAATAGTGAAACTTTTGATGACATTAATAACATCTCTTTTTTGTCTTTTTTTCTAAAAAGTATTTGTGTCTTTTTCTGTGGGTACTTTCCAAGTCTTTAAGCAAATTTTCACACTTATTAGAATTGATAGAATAAAGCTCTTTTGGAGGAAAGCTAGAGTTGAAGATTTGTATACACTAAATGTATTGACTAAAATGTTTAAGTTTATGTGTTATTTCAATTGAAAATTAATAGAAAATTGAATTAAATGCCTCATTATTTTCTGGATGTAGATTGTATTTTGTATTTTTCATATATAAACACAAAAACCCAAATGTCTAGGATATAACTCAAAAGTTTAAAAACTGACGTGAGCACAATTAAAAGTAATAAATAACGTTAAATATTCATTTTCAATAATAATAATTAGTATTTTATGGAAATGATCTTGCCGACTATAATAGACCTGAGAGAGCAATGGTTGCTGAAAATTTTGCCTGATTATTTAACACTCTATATTAGGCATTTCTTTCTGTAATAGGGTTTGCCTTGTGTCACTTTTAATCTTCTGTAATTAATTATTATTGGCCCATTTGAGAGTTTCAAGCTTTAAATGTAGAAACTACATCAATGGAGAAACGTTACGATTTCTTTGTAAGAGTTATTAGTGAAAGGAAGTATTGAAAGGCATTGAATTCCTTATAGAGATAAATGACCACTGTTTTGTACATTTGACGATTATTTGGTAGATTTGTTGATTCCAGGTGTGAAGTTTGGCTCTAAAGGGTCAAGATAGAAAATATATTTCCTGTCTTAAAACATCTGAAGTATTTCGAAATGTGAAAAATGCAGTTGATTTTATTTCATTGAAATAGGGAATTTCCAAATAGATATTCTTCTAGACTTGGTTAAAATTGCATAAAGAGTGAAGTTGCAACTCCTGGTAATTTGAATTAATCATGATTATTTAGGTAAAGTTAATTTCGACTTCATTTTTGTAGAAAATATATTTCTCCAATATTGTATTCATATTTTTGTTACTAGAAAATATAAGTATAAAATTTTGTAGGTAAAGTTTAGATTTTTTTTACAAGTAAAATGAAGTAGAAATTCAGTTTAATTTTTGAATTATAAAAACTAGGAACAGTTGAATTTGTGTGTCTGATTAAGTCGTGAACAGTAAAATATCCATATTGTTCATTGACCTCCTTGCTTCTTGTTAGCAAGTATTTTATGAGGGAAGCTATAAAGTTTGACTGGATTAGCATAAATGATCGTATTTTGATACTCCAATAACAAATATGAGTATTTAAAAGTTAGAATCAGACGAAGTTTCCGGCTGATATACTGAATGATTATAGGATATACATTAGAGAAAATCAGGTTTGAATGTCGACATAAATATATACAGAAGTGAAATTTGATAGATTTACGAGGTTTAGGATTTCTTCCGTTCTACAGTCCATACCCCCTGCTTATCGAAGGTTTTGTTAAGTTATCATGATGAGTCAAAGTGACATTTGTTATCAGAGCATTGTAGAATTGAAAACAGACTTTTGAAATCATAGTATAGATTCAATGGAAAAAAATAAACTCCTCCATAAAAGTAATATATAATCATAAAGTAGGGTCCTTTCAGATAACTTCTTCATCCTAAAAACACATCTAAAACACAAGCTAATCCAAACAGGTAACAATTTTTTTCACATCTTAGTAAACAAGTGGGAATTTTTGTCTTTTTGTAGGTTGAAATCATAAGAATTTGGTAGAGGAAAACAGGAAAACAAAAGCTATCTTAATTCTGTTTTTCTTTTTTAGATGTAGGAACTAATGGGAGACAACTGACTTTCTTAAAACATTTTCTTTTGAACCAAGCCTATGTACTTTATATATAGCCTAACTTTCATCAAAGTCCAAATCCCTGAGTATACTAACAGAAGAATAAACAGTTGATAATGATTATTTCATGTGTGATTTAATTTTAATAACCATGTCACCAAGACTTGCTCATTGTTTCTTTACTGTATCATATACAGATTTAAATACTCCATCCCAGATTATTCTCTCAGAAACACAAATTTTCTGTGTGTTTAGCGTAAATGAAATGAAAACATTCGGATGTTAGTAACACAAGCTTCCTAATGATAAAATCGTTCAAATGAGGAACAAATTGGGTTGTTGGTTAATTAAAACTAAGTTGTTTTCTTAACTTTGTTTTTCATTTGCAAAGAATTAAAAACAATTATCTTAGATAAATTTGGGCCTTTAAAAAGAAGCGGTTTTAAAACATTTTTCAAGTTTTGTTGGAATGGGCACCAGTAGAGAAAAAAACTTTGTGCCCTGTAGTGACGAGAACTCTTAATGCTGCTGGCAACTTAAATATGCTGTGGTGATCCAACAGAAAACAAGGTTATACTGTCGTCTGCTTGCTGGATTAAATTTGACTTTCAAGAGAAACTTACAGTTGGGCTGAAGTTTTAAGTGAGATCGTTTTTAACTCTAAAAATGAAGAGAAGTTACAATCAGCTACTTGTATTTTTGATTAATCACGTATATTTAATATTAGACACAATATTTCTTCTTTAATATGCTTGTTTTTAAGTTTAATGTCAATGGAAGACTTTGTATGACATAATAAATTGGACAGATCGTGTTTTAAACTTGACTTTAGACTTGTTCAATGTGCTCAATACAGGAACGTGTTTCATAATATTGAAACTTTAGTGGTGTTACGTATTTCCGTGTGGTCTTATTTTTATGGTTGTTTACTAAGTGCATATGAAGTAGGAAGGACTATGGATTGATTTTAACAAGCTACAGAAAAAGCAAGTTTACATAAATCAATACACTGGTAACAGGCCATTTTAAGTGCAATGTGTAAGTAACTTAAAAAGAACTCTTTCTTTGAATTAAAGAAAATGATGCCAACAAAAATCTGAAGGGTCTTTAAATGATATTAACAATGTTTTTGATACTGATGTCATAATTTTGCTTATGAATGACAGGATTGACTATTATTTTGCAACTATGATAAAAGTTCTGCTTAAAATATTCTGATGTTTCATGAATACACTTTTTAATCAAACCTTACACTAAAAATTATATTTATTTAGGTGTATATATAATCTAACTGCAGGATTTGTTTTACTTTCAAGTGTCATATGTTCTAAAGTTGTTGCATTTTCAATTCAGTATTATTAGCTAATACAAAAATGTTTTCTGCAGTAGTAGTTTTATTATGTATTACTGTCAGAAAGGTAAAAGTAACTGTCATCGCTAAATTTTGAAATTTAAACAGATATATAATATTGCCAAATAAGATGAAATTTTACATATTGTTGAAATTTTTGAAATATTGTTGAAATAACTCTTCATGGCGACATGAATTCTTAATTTAAATACTTTTTCAAAAATAATTATGACCGTAATTATAATGACATGGCCTATTTATTATTTTCGGTACAAATTTATGCAAAACACATACAAACATATTAAATATACATTTAAGCATTTATTACTATGATAGGAATAGATATGAAAAATGATGTTGACGGTAACAGGCATGCAGACATTATGCAAATGTGATAGGTGTATAAAATACAAATTATCTACACGATCATCAGTTCTTGTCATCGCCTATTCTTCTAATTAAACACATTGTTTTATTCCTGTTATAATCATTAACCTTTGACGATTTAAATGGTGTGTCTTCTTGTTGATTAACTTAATGAACGCATTAAACTTAAAATTTTTATTCTGTGTGGGATCTTTGATCGGAACTTTGATTTTGAATTTGTTGTTCTCAAAATAAAAATGTGTGTCATATTTTTTACCATGATTTGGATGAATTTCTAAAAGTGGAAATAAGAATTTTCTTTGTTTAAGATATGCCGTCAAAATAAAGTTGGGATGACTGTTTACAAATATTATATGTAAGTTTGTTAGTATATACCTTACATTTAACTTGTTTCTCTCTATCAGGTGAATAAGTTATTATAAGTGTTTATTTGTTAATAATCAAAAACTATGAAAATATTTGCGTGAAATTTTCTAAATATTTGAATATTGTGTGTGTTTTATTTCATTACATAATTTGACCTGCAATAACAGTAGAGTAACTGTTTTCTTTGAAAATAACTTTTACCCTGTAATTTAATGAAAATTATAATCTAAAAGTAACTTTCTAAAATAAACTAGCATTATGCTAATTATAGTGATTATGATTCTAACAAATTTATCTTTGAAAATTTGTTATATTAAAACGGATATGTCTGACGCCACTTTATGCCGAAATCAATAACGAAAACTGTGACAAGCAAATTTTGTCTCTCAAAAGTTCGATACAATTAATAGTTACTATTTATCCAAGTAGTTTCTTATTTACATTGTATCGTCCCCTCAGATGAAGTGTTTACCAACTCTATTATATTTCCATGGATCTCTCACACGGAGTCCAAAAGTAAATGACAATAAGGGTTTACTTGTTTTGTATTTGCACAACTTGAGCAAATTTCTTGTTCAAATTGTAAGTTCCTGTTCAATTTGAAAAAAAAATGTTTTGACGTTGACCTAATCAACTTGTTATTGTTGAATTGTATTTGGATAAAATTATTTCAAAGTGTACATATACCGAATTCTAACATTTCCCTCCTAATTGGTAAAGTGCATCAAAGACGTGTTCAAAGAATACGAAAACAAAATTGAAATCTCACAGGATTTTACGTTAATTGGCAGAAAAAAATCTAAACCCACCTGTATGATTCAGTCGTGTACAATTGTGCGAAAAGTTTACATTTCAATAATTATCTGAACAGACGTGGAACATCTTAGCACCTTTCAGCCATGGTAATTAATAATAGCTGAAGAATAGAGACCAATATTTCTGTCAGAAAATTGAAACAAATTTTAATTAATTCCAACACGCTTCCGAATTGATAATAATGTTCATGATATCAACACAAATATGTATTGAGGAATAAGGTGTTGATTTGACAAATAATGAATACGAAAAACTACTTGTAAACGTCAAATTTTGTGATAACATTTTATATAGTACTACAAAAGAAGTCAATCACAGCTGGTGTCCTTATCCAGTTCTGTTGGTCCGAGGTCTTAGCACTGTATAGATACTTGGGAAAGTCACTATCAACTTTCATTGGACTTTAGTTTCAGCTAACATTGTTTTGGGGAAATATAAATAAGGATGGATTAACACCTGGTTTATTTTAGCGATGATTTAAGGTTATATTGTTTAACAAGCACACAGTGTTTTTCTATACTTTTGATAACATTGTAAAACAATAATCTCAATATCGTTAGGAAGTATTTGTGGGAATTTAAGCCAGTTATGAATGCATTTAGATACAACATCAGACACATTTGAACCTCATCATAAACAAGTGTTACCAAAAGCTTGTATATGTTTTTCACTTAACAAACATTTATTTACATATTTTCCTATTTATGTTTCAGATTAGTATGTTGTATTACATCTTTGCAGTTCAAATTCAAATTTTGATTAGAATGTATTTAATTCAAATTATAATTAATACATGTATATATAATCTTTTTTTCTTTTTCCAGATTTCGAAGAACTCTATGGTACTCAACAAGGAGTTAACTGAGTAAGGAAGACATGGGAACAAGATAATCGTAGCAACAGGAATCATTACATTCAAAATGGCTACCATCATGATACTATCAATCATTGTGCTGATTGCAGTATTAACATTATGTTCATCACAAAACATTACATTTATTCTACAAGAGGATAGACCAAATTCTACACTCATTGGAAATATTTTAACCGAATCAAAATTAAGAGAAAAATATTCTGCAGAACAACTGACCGGCATAACATATGATTTCTATGATAATAAATACAAACATCGTCATCTTTTTCGTCTTGACCCTCTGTCTAGTCATCTCTACACAAATACTATCATCGACAGAGAAGGAGTTGGAATATGTTTATATTTAGAAGATTGCTATTTTGATTTTCAAATTCTTGCACATAAAAAGGATATATTCCATATTATAGATATAAGGGTGAATGTTACTGACTTGAATGATAACGACCCCAAGTTTGAACCAAATGTACTGACTTTGAATATTTCCGAATCAACAGCTCAATATAGCAAATTTTCAATACAAGGTGCTCAGGATTTAGATACTGGGAAAGGAAATGGAATAGCCTCTTATAGTTTAACAAGTCAAAGCGGGAAAGACGATTTAAAACTTTTGGAAGAAAATATTGACGGCAATAAAGCATTATATATTTCGGTGCATAATGAATTAGACAGAGAGAGAACACCATCTTATACTTTATATCTGAAGGCATATGATAACGGCAGCCCATTAAGAACTGGAACCTTGACTATCCATGTTAATATTGTGGATGAAAACGACAACAAGCCATTATTTTCGGAATCTGAGGTGAGTGTAAATTTAGACGAAACTTCTCCGGCTGGAACTTTAGTCAAGCACCTCACAGCAGTGGATATCGACAGTGGCAAAAATGGACAGGTATTTTATCGTTTAAAAAGTTTCCAAGCTAAAGAAATAAATGACTCTTTTACTGTTGATGCCTTAGGGAAACTAACAACCGCTAAAAAACTGGAATATGAACAAAATAAAGTATATACAGTGATAGTTGAAGCTGTAGATAGAGGGAATACTCCACTTAGTTCACAGGCAACGGTAAATGTTCATGTTCAAGACAGTGGCAATAATGCACCAGAAGTCTCCGTGAACTTTTTGTCAAATGAACGAGATGGAGATGCAGTGTTGATTAGTGAGAAATCAGAAATAGATGTTCTTGTTGCAGTTATCAAGGTGAAGGACATGGACTCAGGAGACAATGGTGTTGTAACATGCCAAACATATAGTACATATTTTGGACTTTCAAGGATATCCGACACAGACTTTAGACTAATTGTGCAACATAAACTTGACCGGGAGAGCACTCCTATTCATAATGTTACGGTCACTTGTAAGGACAAGGGTCTACCAGAAATGGATGGGTCAGTACATTTTCAGATTATACTAAAGGATGAAAATGACAATCCACCAAGGTTTTCCCTATACTATTATCAAGTTGACCTTCTAGAAAACACGCCAGCAGGTGCACCTTTACTTACAGTTCCCGCCACAGACATTGACGCTGGTGACAATGGAAAAATAACCTATGCAATTTCTCCAAGTTCTGATCTACGATTTAAAATTAATCCACAGACAGGAGAAGTTACAACCAATCAACTGTTCGATAGAGAAGCAACGGCTCGTCTTACTTTCGAAGTGGTTGCCAAAGACCATGGAGTCCCACCGATGGAATCTAAAGCTCCAGTTGTTGTGAATATTAAAGATGAGAATGACAATAAACCACAATTTGTCAAAATGATTTTTGATTTCCAAGTCTCTGAAAACATGCCAAATGGAACAAACGTAGAAGTTGTGTCGGCCATTGACCCTGATCAAGGAACCAATGCTCAAATTGTATACTCTCTTGATCCTAATTCAGATACATCTTCAATACCATTTAATGTATTTACAAACGGACAAGTCACAACTCTAAAAATATTTGATAGAGAGCACAGAAGTCATTACGATTTCCCTGTTATTGCTGTAGATAAAGGGACACCATCTTTGACAAGTACAGTAACTGTAAGAGTCACCATAACTGACAAAAATGATAACAAGCCAGTTTTCACATTCCCAAAGAATGCTAACAACACAATACAAATTCCAAACACATTGCCTGTCGATTCCATCATTGCAACAATACAAGCATATGATTTGGACTATGAGGAAAATGGAAAAGTGAACTTTTTTATCCTTTCTGGGGATGATGAAAACTTGTTCTATCTCAATCCCTCTACTGGAAGTTTGCATGTGAAAAAGGTATCGAATACAGTGAGAGATAAGAATTTCAGATTAAAGATTGAGGCCAAAGACCGAGGTCGACCTTCATTAAATGAAACAGCAGAACTTAAAATTAGTATTCAGTATGTCAATGCTACTTCTGAAGAGAGCAAGGAGTATATTCTGATTGTAGTCTGTGTTGTTTGTGTAACATTTGTCGTTGCTGTTGCACTCATTGCAGTTATATGTTTCCTACGGAATAAGAATATAGCATGTGGTAAAAATGAGCGATATTTGGAAAATAATCGACCTCCCCAATATGACCAAGTCCAGGCTCACGCAAAAAACTTTCAATACAACGATAAGAATAATCAGAGAGTTAAAGTTGGAACAACATTTACCAAAGAGGAGATGATGGGTACCTTAACTGTAAGAATATTATTTATTACTGTAAATTAAGAAATTTTTGCAAGTCTTTTTTTAGATTGGACAAAAATCTGAGATTAATGATAGTGCTTTTAGGTAAATTTGAATAAAATTATAAGTCAGATATTATAATACAATAATAACCAAGTTGTATTATTCCCAATAAATAAAAATACTTTTCAATTTAAAGAATTATAAATAAGGGGAGTGATGTAGTGGAATATCACTGAGAAGGAACCAAGCATTTACCCATGTCAAACCAACTACATTTGGACTTCTTCTCACCAAAACTTCTGATTTATTTAATGGATAGATAGAACTTTTAGTGTGTGACTGTCTCCAAGTATTTTTAGTCTAAAATTATGGTAGAAAATGAAATAAAGAATTGCAGTTTAAAGTGTTAATTGATATAAAAATAATTTTTGTAAAATGATTTTTTGATCTATAAATGAAGTCAATCAGTTGAAATTCACATAAAAATTCTTTAACCATTAGTATTGTAACTTTAGGATTAATACACAACTCGTCAACTGGATCAAACCACATTTAAAGCCTTTTAGTACAGGGGTTTATTCATTCAAATCATTAATCTGATGAGTTTAATTGAATTAAGGTCATTTGTTCAGCCTGACCTTTTAATAATTAGTTTAAAATAGTTAAAATTTATGTGTAGATTAAAACATGATGAAATGGGTTTGTAGCCCCTTTCTATACCATGTGTTTTGGACACAGATTTCAAAATTTCTCATATTTTTGTTTTGCAAGCAGGTTTCATTTTTCAGTCCTATTCTCATTGCCCTCTTTGACTTTGTTTTAAAGTCTACAAAATAAATCTTCACCAGCATGGGTCGTCACACGTTTTGAAAAACTGTATCAGGTTTATCAAGTTTCTATAGGTGTGAAACATTACTCTGAACAGATCAGATTCCAAGTCTTGATTGTAAGACGTGCCAAACAAGGCCAGTGATTTTGAACGATAAGTTCTTATAGACTTGAACAAATCTTGTCGATTTGTATATTTCCTGTATTGTATACGTGTAAATCCACTCCTCGGTGGAGGGTTCTTTCATTTTGATGTTTTTAAGTATAGGTGTTAAGATAAATTGAGACCACAGGCTTACATAGTATGTCGTAACGTTTAGGTATTATTTAAATCATCATTGTCGGCCTATTGAATCATTAGCTCTGTGGTCAGCGATAATCTTCTAGCTAATGAGTACATCTTTTGTGATGATTCAGTACACAGGACATACCTAATGGTCAGATAATGGTTGTTTTTCTGTTTTCTTCATACTAATTGTCTGTTTAATTGTCTGTTTAATTTTGACATTAGACATCTTGGAGGTCTGTGTGAAAGAAAAAAAGTCAGCAAATATTTTTAAAGGAGAGAAATGCTCCAGCCATTATTTCTGTTTCTGAGGTTATAATTGCTAAGTGGATGTTTGTTCCGATGGTTTCTGAACTAATAAACAAGTTTGACTGTACCTTAGTTTTAATTATGAATTTAATAATAAATGGCTAATTTGCAAGATTTGTCTGTCATGATATGGTTCATTTTCTTAGAGAACTACATAAAAGTATGCATCCCTCCAACCCATCCCCCTTTCCCCTTCTTCAAATGATAAATACCTTACCACCACCATGACTTCCCCTTTATATAACTTAAGAAAATTTTCATTCAATGGTATAGGAATATTTTAACTAGACATAAAAAGTGTCCATAGAAAATGTAATAGACTCATTACTGGTGTAGTCAATTTGTTAGGTTAGGCTAATTATACCAACTGCTAAAACTTAAAAGCCTAATGCTATTCATTTAAACTTTTGATCTAAAATAAGGGAAATGGGGGCTAAGCGATAAAAAGTACATACTAAATATGTATACTTATAAATGAACTTAGTTTGACTGATGCTATCAGCACACAAATTTTCATTTAATTTGACATTAGTGAGTGAAAAACAAAACTATTATACCACACGATGAATTCATTTTGCCTTCTAGAAAAAAATTGTGAATATCATGGAAAATTTCGTTACATTATTGATTATTATCTTTAAATGATTTGCATATTGACTTGCCGGAAGACACGTGTCAACTTTGTCAGTGATAATGATGTCTCAATTTATTATAATAATATGCTGGTCGAATGCTAAGTTATGATAGTAGGCATGTTTTTTATGAATATATTTCATCTATTTACAAATGTATTTAAATTTCATGTGTTTTATGCAGCGCCAATATTTTCAACATGCTGCTTTGGTGACTATAATGAATAAGCAAATTTAAATACAAACTGAAATTGAAACATAATAAAAAGGAGTAATTGCTGGTACAGAAAATTTAATTATCATAACTTTTTTTTATGTTGAATACATTTATATCTCTATCTTTTACAAAAGTATGAAATATTTGTAGTAAATGTCAAAACTATGCCAAATTTTTTTTGTTTATTTAAGAAACATATCACAATCTTTTCTCATAAAATTTGGCGCTGAATCTCCATATAAAGAACAATGATTTGTATAGTATATATATTAACTGACAACAATACATCGAATCACATGACGCAACTTGAACCAACCTCTTTTTGTGCAACATCACGCTCTTTTAAATAGCCATATAGAAATCTGTCCTTGTGAAAAACCTAACTTCATCAACCGAGCCTTCAAATATTATTGTTTTCTTTCTCTAAAAGTTATCTTTTCAGAGCATCTTTCTTCGTTTGTTTTATTTCACAAATCAACCTTTGTTTTAGAAAAATGCGCAAAATGAGATTAAAACTGATATGGTAATTTAACTCTTTTCATCCTGTTTGTGAACATTTGACGATTTTTGGTTCTTTGTTAGATAGGTGTTTAATGGGGAAGAAAATCTGGATAGGTTTCCTTAAAAAGTCACTATTTTTTTCTTTATAATCGATTTCTTTTCACAAAGTGTTCTTTTTAGTTGCAAAGATTTTGTTTTTGTTTCTTGTTTTAAGTGAAATACTTAAGATCTGTTATCTCTAAGCAAAGATAAAATGTGGTTTTGTCACTTTTCTGCATGTACTTTAAATTGAAACAAACTCTTAAACTTATCAGATAAGTTTGTGTAACGAGTGTAATGTTTTTCATTCTTGTCTTTTTTGTTTGGCTAGGATGCTTAACCACACAGTTTACTGCTTTTATGTTTCTTAGGTAAAAGTGACAATCACATATTTTCAATCCTTATTTTTGGCTATGGAGTAAAAATTATTCCTTAAGTATATTCTGAAAAAAAACATCATCAAGGAGATATTTACCGTTATATTTATAAGATAATCAAGAAGTCTCCTTGTAGACCTTTTTGACTGAATGAAAAAAGTGTTTCTGGATATGTAATGCACCTGTTCTAAGAAATTTTTTGTTTGTTTCTTACAAGAAAGAACCAATGGATAGTCAAACCAAATATGAATAAAGCACTAAATCTCGATAAAACAAAAATATATTACAGCTAAATGAAAGGGTTAAAAATAAGATTCTGTTAATAATGTATATTAATAAATGAGAAATATAACATTTTGTCATTTTGTCATTCAAACAATTAAAACCCCTAACTACCCAGTAAGATTCGCAAAGCATGTTTTGGTTTTATAAATTTGACAAAACTTTTATTAAATGTGTCCATTTCTAAAAACAAATACAGGGATGGATAAATGTTTGTTTATTTACCGGGAAATTGACTTATAATGGAATAAAGATGATAAACACTTTGATCCAGGGATTACATTCATCATTAATGAAACTTTGGTGATGACCAACCCAAAAATTTGACACCATTATTTTATCTCTATCATTTGAATCTGTGATGTAGTAAAGTTGATGATCATTGATGATCAAATTTATAAAAAAAAATCTATGAATATTTTTGAAATATTTAACAATGTTTAAAAAAGAAATTTGTGATTGGTTTTTAATACTTTTAAAATTACTACTAGATTTAGTGTTAAAATTATCTCCCTTTAATTTGATATGTGATAGAAATTAAAGTTTTTAATTATAAATATGAAGAAAAAGCTACATCAACCTTGATTGAGTTGTCATATTTTAAATATCTATATTTATTTTTTAGTCAAAGAAAGATTCTAAAGATGACAACAAATACAATTATGATAGACAGGTAGGGGAAACAACTCTTAAAAAATTTGTTCTAGTAATAACTCAATGACAGCAAAATATATACAAGAAATTCTTGATTTTGGTTGACAAATCCATATTAAACCTGGACTGCTAGTACCTTATATGTATGTTCTATAAGAAACATATTCTTTCAATTTTCTATGGGAACGAGACACTTAATTACATTTTACTGAAAGTAACTTAAAATTGTATATTGAAAGTTATACTATGGTTCTCACTCTTGAAAAGTCATATTTTTTTTGTATGAACACAAGTACATTTTGTGAACATGGTGAACATTCATTGAGAATTTTGAAATTAATATTTTAACATGGTTTAATCTCGACTGTACTCTATTGACCTCATAAAGGCTTTCAAATTTTCACGCTTCCTCTTGCCCGATTAAATTCATAAAATACTAATATTTTGTATGTCCAGTAATTTAGATACACATAAAGTTGATTGATTTTATCCGATAACAATGTAGCATTATCTGAATAAATAAATTTTAATCTAAATTCAATTCAGCCTCAACAACAACAGATGTGTTTATTAAAATTCAAATTTTCCTCTTTCCAGAGTTTACTTTATGAAATTGACAATGGATAAATTCAAATTATTTTAACCATGGAATATTGATCTGCATAAATTGAATGTGACTCCTCCCACTTTATTAGAATTGTAGGCTGTAACTAATGATGTTATTGATTCGAAAAGAAAATGTCATAGTTTGAATGGGATGTATGATTACATTGAAAAAGGAGATATGATGAATATTTAAATTTAAAGGGCTTCCAATTCAAAAGCTGTTCTGTGAAAATAAAAATGAAAATAATTCTATCTCACATCAAACTTTACTTCAACATTACATATTCATGATATTGATCTGTATGAAATTTATGATTGCACTCATAGACTTAATTTTCTGTTTAGAACTATATTTTGAGTACTAAAGCCTTTTTTTAGATATTGAGATAAACAAAAAAAATAATCGCAGCTTATGATACAAATAATATATAAATGTTTAGGCTGACACTGGTCAAATAGAAACCATAGTTTGTATACTTTCATAATTATCTGTGATAATAAGTAAGACCATTTGTTCTCTGTTTAACCCCAAGTAGAATAAAATGAACATTAAGATAAAACTGTGTTTAAAATTTTGCCACAGGAAGGTCCTTAGATGACCATTAAAGTAGAGGTTAAGTGTAGCAGACTTATTTCAGTCCTGTCAGATGGACACTAAATGTTATCACTATTTTAATCTAGGGTAATTGTAATGGTGTGACAAAATAAGGCACATTAATCTTTTTAAAAACATTTCTGTTGGTCAACTTGACTAAAATAAAGTTCTTAAAATAGCCTTGGGAGATTCAGAATTTTATTGAAATTGACCAGGTGATAATTTTGTCAGAACCCAAAATAATATAAAGTGTACAAGCAGCATAAATAATTATTTGTGCCATTTGGCGTGATATAAATCCAACATTCAATAAAAAGAAGACCAGTTGATTTTTTCTCACTATTTTTTTTATTGGTCCAAGAATTTCTTGTATATATATTGCTGTCAAATTTAGCAATGTATATCATGTATAAGCTGTACTTATTACAATATCTGTCATGTGATATAAAAAAAAAATGCTGTAATCACTAATGATTTCACAAATTTAAAGAAGAAATTCATTTGTATCTAGTTTTAAGAACTATTTATTAAGATTAAGGCCATTTTTATTTGAATGTATGATTACTCGATGCACTGAAGTATTTGTTGAAGCTTTTTTGTCCCGCTTTTAAAACATTTTTCCATTATCAAGTATATCTGTTGCATAATAGTGTTAGATTGAACTTTGTTTGCCAAATAAGTCTAACCAAGAAAGCATTCCAGCGGAGCGTTAGTATAAACACATACAAGATGTTTTACCTTTGTATAATATCTTGCTGTTTCTGCACTGATTGTACTTCTTCGTGCCATATAGGAAAATGAAAATCAATTTAATGAATAAATAAGAAAAACATGGCTAACAAAGAGTCATAAATGTGACTTTTGTTTGGTGAAACTAGGCTTTTTAACGACAGCATTTGGACACAGGTTAAATTTGTAAGCATGTTAAAAATTTGGTTTCTAAAATTCACCGTTAAATTAATATTATATTTAATAAATTGAAAGGAAGAATGTACAAAAAGTTTTGCTTGTAAATAAAAATATTTTTTAACTTTTATAAAACCGTAAACACCATGAGTCTGATTTTTGAAGTTGACATATATCTACTGGAACATTATTTTTTTGTCCACAGGAACTGAAGCAAGATATGAAATTGATTCCTTATAATTTCCGCTAATCTTTTTCTTTTCACATCATCACTTTTTCAAAACAGAATTCATTTCATGGTGTAAAGTTCTATTCAGGCTACGGATATAATCATGTTAAGTTGGAATATCATTTTATACATGAAGAACATTCAATGACGTGCATAAGCCAGCCATGTCGAAAACACAGCGAATGAAATATGAATGTCATTTCCTCTTTGTGTTTTAGTCAGCAGGTGGCATTAAACATAGGTACAAGCTTCACTGAGAAGCTGATTTCTCTTCAAAGGCCTATACCAAGCACAATATGAAAAAGGGTGATATTATTGCTGTTTTATTTCCAAAATAGGACCATGTTATTGTTTGTGTTAGCTATTAAATATTAATTGATTTTTTTCTACAAAAGTGTTTACCCTTTTCTCGTTGGAGTGCATCGAAACAATCAATGTACATTTCCATAAAGTTTATTTGAAATTTGACGCTATATTTTATTTTCATAATATAACTTTTGAGATCAAAACACATGATAAGGACATGATATTGCAGAATTGATAATGATTTTGATTATTTGAATTTTTTCTTTTCAAAAATATTGTTAATATTTATACCGTATTAAAACAATTTCCTCAGATATAAATGTATTTCCCATACAGAAAAAATGATCACTAGGCCAACTGCATTGCTCAACTGGCCGCCAGTTGAGGGCTAGCTGGCGACCAGTTGAGCAAATAGTTGAGGGCCAGTTGAGGGATAGCTGGATTTTTGCCATGCAAATTAGGTAGCCCTCAACTATTCAATGCTCAACTTTATGCAAATTAGTTGAGCAACGGTGAGAAAATATCATAGTTGAGGGCTAGGTGTCCAACAGTTGAGCAATTAAAGTTGAGGGCTACCTGGCCAACAGTTGAGGACCAGGTCATTAAAAGTTGAGGGCTAGGTGGCCAAAAGATTAGGGCTAGGTCATTAAAAGTTGAGGGCTAGGTCTTTAAAAGTGGAGCACTGTGTGGTAATTGCTAACTGATGTTACTACACATAGTAGAAAAAATAAATTTTAAATTGTGTATTTTTATAGCCAAAATACTGCTGAAAGATCTCCACTATCAACAGACTACATGAATGCTTGATCCTTGCTTTTTAAAACTTATCTAGCAAATAAGAATAGACCTCTAGTTTTATACCAAATTATTATATAAGAATACTCTTATTTTATTAGTAATACTTTCTTAAACAAATTGTCTTAATAATGAAATAAACATGTCTCCTGTCTTACACATTTTGACAATATATAAATTAATGCATAAATATATTGTTTCAATTTTTTCTTCACTATAAAGTTTATAAAGAAAACACTTTAAATATCACTCTTTTGAACCAAAAGAGCATAATTATACACTAATTCAAAATGGTGGAAATCAAATCTAGTCCAATGTACTTACCAAAAGATGTTTCCAGAAATATGTGTTAAAACATCAATCTTCCTAAATCCTAGAATCATGTCATCAAAAAAATACACTGCACTTTTCAATGTCAATACAGTTATTTGTAACTTTTTTTATCTACATTCATTGTAAAATTCATATTCTATTCAAGAAAGCTAGAAGACATCTTTGCTTTTCATGTGCATGCTCAAACCCAGTTCAAATTTTAAATGTTTGAGGTTCTTTTGGGTATTGTGACAGTGTGATCACTTTGAGAATTGCCCCTAATAATAACTGTTAATTACCTAAATTTTGAATATTTGATATATCCTATAATAAAAGAAATACTGTTTGTTTTTATCTTTATGTCAAAGATTTAGTTAAGTTAAAATACAGAAAAATGTATGAAAACATGTGCTTCCCTTAATTTTGCCTCAAATATTGTGTACATTTATAATAATACTTCCTGTCCATTTGCACTAAAGACTGATAAAACAGATGGCATATAACATTTATATCACCAGGTCATATTTCTAATTGCTCAACTTTTGCTCAACTATAAAAAAAAATCAAAGTCTGAACGCTCAACTTTTCCTCAACTACAAAAATTTCAAAGTCTGAATGCTCAACTTTTTCTCAACTATAAAAATTTCAAAGTCTGAATGCTCAACTTTTGCTCAACTATATGAAAACTAAAGATCAATTGCTCAACTTAATGGCCAGCTTCAGTTGAGGGCCAGTTGAGCGACATATATTCAACATACAGTGCTAGGCCAGTTTTGAGTTGAGCTAAGATGCTCAACACCTAGCCCTCAACTATTTTGCTTAAAACAGCTAGCCCTCAACTGTCCACCACATGACCATCAACTGGCCCTCAACTTTTTTTTCTGTAGGGGTTGATTTATTGTGTTAGAAATGTAGCGCCTTAATTCTGTTACATGATTCTGTATAAACATTGAACTTAGGGAATGAGGCGACAGGACCATGACCATAAACTGAGCATTAAGGATTTTAATTACTGAAAAAGCAAAACAGTCAAGGCCTGAAGTAATATTTTTATTATTTATTTTGAATGATTCATAAAGAAGATGCAGTTTCTTTCAAAGACTTGATAGTTTATTTTTCTAATTTATTTGAAGGTGTTCTATTACAAGTTTTGAATCTAAACTATAAGCAGTTTATAAAGAAATTTATAGTAGGAAAAATAAGCTATATTTTTTAACCCCCTGTGTTTGTTTGGTTAATTTTTTCCCCACAGAACACACTATTTGCCTCTTTTCTTCTATCTCAGACACCTCAAATACTCTTCTAATGAAATCGTTGTATTGGTAAGTTTTTAGAAACAGGTTATCATGTCTCTCTTCCCAATATCATACTGTCAAAATCTTTGAATTAAAGAAGTATAAATATATATTTCCTGGTTTTATCTATGCTTATAACAATTCTATATTTCAAAAAACAAATAAATATAGAAAATTTGTTTCCTAGTAGTACATATCAAGTTTAATGACTCTGAAACTAAATATGTTTGATTTTATTTTTCACAGATGCCACAGAAAGTACCAGATGAAAGTGAAACTTCCAGTAAAACAGACAGTGGTCATGGCAGTGAAGAAGATTACAATCAGCAATTAGGTAATATACTATAATATAATATCTGTGTTGAAGGCATACTTTGACCTATTATTGTTAACTTTTTATACATTGTGACTTGGATTTGTGTAAGGAACTTTTATAGAACACCTTTCTCCATCCTGAATTAGATATAGTTGGGAATTGATAGCAAAAAAAAAATATATTTAAAAAAAGGAAGAAAGTGAGGAAATTGGACACACAATGAACATCATGATGAAATTTGTAAAGGGAGATAATACACTTTTACCACCATAAAGAAAAGATGTGGTTTGTTTGCCAATGAGACAATTATCTACTTAAGAGACCAATTCAAAAGAGAATGTGCTAGCATTACAAAATGTGAAACATCTCAAAAGAGAATGGACTGTTTTCAAATTAGATACCCATAAAAACTTTTTGAAATACCGGTATTCAAAAGTTTCCTGACAATATTATGGTGTTAATGTCATTGAAGCAGTTCACCTAAAAATTCCTTTTAAAAGAACGTAAAGCAAGTAAAGATTCATTAGTGTCACCAAAATTAAGTTGCAAACCATTCAATAGGACAATCTCTGAAAAGTCTCCAAAAAGGAAAAAATCTTTTAAAAAAACAAAACACATTAAAAAAAAAAGAAGAAAAAAGAATGTTAAATTGATTCACTCTAAAGTAAAGCTATGTTTTTCATTAAATACTAATTAATATTTTTCTTATTTCAGATAAAAATGGAAGACCATTTGCTCTGAACAATCAAAATTATAATAACACTGGAATATATGTTATGTTAGACAAAAACAAATCTAATAATACAGACATTGCACGTGGCAATATGTTACCCCCACAGCGGGACAAATCTAGTAAATATTTAGATGATAGCATGCTGACGGGGAGTTTAAATTCTATGTGGTCAGAAAATCCATCAAGTAGGCACCCTAGTAATTCACAGACTTCAACGATTAGTCCCTCATGGACTAATGATATGAAATTAAATTTTCAAAACAATTCACCATTTTATATGGCATTAGGTAGCATACAAAGTCGAGATGACGATGAATGTACAACAACATCCGGTAGCTACACAATTAATCCAGATGAACTGGACGATGAATTTGAAAATCGTCCAAAAGATCTTTTCGTATAGCAGGACAGTGAAGTTTCTACAAATAAAGGTGCCAAATTTTACATTATACTGTTACAGTGCTGAATGCGAGATAGAAATGCCTAAACTAATATGTTATAATAAGATGAATATCTGTTAAACTCACCAAACCAAATCTTAATCTATACAGAGTAAAATCAAACATGGCCCAGGGGAGATAACTCCAATTCAACCAATGACTGAAAGTACAGGGGACTACAGTTTCCTAATGCAGAAAGAAAGACTAGTATGTGGATATGAATGTATTGTACGCAGGATTTGTGGTGAGTTTAATTTCTCTTTGTTACATTTAATTGTGTTTCATAAAATTTAATAAAATAACATACAACTTTGTCATAGAAAATCTACTAGTTTGTGATAATTGTTAGGATTTAGAAACCTATTGTGCATGTTGATGTGAATTTGTATGTTTGCAAACGTTATGATTTTCCTACTTTTTAACCAAAAAAAATACAGTAATCTGCACACACAAATGTTAAGTTATTTTATAAGAAATTAATGTCATATCTTCCTTTTATGAGATCTGCAATAAAAATTTATAGAGCTGTTATATTTTATTCTGCACACAACATATTTCTGAGAACAGTTATTGTATATAACAAAAAATTGAAAGAAACTGTTTGCATTGTTTTAGATGCATCAATTTATTTATTTTTTTATTTGTATTTTCAGATGTAAGGAGAAAAGAAAATGGATTTCAGAAAGAGAAAGAAAAGTGGAGGAAAACCTATGTAGTAGTCATGATAGATCCTTATCATCATTAACTTTTACAATTCTTAAAAAACTAAAATGGCAAAATTTTCATTTCATTTTTTGCAATTTTGCATTGATCTCAGTAAATCTTTATAAGCATGACATGTAAGAGGTCTGTGATGTCATTTATTTACTAATGTGTTCAGTTTGTACATAATTTTGTTAACTATTTTTGTTATATTTTATAATTTGTAAAGAACAAAATTATATATAAAGGTGCTTGTTCTTAGGAATGGAAAGTGAATGTTATGGATATAAAAAAAAGTCCCTAATTTTATAAATGTGGTGTGAGTGAGAGAGATAGAGAGAGAGAGAACAAAATATGGTGTGAAAGATTGTTGTTACTTGTAGGTATGAAAGGCATAGGGAATTATGTTTTATTCTTACTGAAAATACTGCCAGAATCTGAAAAATAATAGTTACCCAAAGTATTCAGAAAAAGAAAACTCTCTCCAAATATTTTTTGATAAAAGATAGCATGAGCTACATTAATTGTGCAGAGGTAAAATCAATATTTACACTTAGAAATAATAATGTTTTTTATGTGCACATTTTTTTCGAGGAATTAAGTGAAATATATTCTTTGATACCTTTGGCATATAAGAAATTAAACCAATATATTTATTCACCTAAAGCTAAAATATTGAATTATCTCCCTTATTGTTCATTATGATAATTTGATTTAAAATATATTCAAGGGAGCATATTACATTCAGAGTAAGGAAAAACATTAATATAAAAGATTAACATTTTGCAGATAGATTATGATGCATTTCAAAATATCAAATCCAATAATTAAATATTAATTGGTGCATATGAATCTGACGAAAGATAAATATTGGTCAGTAGAAACTATACCTTATTTGTTATTTGTATGAATTGTCCTTTCTTGTTAGTATTATTCTTGTTAACACTGTTTTACACATAAACTAGATGGAGAAAATATACTACAAAATACAATGTTATATTAATGAAACTAACAAATAAAATAAATATAAAAGACAAACAATTGTTTATTTCAAACACCTACTCATAAGGAGATATGGACAGGTATGATTGCTAAGAGATAAGTCTCCCCAAAAACCAGACGAAAAGAAAATCCAGGTTAACAACTTCACACTGATCACAGTATAACTTACAATAGTGAGCAAAAACCATATACCATAGTAAGCTACAGAATGTATAACAATTCAAAAGAGGTAACTAATGCACCAAATGTTCACCTACTGAATCATCTGCTATAAATATAACTCATCTGATAGATCTCTAGAAAAGATGGCAGCATCATTGCTTACATATTTTTCAAATCCCATTGTCAAAAATCATGGAAGTTGAAGGGTTTATAGAATTGATTGTACATGCAATATCTAACTTAAACTTCAAGATGAACAGAAATTCACACATTATAGTCCAATAAAAACCTGACATATTTTCTAGAACATAGGAAATGAGATGTATTGTACAACATATAAAAAATGGTGAATACATTTAGAACAAAATAACTACATCTCTTTAAAATACTAAATGCAAAAGAAGTAATGCTCTTAGTATTGCCAGTAAGAAGTTAGGCCATCTTCGTTAGACATTTGGCTTGATGTAATTCACATTACTGGTAATCTCATTAATAAATTATAATGCTTGTTCTTTTAGCTGCTGCAACCAATTCCATATTCTAGTGAATAGGTCAGTGACAACGTCAATCTCTAGAGGTCTTACTCCTTCAATTGGCCACCAACCCCCTAAAACTGACAGGGTTATAGACTTTCAGAGTTTATAGATTTAAGCTTAAATGCACTATCTGTCTACAACTTAACATTAACAGATATTCACATATAATAATCCAATCGAAACCTGGCATATTTTCTAGAAACAAGAATATTACTATATTTAATATTATATTGCAAAACAGATTGAAGAAAAATGACGGATAAATTCAGAATAAAATCACTACACTTCATTAAAAATACCAAATGCAAAGGAAAAGCATTTCTAGTAGTGTCTAGAGCTCAAAGGAAGTAATGCTTGCAGTTGCCCTGATAGCATATCTGTGAAAAATGCTGTGAGCGGAATGCCATTAAGAAGTTAGGTCTTCATCGTTTAATGTATTTCACATTACCGGTAACATATTTATAAATGCTGGTTCTTTGGGCAGCTGTATCAGATTCCAAGTTCTTGTGAATAGACCAGAGGTCTTGCTCAATTGGTATAATTCATTGGTTTCTGCTTAATGAGCTTTTATAAAGTTGCCGTTCAGTTTCAATAATGAGGATGTAGACTTCTAGCAATAGATTAAATGCCCAAGCAATGTCTTGTGTGAAGTATAAGGAAGGATTGCTTATGATTTCGACTTGAAAGATTTGTAATAACACAAACTTTGTCAACTGGATTTGATAGATGGGCTTTGAAGTAGGAAGCCACACTGATGTCCCATGGTCACGTTAAAAATCGATCCTCAAATCACTAGGTTACTTATATACAAATTAAAACAAAAATTCACATAGTTATCAAAGTTACCAGGATTATAATTTAATACGACAGACTAGCGTTTAGTGTACATAAGACTCATCAATGACGCCCAGATAAAAAATAGTTACAGAGCCAAACAAGTACAAAGTCAAAGAGCATCGAGGACCCAAAATTCCCAAAAAGTTTTGCCAAATACGGCTAAGGTATATATAGTCTAGTTCTGGGATAAGAAAATCCTTAGTTTTGGAAAAAAAAAATCAAAGTTTTGTAACAGGAAATTTATAAAAATGACCATATGATATAATTGATATTTATTTCAACACCGAAGTACTGACAACTGGGCTGGTGATACCCTCGGGGACGAAACGTCCACCAGCAGGGCATCGACCCAGTGGTTTTCATAGTTATCAAAGGTGCTAGGATAATAATCTAATACGCCAGACGCGCGTTTCGGCTACATCAGAGACACATCCTATTTGTTTATAAGCCCCTTATATATGGAATTCACAGATTCTTTTAAATGAGTTGTCAGGTTACCATTCAGTTGGCCAATCCCCCACCCCTTGGAACTGCAATTTGTACAGATTTAGGCAAATTCTGAGTATTTGTACATAACACATGTAAAACAATGGACACCAACATTAGGTTAAAAGTAAATCCATTGCGTCTCTGATACACAGTATTGCATGTTGATTCGATGAAAAAGTGTTGTATTTGAAAATTTGACAACAGAATAATAAAAAGTGTTTTGAAATGAATCATTGAAACACTAGTCATTAATTACCATCTGGAAACATCAAGCTGCTGTTTTAATTGTTTTGGGGTGTGTGTGAAATTCATTCATTTGTTTCTTTGGCAAATATTTATGCCCTCGAAGTCTTAATAGCTGGTGTTTGAATCCTATTTATCTCCTATAGATTACCCTACACACATACGTTCTGCTATTTGCTTGTTTCATGACTTTTTTTTACTATATATCTTTATTTACCAATTTCATCACAACTATAGGCATACAACATATAAACTACACAAAGTATACATAGACAGCAGAAGATAATGTGTGAAACATAATACAGCATGTTAGCTCTTATTTTTTGGTGCAGGAAATATAAATTTACCCAAATTACATAATAATTCTGTAAGACTATTGGAACTCATTAATTGTATATATTTAAGAATTGAATGCTTCTTTTTGTAAATTTATTGGGTGGTAAAAGCGTTGACCGAAGTACATTTTGTATGAAGCGCGGAAGCGCTTCATTCTAAAAATGTACGCACGGTCAACGCTTTTACAACCCTATAAAGTTTCAAAAAGAAGTATTCAATACTTATAATTACATTTTTTTAGCTAAAATTATGAAAACACGATTTCTATCCAGTTTTATTTAATTCACCTGTGCACTTTTTTGTGGGACCTCGTGTCATCATGCATGATAAATGTTATTGTCTGATGCAATTGTTTACGGAATAACATGTTAGCCAATCAGAATAACGTATTATAATGAAACTTACATCTAATGTAATTATTTATACATAGAAGGTTATCACCAGTAATATGGTTTTATAAAATAAGATCTAAGAACTTGATTAGTAGGAAATTTTAAAACGAAATGCATCTCATCTTCAATGTCATTATTTTTTTACAAACACTGCATAGTATATTACTTCTTGGATTGCAGAATAGCGACCACATTCTATAGCTAAATCCTGACTACTTAAGTCTTATTTTGGTAATACATGTCTTAAAAACAACTAGTATTGGTTTACATAAATAATTTTGTAAACATATATCTTTATCTTGAACATTTAACTAATTTATTCATTTGTCTGCCAACATCTTGCTTCAGACAATCAAACAGGCGATGTTTAATTATCAAATTAAAAACTACCGGAGAGCTTACTATATGTAAACTAATTTTAAACCTTGATTTTACCAAATATCACCTAAACCTATACTGAACAACTCATTTTAATAAAATACAACCAATTTGTCTAATTATTTGGACATTTTTGTAAATCGTCAAATAAAAAACAGTAATAGTTTTTCAAAAAACAGTTTGTGTTACATAACAGCTTAAACCAGTATTCAAAAATGCGACATTTGCAGGTGTGCAATAACGGCAATCTACCTAGCTCATAGTACACCATGACATTACTAGTAAAGCTTTTTACTTTTATAATATTTTTACAATAGCCCAGCTGTATCCTTTCTATAGCTATAGCACCCCAAATTTCACAACCAGAACAGAGTACACTGTGAATATAAGTTTCAAAGTAAAAGTAAAGATACAAAATTGAAATAAATATCTTTTACATTTCTCCTTAAGGCAAACACAGCTTTTCTACCCTGTTCTGAGCGTTTCTGCTATAACACACTATATTTACCATTAAATTTGAACCATCACTCTCTCAAATAAGATAGTTACAAATTTTGATGCTAAAGCAGTGATTACGGGTACCTTTTCAATCCTGTCACTGGAAACAAATCTTAAAGTACATTGCTAATTTGGATATCAAATCGTAGCTAATTTGAATGATATTAATTTCACATTTCAGATATAGTGGTATGGAGGAGTAAATTTCAAAATTTTCTGTTATGTAGAAAGGGCACTAATCCAAACATATTATAATAACGTGTATTATCTTGTTTATAATGTACATGTTATTTCTATGAAATTATATTCCCGAGTGTCTTGAAATTTTATTTACAATTTTACAAGTTGAAAAATTAATGCAACCGTTATACTTTTGCTTAGGTTCAGAGATATGAGCCTAAAACTGCATTTTACCCTATGTTCTATTTTCAGCAATATCTGCCATGTTGGTTGGCTGGCGGGGTCATTGGACACATTTTTAATATATTCAAATGATGATTGTGGCCAAGTTTGTCTCAGTTCGTTTAGAGGAGTAGACTGTTGAAAAAGGTAACAAAAACTTACGAAAAATTGTAAAAAACATACTTAAAAGGGCAATAACTCCTTATAGGGTAAATTTACCATTTTGGTCATGTTGACTTATTTATAGCTGAACATTATTGCTGTTTATAGTCTATCTCTATATAATTCAATTTTTGATGTACCGCGTCTTCTGATTGTCTCACGTTGTTTTGTTTATCAACTCATAAACATAATTTTGTCATGTGATCGTGACGTCATCAACGTTTTGTCATGGTTTACTATGGTTAAAAATGAAATTTAGTATTAAATTAAAAGAAATGACTGATCTATTTTATCTGTCTATTCAAAATAACATACCAAATGTGGTGCACACTTTAAAATAACCCGCTATGCGGGTTATTCAGTTTGCACCCCATTTTTTTGGTTATTTCTTTATAGACAGAAAAAAGATTACAGTCATTCCTTAACTATAATAATATTCAAGAAAATAAGCACAAAACGGCAACATTTTCTTAAAATTATCAATTCAGGGACACTAACCCAACATTCAAAATTTCAGAACAGATAGATCCTAACCTGATGATTATTTCACTGATCATCAAATTTCCTATAAGGGCTTTAGTTTTAGAGATATAAGCCAAACACAGTCTTTGAACCATATGTTCTATTTTTATCCATGTCGGCCATGTTGGTCTGCAGGCGGGATCATCGGACTCATTTTTTAAACTAGATACCCTAATAATTATTGTGTCCATGTTTGGTTAAATTTGTCTCAAAATTTTCAGAGAAGATTTTTGTAAATTACAAAAATATACACACAATTGTTAAAGATTTACTATAAAGAACAACATCTCCTCAAGGGGTAAATTGCCCGTTTTGGTCATTCAAACTTATTTGTAGATCTTACTTTGCGGAAAATTATTGCTGTTTACAGTTAATCTTTATCTATAATAATATTTTTAAAAGATGTAATATCCAAATACTACAAAATTTCCTAAACATAACCAATTCTTGGGTATAAACGCAACAACTTGTTGTCCGATCTGTCTGAAAATTTTAAGGCAGATAGATCTTGACCATATAATCAATTTTTCCCCCATGTCAAATTTGCTCTATATGTTTTGGTTTTAGAGATATAAGCCAAAATCTACATTTTACCCTTATGTTCTATTTGTAGCCATGGTGGACATCTGTGTTAGCTGGCCAGGTCAATGTGCACATTTTTAATACTAGATACCCCAATGATTCTGGCTATAAAGTTTGGTCAAATTTGACCCAGTAGTTTCAGAGGAGAACATTTGCAAAAGTTAACGACTGACGACAACGACGGACGACGGACGCCAAGTGATGAGAAAAGCTCATTTGGCCCTTTGGTCCAGGTGAGCTAAAAAGCAGACATAAAAAAAGCGCACATAAAAAAGTAGAATACAGAGGTCTAAAACGAAAACAGACATAAAAATTAAAAAAATAAAAAAAAACACACGCGCATCAAATAATAAAAAAATAGAAGCCATAAATCGAAACCAGTCAAAAAACTAGACCTAATAGGTGTCGTCACTGCAACCGCTTTTTGAAAGAGAATTCTTTGACTACTTTACGAAATAAGAGGCTCTAAAGAACCTGTTTCGCTCACCTGTATTTACTGATGCTTTGGAAATCATGTAAAATAATGCTAAAATCATAATTTATAGTATAAGATATCATCATATATTATAATTATTTCTAAGATAATAGCCAAAAAAATGCAAAATTTTCATAAAATTACTAATCAGGGGGAGCAACCCAACAACTGGTTGTCGGATTAGTCTGAAAGTTTCAGGGCAGATATATCTAAATCTGATGAATATTTCTGCCACCAGTCATATTTGCTCTAAATGCTTCAGTTTCAGAGAAATAAACCAAAAACTGCATTTTACCCTTTGTACTATTTTTAGCCATGTCTGCCATCTTGGTTCACGGGCAGGGTCATTAGACACATTTTTTCTAACTAGATACTCTAATGATGATTGTGGACAAGTTTGGTTACATTTTGTCTTAGTAGTTTCAGAGGAGAAGACTTTTGTAAAAGATTACAAAAAAATTGTAAAATTGACTATTAAGGGGAATTACTTCTGAAGAGGTCAACTGACCATTTTGGTCATTTGACTTCTTTGTAGATCTTACTTTGCTGCACATTATTGCTGTACAGTGTATCTCTATCTATAATAATACTCAAGATTCTAACCAAAAACGGCAACACCTTTAAATTACCATTTAAGGGATAGCAACCCAACAACCGGTTGTTCGATTCATTTGACTTGATAAACAATTTTAAGCCTTTCAGATTTGCTCTAAATGCTTTTGTTTTAAAGTTATAAGCCAAAATCTATATTTTACCCCTATGTTCTATTTCTAGCCATGGTGGCCATCTTGGTTGGCTGGCCGGGTCAACGGACACATTTTTAAAATAACATACCCTAATGATGATTGTGGACAAGTTTGGTTAAATTTGCCTTATTAGTTTCAGAGAAAAAGATTTTTGTAAAAGATTACAAAAATTTACGAAAAATTGTTAAAAAGTGACTTTAGAGGGCAATAACTCCTTAAGGGGCCAATTGACCATTTTGATCTTGTTGACTTTTTTGTAGATCTTACTTTGCTGAACATAATTTCTGTTCACAATTTACCTCTATCTATAATAATATTCAAGATAATAACCAAAAACGGTAAAATTCCTTAAAATTATCAATTTAGGGACAGCAACCCAAGTTTGGTTTAATGTGGCCCAGCAGTTTCAGAGGAGAAGAATTTTGTAAAAGTTAACGACGAAGGACGATGGACGCAAAGTGATGAGAAAAGCCCACTTGGCCCTTCGGGCCAGGTGAGCTAAAAAGTGGAAAGCAAGAATATCTTGGCCTTGTTAGACAGCTGAAAATAAATGATAAAGTCAATACAGGAATAATTATGACAAAAAGTGATCGTTGGTTTTCCCCTTTGAATGGTTTTACACTAGTAATTTTGGGGCCCTTTACAGCTTGTTGTTCGGTGTGAGTCAAGGCTCCGTGTTGAAGGCCGTACATTGACCTAGAATGGTTTACTTTTTAAAAATAATTGTTATTTGGATGGAGAGTTGTCTCATTGGCACTCACACCACATCTTCCTATATCTATTATACATTTTCGTCCGGAAAATGCAAAGAAGCAGATTGAAAATGCATAGTTAATCCGGTAAAATCATTCTACCCCCTCCCCTTTCAAAAATCAAAATGGTTGCGGACCTCTAAGACGGTCTACAGATTTGCCTAGAAAGAAAAACTTTGCCAAAAACAGGTTAAAAAAGATTAATTTTGCAAATAATGTATAAACTTTTTGAACGACAACCCCTTCCCTCCCCCCGAGAAAAATAATGACTGAGTTTGTAATCACTGAAGTTATCTTATTTTCACCCATCTTGTTGTCCTCTACTTCTCTTGCGGTTTTTTTTTGTGATCTCACTTGTTATGTCTATGAATGTGTTTATACGTTTCTCCTTTTTAATTTATCTTGTTTATTATTTATATTCCCGAAGGCCTCTTTCGTTACAAAATACACATATTCTATTTGATATTTGATTAAAAATAGAAACGAACCCAACTTAACGGCTCAAACAAAATGGCAGGTATGTTATTTTAGTAGATGAAGCGTGTTGAACGCATATTTATCATCATTTGTTATCATGTTTTTATTTCAAGTATATTGAAAGTGAGAGTAAATCAATTTTTATGAAAGTTGGCACGTCTTCTTTAAAAAATATGTTTATCCAAGGTAACAGAGACATGACATATCAAGGTCATTCCCATAGGCGGATCTAGTGTCTGTTTCAATACATTATAATGAATGTAAATGTTAAAGTAAATATCTTGCTTGGACTTAAATTCACGTACGTTATACTAAGTATTCGTTATAGCGTCCCACTTACTGATAAAAAACAATTCTTTTCCTCAATTTTAAAGAAATGGATATTATTATCAGAGAATGTTATGAGTGAGACTTTTAACTATTAAATATAATCCAGTTCTTAATAAAAACAGTCATGTAATTTGATGATGACATTCAGCTAGAATGAAAAATTGACCAGTATCCCCCTTCCCATTAAAAGGCTAAGCATGCTAAGTAGTCGTTTCGTTATCTGTTTATGTATTTACATAATGTCTTATATTTTACTCTGGAAGAATAAGCTTTAAATCTTAATTAAATTAGGCCTTTATGTATAATATATTTTGCTATTTGTTTTTGTGCTTAGTATACTTATCTGATTGAGCCAAGGTAGTTCCATTCGATTTTACAGCGAATGTTTATATTGTTACACCACTGTCACAGACTGGGACATATGCAAACATGATCTACTGGTTCATGTCATATGTTAGGTGAATGTTGATCACCCCAATTTTTTGGTTCGGTTCGTGTTGCTTAGTCTTTAGTTTTCTATGTTGTGTCTTCTGTTTTCTTTTCTCTCTTTTTGTTTTCTTTTTCTTTTTTAGCCATGGCGTTGTCAGTTTATTTTCAATCTATGAGTTTGACTGCTAGCATCAGAGTTTTAGAAGAAAAAAATCTACTTTTAGAATAAATTGACTACGTATCAAATTATCAACAATGAAGGTAAATTGCAATAGCAGTTTATAGTTAACTGTCAGCTAGATGAACATTGTATTGTATCACTTTTAAAAAATCGCTTTATTTATGTTATGTTTATTTTAGACACAGACACAAAAAACGTATCATTAGCACTGTATCGTTACTTGTGTCAAAACATAGTTGGAACAGAAAACCATGTTAAAACAATCAGACTACTGAATACTGTCAGGGATAATGTGACGAGTACCAATAGTATTGTAGCTATCACAAGTGGAAGTTTTGGAGAAGGGCTTGAGTTGCGAGGTAGTGATTTAGATATGATGGATGTAACAAAATATATGGAGGTTTATGAATATGAAAAAAAGTTATTTATGAAAAATGTTGCATACTTTAGAATGGAAACAGACGATGTAAAACCTGGTTTCACCCAGTTGCTTGTAGAAGCAAATGTTATCAAAAATATACTAGAATTCTGCGAGGAAATTAATGGAAAACATTATTTATCGAGCTCACTATTTAAACATAAACTGTTAGCTCATGAAGAGTCTAACATAATTCATGGACCGTGTATATCGGACAAAACCGGCCAGTTTGACTGTTTAATCGGCTTACACTGTAAAACATGGATATCACAAGCATCACAGTGGATAACAAGATCAAATAACTCATGGCCAAGTTATAATGTCAAACAAAGTATTATAAAACATGGAGTACTTTTTGTACCAATTGGAGTTAAGGGATCGCCCATGGAGGACATAGAATGGCGAATATCCTTTTCTGTTGGTGAAAAAATGCTAATGAACATTTTTACACACACACAACTATTATGCTATGCCGTCTTGAAAATTCTTTTGAAAGATGCAATAGCAACCTACACAGAATGTTCAGATTTACTCTGTTCATATTTCTTGAAAACAATTATTTTCTGGCTATCAGAGGAATTGCCACAATCCGTATGGAAACCTGATAATCTTATACCTTGTGTTATGCGTTGCTTTAACAGACTAATTTATTGTGTGGAGTATTCAGTTTGTTTGCATTACTTTATTCCAGAAAACAATATGTTTGAGAACAAAATAGAGGGCCACGCTCGTGAAATACTGCTAGAGAGACTATATGCCCTCCATACTTACGGTTGGCGTTGCGTCTTATTTTCAGATCAACTATCTAACTTTCATGAATCAATGTGGATGGATAACATCAAACCAACTACATTTCGTACTAACGAGGTTGCAAAAATACTTAATTCTAAATTTTTATGTATGTTAAATAGTATGAATCTTAACATGGAAATTTGTGCATACAAAAGAATAATACACCAGCTAGTTTTCTGTAACCAATGTTCACACAAATACTTATATTTATACCACTTATCAGTATGGTGTGGACAATATATACAGTGTGTTCCACTGAGCAATACTATGAGTAGTAATAAGCATCAATACAAACAATATCATTTATGTTACTGTAGACTGCTACAGAATATTCATCATGATGCTGTTTCTGGATGGCTGATGTTAGCTTCGTTTTTCTATAAGTCGAAACAATACAATAAAGCGTTACACATCCTCATGTATGCTTTATCGAAATGTACTCCTGAAAAACTATATAACTTTATGGATATGACGGACAGTCATTACCAATTGCTCGAACTGAAATCATTCCAAGAGAAAAGCACATTTAGATTATTGAAAATTATGTTATTGAAATGTATGCAATTTAAACAAAAATCGTTGATAACACCAGATGAACTACAAATGGAAGTGGAAAATAGAGATTGTTATATTCCTTCTATAGTGTATGCTTACTTTCTAAAATGTTTGTGTCATTATCATCAAAAAAGTGTCAAACAATGTCAGGATTGCATCTTAGCTTTACAACTTATTGTAGCTGAAAACGTTTTAATCGAAAAGGATAAAAGTTTACAATCTGTGGCCTACAACATTCTTGGTATTACTTTACAGTTATCAGGAAACCATGAAGCCGCTCGTCAAGCATTCATGCAGTCATTTGAAATATTCCCTGATCAACAATTGAATACCTCTATAAAGAGACTTTGATTAATGGGCTCTTTGTGATAGGTGTACATTTAGTTAAGAGACCAGTCTTTACATGACGGACTTATTCCAGAATAGTGACATTTTTGTTTTCTCTAGGACCATCTTTTGTAAAATAATGTCGATTGAAAGATAAAAGAACTGCTAAGGTTTAACCAAGGCGAAAAACCTGATTTCAGTTTTTTCTGGGCTGTGCAATACCTTAAGAAATAATAAAATTAGACAATGTAATTTTTCAATCTACTTTTCTGTTATAATCTTATATTGACAGAATACAAGTATGCACAGTTGTGGATACCGTGTTTATTTCCCAGCTTTATTTGAATCAATCCGAAGTGTATCCGTAATTCATAATAGTTATTGTTGATACAGTTATTATTATATTGATTGTCTATAAAAGCCTCTCTAAGGAAAATGTCAGTAAGAAATCAACCAAACTTCATAATATACTTTGCTAAGTTATTTCACATTAATATGTTGCTTGTTAGTGGATTGATAAATCAAGATAAGATTGTTTCTTTTAAGAGTTTAATGAACCGACATACCTCATGGGTGAAAACCCATTTGCTTATAGGGAAAACAGTGTACAATAGTTTAAGCCCTGTCGAAGAGGTTAAATTAACTTTGCACGTTTAATAATCCTATTTTGTTAAAATTTTCATGTTTATTTTGTTTTCTTAGTTGGCTAGTACAAATGCTGTAAAATATAATCTTTGTGTTTTTGGATACCTTTAGTATATACGACTATTAAAGATGACTGCTTCATTGAGTTCTATTTAACCACTGTATGATATATTATACATAAAGCTTTTATGCTTTTTAGGAACACAATGTTTACCCAATTAATCTTCTGCTATAAATATAACTCATCTGATAGATCTTTAGGAAAGATGGCAGCACTTACATTTTTTTTATGTCATGGAGTTAAAAAGGTTTATTAAATTGAGTGCACATGCAATATCTATCTAAAACTTCAAGATGAACAAACATTCACACTTAATAGTATAATTAAACCTGACATATTTTCTTTAAACCAAGATATGAGATATCACAACATATAAAAAGTAGCCCTGATAGCATATCTGTGAGAAATGCCAGTAACAAGTTGGGTCATCTTCCATAGACATTTGGCTTGATGTAATTCATATTACTGGCTGTCTCATTAATAATTTAAAATTCTTGTGTTTGAGCTGCTGCAACAGATTCCATATTCTAGTGAATAGGTCAGCGACAATGTCAATCTCTACTCATTTAGGTGGCCACCAACCACCCTAAATTGCCAGGGTCATAGACTTTTTAGGGTTTATAGATTTTAGCTTACATGCAATATCGGTCTACAATTTAACATTAACAGAAATCACACCTAATAATCCAATCAAAACCTGGCATATTTTCTCGACACAAGAATATCATTATGTTTATTGCAAAACAAATTTAAGAAAAAGGACGATTAAATTCAGAAAAAAAACTATTACACCTCATTGAAAATACCAAATGAAAAGGAAGAGCATTTCTAGTAATGTCTGAAAGCTCAAAGGAAGTAATACTTTCAGAAGCCCAAATAAAATTGATTACGAAAATGGGGAATATGTCAAAGAGACAACAACCCAACCATAGAACAGACAACAGCAGAAGGTCACCAACAGGTTTTCAATGCAGCGAGAAATTCCCGAAACCGGAGGCGTCCTTCATCTGGCCCCTTAACAAATATATATACTAGCTCAGTGATAATGAACGCCATACTAAACTCCAAATTGTACACAAGAAACTTATATTAAAAATAATACAAGACTAACAAAGGCCAGAGGCTCCTGACCTGGAACAGGCACAAAAATGCGGCGGGGTTTAACGTGTTTATGAGATCTCAACCCTCCCCTATATCTCTAACCAATGTAAAACAGTAAACTCTACAATACGCACATACAAATTCAGTTCAAGAGAAGTCCGAGTCTGATGTCAGAAGATGTAATCATAGATAATAAACAAAATAACAATAATATATAAATAACAACAGACTACTAGCAGTTAACTGACATGCCAGCTCCAGACTTCAATTAATCTGATTAAAAGATTATGTCTTCATCTCAGACACAATCCTTCCCGTTAGGGTTTTAGTATCATACCATCATAACATATATGATAACACAACCCGTGTTATGCCAACAACTGGTTTCTAAACTGATTTGTTTAGTTCCGATGAAAAGACCCTATAAGTGATCAATATTAACGCTGATTGCATATCTGTTAAAAAGGCTGTGAGAGGAATGCCAGTAAGAAGTTTGAGATTTTGCTCAATGTATTTCACAGTACTGGTAACATATTTATTTATTCTGGTTCTTTGAGCTGCTGCAGCAGATTCTTAGATCATGTGAATGGATCAGACGACGTAGACTTCTAGCAATAGAGTAAATGCCCAAGTAATATCTTTTTTGAAGTATAAAGAAGGATTGATCATGGTTGATTATGATTTCGTTTTGAAAGATTTGTAGCAACACAAACTTTTTCAACTGGATTTGATAGATGGGCTTTAGAATGAACCCCCTGAGGTCACAAGTTCACCTTAAAAAAAAAATCCTCAAATCAGATTACTTATACACATTTAAACATACATTCTAATACTATTTTTTCATAAGCCCCTTACATATGAAATTCACAGATTCTTTTAATTGAGTCGTCAGGTCACCATTCAGTTGGCCACTCACCCCCTAGGAAGTTCAATTTGTACAGATTTAGGCAAGTTCTGAGTATTTGTACGTAACACATGTAAAAAAGAATGGACACCAACATTAGGTTAAGAGTAAATCCATTGTGTCTCTGATCCACATTATTGCATGTTGATCAGACCCATGTCCTTCGATGCAAAATTGTTGTATTTGAAACTTTGACAAGAGAATAATAAAAAATGTAAGAGTCGAAATCATCATTTAAACACTTACCATCTCGATACATCAAGCTGTTGTTTTAATTGTTTTGGGATGTGTGTGAAATTAAGGATTTTGCTATTAAAACTAAAACTTCCATCATTTGTTTTATTGGCAAATATCTATGCCCTTGAAGTCTTTAGCTGGTGTTTGAATCCTATTTATGGAAGACAGCCTTTAAGCCCAAAATTGCCGTTGAAAATGGTATGTTCTCTCATATATATTACCCTCCACACATACGTTCTGCTATTTGATTGTTACTTTTCATGACTTTTTTTTTACTATATAGCTTTATGTCATGACAACTACAATCATACAATATATAAACTACACACATAGATATAGGAAGATGTGGTGTGAGTGCCAATGAGACAACTCCCCATCCAAATAACATTTTTTTTTTTAAATAAGTAAACCATTTTAGGTCAATGTACGGCCTTCAACACGGAGCCTTGGCTCACACTGAACAACAAGCTATAAAGGGCCCCAAAATTACTAGTGTAAACCATTAAATCGGGAAAACCAACGGTCTAATCTATATAAAAAAACAACGAAAAACGAGAAACACGTATATATAACATAAAAAAACAACAACTACTGTAGATCAGATTCCTGACTTAGGACAGGTGCAAACATTTGCAGCGGAATTAAACGTTTTAATGGATCCAAACCTTCTCCCTTTTTCTGAAACAATAGCATAACATCACGTGAACATAGAAAAACACACGATAAAACATAAATTGGAAGACTTATACATAGATAGTAGAAGGTAGTGTGAAACATTTAACAGGATGTTAGGTCTTAATTTTTGTGCACGAAATATAAATTTACCCAAATTACATAATTCTCTTAGACTACTAGTATTAGAACTCATTAATTGTATATATTTACACGTAGAAGGTTTTCTCCAATAATATGGTTTTATAGAATCAGATCTAAGAACTTGATAAGTAGGACATTTTAAAACGAAATGCATCTCATCTTCAAAAACTACAGTCTATCACCTTGCAGAATAGCGACCACATTCTATAGCGAAATCGATATCATGACTACTAAGTCTCATGTTGGTAATACATGTCTTATAAATAACTGGTATTGGTTAACATAAATAACTTTGCAAACAAAAGTTGTGAACCATATATCTATAACTTGTACATTTAACTAATTTATACATTTGTCTGTTAAACTCTTGCTTCAGACAATCAAACAGGCGATGTTTAATTATCAAATAAATCTACTGTAGGGCTTGCTATCTAAAAAAAAACCCTTGTTTATACCAAATATCACACTTATACTGAGCAACTCATTTTGATAAAATACAACCAATTTCGGAAATTTTTGTAAATCGGCTTATAAAAAACAGTAACAGTTTTTCAAAATACAGTTTGTGGTACATAACAGCTTAAACCAGTATTTAAAAATGCCACATTTGCTGCTGTGCAATAACGGCAATCTACCTATCTCATAGTACACAATGACATAACTAGCAGGGCTTTTTACTTTCATAATATTTTAACAAAAGCCCAGCTATATCCTTTTTATAAAGCTAGTGCCTTGTGAGCACCCCAAATTTCACAGCCATAACAGAGTACACTATGAATAGAAGTTTCAAAGTGAAAGTTGAATTAAAAAAAAAAAAATATCTTTTATATTTTTTCTTAAAGCAAACACAGCTTTGCTACCCTGTTCTGAGAGTTTCTGCTATAACACATTATATTAATTTTTACCATTAAAATTTGAACTATAACTTAATTCACTCTCTTAAATAAGATAGTTACAAATTTTGATGCTATAGCAGAGATTACGGGTTATCTTTCAATCTTGTCACTGGAAACAATATCAAAGTACATTCCTAATTTGGATATCAAATCGTAGCTAATTTGAATGGTATTTATGTCACCTACAAGATATAGTGTTATAGAGGAGTACATTTCAAAATTTACTATTTATGTAGAAAGGGCATTAACCCAAACATATTATAATAATATAATAATGTGTATTATCTTCTTTGTAATGTACATTTTTTTTCTATAAAATAATCCCGAGTGTCTTGAAATAGACAAATTTTATCCTCTTTGCTTGGACGAGAAAAATGCCAAAGGTTCGAATAATTGAACAAAATTAAAAAATAAACAAAAAAAACCAGAGTGTTTTGACGTTAAAACACCCAAAAAAACTGACATATAAAAATATAAAGAGAGGTAAACAAAAGAAAGCTGACTTGAAACTAACTGTTGGCTGAAAGGAACTTGTGTCGCTCATCTGATATTTTTATTTACAATTTTACTATTTACAAAATTAATGCAACCGTTATACTTATGCTTAGGTTCAAAGATATAAGCCAAACAATGCATTTTACCCTTATGTTCTTTTTTTTAAGCAAGCTCTGCCATCTTGATTGACAGGCGTTGTCATTGGACATATTTTTAATATATTCTAATGATGATTGTGGCCAAGTTTGTCTCAGTTCTTTCAGAGGAAAAGAACAGGTTACAAAAAACTTACGAAAAATTGTAAAAAAAATACTTTTAAGGGCAATAACTCCTTCTGGGGTAAATTGACCATGTATAGTTTATCTCTATATAATTCAATTTTGGATGTACTGCGTCTTCTGATTGGCTGACGTTGTTTTGTTTGTCAGCTTATACACATAAATTTGTCATGTGACCGTGACGTCATCAACGTTTTTTTCTTGGTTTACTATGGTTTAATTAAAATGGAATTTAGAATTAAATTATAAGAAATGACTGAAATTTTTTATCTGTCTATTCAAAATATCATACAAAATGTGGTGTACACCACATTTTTTTGTTATTTCTTCATTGACAGAAAAAAATATTACGGTCATTCCTTAATTATAATAATATTCAAGAAAATAACCAAACACGGCAACACTCTCTTAAAATTATTAATTCAGGGAGACTTATCCAACATTCAAAATTTCAGAACAGATAGATCATAACCTGATGATAATTTTACTGATCATCAAATTTGCTCTTAATACTTTAGTTTTGAAGATATAAGCTAAAAACGGCATTTGAACCATGTGTTCTATTTTTAGCCATGTCGGTCATGTTGGTTTGCAGGCAGGATCACCGGACACATTTTTTAAACTAGATACCTAAGAATGATTGTGTCCATGTTTGGTTAAATTTGTCACAATAGTTTCAGAGGAGAAGTTTTTTGTAAGATTAAAAAAATATACACAAAATTGTTAAAGATTTACTTTAAAGGACAATATCTCCTTAAGGGGTCAATTGCCAGTTTTGGTCATTCAAACTTATTTGTAGATTTTACTTAGCTGAAAATTATTGCTGTTTACAGTTTATCTTTATATATAATAATATTTTTAAAAGATAAAATCCAAAAACTGCAAAATTTCATAAACATAACCAATTCTTGGCATCAACGCAACAACATGTTGTCCAATCTGTCGTAAAATTTTAAGACAGATAGATCTCGACCATTTAATCAATGTTACCCCCATGTCAGATTTGCTCTTTATGCTTTGGTTTTAGAGATATAAGCCAAATTCTACATTTTACCCTTATGTTCATTTTCAAGCCATGGCGGCCATCTGTGTTATCTGGCCAGGTCAACGGAAACATTTCTGAAATTAGATTCCACAATGGTGATTCTGGCTATAAAGTTTGGTAAAATTTAGTAGTTTCAGAGGAGAACATTTGTAAAAGTTAACGACGAAGTGATGAGAAAAAATCAGTTGGCCCTTTGGTTCAGGTGAGCTGAAACGCATACATTAAAATAAAAAAGAGCACATAAAAAAGTAGAGTTCTAATACGAAAACAGACATTTCATTCTAAATTTTAATTTTATTACAAAAATTAATAAAAATAAAAAACTCACGCGCATCAAATAATAAAAAAATTTGAAGCCAAAAATCGAAACCAGAAAAAAACTAGACCTAATTTCTGTCAACACGTTTTTAAAAAGACAATTCTTCGACTACTTTACTACAAAGAAGATGATAGTAATGAATTCCTTATGAAAAATGTGGGAAGGTAGAATATCTTAACCTTGTTAGACAACTGAAAATAAATGATTATTTAAGTCAATACAGAAATAATCATGACAAAAAGTGATAATACATTTTCGTTCGGAAAATGCAAAGAAGCAGATGGAAAGTGATTAGTTAATCCGGTAAAATCATTCTATCCATTTCACTTTCAAAAAATCAAAATGGTTGACATCTAAGACGGTCTTCAGATTTTCCTAGAAAGAATATCTTTGCCAAAAAACAGGTTGAAAAAGATTAATTTTGCAAATAATATATAAACTTTTTGAACCACAACCCCTTCCCTCCCCTCCCGTGCAAAATAACGACAATGACCCAGTTTGTAAACACTATTAGAATGAAGATATCTTTTGTTCACCCATCTGGTCTCCACCTACGGCTCTTGCGGGTTTGTTTTTTTTTGCGATCTCACTTGTTATGTCTATGAATGTGTTTATACTTTTATCCTTTTTAATTTCTCTTGTGTATAATTCATTTACCCTGAAGGGAATATATTTAAAAACGATTGCATTAATATGAATATTTGTACTTGTACTTTTAAATTTACAAAGGTATCATCTCCTCCAAAACATTTAAATATAGTCTTATACAATATGAAGGTTGTTTAAATTTAGATATTATATTTTTGTAATGATTGTCATGTTTGTTTTGGTAACAATCAAATATTTGGATTTTACACCAATACAATGATTTGATTTACTTGATTAAAAATAGAAACGAAAGAAGAACTGGTTTAACGGATATACACACCTTTACAACTCAAACAAAATGGCAGGTAAGTTATTTTAGAAGATGAAATATTAAACACATATTTATCATTATTTCACGTATATCGAAAGTGAAAATAAAATCAATCTTTATAAAAATTGGCAGGTCTACTTTTAAAAAAAATTGTCTAACCAAGGTAAACGTGAAGTACATGAAATACTAAAGACATTCCTCATTCAAAATATTACGGAGAAGGAGAAATTAAGGTAATTTAATGTGACTGTTTTAATATATAAGACGTACCTTGATTGAATGTTTTAGTATATAATTTATATCAATGTATATTCCATAATTTGTACTTACACTCACGTTTTAAAAAGTATTCGTTAAAGAGTACAACTTTTGAGCTCTGAGAGAGGGTTATGATTTTACGACAAAAAAATATATATATGTTCTTATCACCAACTTTGAAGAAATAAATATTGTAATCAGAGAGAATTTTATTGTTGAGACTTTTTGCTTTTAACTCTAATTACATTCTTTAGATAGAACAACAAAAACTGATGCTTTGGTGGTACTGACTTCTGACGATAAAATTCAGAATGAAATATAGACCATTATCCTTCTTCCCTTACACATTTAATTGATCGTTTCGTATCATATATTTACATAATGTTTTTTTACGCTGGGATAAAAATGATTTACATTATAGTTAAAATTATTATATAGTATTGCTCTTTGATTCTCTACTTAGTATACTTTAAAGCAGATTGAGCCAAGGCAATTCCATGTAATTTTACAGCGAATGTTTATGTTAGATGCTCACAATCAAATCTAAATCCGCCACTTCCTTTATTTGCGAGTGATCCAAAATTGCCATTGACCCCTCTTTTTCATATTTACCTTTCCTTTTCTTTTTAAAGACGATCCACATTTTAATTTATGAATTGTAGAAGAAGGAAAAAAAACGGAACTTCCGAAATATATATGGCTGAAGGTAGAAAATTCTACAACTTGGACTTGAACAGAAAAAATCACTTCTTCAGTCGTCATTTCATATGTTTCCTGCTTTTTTTTTATAAAACAAAAAGATGATGTTCTCCAACAAATATTAATAGAAAAAATTGACAGTATGATTAGCAGGTTATCATTTAATTGTAGCATTTAATTAGTATCACAAGTGCTCATTCTGACAAATCTTATTCATTTTCTTTCTTCGTTATTCCAATTATAAAGTGATAATTTACCAGCTGTGCAATTTTTTTTTATATGACCCCCGAGTTGCATTAGACAATATGGAGACTTTTATGAGGTCTACTGATTGAACGGGTGCCGCATGTGCAGCAAAAACAACCTATTATACTTCCAGAGCAAGTGAGATCAACAATACAAATGGTTTAGTGAAATTGATGTTATATAACCATGAAAAGAATCAGAGCAAAATCTCGCCCCCTTTTAAAGTCAATTGACACCACAACAGCTCATCAACATTGGAGCTTTGTAGCATTAGCAGTTCATTGTTAACGGTCAACATAGTGAACATTATATTTCATGCCTTTTAAATAATCGTTTTATTGATTTCGTTTTTTTTTATTTTAGACACAGACACACATATCGTTTCATTGGCACTTTATCGTTACTTATGTCAAAACATAGTTGGAACAGAGAATCTTGTTAAAACTATCAGACTTATGAATACTGTCAAAGATAATTTCATAAGCAACAAGGAAATGCTAATTATCACAAGTGGAAGTTTTGGAGAAGGGCTTGAGATGAGAGGTAGTGATTTGGATGTGATGCATGTATCAACGAACACCGAGGTTATTGAAGATGAAAAAACAAGACTTCGTCCAAGTATATTATTAAGAATGGAAACTGACGATGTAAAACCTGGTTTCACGCAATTGGTATTAAAAACAAATTCTTTCCAAATTTTTAAACAATGTGAAGAACATGATGGAAGATATTATGTATCGAGTACTCTATTTAAACATAACATATTAAATTGTCATGATGATAAAGATTACTACATATTTCATGGACCGTGTTTAGCGGACAAAGCCGGACATTTAGACAATCTCTATTGCTTACATTGTAAAACATGGATATCACAAGCATCACAGTGGATAACCAGATCAAATAACTCATGGCCAAGTTATGATGTCAAACAAAGTATTATAAAACATGGAGTACTTTTTGCACCAATTGGAGTTAAGGGATCACCAAAGGAAGATATAGAATGGCGAATATCTTTTTCTGTTGGTGAGAAGATGCTTGTAAGCACTTTTACACATGCACAATTATTATGCTATGTCCTTATGAAAATCCTTTTGAAAGATGTAATAGCATGTTACACCGAATGTTCAGATTTACTCTGTTCATATTTTGTGAAAACAATAATTTTCTGGATATCTGAGGAATTACCACAATCCGTATGGCAACCTGAAAATCTCATACCTTGTTTCATGCATTGCTTTCATAGGCTTATTTATTGTGTGAACTATTCAGTTTGCTTGCATTACTTTATTCCAGAAAACAACATGTTTGAGAATAAAATAGAAGGTCGTGCCCGTGAAATACTTCTCGATAAATTATATACCCTCCAAAGTTATGGTTGGCGGTGGGTCTTATTTTCAGATCAATTATCTAATCTTCATGTATCAATATGGATGAATCACATCAAACCACATAAATTGCATGCGTTTGAAGTTGCAAAAACACTGAGTTCCAAATTAATGTTTTTTTCAAATGTATTGAAAGAACCTTATAATAAGAAGACAACGTATTCATACAAAAGAAAAATATATCAAATAGTTTGCTGTAACCAAACCTCACTAAAATACTTTTATACATACTACTTGTCAGTAAGTTGCGCACGATTTGCGCAAGCTATAATTCCACAGGACAGTACTAGAAGTAATAAACATCAATACAAACAATACAATTCCTGCCTTTGTACTCTGCTACAGAATGTCATCACGACTCTGTATCTGGATGGCTGATGCTAGCCTCGTTTTTCTATAAAACGAAACAATATAACAAAGCGTTACACGTCCTAGAGTACTCTTTATCCAAATGTACTCCTGAAAAACTATATTACTTTATGGATATGTCGGATAGTCATTACCAATTGCTCGAACTGAAATCATTCCAGGAGAAAAGTATAGTTCGATTATGGAAAATAATGCTTTTAGATTTCATAAAATTTGACAGAAACTCTTGGTTGATACCAAATGAACTACACATGGAAGTTGAAAATGGACCATGCGACATTTCCTCTATAGCTTATGCATATTTTCTAAAGTTTTTATGTCATTATCATTTCGATGATGTCAGACAATATCAGGATTGCATCACTAATTTACTACTTGTTTTAGCTGAGAAGTATTGTATAGAACAAAAGGCAGAATTTCTATCTCGATACTTCAAAATTCTTGGTATTGCTTTTCAGTTATCAGGAAACCATGAAGAAGCACGTATATCATTCAAGGAGTCAATTAGGATATCCCCTAATCACAGATTTAATACTTCTTATAAGAGACTCTCGTTAATGACATCATTGTAATGATTGTACATTCTGTTCAACTACTGATATTAACAGGAGGGACTTATTTCAAATAAGTAATTTTTCAGTGACATTTGTTTTATCTAGCACATTATTTTGTAAAATAATGTACACTGTAAAGATAACAGAGCTGTTAATTAAATATTACTTGTGTTGAAAATCTGATCCCTCGGCAGAAATAGTTAAAACTGGGCAATATGATTTTTAATTCAATTTTTCTGCTTCTGTCTTACAAAGACAGAATACAAGCATGCATATATGTGAATACCTTGTATATGTATAAGGTTGATAAAAAGAAGGAGAAGTGGTTTGCTTGCCAATGACACAATTATTTACCAAAGTTCAAACGAAGGGGATGTAAGCAATCGTATGACCTTCAACAACGAGCAAAAACCATACCGTATGATTGACATTAAAAGGCGCCAACATGGAAATATAAAACAATTAGATTGTGACAACTAACGGCCAAATTTAAAACAAATAAGCTTCCGAAAAACAAGTTTGACAAACATGTACTACGACAACCACTGAACTACAGGTTCCGGACTTGACACAGGTGCATACATAATGTGGAGCGGTCACACATGTTTGTTAGCACAGAACCATCTCTTATCTCGGATAGTGGTGTATCAGTACAACGTAACAACTTATTATAAAAATCAGTTGAAAATGGCTAAAGTCATCAGATGGATACAAATAGTGATACATCTAGCAAAACCCAACGCTTTATGGAACATATTCGAATGAGGGTTATAATCGCATTATACAACAGAAGAAAACCCTTTGCATTTCACATTATTTAAAAGTGTAAAGTACTCAAAATTTACAGATATTAAAGAAATTGCAATCGTTGATTTTTCATATGAACTCAGAAATGCTGAGTATAGACCTTGTAATTTAGTTTTATAGGACGGAATCGCCCCTAAAAGAAACGGATTTGGTGTAGTGGGCAAAATAATTTCACCACAGATACTGCAGTGGTTATTAGTTATCCCTCGACAGTGTGTGTTGTTCTTCTTATAACATTTGATTTTGATTCTATTGAATGTTTTATTCATTTTGTTTTCCAGAGATTATATTTTAAGGTACCTAAGGTGTCTATATGTTTAACAATAATTTCTTAACATTTCGAAAAAGACTTCTTGTTTGATGTAAATTTAAACGTCGAATTTTCGTATAAATACAATAAACCTGGCATATGTCTTTCTTTTTCAGTACGTTTTTGCTTTTGTGATTGATTGACACACACCGGTCAATTATTCGCCTTTGAAATTCAGTATATAAAAAGAGTGAGGTTGATAAATTTATGCGACTCTTCTGTCACTTAAGGTTCATGTGGACCCTATGGCTAAAATGGCCGTATTTTCACCTCAAAATTTTCTCTGATTACAGGCAAACCTGTGCATCTGGAAAAGTGTTAAGGCATAGCATGCCCTAGATAAATAAAGTTCAAATGCATTGTATGATTTAGAAAAATCATAACTTAACTAGATTTTGCCGTACACTTTTTTCGTCTCTGCAGAAGAAGATAAAATTAACAAACAGTTGAGTTTACCTTGATATGGTCCACTCAGGTACACAGTTTAAAATAACCAATTGTTGTCAGGTATCTATTGTCCATCTAATGTCCATGTCAATTATAAATACTCACTTTAATTTTTACCTGTGGGGAAGTTCTCAAACCTGTTTCCCAACTTAGTTTATTTTGGCACCTTCTGGAGGAATGAAAAAAAGTGCACGGCAAAATCCTGGTAAGTTTTTATTTTTCTAAAACAGAAAACATACTTAAAATTCATTTATCTAGGGCATGCTATGCCTGAATTTTTTTTACAGATGCGCAGGTTTGTCTGTACTCAGAGTAAATTTTGAGGTGAAAATACGGCCATTTTAGCCATAGGGTCCACATGAACCTTAACTGGTTCTACTCACATATTGTTTTATTATCCTTCTAATGAATGTAATGTCTATGAATGTGTGAACGTTTGTCCTTTTACATTTCAATTTTTTTTATAATTCAATTGGTTATCAAAATGAGACGAAACATTTGATCATTTATTGGTGAATTTATTTGTCCATCATCTGTTATATCCCTTTAAGGCCTCTTTCGTAATTTACATATTTTCTTATATGACGAAAGACTAAAAATAGAAACGAAAGTAGATTGATCACATTTAGTTGAAATACCCATCTGATTAGCTTACACAAAATAGCAGGTATGTATTTTTTCGATGTAATGTAGAAAATGAAACATGTTAAAAGTATATTTGTCATTATTTGCTTTTGTGTTTTTATTTCACGTACATTGAACGTAAAAATAAATCAATTTTTAAAACTATTTACACGTTTAACATGTTTAAGTTTACTTCCAAAACAATGGCTGAACCTTTGGAACAAAGCTAGGTTATGTTAAGACTTTACTCAAACGAATTTCCCCAATTGATGAAACAAGAAATTATATTCGTTGAAAAGAACGACAATTGAACTCTGAGAGGGAGTATTCGTTTTCCACTATAAAATATTATGATCGTCAATTTCGTACAAATATATTTTGTGATCAAAGAGAATTGTATGATGGAGAGATTTTGTCATAAAAAAAATCAGAAAGAAAAATTATCTCTTGCATTTCATAGCTTTTATTCACATAATTTCTTAATTTTTATTCTGGAAGAAATGTATAGTATTGGTTTGGTTTTTGTTTCTGGTATACTTTCCTGTTAAAAAATATAACCAAAAGGAGATTAAATCTTACATGTTTAACGAAAAAACCCATATGAACAGCTCAAATACACAGTATGTAATTTTAGAAAATAAAACACATTTTGAAAATAACCGTTATAGAGTATGAGTATTGAACTCGCTAAGAGGGGATTAAGGTTTTAAACGAATAATATTTTGACTCAACGTTGTAGAAATATATCTTGTTATCAAAGTGAAGTTAACGATTGCATGTTTTACCATTATTCCCTCACCATTCAAAGTTAAATAGCCGTTTCTTTATATATCTAAAAGATATCTCATTTTACACTCGTGTATTCAAAATTTATTTTAAATTTGGCCTATATGAATTATATAGTTTTTGTAATACTTTTTTATGTTTAGTCAACGTATTTAATAAGCCAAGCTAATTCCATCAGCATGTTTATGTCATGGTCTTAAACCCTTGTTACAGACTAAACCCTATACACGAATGATGAACTGGTCCTAAACAGATAAAATTTGCTCACGAGTTTTTCACATGGATCTCGCGTCAAAAAATTCATGTGAGATTCACCTCACACGAATTAATAGATGAAACTCACGTGGAAATGTTTGACCATTGCTACAGATTGGACTCTTTACACGAATGATTACTGGTCCTAGTCACGTGTTATGGAAAAGGGTGAGGGCTCACAATCAATCAGATCTACCTCCAACATGTCTTAACATGTCTACAAACAGCTAGGAGTCTGTTATGGAGGATTTGTCGATGACCACTCTCTTTTGACTTGCTTCACATTTTGTCATGTCGGGGCTTTCTATACGACCTCAATATTTCGACGTTCGTATTTTGTTTACAGATATTAACTTTTGTATAAGTGAAATTGTGGGGATAATTGTCGTAGTTTTTAAGAAATCAGGGACCTGAAACCGCCTCTCCCCCCCCCCCCCCCCCCCCCCAAAAAAAACCCCAGCAGTTTTATTGTTTCAGGACAAGCAATTGTGAATAAGTGTTTTTATTTCTATAAAATTTGACCTTCAGGTTCTGAATCCTAAAAGGAAGGTTGAGATTGATTTGACAAGGTTTTGATTGGTTTTACAGTTTTGGTCTTGAGAACATTGAATGGGGTTTAAATCAAAAACTTGAGGCCTTTGGGATTCCTCTATTTGCTGAATCAAAATGTTTTCGATTTGTGGCCCTGTTTTTTTTTATTTGTCCATATCACGGTCCCTAGGGTCCAAATTTAAATTTAGTTTTTTTCAACATAATTAGTTTACAATATGTTCAGTTCGTTGAACACATTGACTATTATGTGTCAAATATTTATATTCACAATCAAAATTCAGAGTTGTATCAAGCTTGAAAACAGTTTCCATACTTGCCCAATTGTTCAGGCTTTGACCTCTGCGGTAGTATTAAGCTCGATTTTATTAAATATAAACGATTTTCATTTGTTTTTTTATTGTACATTTATTGACAATAGTACACTACTTCGATAAATTTTAAGATAAACGGTTCATTAGAAAAATGTCATATGATGCAACTCCGCAGTTTGTGTACTTTGTGCTAAACGATGAGGGAATATTCTGAAAAGGACCATTACGAGCATTTAAAGTTTGTAAGAAAAAACGACTTGCACTTCCTACAAATATAAATCTGAATATAAAACATTGTACAACTTGAACTTGGGCAGGACACTACTGTACCTTCGGTCTTTATTTAATAGTTTTATCTGCTTTTCTAAAATAAATCTAAACGATGTTCCACTTTTTTTTCACAAATGATGAATAAATACTCGTTAAATGACAGTATGATCAGCCAGTCGCTCATCTTAAAATAATAATGATTATTCAGTCTTACAATTGATCTTTATGTAACGTTTTGTTTCTTCTTTTCATAGTTATCGTTTTATTGACTCTCTATTAGATCGTAATCGTAAACCTTCCAAGCACTTCATATGGACCACATGTACTTTCGAAAATGTTTATGTTTCATTTATTTCTATACACATTTTCCTGTTTGAATGGTTTTACACTAGTAGTTTTGGGACCTTCTATAGCTCGCTGTTCAGTGTGAGACACTATTCCGTATTGACGACCGTACTTTGAACTTTAATTGTTTACTTTTATAAATTGTAAATTGGATGTAGTCTTGTCTCTTTGGCACTAATTTATATAACATCATCTTTCTACATTTCCCAAAAGCCTTTTTCATATTAATTTAATGCTATATTATGGAATAAAACAAATTTGGATAAATTTATAAAGTGATGCGGGTTTCACCCGCAGATGGCAGTTAGGTCCGCTGCTGTATGCCCTGAGGTAATCGGTGCCCTCAGGTAATCGTGGCAATAGTGCCCATATGCGTAGTAATAACATGATCTAAAAATAGAATAAACTAAAAATACATCATTGTACTTTCTATTTCGACTGACAGTATATGTGCGAAAAATAGGAGAAAACAGGAACACATACAATTTTTTACAATAAGTTACGACAAATAATTCACGAAAAAAATCCAAATATTTGGTTTATTTGTGATCATTGCAACGTGAACAGATATTTATTTAGTGAAACGTAAATGACTTAAAATAATTAAAAAGAAAACATTTTTGAATGGCGATTAAAACTTTTATAATAATAGTTGTCAAAAACTGGTTTCATAGAGATTTATGTAAATAAATGTATATACAATTATTTAAACTAACTATTAAAGAATAAAAATGATCCACACATGCCTAAGGCAGCAAACATTTGATTTTTTTTTTTGGGGGGGGGGGATTTTTTTCCTTCGGCGAAAGACAATATTTTTTTTCTTTCATTTCAATTTTAGCATTACATATAGTGGCGGAACAATTAGAAACAAACTTTAAAAAAAACCATAGCCCCCCCTCCCCCTGAAAATGAAATATATGACACTTACATATGGACAGATTACGCATATATTGATTTCGGTTACATCTTTTAAAGTAACATAAGTAGAAAATGATAACATTTAATAGATAGGTTATTAAAATCAGTCCATCTTGTTCGACTGCATGAGGGGCAGTGGCGGATCCATTCTTTTTTTTTTTAAAAAGGGGGAGTCCCCAACCCAGGACACAAGGAGGGGGTTCCAACTATATGTTCCCATTCAAATGCATTGATCTCCAAAAAAAAAAAGGTTCCTATCCCCAGAACACCCCTGGACCCGCAACTGAGCTGTTACAAAAAATATCGCTATAAACTGTCACGGCATTATTAATTTAAAGTGTACTGCATGCATCTTGCACTGTAAGATTAGCATTAACACTAATGCAAAATTGTTAAATAATTACCACTTTCGTTGGTTTTTTCTTTTCTTTGTTTGAAATGTATTTTATTTAAAGCTTCTTTGTGTACCATTCATTGTTTATTCGAAAGGGGTAAACGAGTCTAAATTGAAAACTACGTTCAAACCTATGATTGCGTTGGATAAAAACCGCAATTTTTATACGTGTGCATGTCAAAAGATTTCACTGTAGAAGGGTCTAAAAACAGCACAAACAACATTTTCCAAAAGACCAAAAAAGTGAAAAAGTATACTTAAACAAAACGCATTTGACTAACAGGTCGAACAACTGATGTTCTTTAACCCTGCTGACTGCCATTGACGATTGCCAAATAAAATTGATCACAAGATGTAACAAAATAAAATGGATCTGAATATAAATTTAATACGTCACTGAAAAAAAAATGGTTAACTTGTGGCTACGATGTTGTGCCACAAACATTCGGTGTCAATATTTCTTTAGTACACCAGATCTAGATTTCGACAATACATGTCTCTTCAGTGATGTTAGGGATCGAAACGGTATTTGGAAGGCCATATAATTTACTCTCAATTTAAGATTGACTCTTGAATTTTATATATTTTCTGTATCTGTATCTTACATTAATTTGTAGGATCCTTTACTATAGATAATTTAGCTGATCTGTAACAATAACATCTTCATGCCTTATATATCATGTACTGTAGTACGCCGCTAGATTAAAACTGTCGAGGAAAGGTAACACATGCCCACCGACAGCTCTTTTTTTGAGAGCCCAGGTGGTCGTGTGGTCTAGCGGGACGGCTGCAGTGCAGGCGATTTGGTGTCACGATATCAAAGTAGCATGGGTTCGAATCCCGGCGAGGGAAGAACCATAAATTTGCAAAAGCAAATTTACAGATCTAACATTGTTGGGTTGATGTTTAGACGAGTTGTATATATATATATATATATATATACAACTCGTCTAGATCCGTATTTTACTCGATTGGCTTTAACATACTAGTAGTTAATAATATATGACACTAAAATATAGACAGATTACGCATATATTGATTTTGGTTACTTCTTTTAAAGTAACATATATAAGTAGAAAATGATAACATTTAATAGATAGGTTATTGAAAATCAGTCCATCTTGCCCGACTGCATGAGGGGCAGTGGCGGATCCATCCATTTATAAAAAGGGGGGTTCCCAATTCAGGACACAAGGAGGGGGTTCCAACTATATGTTTCCATTCAAATGCATTGATCTCCAAAAAAAAGGTGCCTATACCCAGAACACCCCTGAACCCGCCACTGTCCATTGTTCAACTACTAAATTGTCTGTTTTACTTACTAGTACACATGGTACAATAAAAAACCTGATAATAAATTGTTCAAATAAGGCCTTTGAAAAAAGTGGAATTAATTACTTTTGGATTGTCAAAAAATTGCATGCATATATTGGTGATTTTAAATCTGTTCAAAGTTTAGATTTTTCTACTCTATATACCACTTTGCCTCATATTCTTATTAAGAAAAAAATCACATCCCTAATTAACTGGGCATTTAAAAAGTCGGAATGCGAGTACATATGTTCAAACTCTTTACGATCATTTTTTAGTAGCAATAAACAAAAGAACTATGTCAATTGGACATGGTTTGATACTATTTATGCGCTTGAATTTTTATTTGATAACATTTTTGTTCGCTTAAGAGATTCCGTATATCGTCAAATTATTGGAATTCCAATGGGGACTAACTGTGAACCAACTATTGCGGACCTGTTTTTGTATTGTTATGAGTTACAATTTATGACTTAAATAAGCAAAGATCCATCAAAACAATATTTGATACAAAAATTTAATAATACTTTTAGATATTTGGATGATATATTGGCTCTCAATAATAACGACTTCCGTATGTATACTAAAGAAATTTATCCTGTAGAACTTACTTTAGTTAAAGCTAATGATAACAATGACCACTGCCCTTTCCTCGATCTTAATATCTATATCATAAACGGGAAGATTAATACAAAAATTGTTGATAAGAGAGATGGTTTTTTTTCATTTCCTATTGTTAATTATCCATTTGTAGATTGTGACGTTCCCTTGTCATCATCTTATGGTGTTTATATATCTGAACTTGTACGATTCTCTCGTGTATGTTACAACGTATTAGATTTGAGCGAGAGAAATTTATGTATTACTAAAAAATTATTACACCAGGGTTTTCAATATCACAAACTGGTCAAAACATTTACTAAATTTTATCATTTGTTGAGGAAATAATTCGTAAATATAACTCAACATGCAGACATCTTATACGTTCAGGTACTTCACATCAAATTTTTTTATGGAAATATTTTTTTTTATGGAAATATTCTATATAAGAACAAAAATGTCATTCTTCTCCTCAGAAACTAACAAAACCTTTAAATAAACTTATTCAAAAGGGATATAGATACGATACTGTCAGGTCATTAAAGATTGCATATTTTGGCATTAATATTGATTCACTGATAGAGTCTTTGAATCGGAACTAAACACATCGATATATCTATTTCTAAAAAAACAGTTGTTGGCATGACACTGGTTATGTTCTTCTCATATATTTTATGATAGTATGATACTAAACTCCTAACGGGAGGGATTGAGCCTGATATTCATAATCTTTCAATCAGTTTAGTTGAGGTCTGGAGCTGGCATGTAAGTTAACTGCTAGTAGTCTGTTGTTATTTATGTACTATTGTCATTTTATTTATTTTCTTTTGTTACATCTTTTGACATCAGACTCGGATTTCTCTTGAACTGAATTATAATGTGCGTATTGTTATGCTTTTACTTTTCTACACTGGCTAGATCTAAAGGCGGAGGGTTGAGATCTCATAAACATGTTTAACCCCGCCGCAATTTTGCGCATGTCCCAAGTCAGGAGCCTCTGGCCTTTGTTAGGCTTGTATGATTTTAAATTTTAGTTTCTTGTGTATAATTCGGAGTTAAGTATGACGTCCATTATCACTGAACTATTATGCATATTTTTAGGGGCCAGCTAAAGGACACCTACAGCTGCGGGAATTCTCGCTACATTGGAGACCCATTGGTTGCCTTCGGCTGTTGTCTGCTCTATGGTCGGGTGGTTGTCGCTTTGACATATTCACCATTTCCTTTCTCAATTTTAATAACTATGTTTCTGATCTAATTTTGTATTCTATAAACGGCATCTATATATTCACACTACAAATCTACAACTCTCAGTCTATGGCTACACGTGCTGATCTTATCTATATTCATGCATACTATTCATTAGCTGTGTATGAGTATCAAAATCGTATCATACGCGATGATAACCAGCCAGTACATACTGATATGATTTTATTCACCATTATTAAAAAAGAGAAACATTGCAGTACGAACAGTAATCTATTTTTTTTCATTTGACATTACTTTGAAAGTAACGTAGTTACAAGCACAGGTTATATAGTATATAACTGCTTTTTTAAAATGTTAATTGTCTTAATCAATCTTATTTGAGAGATGTTGGATATTTTCAAGGAAAAAACTCACATCTCCAGTGGACTTTTGTACATGGTCAGATAACCTTAGGTCATCTCTAAATTACTGTGTATTTCCTGTATCTCAGATCATATCAATGATTGCTCACATGGTGAGGTTACCTCAGGTCACCTCTGTATGATTGAACATTGTGAGGTTACCTAATATTACCTCTGTATTGCTGTACATGGTGAGGTTACTCTGTATTACTGCACATACTCGTATTACCACACTTTGTATAAACTTTACAAAACACTATTTTTTTAGTTTTCCTCAGGGCACTTCTGCATTTCTATACATGGCCAAGTGCACATGTTAACTAATGTAATTTCTTAACTACTGTATATAAATATGTAACCTCAGAATACCTCTGTATGTTAGAATATGGTGAGGTTACCTACGGTCACAACTTCATGGTCATTATACCAGCTGCATGTTACCACAGATAAACTTTGCAAACCCCTTATTTTCTACAAACCTCAGGTTACCACAATTGAATGTTCATAACTCCCTTCGTCAGCTTAGTCAGTCCAGATTACATCTATGTTCTTTTTTCACAGACAGGCTACCTCAGGTCATCTGTAAATTACTGTACATGACAAGGTTACCTCAGGTCATCTGTAAATTACTGTACATGACCAGGTTACCTCAGGTCATCTGTAAATTACTGTACATGACAAGGTTACCTCAGGTCATATGTAAATTACTATACATGACAATGTTATCTCAGGGAACCACTGTACTACTGTGCATGGTAAGGTTACCTCAGGGAACCATGGTACTACTGTGCATGATCGGGTTACTTCAAGAAACCATTGTTGTACTGTACATGGTCTGGTTACCTCAGGGATCCATTGTACTACTGTGCATGGTCATGTTACCGAGGGAACCATTGCACTACTGTGCATGGTCCGGTTTCCTCAGGGAACCACTGTACTACTGTGTATGGTCAGTTTACCTCAGGGAACCATTGTACTACTGTGCATTGTCATGTTACCTCAGGGAACCATTGTACTACTGTGCATGGTAAGTTACCTCAGGGAACCATTGTACTACTGTGCATGGTCAGGTTACCTCAGGGAACCATTGTACTACTGTGCATGGTAAGTTACCTCAGGGAATCATTGTACTACTGTGCATGGTCAGGTTACCTCAGAAAACCATTGTACTACTTTGCATGGTCAGGTTGCTCAGGAAACCACTGTACATTTGTTCATGGTCAGGTTACCTCAGGGAACCATTGTACTACTGTGCATGATCAGGTTACCTCAGGGAACCATTGTACTTCTGTGTATGGCTATGTTACCTTAGGGATTCATTGTTCTACTGTACAAGGTCATGGTACCTCAGGGAACCATTGTACTGTTGTGTATTGTGAGTTTACATCAGGGAACCATTGTACTACTGTGCATAGTCAGGTTACCCCCAGGGAACAATTGTACTACTGTGCATGTTTAAATTACCTCAGGAAACCATTGTAATACTGTGCATTGTTAGGTTACTCAGGGAACCATTGTACAACTATGCATGGTCAGGTAACCTCAGGAAAACATTGTACTACTGTTCATTGCCAGGTTACCTCAGGGAACCATTGTACTTCTGTGCATTGTCATGTCTCCTCAGGGAACCATTGTTCTACTGTGCATGGTCAGGTTACCTGAGGGAACCATTTTACTACTGTGCATGGTCAGGTTACCTCAGGGAACCACTGTACAACTTGGCATGGTCAAGTAATCCCAGGGAACCATTATACTAATCTGCAGGGAACCATTGTACTGTGTATATTCATGTTTCTTAAGTGAACCATTGTACTACTGTGCATGGTAGGTAACCTCAGAGAATCATTATACTACTGTGCATGGTCATGTTACACCAGGTAACCACTATACAACTTGGTATTGTCAGGTAACCTCAGGGAACCATTGTACTACTGTGCAGGGAACCATTGTACTATTGTGCATGTTCAAGTCTCCTCAGGGAAACGTTGTTCTACTTTGTATTGTGAGTTTACCTCAAGGAATCATTGTACTACTGTGCATGGTCAGGTTACCTGAGGGAACCACTGTACAACTGTGAATGGTCAGGTTACCTCAGGGAACCATTGTACTTCTGTGCATTGTCATGTCTCCTCAGGGAACCATTGTTCTACTGTGCATGGTCAGGTTACCTGAGGGAACCATTTTACTACTGTGCATGGTCAGGTTACCTCAGGGAACCACTGTACAACTTGGCATGGTCAAGTAATCCCAGGGAACCATTATACTAATCTGCAGGGAACCATTGTACTGTGTATATTCATGTTTCTTAAGTGAACCATTGTACTACTGTGCATGGTAGGTAACCTCAGAGAATCATTATACTACTGTGCATGGTCATGTTACACCAGGTAACCACTATACAACTTGGTATTGTCAGGTAACCTCAGGGAACCATTGTACTACTGTGCAGGGAACCATTGTACTATTGTGCATGTTCAAGTCTCCTCAGGGAAACGTTGTTCTACTTTGTATTGTGAGTTTACCTCAAGGAATCATTGTACTACTGTGCATGGTCAGGTTACCTCAGGGAACCACTGTACAACTGTGAATGGTCAGGTTACCTCAGGGAACCATTGTACTCTTGTGCATGGTCAGGTTACCTCAGTGAACCGCTGTACAACTGTGCATGGTCAGGTTATTCATTAAGATAGAAAAGAATGAGATTTACAGATAATTTAGTAGACTGATTTATTTTTCTGAACTCATTTTTTTCTGTTTGTTTATAGGTTTATGGTGAATGGAAATATAAATATAGACTTTTTAAAAAATCTTGCATCTTTTTGGGATATCATTCCAGGAACATGGAAGGATATCATGTTTACTTGAAGTGGTGAGGTCTAGTAAAAATAGCAAATAAACAGTAGAAAAAAAATGAGTTGACTTCACGATTGCGTAACGTTTTATTCTTCGTGGCAAGGCCCCCTTTTTTCAATTAAATCACAATTTCACTTTGGTACATACATGATATGAACATGATTTTTTTTCTAAGATCAGCTGTTTTGCATGTTAGCCTATGGAGCAGTCAATAACAAGACTGCAACCTTATGTTAATTTGATTTGAATCGATTATATTTGTTGTTATTTTTTGGGGTACCTGAGGTAATCCTGTTATGAAAGAATACTTCGTAGATACTTTGCTGGTATATGCATTTATGCTGTAACTACACAATTTCTTAATTTAAAATGTAGGACTTCATAGATTTCTATTGTTTATGCGATTATATGTAAATGTTACATGAGTTCACTTGAGTTAAATGAGATGTATTTGGTGTTATAATTGGGGTTACCTGAGGTAACCCTGTCATGAATGAATACTTCGTAGATACTTTGCTAGTCTTTACACTAATTGTAATAAACTAATTTATTCATTTTGAATGTAGAACTTCATTGAAGTTATATCGTTTATGGGATATATATGTAAAGGTGATCTCAAATAACTTCAGTTAAGTGGGTAATATTTGCAATTATATTTGGGGTTACCTCAGGTACTCCTGTTATGAAAGAATGCTTATTAGATAGTTTGCTAGTGTTAACATTTATGTTTTAATCACACAATTTCTTTATTTTACATGTAGGACTTCACAGATATAAATTGCTTAAGCGATATTTAGAAAATACCATCTGTCTTAACTCGATTTAAATGGATTATACTTGTTGCTATTTTATGGGTTACCTGAGGTAACCCTGTCATGACAGAACACTTAGAAGATACTTTGTTAGTTAATGTATTTATGGTGTAATAAACCTACTTCTTCATTTTCAATGTAGTAATTCATTGAAGTTATATTGTTTATTTGATGTAAATGTAAAGGTGATCTGAATTAACTTGAGTTAAATTTGTTGTAATTGCTGTTTTTGCTTGGGTTACCTCAGGTAACCCTGTTATGAAAAAAATATTAGTAGATACTATGCTAGTGTATACATTTGTATTTTAATCACAGAATTTCTTAATTTAAAAATGTAGGACTTCATAAATTTGTATTTTTTATTTGATGCTATTGGTATGGTTACCCGAGGTTATCCTGTCATGTAAGAATACTTTGTAGATAGTTTTCCAGAATATACATTTAAGCTGTAATAAACGATTTACTTTTTTTTATAAATTTGAACTTCATAGATGTGTATTGTTTATATGATATTTAGGAAAGGCACTCAAGTTAACTTTATTTGAATTTCTTATATTTACTGTTATTTTTGGGGTTACCTGAGGTAACCCTGTTATGAAAGAATACTTCGTTCATACTTTTCTGGTATATGCATTGATGTTGTAATTACACAATTTCTTAATTTAAAATGTAGGACTTCATAGATTTGTATTGTTTATGCGATGTATAGATATATGTTACCTGAGTAAACTTGAGTTAAAAGGGTTGTATTTGTTGTTATTATTAGGTTACCTGAGGTAATCCTGTCTCAGGTAACCCTGTCATGAATGAATTCTTCGTAGATACTTTGCTAGTGTTTTCATTAATTTTAATAAACAAACTTCTTTATTTCAAATGTAGTACTTCATGAAAGTTGTATTGCTTATGTGATGTACATGTAAAGGTGAATTCAGTTAACTTCAGTAAAGTGGGTTATATTTGTAATTATGTCTGGGGTTACCTCATGTACCAATGAGATGAAGAATGCTTTTTAGAAAGTTTGCTATTGTAAACATTTATATTTCTTTGTTTTAAATGTAGGACTTCATAGATGTGTGTTGTTAATGTGATATACCGGAAAGACGACTTAAGTTAACTTGATATGAATGGATAATACTTGTTGCTATTTTATGGGTTACCTGAGGTAACCCTGTCATGACAGAATACTTAGTAGATACTTTGCTAGTATATGCATTTATGGTGTAATAAACCAACTTCTTCGTTTTTAATGTAGAAATTCATTAAAGTTATAATGTTTATGTGATGCATATGTAAAGGTGATCTGAATTCACTTGAGTTAAATAGGTTGTATTTGTTGTTATTGTATTGGTTACCTCAGGTAACCCTGCTATGAAAGAATTCTTAGTAGATACTTTGCTAGTGTATACATTTGTATTGTAATTCCACAATATTTTAGTTTGAAATTTAGGACTTCATAGATTTGTATTGTTTATGTGATGCATATATATTTAAAGGTGACCTCAGTTAACTTGAGTTAGATGGGTTATCTTTGTTATTATTGTTATGGTTACCTGAGGTAACCCTGTAATGAATGAATCCTTCGTAGACACTTTGGAAGTTAACTTGAGTTAAATAGGTTGTTTTTGTTGTTTTTGTATTGGTTACCTCAGGTAACCCTGCTATGAAAGAATTCTTAGTATATACTCTGTAAGTATATACATTTATATTTTAAATACACAATTTCTTAATTTAAAAATTTAGGACTTCATAGATTTGTATGGTTTATGTGATGCATATATATTTTAAGGTGATACCTGAGTTTACTTGAGTTATATGGGTTGTATTTGTTGTTATTATTGGGTTACCTGAGGTAACCCTGTAATGAATGAATTCTTTATAGATACTTTGCTATTGTTTACATTAATTGTAATAAACAAACTTCTTTATTTCAAATGTAGGACTTCATGAAAGTTGTATTGTTTATGTGATGTATATATATAAAGGTGACCTCAGTTAACTTGAGTTAGATGGTTTATCTTTGTTATTATTGTTATGGTTACCTGAGGTAACCCTGTAATGAATGAATCCTTCGTAGACACTTTGCTAGTGTTTACATTAATTGTAATTAACAAACTTCTTTATTTTAAATATAGGACTTCATGAAAGTTTTATTGTTTATGTGATGTATATGTAAAGGTGATCTGAATTAACTTGAGTGAAATAGGTTGTTTTTATTGTTTTTGTATTGGTTACCTCAGGTAACCCTGCTATGAAAGAATTCTTAGTATATACTTTGTAAGTGGATACATTTATATTTTAAATACACAATTTCTTAATTTAAAAATGTAGGACTTCATAGATTTGTATGGTTTATGTGATGCATATATATTTAAAGGTGATACCTGAGTTTACTTGAGTTATATGGGTTGTATTTGTTGTTATTATTGGGTTACCTGAGGTAACCCTGTAATGAATGAATTCTTTATAGATACTTTGGTATTGTTTACATTAATTGTAATAAACAAACTTCTTTATTTCAAATGTAGGACTGCATGAAAGTTGTATTGTTTATGTGATGTATATATATAAAGGTGACCTCAGTTAACTTGAGTTAGATGGGTAATCTTTGTTATTATTGTTATGATTACCTGAGGTAACCCTGTAATGAATGAATCCTTCGTAGACACTTTGCTAGTGTTTACATTAATTGTAATAAACAAACTTCTTTATTTTAAATATAGGACTTCATGAAAGTTGTATTGTTTCTGTGATGCACATGTAAAGGTGACCTCAGTTGATTTCAGTAATGTAGGTTATATTTGTAATTATGTCTTGGGTTACCTCAGGTACCCATATTATGAAGAATGCCTTTTAGATAGTTTGCTAGTGTAAACATTTATGTTGTAATCAAACAATTTCTTTATTTGAAATATAGGACTTCATAGATGGGTATTGTTTACGTGATATATTGGAAAGGCGACTTAAGTTAACTTGATATGAATGGATAATACTTGTTTCTATTTTATGAGTTACCTGAGGTAACCGTGCATGACAGAATATTTAGTAGATACTTTGCTAATATATGCATTAATGGTGTAATAAACCAACCTCTTGATTTTTAATGTAGGAATTCTTTGAAGTTATATTTTTTATGTGATGTATATGTAAAGGTGATCTGAATTAACTTGAGTTAAGGTGGCTAGGGCGTCTTAATTAAAACTGACAGAATTTTTTGATAACTTGTCAAGATAAAGCTTTTATCATGCTTTTTTCAAAACTGTATTAAAAAGTATGGGTCACCGGACTTTTTTTCACGCTACAGGTTGCGCAAAATTGTCAGATTTTGTATAGATTATTCATGGAAAATTAAATTTTGTGTGATAAAACGAAAACATACTATAAGAACTTTAAGATAAAATGTGAGAATATTGCTCTTATAATATGCTTTCAAATAAACAAAAGAAAAAATGGGGTCACCGAACTTGTTTTCTTGCTACATATCCAAATAGGTAAATTCATAACACTTTCTATTGTAAAATTTACTTTATCGGAGTTATCTCCCCTTATTTGGCAAAGTTTGAAAAAAATTTAATCAAACACAAGCAAGGCGTTTTTACAAAATTACAACTGAAGTTATGTTAAAACACACAATTTTCTATATTTATATCAAAAGTCTTTTACATAATTTACATACAACTCTCAAAATTTGCACATTTCATCAAATATATAGACCAAAGATATCTGCTTATTTAAAATCCAAGATGGAGGAAGACACCCGAGCCACCTTAAATAGGTTGTATTTGCTGTTATTGTTTTGGTTACCTCAGGTAACCCTGATATGAAAGAATTCTAAGTTGATACTTTGCAAGTGTATACATTCATATTGTAATTCCACAATTTTTTAATTTGAAATGTAGGACTTCATAGATTTGTATTGTTTATGCGATGTATAGATATATGTTACCTGAGTAAACTTGAGTTAAAAGGGTTGTATTTGTTGTTATTATTAGGTTACCTGAGGTAATCCTGTCTCAGGTAACCCTGTAATGAATGAATTCTTCGTAGATACTTTGCTAGTGTTTTCATTAATTTTAATAAACAAACTTCTTTATTTCAAATGTAGTACCTCATGAAAGTTGTATTGCTTATGTGATGTACATGTAAAGGTGAACTCAGTTAACTTCAGTTAAGTGGGTTATATTTGTAATTATGTCTGAGGTTACTTCAGGTACCCATGACATGAAGAATGCTTTTTAGAAAGTTTGCTATTGTAAACATTTATATTTATTTGTTTTAAATGTAGGACTTCATAGATGTGTGTTGTTTATGTGATACACCGGAAAGGCGACTTAAGTTAACTTGATATGAATGGATAATACTTGTTGCTATTTAATGGGTTACCTGAGGTAACCCTGTCATGACAGAATACTTAGAAGATACTTTGCTAGTATATGCATTTATGGTGTAATAAACCAACTTCTTCGTTTTTAATGTAGAAATTCATTAAAGTTATAATGTTTACGTGATGTATATGTAAAGGTGATCTGAATTCACTTGAGTTAAATAGGTTGTAATGGTTGTTATTGTATTGGTTACCTCAGGTAACCCTGCTATGAAAGAATTCTTAGTAGATACTTTGCTAGTGTATACATTTGTATTGTAATTCCACAATATTTTAATTTGAAATGTAGAACTTCATAGATTTGTATTGTTTATGTGATGCATATATATTTAAAGGTGACATCAGTTAACTTGAGTTAGATGGGTTATCTTTGTTATTATTGTTATGGTTACCTGAGGTAACCCTGTAATGAATGAATCCTTCGTAGACACTTTGGTAGTTACCTTGAGTTAAATAGGTTGTTTTTGTTGTTTTTGTATTGGTTACCTCAGGTAACCTTGCTATGAAAGAATTCTAAGTATATACTTTGTAAGTGTATACATTTATATTTTAAATACACAATTTCTTAATTTAAAAATGTAGGACTTCATAGATATGTATGGTTTATGTGATGCATACATATTTAAAAGGGATACCTGAGTTTACTTGAGTTATATGGGTTGTACTTGTTGTTATTATTGGGTTACCTGAGGTAACCCTGTAATGAATGAATTCTTTGTAGATACTTTGCTATTGTTTACATTAATTGTAATAAACAAACTTCTTTATTTCAAATGAAGGACTTCATGAAAGTTGTATTGTTTATGTGATGTATATATATAAAGGTGACCTCAGTTAACTTGAGTTAGATGGGTAATCTTTGTTATTATTGTTATGGTTACCTGAGGTAACCCTGTAATGAATGAATCTTTCGTTGACACTTTGCTAGTGTTATGAAGAATGCTTTTTAGATAGTTTGCTAGTGTAAACATTTATGTTGTAATCAAACAATTTCTTTATTTTAAATGTAGGACTTCATAGATGGGTGAAACTTGAGTAAGATGGGTTATCTTTGTTGTGATTGTTTTGGTTATCTGAGGTTAGAATACGTCGTAGATAGTTTTTCAGAGTATACATTTAACTTCTAATAAACCATTTACTTTTTCATTTTGGACTTCATAGATAGGTATTGTCTATATGATATTCAGGAAAAGCGACTTTAGTTATCTTAATTTGAATGGATTATATTTGTTGTTATTTTTGAAATAACATGAGGTATCTCTGTTATGAAAGAATACTTCGTAGATAATTTTTTGGTATATAAAATTGAGAATGGAAATGGGGAATGTGTCAAAGAGACAACAACCCGACCAAATAAATAACATCAGCAGAAGGTCACCAACAGGTCTTCAATGTAGCGAGAAATTCCCGCACCCGGAGGCGTTCTTCGGCTGGCCCCTAAACAAATATATACTAGTTCAGTGATAATGGACGCCATACTAATTTCCAAATTGTACACAAGAAACTAAAATTAAAACAAGACAAGACTAACAAAGGCCAGAGGCTCCGGACTTGGGACAGTCGCAAAAATGCGGCGGGGTTAAACATGTTTGTGAGATCTCAACCCTCCCCCTATACCTCTAACCAATGAAGAAAAGTAAACGCATAACAATACGAACAGAGAAGTCCGAGTCTGATGTCAGAAGATGTAACAAAAGAAAATAAACAAAATGATAATAATACATAAATAACAACAGACTACTAGCAGTTAACTGACATGCCAGCTCCAGACTTCAATTAAACTGACTAAAAGATTATGATTTCATCATATGAACATCAGGCACAATCCTTCCCGTTAGGGGTTTAGTATCATACCATCATAACATATATGAGAAAACATAACCCGTGTCATGCCAACAACTGTTTTTAGAAGCAATGTGTTTAGTTCGTACGCAAAGACCTTATCAGTAACTCAATATTAACGCCAAAATATGCAATCTTTAATGACTTGACAACAGTATCGTAATCATATCCCTTCTTAATAAGTCTATTCAAAGGTTTTGTAAGTTTCTGAGGTGAATACTGACACCTTTGTGGTTTATAAAGAATATTTCCATAAAAATTGGATGTGAAATACCTGAACGTATAAGAAGTCTGCATGTTGAGCAATATTTACGATTGATGTCTTTATACCGATGATAAAATTTAGTAAATGTTTTGACTAGTTTGTGATATTCAAAACCCTGGTGTAATAATTTTTCAGTAATACATAAATTTCTCACGTTAAAATCTAAAACATTGTTACATACACGAGCGAATCGTACAAGTTGAGATATATAAACACCGTAAATTTTGACAAGGAAACGTCACCATCTAAAAACGGATAATTAACGATAGGAAATGAAAAATCATCCCTTTTATCATAAATTTTAGTATTCAGCTTTCCGTTAGTGATATAGATATCAAGATCGAGGAAAGGGCAGTGGTCATTGTTAGTATTAGCTTTATTTAAAGTAAGTTCAGCAGGATAAAATTCATTAATAACCATACTGAAGTCGTCATTATTGAGAGCCAAAATATCATCCAAATATCTAAAAGTATTATTAAATTTGTTTATCAGATGTTGTTTTGATTGGTCTTTGCTTATTTTTGTCATAAATTGTAACTCATAACAATACAAAAAGAGGTCCGCAATAAGGGGTGCACAGTTAGTCCCCATTGGAATTCCGATAATCTGACGATATTCGGAATCCCCAAAGCAAACAAAAATGTTATACTGTAAAAATTCAAGGGCATATTATAGTATCAAAGCATGTCCAATTAACATAGTTTTTTTGTTGATTGCTACTAAAAAATACCTAAAAGAGTTTGAACATATATATTCACATTCTGATTTTTTGAATGCCCATTTAATTAGGTGTGTGATTTTTTTCTTAATGAAAATGTGAGGCAATGTGGTATAGAGGGTAGAAAAATCAAAACTTTGAACAGATTCAAAATCAACAATATAAGCATGCAATTTATCAAGTACTTCCAACGAGTTCTTGACACTCCAAAAGTAATTTATTCCACTATTTTCGAAGGCCTTATTTCAACAATTTATTATAAGATTTTTAACTGTACCAAGTGTGCTGGTAAGAAGAATAGACAATTTAGTAGTTGAACAATGGCTTGAAGACGGAATAAATCTATATGTGTAAGGGGTTTTGTGTAGCTTCGGAAGCCAATACATAGTTGGGTCTTTCATTGTATTTGGCTCTGCTTGTAAAGCAGTGGCTAAAAGTTTATATTTGTTACATATTTCGTTTTCTGAAAATGGAGTTAGTTGGAATGTTGGTGAATTGGTGATTTCCCTTTTCATAACTTCAATGTAAAATTTACGTCAAACAATAATAATATTATTAGCAGCTTTATCGGCCGGGACAAAAACAAATTCCTTGGCTAGTTCTTTTAGTTTATGTTTGATACGAGAAATAGGTTTATTGTGGTTATTGTTAATAGTAAAATGTTCTTTAAAATGTTGAATACGTATATCAACTATCTTCATTGCTGAATTAAAAAAAGAGTCCAAAGATTTTTTGTCAGCTTTTTCCCGTTTTATCCATTTCATACAGTAAGTATGGAGTGAGACGTGGATGATATTACGACACTCATTCCAATTAATAATTGACGGGGGCCGATATTTAGGTCCTTGAACGATGTTAAGATCTCCTGTTATAACATGGGAAATGGGTCCATAAATATATTCAGAATTACTGCAATTACATGAAGTAGGTGTATTTTCACTGATATTAACATCTTTACACAATTGACTATAATTAAACACAAATTTTCGGGTAGATTTCTTGTAATATATAACAAATAAGAGGTAGCTCAGTATTATCAAAATATCCAGGAATTTGTTCTTTAACAGAATGGTCGTTAAATATACCGGCAATATTTACAAAATCAAAGCCTTTATTGACATACTTAATTTTAATAAAATGTTTTTTATGATCTTCAAGGCGATCAATTTAGGGAAATAATTTAGAATAACAATATGCCATAATGATTTGAACAATTTCATACTTAGGACTGCTTTATGAAGTTGTGTTGCAATCCTCCAAAATTTTATTTAACTTATTAACCGGTAACGAACATAGTTTTGTTAACAGATAATGTCTGCCGTTGTTTTTTGAAATAGAAATTAGGTCCGAAATATTGGTATGATTGGCCCGAAATTTTCTTTGATTGCGATTTGTTCTACGACCGTGAGAACGGTTTTGATGAACAGTTTCAGAAACTATATCCAAAATGTTAAAGGAATTTGTTCTAGATATATTACCAATTCCCATGATATATACATTTATTCTGTAATGACAAAATTTCTTAATCTAAAATGTAGGACTTCATAGATTTGTATTGTGTATGCAAGGTATATATAAATGTAACCTGAGTTAACTTGAGTTGAATGGGATGTATTTATTGTAATTATTGGGGTTACCTCATGTAACCCTGTCATGAATGAATACTTCGTAGATACTTTGGTAGTGTTTACATTTATTGTGATAAACAAACTTCTTTATTTTAAATGTAGGACTTCATAAAAGTTGTATTGTTTATTTGATGTACATGTAAAGGTGATCTCAGTTTACTTCAGTTAAGTTAAGTGGGTTATATTTGTAATTATGTCTGGGGTTACCTCAGGTACCCATGTAATAAAGAATGCTTATTAGATGGTTTGCTAGTGAAAACATTTATGTTGTAATCAAACAATTTCTTTATTTTACATGTAGGCCTCATAGATGTGTATTGCTTATGTGATATATCGGAAAAGCGACTTAGTTAACTTGATATCAATGGATAATACTTGTTGCTATTTTATGGGTTACCTGAGGTAACCCTGTCATAACAAAATACTTAGTAGATTCTTTGCTAGTATATGCATTTATGCTGTAATAAACCACTTTCTTCTTTTGTTATATAGGATTTCATTGAAATTATATTGTTTATGTGATGTTTATGTAAAGGTGATCTGAATTAACTTGAGTTAAATAGGTTGTTTTTGTTGTTTTTGTATTGGTTACCTCAGGTAACCCTGCTATGAAAGAATTCTTAGTATATACTTTGTAAGTGTATACATTTACATTTTAAATACACAATTTCTTAATTTAAAAATGAAGGACTTCATAGATTTGTATTGCTTATGTGATGTATATATAAAGTTACCTCAGTTGACTTGAGTGTAATGGTTGTATTTGTTGTTATAATTGGGGTTACCTCAGGTAACCCTGTCATGAATGAATACTTCAGATCATTAATTGAACTTTTATATAAAAAAAAAAAATAATTTAACAGCCATCCCAACCCTACACGTACATACGAAATGAATGATCGGTGAATACAAATAATAAAATCATTTGGGAAGTTTGTTGACATCTTTGGTATTTGGTCATATTAAAATTTGGTATTAAGATCTATCTAACTAAGAACTATATTTTCGTGCGTATTTAATCAATGGCGCATTACCACGATTACCTCAGGGCACCGATTAGCTCAGGGCATCGATTACCTCAGGGCATACAGCAGCGGACCTAACTGCCACCTGCGTTTCACCCCCAGAGCACATAGTATTCACAATAATAATGCTCTAGCGAAAACAGTGTAACATTACAATAAAAGAAGCTCAGCAAAACTCAGATAAACATGATAGTCATTGTATATCATTCTTCTTGATAAAACACTCTATTGAATTCATGTTAATTTTAGAAACAGACACAACCACCTTTTCATTAGCACTGTACCGCTTGTGTCAAAACATAGTTGGAACGGAGAATAGTGTTAAAACAATCAGACTAATGAATACTTTCAGAGAGAGTGTAACACACACTATCACAAGTGGTAGTTTTGGAGAAGGGATTGAACTGAGAGGTAGTGATTTGGATATCATGGAAGTAAACACTTTAAATGAGATTTATGCAGATGAAAAAACAAGACTTAAAGAAAATGTAACATATTATAGAATGGAAACAGACGATGTAAAACCTGGTTTCACGCAGTTGATATTGGAACAAAATGTTAATAAATTTGCATCAGAAATATGTGAACTATTTAACGGAAAACATTATTTATCAAGTTCACTTTGTAAACAACATCTATTAGATTTTTCAGAAATTAATATTATCCATGGACCGTGTCTATCTGACAAACACGGAGTTGTGGATGTAGCCCTTTGCTTTCATTGTAAGACATGGATACCACAAGCATCACAGTGGATATCAAGACCAAATAATTCATGGCCAAATCATGATGTCAAACAAAGTATTATAAAACATGGAGTACTTTTTGTACCAATTGGAGTAAAAGGATCACCAAAAGAATTTATCGAATGGCGAATATCTTTTTTCTGTGGGTGAAAAAATGCTCATAAACACATTTACACACACACAACTACTATGCTATGCCCTCATGAAAATTCTTTTGAAGGATGTTATAACAACCGACAAAGAATGTTCAGATTTACTCTGTTCATATTTTGTAAAAACGATTATTTTCTGGATATCAGAGGAATTACCACAATCCGTATGGAAACCAAAAAATCTTATACCTTGTTTTATGCGTTGCTTCAGCAGACTTATTTATTGTGTGAAGTATTCAGCTTGCTTGCATTACTTCATTCCAGAAAACAACATGTTTGAGAACAAAATAGAAGGCCGTGCTCGTAAATTACTCCTAGATAAATTATATACTCTCCATAGTTATGGTTGGCGGTGCGTCTTATTTTCAGATCAACTGTCTAACTTTCATGTATCAACATGGATGAATCCAATCGAATTAACTACATTGCGTACTGTCGAAGTTGTAAAAATATTGAATTCGAAAATGATGAATATATTAAATAATATATGTGCTGTTAACACGATTGATAACCACAGTTATTTATACAATAGAGTGATAAGCAAGATAGTTTCCTGTGACCAATCCTCACTAAAATACTTATATACATACTATATGTCATTGTGGTGTACAAAATATGCGCAGACTATCCCACTGACTAGTCCTAGAAGTAGTAATAAACATCAATACAAACAGTATAAATCCTGTCTTTGTACTCTGCTACAGAGTATTCATCATGACGCTGTATCAGGATGGCTGATGTTAGCTTCGTTTTTCTATCAGTCCAAACAATATAGTAAAGTGTTAAGTGTCCTCGTGTTCTCTTTATCGGAATTTACTCCCGACAAACTTAACTGCTTAATGAATATGTCGGATATTCATTGCCGATTGCTCAAACTAAAATCATTCCAGAAAACAAGTATTTTTAGATTATGGAAAATAATGCTAGTAGATTTAATAAAATTTGAAACAAACTCGTTGTTAATACCAAATGAACTACAAATAGACACGAAAAATGGACAATATTCAGTTTCCTCTATAGTTTATGCTTATTTCTTACAATTTTTATGTCATTATCATCTAAATAATATCAGACAATGCCAGGATTGCATCAACACTTTACACCTTGTAATAGCAGAAAACTATATGATTGAAAAAGATGCAAGTTTAAAATCTAGAGCTTACAACATTCTTGGTATTGCTTTACAGTTATCAGGAGACTATGAAGCCGCCCGTCAAGCATTCATGCATTCACTTGAGATATGCACTGATCACAGATATAATACTTCTAGAAAGAGACTTTTGTTGATGAGCTCAGTGTGATACGTTTATTTGTACCTTCAGTTTAACAACTGGTATTTATAGTACAGACTTTCTCCAGACAAGTTATTTGCTTTGAAAGAATTTGTTTTCTCTAGAACCATTTCTTTGTAAAAGAGGGTACAATGCAAAGGTAGCAGAGCTGTCGAAGTATTACCAGGGCGAAAACTCCGATTCCTGGTATTTCTAAGCTTGGCAATACCCAGAGAAGTGATGAAAAACTGGGCAACATAACTGCAAAGATGCTAATACCTTGTTTTTTTCTCCAGCTTCGTTGGAATCAAAACAAGTGTATCTGTAAATCATAGTATTTATTTGATATACAGTTATATTGCATGTCTGTGAATGCCTTTGAGGAGAGAGGCAGTAACAAATCAGTTAAATTTCATCATAAATTCTACTGAATTTATTTCACATTAATATTATAATTGATGCTTGTTCCCTTGAGCTGTTGCAAAGTAGTGCTTAAGTATAGTCAATGAGACAGTAGCCTTCTAGTAATATGCATGATGCTTAAGTTTAGCCAATGAGACAGTACACTTCTAGCAATATGATTCTTCAGTATAGTCAAGAGACAGTAGACTCCTAGCAATATGTTGCTAAAATGTAGCAAATAAGCAATTATACCTCTAGCAATATGGCGCTTAAGTGAAGTCAATGAGACAGTTGACTTTAAGAAATAAGGTGCTTAAGTGTTCTCAATAAGGTAGTAGATTTCTAGAAATAGGTTGCTTAAGAAATAATTCATGGAAGCCATAGATTGTTGGAAATTTACACATGGCCTGGGCCGTGATATTCGAAATTTATCCTGAGTGTTTGACTCAACAACCACATATCTTCCAGTCCTCTTGAAAAATAAGTTAAATAAATAGACATTTTTATTTATATCCATTTAATTCTCCAATCAAGTCTTAATTAAAAAAAATACTTTGCATCCATGGCAACAACTATGTAAACAGTTGCAGTATTTAATGCACATTCAATTTCTCCCCACAAGAGGCGTGACTTGAAAATCACACGTGATTTACAAAGTGCAACCTATACTGTACTTTCAAAACCCTTTTAGTATCAAATTATTCTTATATTCTTGTTGTTATTTATGTAAGTAATAGAAAATAATAGGTAACAATGGTAGTTTGTTTATTATTGTATTTTTATAGTACTTCTAGTAACTATATCCGGTTTGCGGCAACATGTGTTATTTTCCTTTTCACTACTTTTTTTGTATTCAAATTATTATTTTTTTTCTACTTAATAAACTCATTATAAATTTGTGTTTTTCTTGTGCCTTGGTGTAATAGCTATTTGAATCATGGTTAATTTTACTACAATCTGTTTATTTTGTTGAATTTTGTGTCTTCTACATGTATATGTACTATACCAAAAAATGCATAAAAAATTGTCAAGCTCAACAAAACTATCCCTATAACAAAAATAAAGGCAACAGTAGTATATCGCTGTTCAAAACTCGTTAATCTATGGAAACAAAATCAAATTGGAGTAACAAACTAAAACTGAGGGAAACGCATTAAATATAAGAGGAGAACAACGACACAATATTAAAATGTAACACACACAGACACGGCCTTAACATTAGACAAAATCCGATGAGAATAACAAGTCTAACATCAAAACCAAATACTAGTACCTGAATTTGGAATAGAAAAGTACCGTGACACGTCTTATAGTAATGTGAATTCACACTCAAATATAAGAGAAAACAAACGACACAACGGAATCACAACGTTAAAATGTTGCACACAGAGAAACGAACTATGATAACAAAAACATACTCCTTATCTTTCCTTTCTGTTTATGTTAGAGCGCACAAGCCTTTCAGCACTGATAAAAAATGAAATGAGGAGAGGTCAAATTATATGAACTTGTCAAATTGCAAAATAATACGATTAGCCATCATGATGATTTTTATATGATTTATATAAAAAATCGTACATCCGGGGTCACCTTCGGTACCATCAGATATAAACAAAAAACTTAGTCATTCATGATTGTTTAGTTGAAAGGTCCTATATTTGATGTTTAAATATCAAAATACTGGAATAAAGTGCATTTCAAACAATTCTTATAATGACAATGGGTCTATAATACCATGGCGTCTAAGGAAATACACATTTCAGAAAGGAAACAAGCCATAGTATAAGGGGGAAAAAATGCAGAAACAAGACTATACCTGGTGAAAAGGTCAAATTTTGTGAGACTACCAAAAGACTTGTATGACTAAATGACTAAATATGTTCTAAAAAGAATGTTCAACTAATTCCTGCCTCTACAAAGTCAGCTCGCTTTCTAAGGCCGAAGCCTCCGACAAAAACAGAAGTTGAGCAATGTGCTAAAAATGAAACAAAAACAGGGTAAGAATACTTTTTTTTGCAATTAAGCTTTCAAAAATAATTTAACTTGTTTAAAAAGCCACTCATAAACAACTATGAAGAAATAGGCATGTGTCTTATATGCACATTCTTCAAATGTGACATCTGAAGAAAATGCAAGCTAGGATTATACTTATTCTAAAATTTCTAGTCCTATCTATACTTTCAAGAGCTAAATAGTACATGGGTTTTGTATATAAATATATATAAAAACACAGACAAAGAAAAAAATATGGACTTTTGAGAGTACATTTTGTCAAAAAGCTTATTTTAAAAAGAAAACACTATTGTAAGAGAGGTAATTCAAAATAGAATTATTTTCACATTTTCCAAACTTCGTTTTGACAAATAAAAAACTAATTCACTTCAATTTTGGCAACATTTTCAACTTCAGGTCAGCGAAAAATATTTTTCGACTCCTTCAGATTAATTAACTTGAACAGATGTGGAATGAGGTTTCCATAGAACACAGACAAATATCATCTATGTGTACAGTATTATTATCATGAGATTCAAGTGCAGAACAGCAAAGAGGGTCTGCTTGGAGGGAAAAGGCAAGCTGCAATGAGTGTTCTTACCATTCAAAAATGTTTTACAATGATGTGATCGCTAAGAAACGTGGTCGTCGAGCAGCAGCTATTAATCTATCCATACAAGTCGCACTTAATCGCATAGCTATCAGCACAACTGGTGTACAGAAATTATTTCTTGGTTCTAATATACCAGCTCCTTCAACTTCAAGTATGCAACACAGTGCTAATGTTTTTTTGTGAAATTATAGTAGAGTACAATCAAAAGGATTTGGCTCTGAAAAGAAAATTACTTAAGGAAATAAACATATTGAGAGGTGATAATCCTTTTATTATTAACATTCAGGCCGACGGAATGTATAAAAACCCTGTTTATTCCGGAATAGGTAAAACACTATTTCAACCAGCTACCCAATGTACATATAACATGTTAGAAAATAATACTTATAAGCACAGTATTGTAAGCACAAGACAAGTGTCTCAGCTTTGCTCACATTAGAGTTAACATAAAACAAAAACAAAAGTTTTATCTCACAAAGGTCACTGTTTCGCAAACATTTAAATGCATGACAGCATATGCAGTGAGAAGCGATGGGCTAAAGACTGCGTGTTAGACCTGAAAAGTGATGGTCTGGAAGTTCAAGAAATTACCACTGACCCCGATAGCGGCGCATTTAGACCTGTAGAGTCTCTTTTTAAATCTGGTACAACCAATACACAGCCAATTCATTTTCTAGTAACGAGACATGTGTCCGCAAATCATAGAAATTTTATTAAAAAAATGTCAGGTCTCAATGCAGCACGATTAATTTTAGGGAAAGATAAAATGCTAAAAAGGTTTGCATTAGATATGGCAGCACGTTTTTACGCAAAGTACAAAGCTGTCTTTGATAAATTCAATATGGACTCTGTACGGATAAAAGTTCACCTAACATTTGAATGTCATGCTATAGTTTCTTACTCTCGGGGCGATCAAAACGGGTGTACAAAATATTCCCTTGTTTGTTCAACATGTTCAAATAGAAACAGTTTGAAGACATGGACTGAAAAATCAGCTTATCTGAAAAATAACTTTTAATTAAATAAATCAGAGAACACAGCAACACTGTTACGTGAATGCGTAAAAGATCGCCTAGGATCTACTATGCTAAACCGTACATGCAAAAACACACAAAAAGACGAAGCAACTAACCTTGCAATACGTGCAGCAGTTACTGTAACATTTACCAGAAACTACAAAGGAAGGTTACATACAGCTATACACAATGTAAATAATTGCCCCGGAGAATCCATCGTTAAACTCTGTAAAGCGACTGGGGTGAGTGGGGTTCCCATCGAACAAGGAAGTCGTGCTGCCCGAGGTCTGAAAAATTATAACGACACATGAGCCATAAATTATATAAGCAGTCAAAGCAGTACACAGACCAGAGATGCTAAAATAAGCATGAACTATATAAGATATATGATGAGTATCAAGAAGAAAAAGGCTATGCGAAAAACAAAGTTTTACCGACAAAACGGCTTGCCGCAAAACAGCCTCAAGAGTATTCGTTTGCCAAAAAAAACTCCGATCAAGACATACTAAAAATAAGTAAGTTACCAGCATCAGATTAGACAATTAAGAAAATATATTTCTATTTCTTTTTTAAATTCAATACATGATGATTGATCAACTTTGCAAACTTGTTAGTAAGAGACTTGCATTTATGCTTGTTAATTTGCTTGAACAGATCAATTCTCTCTAATATGAGGCAGGCATTACCTGTAAATGGGGACGAAGTATGTATGAATTATTTTTGTGTAACTTAAATATTTGTTACAACAAAGAAACGGAAATATACCGTAACGTTTCCGATTTCGGTTCTGTTGTTAGGGATTTTAGTTGTGACGTTATTTAACTATGACGTCATATTCAATGTAAACAAAGATATCATCAGGTAACGTTTTTTCAAATCAAGGAATTATTAAAAATGAAATTGATATTGCATTCCTTCCTATTTATACTAGACTGATAAATAAATATTTTACTCAAATATTCATACAAGACCGGAAAAAGGAAGTAGATTTCTGCGCAGGTCCGGGATTTCAAAACATGACATAAAAAAAATTGAACGATTTTGAGTTCATTAGTACAATGAAAAATTCGGGAAATTTTCCCGAATTTTTTTTTTTATTGAATTTTCTACTGTTATTGGGGACTTCGTCCCCATATAAACTCCATCCCATGAATATCAAAGTAATTAGAAAACTTGTTAAGGAAAGTCATGGCTGTGTTTGTAATCCATTGCACTTTGTAATACACAATGTATAATATGTACTTTCCAATAAGCCATTAATCCCTGACCTGATCCAGTATTATAGTTGAATGCAACACAAAACACCATATAAAAAAGAAGATGTGGTATGTTTGCCAATGAGACAACTATCCACAAAATACCAAAATGACACACATATCAACAACTATAGGTCACCGTACGGCCTTCAACAATGAGTTAAGCCCAAATCGTATAGCCGGTTAACGTTGTTTACAAGATTACGTTCTAACACATGTATTCGATACCAATGTAACAAAGGACACGAATGACGTCACAGCGACAAGGGAATAAAGGAAGACAAAAAAGGTTGATATTTCCCGTATTTTTCGACTTATATTCTCCTGTTATTTTAGTACCAACGAAGTTTGGAATTATTGTATAAATATAAATTTCAACGTTTTAAACATAAATTCTTGCAATTTCCACCTTATCCTCAATTTTTTTCTACCTTTGCATTTAACCTTTAAGCACATGGGACGTCATTGGCGTGATAATTAGACGCAAAGATGTTGCTGAATAATTTTGCACCATACATACGATCATAGTCTGGTCCGCTGGTCTTTAACTAATTTGGATCTGCTGGAAAACAATAGTATCCACCACCAGCAAAACATATAAACCAACAATCGTATCGATTTTTTACAACTATCAATATGATATTATTAAAATCAAGAATGATCGTAGTGATGCCTTTTTATATACGAAGAAGGGTTAATATCGCATTATACAACAGAAGAAAACCCTATATTTGTATATGGAAGGCCATAGCTGTCTCATGTGTCTCTTTCATTATGAGAAGGTTTTTGGTGGGTTTTTATTTTAAAGTGGTTTTTTTTATAATACACAGGTGTTTTTTTATTATACGAAGGTGGTTTTTCATTATACGAAGGTACTTTTTTTAATATGCGAAGGTATTTTTTATTTTACGAAGTTTTTTTTTATTATACAAAGGTGCTTTTCTATTATGTGATGGTGGTTCCTGTGATTAAACAAAGGTGTGGCGTGTCACATGATATGAAAACAGGGATGGGTTAATTTCTAATGATATATGGACAAAACATTGAATCAAGAAAATCAACTAAGTCTTTATTTTTTTTTTATGGATTATTATATTTGAAATAAAACAATCAATTAATTATTGCCAGGATTGGGACAGGTTATTGACCGGATGAGATATAAATAGTCAGAACTTTTTTGTTATTTGATTTATTATTTCAATATTTGAAGACTTTAGAGATACATCACTGTATTTTACATTATTTCAAAGTGCTATGTACGCAAACTTTACAGTCATTAAAAGATTTGAAATGCAATGATTTTTCATGTCAACGCAGAAGTGCTGGGGAATGGATTTATCGGTTGCCAACCCCACTAAAACTTGTTATATCGTAAATCTTTTTTATTCTTCAACATTATGATGTATAACATGCCTACTTTTGATGTCGAAATCACCTGCAGCAGGCCTACCCATGTATGGGAATCGTAATTATTTTGTCTACTGACGCCAGATGGAAACTTAAAACTCGCAGTAAATGATTAGTTATAACAATTATTTGAAAAAAACTGTCTGAATAGAAAGTATCATCCAGTTAGTAAAACTTAATAGTGCGATATGTCTAATAAGAAACGAGTTTCTTTTTTAGACACAAATTAACTCATTACGTCAATGTCGTTCAGACTCTATCTGGACTGCACCTATGAAATGATATAAGATCAGATAACTTCGAGAAACATTGAGACTTTCTCATTAGATTTAACCAATCGGACATCGAGATATATAAAGAGAGTGGGAATATGCATTATACTGCAAGACGTATGTGTCTGTGAGTCCCACGATTCATTAGCAAAAAAAATATTAAGCGATCATGTCGTGGACTCCATTTATAAAATAGCGTTAAAACGTCATTTCTTTAAATTGTAACATAACAACTGGAAATTAAAAAAAGTCAGGTGTTTAGTCTGGACTATCGAATCATTCATTGTTTGAAGATTTTTTTTAAACCCCTTGTAATGCACATTTGCAACATCAAGTTATTTTGAAATAAAAAAAAAAATAATTACATATTTTTCTTACCGATTCTTCTATTCGAATATCAAAATCCGTCCAAATTACTAGTTCTTACATATACTAAACTACAATTCAATTTCAGCTTTGAATTTTGTATGACGTCATAGTCAGAATACGGGAAATTCTATTACAAAAAATGCGGGGAAAATGTTGAAAATTAAAAAAAATTGAGGTAAAAAATTTTATTTTATGCTTACTTAATGTTACAGATAACACGATTTTTTTTGCCGTTTTCTCTATGTCCGTTTAGTACTTTATAGATTTAATTATTATAACCTTACTTGTAATCTGGATTTAAATTTTATCATATAAAAAACTTTATATTTAAAAGATATTTGATATTTTACATTTCTCCTGTTTATCATTAAAATGTATGAAAATGCGACGAAATCTTTGACCAGTTTATGGTGAATTTATTGGTCCATCATGCAATTTATCCCTTTTAGGCCTCTTTCGTATTTCACATATTGTATTTGATGACGAAAGGTTAAAAATAGATACGGAAGTGAATTGAATATATTTAGTGAAAATACCCATCTGAATAGCTTACACAACATGGCAGGTATGTCGATGTAATTGTGGAAAATGAAGCAAGTTAAATGCATATATGTCATTATTTGTTTTCGTTTTTCTATTTCACGTACATTAAACGTGAAAATAAATCAATCTTTTAAACAATTTGCACCGTTTAACATGCTTAAGTTTACTTTCAAAACAAAGGTTGAACTTTTGGAACAAAGTCGGAATATGTTAAGACATTCCTTAAACAAATTTCCCTAAATGCTGAAACAAGAATATCAAATTAAATTATCATTACTAGCTAGTGTATATTTCAAGACATAATAAAGGATACCCTATCCGTAATTTAATATCTTGTTTTAGTATATATCATTCCATTTAAAAAAGGTAATTGTATTCGTTAAAGCGTAAGACTATTAAACTATTGAACTATAAGAGGGGATTTGCCGATGACCACTCTCTATCATTTTATCTTTTATTTTCGCTTTTGTCTCGCTACACATTATGTAACGTCGGGGATTTCTATACGACCTCAATATTTCGGCTTTCGTATATTGTAATGACGATGTCTGTGTCGTTGTCAAAAGAGATTTTCATTACCGAATACATTTTGTTTACAGATAATGACTTTTCTATAAGTGAAATTGTAGCAAATCGTCGCTGGGCTTCCAAAATGTTGTAAATTATAATTTTTTCAAGAAAAAAATATCTCACAAACAGTCTTTGAAAATTTTGACAAGATGCATGCTTCCAAAATGTCGTATGTGAACTCGAGCATTTTTGTAAATAGCAGTGCAATAGAAACTTTGACATTTTAGAGTATCTGAGAACTTAAATTATTTTCACAGAAATAAAGAAATGTACAATTATTTTGTTCCTAAAACAATTACACATCGATTTTCAAGTTTTTGTACAACATTTTTGAAACAAACTTTACAAACAACTGACATTGGCAATTTTGTTATATGTCTTATTTCAAACGTTTTGATTGGTCTAACTGTGTGTTTTTTTGTAATACCGAAGAAGTTCTCCCGCCCAGACCATTGGTGTAAAAAAGCATTTTTAGCCAAAAAAGTCATATACGACATTTTGGAAGCCCAGCGACGAAATGGTATTCCAACAACAGGGATGTTGGGATTGATGGTGTGGATTATTTTCGTAGTTTGAAGAAATCAGGGGCCTGAAACGGGCCCAAAAAACAAGCATTTTTCTGGTTTCAGGACAAGCAATTGTGAATAAGTGTTTTTATTCTTATAAAAGGTTTTTATCGGTTCACAGTTTTGGTCTTAATCTTTTTGGTAAAAGTTCTAAAATTTGTATGAATTGCCTATTCCATGAGAATTCGCAATGAGGTTTAATCAAAGACTTGATTTTTTGTTGATTGTTTTATATGCTGAATCAAACCGTTTTTGATTTTGAGCCCTGTTTTTTGGTATAAATTGTCCCTAGGGTACACATTTAATAAAAGAACACAAGAAAATGAACAAATGGTGTCCTTTGATATCCTGTACCTAACCGTATATTTAGATATTGGATATGAAACCATAAAAGATGAAAGTCCATTTTTGAATTGTTCAGTTCTTTGGCCATATTGACAATAATGTGTCAAGTGTGTATTCACAATCAAAATTCAGAGCTGTATCAAGCTTTAATGTAGTGCCCAAATTGTTAAGGGTTTGACCTCTGCAATTGCATATAGCTCGGCCCTGCGGATCATTTTATTAAATACAAGCAATTGTCATTTGATTTTTATTGTTGTTTTATTGACAATATTACTTTATTGAATTTTATGATTGGTGGTCCGTTAAACATGTTTCATGTGTGAATAACATAATAATGACCACTACAAGCATTCAAAGTGGGTAAGGAAAATAAGACTTGAATTTCCGACATATATGTTTGTAAGTAAAACAACCTACAATATGTACAACTTGGACTTGATCAGAACGGTACCGTACTTTCGGTCGTCATTTGATATTTTACCAGCTTTTCAAAAAATTAATAAAAAAACATTTTCTACTTTTCACAAATGATGACGAAATACTCCTTAAAATGTGAGTATTATCAGCCAGTCGCTTATTGTCGGATAGTTACGATATTTCAGTCTCACAATTGATCTTTATGACATATGTTAATTCTTGTCTTTCTACGTTTTCTGATCGTATTCGTAAACCACCCCAGCACTACATATGTTCTACAAGTACTTTGGAGCACGTTTCAGTTTTATTTATTTTTACACACATAGCAAGCATTTCTCAAACATCTATTTATCTTTATCAACATGAAGCTAAGATTTTAAAGAAAATGAATTTCGAGTCAACCATTTGATAGTAGAACGTGAGCTACATGTAAAACAATATTTACCTAGGACTCCGGAGTACTCGATATTATTTATAATAATGCTTTAGAAAATACAACGTTATTTATAAGTCAACAGAATCACAGCAAATACCTTATCTATTTTAAAGATAAATTGACACATCAACAAGTCATCCACATTGAAGCTAAACTGTAATTACATTTCATGGCTACATGTATGGTGAACATTGTATTTTATTCTCTGTATTGATGTCATATTTATTTTAGACACAGACACAAATACCGTATCATTAGCACTCTATCGCTACTTGTGTGAAAACATAGTTGGAACAGAAAACCATGTTAGAACAATCAGACTAATGAATATTGTCAGGGATAATATGACGACCACCGAGTCTGGAACCACTATCACAAGTTGAAGTTTTGGAGAAGGGCTTGAGATGAGAGGTAGTGATTTGGATGTGATGTATGTAGCAAAAACAATCGAGGTTTATGAAAAACCCCGACTTAATCTTGTTAATCGAAATTTTATATATTATAGTATGGAAACAGACGATGTAAAACCTTGTTTCACGCTGTTGCTAAATGAAAACATAGATTTCAAGTTATTAGAACTCAATGAAGAACTCGATGGAAAATATTATTTATCAAGCACAATTTGTAAACAATTAGTGTTAAGAAATTCAGTTGACCAAATAATTCATGGACCGTGTGTGTCAGACAAAAATGGAGATTTTGACCATGTTTTGTGCTTACATTGTAAGACATGGATATCACAAGCATCACAGTGGATATCAAGATCAAATAACTCATGGCTAAGTTGTAACGCCAAACAAAGTATTATAAAACATGGAGTACTTTTTGTACCAATTGGAACTAAGGTATCGCCAAAAGAGGATATAGAATGGCGAATGTCTTTTTCTGTCGGTGAGAAAATGCTTATAAATACTTTTACACACACACAATTATTATGCTATGCCCTCTTGAAAATTCTTTTGAAAGATGTAATAGCAACCTACACTGAATGTTCAGATTTACTCTGCTCATATTTCTTGAAAACAATTATTTTTTGGATATCAGAAGAATTACCACAATCCGTATGGAAACCTGATAATCTTATACCTTGTTTTATGCGTTGCTTTGACAGGCTTATTTATTGTGTAAAGTATTCAGCATGCGTACATTACTTTATTCCAGAGAACAACATGTTTGAAAACAAAATAGAAGGTCGGACTCGTGAAATTCTCCTAGATAGATTACATACACTCCAAAGTTACGGTTGGTTGTGCGTTTTGTTCTCAGATCAACTATCTAACTTTCATGTATCAAGGTTGATGGATCACATCGAACCACATTTATTGCATACTAACGAGATTGCAAAAACATTTAATTCTGAGTTTTTATATTTTCCTAATTATATAATATGTGAAGTTGATCTGCAGATGGGAACTTATGACTACAAAAGAATAATACACCAGATAGTTAGATGTGATCAATCGTCATTAAAATACTTTCATACATACTACATGTCATTGTGGTTCGCAAAATGTGCGCAATCTTTTGCACTGAATAGTTCTACAAGTAGTAATAAACAAAAATACAAACAATTTAATTTCCGTTTTTGTACTCTGCTTCAAAATATATATCATGACGCTGTTTCTGGATGGCTGATGTTAGCTTCGTTTTTCTATAAGACAAAACAATATAGTAAAGCGTTACGCATCATCGTGTATTCCTTATCGAAATGTACTCCCGAAAAACTGTGCCGCATCATGGATATATCTGATATTCTTTGTCGATTGCTAACACTACAATCATTCCAGAAGAAAAGTATGGTTAGATTAGGGAAAATAATGCTAGTAGATTTAATGAGATTTGGAAGAAACTCTTGGTTAATACCAAATGAACTACAAATGGAAGTGGAAAATCGAAATTGTTTAATTCCCTCCATAGTTTATGCTTATTTTCTAAAACTGTTGTGTTATTATCATCTTCATAATGCCAGAAGTGATCAGGGTATAATTTAAGCGACTGCATGAATGCTTGACGGGCGGCATCATGGTCTCCTGATAACTGTAAAGCAATACCAAGAATGTTGTAGGCTCCAGATTTGATACTTGTATCTTTTTCAAAACAATAGTTTTCTGCTATAACAAGTTGTAAAGTGTGGATGCAATCCTTACATTGTCTGGCATTATGAAGATGATAATAACACAACAGTTTTAGAAAATAAGCATAAACTATGGAGGGAATTAAACAATTTCGATTTTCCACTTCCATTTGTAGTTCATTTGGTATTAACCAAGAGTTTCTTCCAAATCTCATTAAATCTACTAGTTACATTGCCTTATTTAAATATTCATACATAAGTTATGGAAAATAAATGAGGCGGTTTTCTTAATTAAAGTTCTGGAATATTAAAAAAAACAAGAACCAAATAAAGTAACTTTGCAAAAAAAAAAAAAACTGAATAAAAAGAATTTTTTAAAAACACAAGAAATAAATGGTAGGGGGTCTCATAAAACTCATCATAGATATCAGGATTAAACTTTGTATATACGTCAGACGCCCGTTTCGTATTATAAATACTCATCAGTGACGCTCAATTCAAAATAAGTTAAAAAATCCAAATAACCTACGAAACATTAAGGACCGACCAAAATTCCTAACAGTTTTGCCAGATACAGCTAAGATAATCTATTCCTGAGGTAGAAAAACCTTAGTATTATTTCAAATATTTGAACAGTTAATTTATAAATACAATCATATCAATGATAGATCATGTCAGCACAAAAGTGCTACTACTATTGGTATGTATACACAATTAAAAATATTTTGTTCGCACAACAAAGCCCGCTCATAGAAAATAAGTGTGCCGTTTTTACTAAAATGATATAGTTTCCTACACTATTTATAGTGAAGTTATCCTTCTTTCACCCAGCTTTTTCTTTCATAATTTTGTTAATTTATACGTTTGTTCTTTTAATTTCTATTATTCATATTTCAACTGTTTTCATGCAGATGAGATGAATATTTGATCATTTATAGGTGAATTATTTGTTCCACACAATATTCAGTCATCATGTATTATATATTATTTTTAGGTAATTAAGTATACATATATATATTTATATTGGTTAAGTTAAAAATACATATTTTATATTTATATTAAATATATTGCTTAAAAATAAAAACGAAAGTAGATTTAAAACGGTTAACGGAAATACCCATCTGAAAAGGTCAAACAAAATATCAGCTAATTATTTTCGTGAGGTATTTAAGAATATAAAACATGTTAAACGTTTATTAGTCATCATGTTTTATCGTGTTTCTATTTCATAGACATCAAAATGGAAAATTACTTTACAAGAATGTGCACATTAAACTTTACTTTTAATACAAAAGTTTAACCGTTGAAACAAAAAAAAAAGAAATATCAAGAACATTCAACATTAGAGAAAAAAAGTAATTAATGGCCATTCTAATTTTACTTAAATTCACGTTTTGAATAGTTTTCGTTATAGGTTACAATTCGGCTTAAATAAACAAAGACGGGGGGGGGGGGGGGGGTCAAAAATGAATTTACCATAGGGACTCCCGTTGAGGTTGAAGCTGTGCAATTTTCTCTGGCTATCAGAGGAATTACCACAATGCGTTTGGAAACCTGATAATCTGATACCTTGTTTTTTGCGTTGTTTTAGAAGGCTTATTTATTGTGTGGAGTATTCAGTTTGTTTACATTATTTCATACCAGAGAACAACCTGTTTCAGAATAAAAAAAGAGGGTTGTGCTCTTGAAATACTCCTACATAGACTATATACTCTCTATAGTTATGGTTGGCGGTGTGTTATTTTCAGAGATCAAATTTATAACATTCATGTATCAATGTGGATGGATCACATCATGCACATCGAACTACAAACATTGCATACTAATGAGGTGAAAAAATCACTGAATTCCAAATTGTTATTTTTTGCAAACTGTACGACTGTTCTTGATGTTAATAGACTAAATTTTTCTAACAATATATATAGTGCAATACGCCAGATAATTTTCTGTGACCAATCCTCACTAAAATACTTATATACATACTACACATGTCATTGAGGTGTGCACAATCTGCACATATTTTTCCGCTGAATTGTGCTACAAATAGTAACAAACATCAATATAAACAGTATAATTCTTGTCTTTGTACTCTGCTACAGAATATTCATCATGACGCTGTTTCTGGATGGCTAATGTTAGCTTCGTTGTTTTATAATACAAATCAATTTAATAAAGCGTTACCCATCATCGTGTATACTTTATCGAAATGTACTCCCGAAAAAATATACAACTTCATGGATCTCTCGGATATTCATTTCCAATTGCTCTTACTGAAATCATTCCGGGAGAGAAGTCCAGTTCGATTATGGAAAATATTGCTTCTGGATTGTATGAAATTTGACAGAAGTTCTTGATTATTACCAAATGAATTACAAATGGAAATAGAAAATGGAGATTATTCAGTTTCTGCTATAGTTTATGCTTGTTTTCTAAAATGTTTGTGTAATTATCATCTAAATAATGTCAGACAGTATCAGCATTGCCTCTACAATTTACAATTCATTATAAGTGAAAATCATTGTTTTTAAAAAAAATGCTTATTTTCAAGCTATAGCCTACATCATTTTGGTATTATTTTACAGATGTCAGGAGACAAGTACGAAACCAGTCACGTATTCATGCAGTCAGTTAAAATATATCCTGATTGCGAATTAAATACATCTTATAAGAGACTTTCGTTAATGAGCTCATTGTAATATTATTTTTTTTAAATTCTATATTTTATTTCATTTTAAAATTTTATGTGATATTTAATAGCATACCAATAGGACTTATAACTTGATATTCGATAAGATATATATAAATATATATAGCTATGTTCGTTTTAAATTTTTTTTTTTTTTTAATAATTATTCAGTTTATTGCACTATTGGTTGTTAACAAATACCCTAAAAGGTACAACTATCCCAGATAGGTTTATCCCTGTGTGTGAATTATCAAATGAACCAGTGGATTCACAAGATAAACTTATTATAAGTTTCAAAAGTGGTTAATAAATTATTACAATCTGTATAGTTTACAAAATCCGCAATAAAATCAAAGCAATAAAATCCGGAAAACATACGTTCTCTCTGTTTACGTTTTTCTACTTATTTTAATTGTGTATCACGTGGTAGAGATGTTTATTATGCATCTCGAACACGTGTATTTTATTCATTCTTGTATGTTGGAATATTCGTAACTTATTTGGTAAGTTTAAAATTTAATGAAATAACTGTTTTGTTTCTTTAACGATAACTTGAATGCGCTATAGAATACTAAAAAAAACTTGATGCATTAGCCTATTATGAGTATCAAACATTGATGACATTCTGATGGTAATTTAACATGGTATGGTATGGATAAAGAATGAGATATTTGTTGATACTTTGTATAAAGAATTGACAATCGTTTCGTGTAAACAGAGAAACAGTATACATAAAACATAAATGAAAAACATGATATTGCTCTGCTAGTACATGGAGTATATTGTCTTTACTTTCACATAAACAGACACACACACACCTGTACCTACACACAAACTTGGTCACAAAACTAGCACACACACACACACTCTCTGTCACACAACTACAAAATCATAATTACTTGTACGCCTCACCTATTGACTTACATTGTGGTGAATTATATATATTTAAAAGTTTCTTTCAAAAATTTACTACATTTTCTTTCTAAGAGTATACTATTTTCATACCATTCTAAGAATTCTAATTTAAAAACCCTGTATACATCTATGTACTTGTGTTTTAACTCTGATGCATAGTTGCTTTTGTAAACAGCAAATAAAACAATTGTTAACAACACATTAATATCAAAATATGAACTGTCATGAATTTTGTATCCAAGTATTAAATTTTGCATTGATAAAATATGTGTACCTATTTTTATTTTATTTAGTAATAACCCAACTTTACTCCAAAATTCTTGTAAAAATTCACACTCTTTAAAAAAATGATTATAATTGTCTACTTGGTGACATATATGACATTGTTTATCTTTCATTATTTTCCATTGATAAAGCAGTTGCTTACATGGTAATATATAATTGATCAATTTCCAGCTAAACATTTTTAGTTTATTATCAATTAACTGGTGAAATTTAAAGTTTAATATATCATGTATATCATGTAATTGATTTGAGGAATTTAGTTTGAATAATTTTTTCCATTTTATGAAACCAATAGGTGTGTCACATTCTATACCTTTGTTATAGTTATATATATCTTTAGCTTTTAATTGTTTAATACAAATTGATTTAGCTTTATTTTTTGTTTCTAAGTAAAGATTTCTGTCTATTTTGACTTTAGTTGCAATTGATTGATTGAGTTTCCATTCCTTTTTGATTGCAGATTTAAGTTTAGAAAGTTCTGCTATCCAGTTTGATTTTTCTTTCAATTTATTTAAGATTACGTTTTGGGAGATATTACCTTGTTTATCTATGATATCATTAATAAAAAGAATGTCACTTTCTATCCAGTTTGTAAAACAAGACTTTTACCATTTAATTTAATTCAGTTTAACAAGTGCTGTTTACAGGACTGATTAATTGTTACAAGGGCGGGGAATCCGATTCCTGTTTTTTTTCTTCGGTTTTCCGATAATTCCCTATGAAAACTTGGCAATATGATTTTTATATTTTATTTTTTCTGCTTTGATCTTATTTAGACCGATTACAAGTATGCACAGTTGTGGATTATTTCCAACGCTTTGTTTAAATCCACCCGAAATGTATCCGTAAATCATAATATGTATTTGCTATAAAATCATCATATTGCATGTATGTGATTGCCTCTCTATGGAGAATGCCAGAAATAAATCAGTTCAATTTTATTATATATACTGCTAATTTTATTTAACATTAATTTTATGATTGATGCTTGATCTCATGATATACTGCATCAAATGTGTATCATAGCGAAGGATGACTACATCAGACAGACTGGGTACTAATCAATTAATATAATACACATTTAAGCTTTGAGAACTTTATCAAAGTCGTGCTTAAGTAAAGACAATGAGACAGTAGACTTCTAGCAAAGTGGTGCTTAAGTATTATCAAGAAGACAGTAGACCTCAAGCTTGAATGGCGCTAAATACAAAGTGTAGTCAATAAGACAGTAAACTTCTAGAACGTGTTTTTAGTATAGTCAATGAGACAATAGACGTCTAGCAAAGTGGTGCTTAAGTATAGTCAATGAAACAATATACTTCTAGCACAATAATGCTTTAGTGTGGTCAATGCGAAAGTAAACTTCTAGCCTAGTGGTCCTTATTTGTAGTCATTGAGACAGTTGACTTGTAGCAAAATGGTGTTGAATTATAGTCAATGAGACAATAGACTTCTAGCAAAATGTTGCTTATGTGTAATCAATGAGATAGTAGACTTCTTTCAAAGTGTTGTAAAGTGTAGTCAAAGAGACAGTAGGCTTTAAGTAAAATGCGGCGTAAGTGTAGTCAATGAGACAGTAAATATCCAGAAATATAATATTAAATTTTTTTGCTATATAGACATAATTCAAGTGGGCACAATTTTGGATACCTATTTTATTTCAAAGTTTTTTTTTAATCAATCCGAAGTGTACTCGTACATTATTATATTTAATTGCCGTACATATATACATATATTGCATGTCTGTGAATGCCTCTCTAGGGAGAATTTCAGTAATAAATCAGTTCATTTATATAATACTAGTTTATCCTGCTAAATTTATTTCACATTACTTTTAATATTGATGCTTGATCCCGTGACAACGAGGCAGTAGACTTCTAGCTAAATGGTACTTACGTATAGTCAATAAGACAGTAGACCTCAAGTTTAAATGGCGTTAAAGTGTAGTCAATAACACAGTAAACTTGTATCAAAATTGTGTTTTAGTTTAATCAATGACACAGCAGACTTCTTTCAAAAAGTACTTAAGTGCAGTCAATGAGACAGTAGACTTCTATAATGGATCTCATCTGTAGTCAAATAAGACCGTTGAATTTGAGTAATCGTTCTTAATTTTAGTCAATGAGACAGTAGACTTCTAGCAAAAAAGTGCTTAGATATATTGAATGAGACAATAGACTTCTAGCAAAATGGTGCTTAAGTGTAATCAATGAGACAATAGTCTGTCTTCAAGCAGAATGATGCTGAGATATAGTCAATGAGACAGTAGACTTCTAGAAATATGAAAGATTGAATGTCCTAGCACTACCTTGTGTGAAACATTTCGAAGGATTGATTATGGTTTATTACTGTTGATTCATTTATTGTCGTGGTTATTAATTTTCGTGGATGAAGGAAAACTTCCATGCTCGTGGGCATTCAATTTCTTGGGTTTGTCGAAGTCTTTATACAATTCTTTAGAAAATTTGAACATTACATTTCGTGGTTCAACTAAACCCATGAAATTCACGAAAATTGGTATCCAACGAATAATAAGGAATCCACAGTATATCTTTCCAGGGTTGCAAATATTCTTCTATCTTTTGTCAACTAGACTTGAAAGATGTGTATTGTGACAAATTCCATAGTTTTGTGGTAATTTTAGCAGCAACCAAATGTGCTTTAAAAATGCATGTTTCTAATATGCTTTTAGAAGGGATATAATTACGATACTGTTGTCAAGTCATTTAAGATTGCATATTTTGGCGTTAATATTGAGTCACTGATAAGGTCTTTGCGTCGGAACTAAAGACATTTATTCTAAAAACAGTTGTTGGCATGACACGGATTTTGTTCTTCTCATATATGTTATGATGGTATGATACTAAACCCCTAACGGGAAGGATTGTGCCTGATGTTCATATGATGAAATCATAATCTTTCAGTCAGTTTAATTGAAGTCTGGAGCTGGCATGTCAGTTAACTGCTAGTAGTCTGTTGTTATTTATGTATAATGGTCATTTTGTTTATTTTCTTTAGTTACATCTTCTGACATCAGACTCGGACTTCTCTTGAACTGAATTTTAATGTGCGTATTGTTATGCGTTTATTTTTCTACATTGGTTAGAGGTATAGGGGGAGGGTTGAGATCTCACAAACATGTTTAACCCCGCCGCATTTTTGCGCCTGTCCCAAGTCAGGAGCCTCTGGCCTTTGTTAGTCTTGTATTATTTTTATATTAGTTTCTTGTGTACAATTTGGAAATTAGTATGGCGTTCATTATCACTGAACTAGTATATATTTGTTTAGGGGCCAGCTGAAGGACGCCTCCGGGTGCGGGAATTTCTCGCTACATTGAAGACCTGTTGGTGACCTTCTGCTGTTGCTTTTTATTGTTGTCTCTTTGACACATTCCTCATTTCCATTCTCAATTTTATTTTGATGACTTCAAATAGTTATCAAAGGTACTAGGATTATAATTTTATACGCCAGACGCACGTTTCGTCTACATAAGACTCATCAGTGACGCTCAGATCAATATGTTTATAAAGCCAAACAATTAAAAAGTTGAAAAGCATTGAGGACTCAAAATTCCAAACAGTTGTGCTAATTACGGTTAAGGTTATCTATACCTGGGATAAGGAAATCCTTATTTTTTTCGACAAATTCATAGTTTTGTGACAGGAAAATTATAAAAATGACCATATAATTGATATTCATGTTGACACCGAAGTTCTGACTACTGGGTTGTTAATACCCTCGGGGACAATACGTCCACCAGCAGTGGTATCGACCTAGTGATGTAAATAGTTATCAAATGTAGCAGAAATATAATTTAATACGCCAGACGCGCGTTTCGTTCACATAAGACTCACCAGTGACGCTCAGATCAATAAGGTTATAAAGGGTGCTTCAGTGTAGACAATGAGACAGTACACTTCTAGAAATAGAGTGATTAAGTGTAGTGAATAAGACAGTAGACTACTCGCAATGTGGCGCTTGAATGTAGTCATTGAGACAGTAAACTTCTAGCAATATGGTGCTTGAGAGTAGTCATTGAGACGGTAGACTTCTGGAAACATGTTGCTGAAATGTAGTCAATTAGACAGTAGACTTCTGACAAAATGGTGCTTTAGTGTTATCACCAAGACAGTAAACCTTTTTGCAATTGGATTTTTAAGTATTGTCGATGAGACAGTAGACTTCTATAAATATGGTGCTGAGGTGTAGTCAATAAAACAATAGACTTCTAGCAAATTTTTGCTAAAATATAGTCAATAAGAAAGTAGACTTCTAGCAGTATTGTGCCTAAGTGTAGTCAATGATACAGTAGACTTCTAAGAATATGGTACTTAAATGTAGTCAATGAGAAAGTAGACTTCTGGCAATATGGTGCTTAAGTGTTGTCAATTTGTAAGTAGACTTTTAGCAATATGGTGGATTTGCACATTTGTATTCTATTTATTCAGTCGAATAATTATTTGGATTACCTTTGGAACTTACACTGTTATACATGAATGTATCCATTTTCCTACTCATTTAATAGTCTTTTAAATACTTATGTACGGACATCGCTTAAGGAGGCTCGAATGTCTTCCTCCATCTTGGATTTTAAAGTAGCAGATAACGTTGGTGTATATCTTTCATGAAATGTGTAATTTTTAAGTGTAAGACTGTTGATGTAAATAAAGAAAATTGTGTGTTTTATCATCTTTATTTGTGTTTGATTATATTTTTTTCCAACCTTGACAAATAAGGGGAGATCACTTAGATAAAGTATTTTTTATAATAGAAAGTGTTTTGAATTTTCCTATTTCAATCTGTAGCAAGAAAACAAGTTCGGTGACCCCATTTTTCTTTTTCTTAGCTAAAAGCATGTTCAAAGAGCTATCTCCCCACATTTGTCTTAAAATCGATCATGCAGTTTTCTTTTCATCACACAAATTTTGATTTTTTTTGCACAATCTATAAAAATTCTGACAACCTTTTGACTGGCGTAAATATGAAATTTCAATCCTGGTATCTATGATGAGTTATTTTCAACCACTGGGTCGATGCCACGGCTGATGGGGATTTATTTTCCCGATGGTATCACCAGCCCAGTAGTCAGCACGTCTGTGTTGACTTGAGTTATCATTGATATGTTCATAATTATAAGTTAACTAAATTTTGGATTTTTGAACTACGAAGGCTTTTCTACCTCAGGAATAGATTACCTCAACTGTATTTTGCAAAACTGTTAGGAATTTTTGGTCCTCAATGCTCTTCAACTTCGTACTTTTAGGTGTAATACCACCAAATCATGGTACGTCACATCCGGTTGCATACGAAAGTAGGTCAAAAAAAATATTCCCTTGAATTTGACCATTGTAGGTAATTAATCCTACATTTTATTGCAGTAAAACTATTTCTGTGTGATAAACATATGTCTTGGGTATTTCAAAACACCATTATTTTTTATTTGTGATTTCTATAGAAAATTTTGTAATCTTGAGGTTACATGGTGACTAAACCTTGTACACAGATAGAATAAGGGGAGACATTTGATTGGTTAACTTCCAATGATGGTTATTTTCTTATATTCAATGAAATGTTTTGTGAAACTTTTTCTAAAGAACTAGACAGGATAAAACTTTACTCATGCCAAGTATTTCTTTATTTGAAACAAAGATAAATTCTGCACAATTTTTTGAAAAGTGCAAATTTAACAAAGACTAATAGGGGAAATCAATTTTGGTATTACACCTAATATGGGAAGCTGTACATGAACCTATGGCCTTGTGAGTAATCTCATGTGTTAAAATTTCTTGCTATTAAAGTGAAATAATACAAAAAATTAAATATTCTGAGTTGATTGAGTCTCCAAAACACATTTTATGAGAAAATTGTCTTAATATAGGACTGTACCATGAATATTCAGTTGACAGAACAAGCCATACTAAGTGCATATATTTATATTTTTTGGAGGGGGATGGGCTTTTTCTCCTTATTTCTTATATTTTGCTATGATATAACATTTTCTTAGGTAATACTTAAATAAATATATAGTTATAAGTAGATGAAATTATTTTGAATGTTGTAACAACAAGTTATTCACTTAAAGAAAAGCTTTTTATGTCCCTCTTTAGAACGCGGCATAAATTTAATTTTTACATAAGGACTTATTGAAACCTCTTTGGAGACAGTAAACTTTAAGATGGATTGTTCATTCTGCTAAAATGCTCCAATTACTCATTTCTAATAACATTTCTACCATAAATTATGAGTGAAAGTTACCCCAATATTTTTATTTATTAGCCTGAAAAGTTGAAATTTTGAGGAAATGAGAGGTATAAATGGACCCCAAAAGACCTTATAAAGAAGACAAAGAGGTTTATTAGTGGTATTTTATCTTCCTAAAATCATGTTGTGTATCCTTTTCAACTGTTTGTAGGCAGAAAAGATAGATATTTGATCATTTATTGGTCCACCCTCTATTCTATCTTGATGCGGCTTGGTTTGGATTTGTCGCAGAAATTTTGCTTGAATCGCTGTAGATGTCGTCTTTCAATATACTAGATTTTTCTCAAACTATTGAACTGATTATGACAAAACTTGACAGAAATGCTTGAAATGACCAGTATTACAAAGGGAAAAAGTCACATTCAGTTTATTGAACAAAAAGGTCTTTTTTAGGTGTAATACCACCAAATCATGGTACGTCACATCCGGTTGCATACGAAAGTAGGTTTAAAAAAAATATTCCCTTGAATTTGACCATTGTAGGTAAATAATCCTACCTTTTATTGCAGTAAAACTATTTCTGTGTCATAAACATGTCTCTTGGGTATTTCAAAACACCATTATTTTTTATTTGTGATTTCTATAGAAAATTTTGTAATCTTGAGGTTACATGGTGACTAAACCTTGTACACAGATAGAATAAGGGGAGAAATTTGATTGGTTAACTTCCAATGATGGTTATTTTCTTATATGCAATGAAATGTTATGTGAAACTTTTTCTGGACAGGATAAAACTTTACTCATGCCAAGTATTTCTTTATTTGAAACAAAGATAAATTCTGCACAATGTTTTGAAAAGTGCAAATTTAACAAAGACTAATAGGGGAAAATCAATGGTGGTATTACACCTTTAAAAAAAAATTGATTCGAGCGTCGCTGATGAGTCTTTTGTAGAAGAAACGCTCGTCTGGCGTAAATATGAATTTCAATCCTGTTATCTATGATGAGTTTATTCACAGCCTGTAACTTAAAAAAAAATTCCGGTGACCAATACTTTTTATTATATTTTTGAAAAAAAGCATGATGTAAACTTCCTTTTGACGAACTATTAAAAATATTCTATCAATTTTAATAAAGTCGCCACAGCCAACTTAAGATACACTTATTATGGAGAGGTGCATATGGTGCAATATTAAATGTGTACCGTTTATTTATAAATTGAATTGAAATGTATCAAACTTTCACTATCCCAAACAATCCATATCAATTTACTTGTATGTGACAAGGAGTAGCTTGACTATTTATGAATTTTCACATTTTTTTCTCCTTGATAAATATGTATTAGCAAGTCTTTTACAGCAAACGAGACAGACGATTTACGAACTAATGAGTTTGTCTCATTGATGCACTCTATTCCTATGAAAAACGAATACATATCATTAAGGTATATAACCAATAATTCCCGAGAAAGAACAACACAAGAAAGTAGTTAATATTGTAAACAAAACAGTTTCTGCGTATAGCTGTACATTTATAAGCGCAAAAATTTGGAGCTTTTCACTGATTTTCCTGTTTAAAAAAAGTTGTTTAATTGTTTATGAAGTTTTATCCACATCTTTTTTCAATTATATAGCTAACACTGTGAAAAATATAAAATATAAAAAATCATGTTACGTGTGGACATTTCAGTGACGCACATTTGGAAAGAACTTCACAGAAGACTTATTATTAAGCTCAGCCACGCCTTCAGTAAAATATTCTGCATGTATGTCAACGCATTAGTCATTTAGTAAGAAGAATCAGATGTTTACCAACTATTTCCTGAAGATAAAACATTCACAGAGTGTCACCTTCCAGCCACTGTAGCAACTATTTCATTCAGGAATCATAATGATTGATGTTGCACGACTTGTTCTGCAGAAAGCACATGTAACAACAACAGAAGCAGAATTGGAGACAAACAACCTGAAGTTGCATATGGAAAATGTCATATCAATAAAACAACTTTGTACTAGACCGCTTTGTTGCGTCTGGATTTTAGTTCAAACCGACTTTAAGTTTTTGTCCTTAACGCCCAATCCTTTGTAGAAAAAAAAATCCCCCCAGGAATAGAATCAATTACATGAGAAAAGCATTTTTTTCATAAATCATGTTTAACACAGAATATCTAATATTGGAACTTTACATATATGTCTGTTTGTTCCCTTTGTATGTTTAAAACTGAAAATGACATGAAGGGTAATACAAAATTAGACAAGAAAACTCCCGCATAGATAGGTCCTTGAACATTGGTATAGAACTGCATAGCTGCTACGAATTAATTTATGTAAATGAGTCAATGTTGATTTTAACAGTCGGTAACATTGACGAATTGTCCCTTTATTTATGTTTAAAAATTATGCATTTTAACAAACAAATATGATTGATTCATATGATTCCATGAACTTAAACATACATATAAAACAAACTCCTATTCCGTTCTTGTTATCGCTTTTTTATTACTTTGAACAGACAACACATGTTAGTGGATAATTTTCTTTGTACGGTGGACATTTCAAAGATCCACATTAGGTTAGAACATCATAGAAAAGTTTACCATAACGTTCATCCACAACCCAATAATATACTCTGGGTTTATGTTAACGCACACAAACGCCGAGCCAGATGCCTCACTATAACCTCCTTCCGCCAGATATCCATGGTATTCCTCCTTCCAGCCACTATGACATGTGTTTTTCCCAGGAATGATTATGACAGACGTAGCTTGAGTTGTTCTACATAGCGCACATGGAACATCTTCGTTGTCACTATCAGAAGCAAAAAGAGAAGTTAGTATCGAATTCTCCACCATACATGTGAGCACTACCTGACCCACTAGTCTTTACATAGTTTGGATCTGGTGGTAAACATACATATTCAGCAGCAGAGCCTGGTTCCCCATAGTAACCACCACCGGCATAGTCTGTGAAAATATGACATGTATATGATAATACGTTTACAACATGTACATGTAGAAAAAATCAATCCTAAGTTAATTTGCACCTTTTCCTATAGGCGAAAATAGCAATAGGATGACAAATAAATAGAAGAAAAGGTAATCAATATTCAAATGAGTATGATCTTAGTTAATCACGAAATCTTAAATCCCGCAATACAATGCAATATGTGAAATAAACTGTTCTCACAGAGATATGTCTCGCCTTTATGTTATTTTGATTATGCAAATGTTGAAATCAAAATAGCAATACTTTAACATCTTACACAAGTTATTCAAATATTCAAAGTAAATGAACCATGACTGAGTTACATCATCATGCTAAACAATCGCCATGTAAATGAGATGTGCCAATGCTAATACAACTGCATACCAAACAAATACCATTGACTTATAAGTAGTTCCCAAATCAAAATACAAAAATAAACTTGTAAACTATGTAAAAGTTTCAAAGTCAATGAAGCACGAAGAGGGGGTGGGGCTATATAATCTCCATCGAAACAATACTTGCAAATGCCTAAAACAGTGGTTATTTACAGGGTATTTCTAAACTGTCAACGAATATGGTTTCGGAACACGTAAATCAAGCGTCTCTCACACTTGACTTAACTATAAAATGAATTCAACATATTTGAAAAGATCGAGTGTTTTTTTTTTTGGGGTGTACGTTTTAAAGTTTAGGTGCTTCAAATTCAGACTCACTATTGACGCTCGATTGGACATTTTAACAGGCGAAACAAAGGACAAAATACAAGAGCATTTAGAACTAAAAAAATAATAAAAGTGTTGCCAAAACAGCAAAGGAAATCTATTCTTGACGTAGAAAAGCCTTTGTATTTCAATATATCAAAGTTTTGTAAACAGTTAGTTTATGATTATGACCATATCTATAACATGTATAACAATGCATGTCAACACCGAAGTGCTGACTAATAGGCTAGTGATACCCTCAGGGAATAAAAAATCCAACAGCAGTAGTATCAACCCAGTGGTTGTAAACAAAAACTCATCATATATACATGTACCAAGATTTGTTAAACAATATTCCGAGTAATTAATGGACATTCTCACAAATGAGGATAAATAGCATGAGAATACTTGTACGCAAGGAATGTTAATGATCAATGATTTTACATGTTTGATAAACTACTCACATTAATAAACAAATTCATGGTTGACCGTGAGTTAAAGAAACAATTTACTTAAAATTCTTAAAGTAAAAGAGCATAGATACCAACATCCATTGAAAATTCAAAAACAGATTCACAAGGCATGCTATTGGTGCTATCTTTACCTTTAAATCATTCTTTCCATATATATATTTTATGAGAGGAGACACTTTGTCGGGTTTTGATGCTTTTATATCTAGCTTTTGGTTTGGCTTTTTACTAGTCTACCATTCGAGCAGATTAAGAAGTAAACGAAACGCGTGTCTGTCTTAAAAAAATAAAAAAAAAACTTTGACGAGGTTATGCATGTTGTATATTTTGTGATTGTAATGGACAACAAAATTGATACATTTAATCAAATAAATTTCTTTACCTGAGTAGACTAATTCCGTACCATTATTTGGGCACTACTTTCTTCCCCATCTGATATACGTTGCTCCAAACTCTAAAATCGACATGAAAATGTTGATTGTTGATTGAGGTGATGAGTATACATTTCTTACAAGTTTCCAATAAGTTTCTAGTTCATTTATATCGCAATAGTTATCAAAAGTACCAGGATTATAATTTTATACGCCAGACGCGCGTTTCGTCTACATAAGACTCATCAGTGACGCTCAGATCAAAATAGTTAAAATGCCAAAACAAATACAAAGTTGAGGAGCATTGAGGACCCAAAATTCCAAAAAGTTGTGCCAAATACGGCTAAGGTAATCTACTCCTGGGGTAAGAAAATCAAACTTCACCTATGAGCATGTTGTATGACAGATAGTCGTAGAATAATTCAGTTGCACAAATTGTGTTTGAAGTTCAAATTAGTTAACGGTTAACAGTTTTTACATGCATAGCTAACACTGGCCGTGAGGAATCAAGTTAGAAAAGTATATATTAAGTATGATGACAGTGAAAAAGTGTACAACATATCTTTTCAAGGGCGCTTATGTATGTTTATGATTCTTTACCATATATGTTTTCCTGAACTTAAATTGCCTTTCAGCTTATTAACATAATGTGTCTTTGTATTAATGTGATTTTTATTATTCATAAACGTAAGCACAGATAAAAGAGATAATGAAACACAACTACTGTATTTTGTCTCGAACGTTTCATCAAATAGATCTTGTCATGTATTCTTAAAATATGCCTTGAAGCAAAATTGACAAAAGACTCTTACTTTGGATACTGATAATTGTTCCTTGTAACTGCTTAACTGTCTGTTCGTGTTGTTTGATCAAAACCTGTTGTTGGTGGATTAATGTCTGATGTTTTTGGATTGATGTATTTTGTTGTTGGATCGACATCTAGTGTTGTTGAATTGAAGACTGTTGTTCCTGAATGGATTTCTCCTGCTGCTGATTTGTTGCTGCCTGTTGTTTGTTTTCGGTAGTTAGCTGTCTGACTGTGCCATTCAGTTTCGCCGCAATATTTTCCACGTGGTTCAGTCGATTAACCAATACATCTGGATCATTTAGCAATAGCCGCTTCTCTTCTGTTGTGACCAGTGTGACCCTAAAACAAAGAAAATATATTAACCATACAATCATATTTGAATGACTAATGCTATCCATGAAGAAATCATATAAGTTGACACAAATTATTTCTTATCATTTATAAGTTAGAAAAGGTCACAAAGGGTCTGACATTGTTTACAAGCACATGATAACCTGGACGTTGGAAAATTACGATGTGTATATGACAAATCTTAAAACAGTATAAATTTGGTTTGATCTCCACGTGTTTGTTCCAGACGTTGCGTAAACTAATGTTATTTCAATATCACCTTACATTTCCATACACATTTTAAATGAAATCACGCAAAGAAAAACTTAACTGAAAAGCTTTCCAAATAGATGACGTTAATTTTTACATTTTCAAAGGAACAACAGCCCAACCATATCCTTAGCAAATTTCTTTCTCATCACTATTTCAACTGCGTATATATACATATTGATTTTTGCGAAAAAATCGTGCACATTACAGTCTACCACAAAGAACAAAAAATATGAAACCCTGAGACAAAACTACTTACGTTCTGTTTTCTTGGTTTTTTTTTTAATCTACATCACTTCTAGTAAACATGATATCCGTCCTTTTTTCTAATGTGATTTCCCAAAAAAGATTTTATATGTATAAAAAATTTAAATAGACATGATAGATGTTTCAATTTACCATAAACTTTACATTTAAGAGAAAAGTTGAGTCCAGAAAAAATGGACTATTTTTGTTCAATCCGCGTTTTGACATACACCGTAATTTAGAGTTGTAATACAAAACTGGTTTATGTCCTTACATATTTTATTTCAATTTTTTAGCTGCATTCAGGTTCCTTAATAAAAAAAAGTTGCAAATTGTGATGCTGTATTAGTCAGTATTGTTCGAACATTGCCACAGAAAAAATACCCTCCCAAACTGCATTCCTAATTTTGATACCAAATATAAACCAATAAGAATGACAATAATGTCACCGGTGAGATATATAGTGGTATAACATTGAGAAGGGAATTGGGGAATGTATACATACATTAGAATGTGCAGAGTTGCTTATGAAAACGGCATGCATTAGGTCGATATAGTTAATTTGGTTTTACCATTTTTAAACTAACTACTAGTAATGCCAGATTTTATAGAGTGAACTTGTTTTTTAACATAGAAAGGGAATTACCTAAACATGTTTAAAACTATGTATATTCGTGTGTGTACTGTTATGTCTCACTAAAAAGTGTCTATGCTTTGTTGACAAAAAAATAATAAAGGTTTATCATACAGTACAGAAAAAAATTTGATTTGAATAAATAATGCATACCAGTAAATACTTCCTTAATTTATGAAGCAGTACATAGTCTTTTCACAAAGGAATAATTGTTGCTCCCAATAAATAGTTCATATCAAGTAAAAAGTGTTTATTTGTTGTTGTTTTTTAACAATTAATTGACTATTTACCCTTTTACAGATATTTTATCAAACATGCGTCTATAACTTTATTAAGGAAATATATACAAAGCTGTATAATAATGTATATTTCTGTTGTTTGAAACGAAGTTTGTTATATAGATACCACTACCTTCATGGACACACTAAGACTACTATCTTTCTCCCCCTGCTTTTGTAATATTTGAATTTCAAAATATGAACAACATTTTTATTTTCCAAATATCTTCTCGAATGTTGAATTGATTGATTTTTGGTTACTTTCATTTGTCTTTGTTCTATTATTAAGGTCTTTCCTTTTACAAAAGGGAAAGACCTTACTGTATTTCTTCTGTATATTATTATTCTTTTTCCACCAAACTTTGACGAAGTTAGCAGCCTAAACCGTAAGACGTGTCGCTTTCATGTTCACACTTTGTATCGGTGTCATGAATACCTATCTGGAACTCACCCTGTAAGTCGAAATATTTTGTCGGTTCGGAGTAATCCCTCCGAAACCAAAAAACCTTGTTATCGTTCCAACACCATAACCGTAATAGGTAGACAAAAAACGAAGGGTGAAATTTGTTCAGGACCACACCCCGGTTCTTCGTTAAAATCGAAAAGATTCAACGACTCATTGGTAGGGTTATGCCCCTATGAAAATTAACCGGTGTCGGTGGACCACCAAAACTCAGAAACCGTAAGTGGTAGAGACCTAGGATCTTCACCATTCATCAACAATTCATGTGACTTTGAAAAATATTTCAAGGTCAAATGTGTATGTTGACCTTGACCTTTGACCTAACACCTTGTTCTCAGAACAACTCAGAAACCATTTTACTTACAGAAGTTTTATATAGTGGAAAATGTTTGGGTCATTACGGCGCAACTTTGTTACATTTTGACCGAAGAGATTTGACCTTTTTTTAAGGGGCATAAAGCCTGTTTTAGGTTTCTTAAAAGACAAAATCAGCTTTTACTTTATAACCAAAGGTCCTAGACCCATGGGGTCTTCAGCAATGACAATGACCTTGACAAAGGTCAAAAGGTCAAAGGTCAAGGGCATGTCCTATATAGCGAATTATGTGTTTTTGACCTTATTTAAAGGATTTTCAGTGTGTTTTAAACCTTTCCAATACATTCTACGTCTATTGGAACATGTATTTTACATTACAAAAGGAAAGACCTCTCAATTGTTCAAGAACAATTGACAGTTTAATTAATATCACTTTTACTGTTGGATTGTTTTATGTGATATCCATTTAACGTGGCTCGGTACTTAAACATGCCGTCAATGTGTTTGTATTATCTTTCATTTTTTGCTGGTGTGTTTTGTATATGCGACTTTTCTTTGGTTCTTATAACGTGACTCTGTACTTTAAAAGATCCCGTCAGTATGAAATTGTTCTATTATATGTCATATGTTATATTTCTATTATGAATTAAAAAAAAACGTTGAACCACAAACGTCAAAATTATTCAATCGCGTAGTGGAATGAACTATTTGTGGATTCTTATAAATTCTATATAACTTTTGGACTATTTTAAATCTCGGTCTATTTCTTAAATTAATTCTTACATACTTTTGTTTTTTAACCCTGTATGCTAACATTGCCCATGTGAAATTTTAAAATTGTTTGTATATACATTGAACGACAAATATATGTGACGTATAAAATTTTCTGACGTCAGACACGTGAATCAATTAATGTGTTTGTAGATAGATGGTTTTATGTTCTGTTAAATTGTTCCTTTTTAAATTGTTACACGATGATGACTGCTGTACCCATATTTTGACTAGTTTGTTTATTATGTCTGTTTAGTTCACGCATCATTGTAAATATAACGGAATTTGACGAGACTCTCATCAAAGTGAGAGGCTTAGCGCTCAAAAACCAGGTTTAATCCACCATTTTCTACATTTGAAAATGCCTGTACCAAGTCAGGAATATGACAGTTCTTGTCCATTCGTTTTTGATGTGTTTTGTCATTTGATTTTGCCATGTGATTATGGACTTTCCAATTAGATTTTCCTCTGAGTTCAGTATTTTAGTGATTTTACTTTTTACTAAACGTTCAATGGTAAATATTTCACGACCGTTCAGGGCGACTGGAATATTAAAAAGAAAATACACACAAATAACTTGACCATAAATATGATTAGAAAAAGGATTATTTTTTTAGAGCAAAATGCAGGAAATAAATGTGTACAAAAATTAAAACAAAGTTTTTGAACCACGAAACTGCGACCCGTCCTTTACTAACATGACACAGATTTACGACAACGTTTATCATGTTTTTATAGTGGAGTTATAAATCTTTCACCTAGTTAGCTCAAATGATTTAGTTATCTTCACATGTGATATTTATGAATAAGAATAATTTTGTCCTTTTAAATTTCTCTTGCTTAAAATGTATAACCCCTTCTTGTCACTTACGTTTTACAATACACAAAACATATTGATATCTGACTAAAAATCGAATCGAAAGCAGATATAAAATGTTTAATTGAAATGCCCATCTGAACAACTCAAACAAAATGGCAGGTATGTAATTATAAAAGATAAAAGAAGTTTAACATATATTGTTCATCCTTTACTATCGTGTTTCTATTTCTCGTCTAGAGATCACTCTTTATAAAAGTTATGCATGATATCTTTCAAAACAAATGATTGCTTATATTGCAAAGACAGAAAATGTCAAAGATATTCCACAACAAATTTCACCAATAGGAGAAAAATAAACTATGATATCAATTATTTCTCAAATAATTGAAAAAAATCTCCTTTTGAAGTTTGTTATTTGTAATGCACATTTTACATCATTTCATTTGATTTGTGACAATAAAACCGTTTTAAGTTTTTTCATTTTTGCACTTTATGTCCGAATCTGCAATTTTCACACAAATTTTCGAGATAGGAAGTAGGATATTTGTAATGTAGTCTTGTAGACACTATTATTTCAGGTAAGGGTTAATGTTTGTGCCTTTTAAAACGGTTAAACCCGCTACATTGTTTACAGCAATCCTAAGTCAGAAACCTGATGTTCAGGGTCGACGTTTGTTGTGTCTTGTTTTATATATATATATACTGAATTGTTTAGTAGTTACGTGTAATTCCTAATTTCACCTATTTACTGTAATATATATATTTATATCAATGCAATATAAATTAAACATGAGCCATTACTCATAAATTTATTTAATATTTGATTAGAAATACATACCATAATTGCCAGGTTTATATGATATTTGATTAGAAACAGAAACGAAAGTAGATTTAAATACCCATCTGAACAGCTCAAACAAAATGGCAGGTATGTATTTTGAGTAGAAGAAACATATAAACGTTTATTTGTCATCATCTATTATCGTGTTTCTATTTCACGTACATTGAAAATAAAAATGAATCAATAGTTACAAATGTGTGTACGTTAAACTAGGTATAAACAATGTAACACAGACATACATTTATTAAGGACATACTCCATTAAAATCCCAATAAGAGAAAAAAAGAAGTTATTAATGACAGTTTCTAGTGATGTCTCAAGACAAGCATTAATTGCTTATCCGTATTTTTATTTAATGTTTTAGTTTATATTTTACCGTGATGTGTATTTAAATTCACGTTTTAAAAAGAATTTGCTATATGTTACGACTTTTGACCTGTGGGAGTGGGATATGTCTGTTACACTTGGAATATTATAATCCTCTTTAATATACTTTAAAGAAATATATACTATGATCAGAGAGAATTTTAGGATTAAGAATTTTTACCAAAAGATCAAATGCTGGTTAGAAAAATGATTAAGTTTGCGTTGTACTATGAGGAAAAAATTCGGACTAAAAAAGTCCCATATCCTCTCTTCCCTTTCAAAGTTAGTTTGTCGTTCCTTTCATAATTACAAATTAACTGTTAACAAAACTTTGAATTTTTAAAAACTCAGGCTTTTTTACCTGAGGTATAGATTACCTTGGCTGTATTTTGCAAAACTTTTAGGCATTTTCATTTTTGGTCCTCAATGCTCTTCAACTTCGTACTTTATTTGGCCTTTCAAACATTTTTTTATTCGAGCGTCACTGATGAGTCTTTTGTAGACGAAACGCGCGTGTGAAGTAAATATATTTTTTTTATCCTGGTATCTATGATGAGTTTATTCTATATTTACACTATTTTTCCTGTTTGTTTCTCGAAGAAAAAGATCACCATTTTTGTTTGAAATAAGGCTAAAGGTATAACATAATTTTTTAATTTGTTTTTGTCTACGTGCAACGCGTTGGACATCGGACCTCAGGTTTCTCATTGTGCTTAGTATACGTATTTGTATTCCATCCGCGCATGGTTATGTCCTGTTGTTAATCCATAATCATAAATTGGGTTATATACATGAATGGTCTACTGTTTCTGATTACGTATTAGAGGAAGATTTAAGGGCTCGCAATCAAGATTAAGTTTGCCAATTTCTTTTAATGCCTGTCATCCGGGGTTTGTTGATATCCACTTTCTGTCATAATCATTCTTCTTTTTTTACTTTTGAATCGCTCCACATAATTTTCCATCGGCAGTTTATTCTTCAGACGATAACTTCCATACCTGCCAACTTTCCAAAATCTCCATGGGGATATCAATTGTTAGATGGCTTTGATAGTCCTACAAAACCATCACGTGAGCCTTCAAATACATTTTAATGTTGTTTTTATGGCTTATTCATACTTTTACAAGTCTATACACATTATAAATTTAATGATTTTGTTGAAAATAGTGGACAAACTTGCTCTTTCAAAATGACAATTTGGGAGCCTCCATGGTCGAAAAGCCCCTACAAATAATGACAGTTGGCAAGTATGAACTTCAGTAGAGGTGGAAGTCTATAAAAATAAGACAGATGAGATCTTTAGGGTTATTGTGTTAGCTGTTGAGAAATGTTGGGTCAAAAAGGGACCGCAAATTAATCTCCAATTTGGAAAATAAATTGTGTATAAAAGAAGGCGATAAATACCAGAGGGACAGTCAAACTCATAGATCGAAAAAAAAACTGACAACTCAATGCCTGAAAAAGAAAAAAAAGACAAACATACAAATAATAGTACACAATACACAACATAAAAAACTAAAGACTAAGCAACAAGAACCCCGTCAAACACTGGGGGTGATCTCAGGTGTTATGGCAGGGTAAGAAGATCCTGTTTCACATGTGGCACCCATCGTGTTGTTCATGTAATTTAAAACCCTATAAATAGTCTAATTCGGTAGGTCACATTCGTGAAAAGGGAAGGAGATGGTAGTAACAACATAGGGAACATATTCGATATCATCTGTGAAACGGTTATTCCATAACTGTCAAACAACTCGTGATGGCGTCCGTAAATTTACGAAAGTTTGATTTCAATTTCACCAATTGGAACTCTTTGTTTAATAGCTTCCTTGTGAGCATCAACCCTCTATCAAAGAAATCATAATAGGAAATACAAGCCTGTGAATAAGTACAAGGATCTCTATGAGTTCTATACATCAGAAGAGTGATTGAAGTTGATTTTAGGGGTTACTACCAAAATCGCCAGTAAGGATCCCTAAGCTAGGAATTTCTGGTTTAAGGATAAGAACTTGAATAAAATTCTATAACATTTTACAAGGTTCTATACCAAACAAAGACACCATTTGCTTTCGTGTTTCTTTTTCAGCTACATTGAACGACATTTTTTACAAACTTTTCCACGTTTAAGTTTACTTTTAAAACAAAGGTTGATAAACAATAGAAACGAAAGAAGATAAAATTTAACGGAAATACCAAACCAAATGGCATGACAAGATGGAAAACGTTTCAATAGTATTTGTTATAGAATACGAGTATTGAACACGTTGAGAGGGGGTTAGAGTTTGACACAAATATTATTTGAGAAAGATGAAAATTGTGATAAAAGAGAAATTTATGATCGTGTGTTTTGCCTTAAATGTAATGAAGTTCCAAAACAAATTAAATAATTTAAAAATTTATCACAATTTCATTATTTTTCGAGGATTATTTTTAGTGTCGAACCATTTTGTAGTAATGTTCGGAAAACAAGTCTATGGATCTCTATGCAATTGTGCCTCAAGGTCTCCTGCAAAACAATGAAGGTTTTTTGTTGGACTTTGGGGTTTGGGCTATTATCTTTTTGGTAAAAGTGAAAACAAACAATACTTTACCAATACTTTATATTAATTGCCTATTCCTTGAGAAATTTCAATAGGGTTAAGTTCAAAGTCTCGAATTCCTGTGGATTTTTTATATACGGAATCTAACCGTTTATCTTCAATTCGTCTATATTCAGGTATCTAAGGTTCAAAGTTAAATTTTGTCTTTTCAAACAAAACTGGAGATAATGGTGTGTTTTGATATCTTGTATCTCACAGTGTATTTAGATATTGGATATGAGACCAAAATAGATAAAAATCTATTTCTAAATTGTTCAGTTCTTTGACCACATTGACAATGGTGTATTAAATATTTAATCACAATCAAAATTCAGAGCTGTATCAAGCTGCAATATAGTGCCCACATTGTTCAGGGTTTGACCTCTGTGATCGCATAAAACTCGGCAACGTAGAGCATTATATCAAATATAAAGAATTAATATTCGGTTTTTATTGTTGTTTCATTGACAAAAGTAATTCATTTAATTTTAAGATTGATGTTTCAATAGACATGTGCCATATGATGCAACTCCTCAGATTGTGAACTCGACACACAACACTGTGAGCGAATAGCCTATTAAGAACGATTGCAAGCATTTAAAGTTGGTAAGGAAAATAAGACTTGAACTGCCGAGATATAAGTTTGTAAGTAAACCCAATTACAACTTGGACTTGAGCAGGAAAATCAAGGAGATCTTCCACGTTTTTCACAAAAAATGACGAACATACTCTTTTAAATGACAAAATGATACTTATCAAGCAGTCTCACAATTGATCTTTATGACATGTTTTCCTTCTTTTTTTCAACGTTTTCATTTTTCATATTGTTTACCTTTCATAAGATCGTAGCCGTAAACCATCAAAACACTTCATTTGTACCACTAGTTCTATATATATATTATAAATGTCTCAGTACATCAATTGACTTTGCAAATTAATTTTAAAATAAAGCAACCGGTTGATATGAACAAATACATTTTTGAGAAGAAACTTGATATATATATCCATATATGAATATATTTTTCTCTAAATCCTACTCGATTTATACATTTTCTAACCTGTTGATTAGTGCTATGTAATTAACTTGTGGTTCGTTTAATCTAAGATTATGGTAACAATTTTATCATTGTTGGGTCGATGTTTAGAAGACTTTTATATACAAAATGTATTGTCAGCCTTATACCACCACCACTGCTGTTGATCCGATAGATACATCTGCTGTAGAGTTGTCACTGCAGGTTCAGGCATACTTATGATTATATAGTATCAGACATTTCTTAGAAATTTGTTTAAACTGATGCTACATAAAATTAATAATAATACATTTAGAGATATTTACAGTCAACTGTTAAATCATTGTTAATAGTTGAACGGGAGCCAAATGTAGAGCCAGGTATATCTCACACTTGGGAACACATGATATCCACCAAAATAATGCTTTTGTTAAAACATAGAAAATTTCCATCAAAAGAGTCACAGCAAAAACTCAGCTTCTTTAAAGATAGATTGACTTCGCATTAACACATCCACATTGAACATACACTGCCATAACTGTTCAACATATTGAACACTGCATGCAATTCTCTTTATTGATTTCATGTTTATTTTAGACACAGACACACATACCATATCACTAGCACTTTATCGGTACTTGTGTCAAAAAATAGTTGGATTCGAGAAGTATGTCAAAATAATGAGATAAAATAAATACTGTGAGGAATAATTTGACGAGCAGCAAGCTTCATACCACTATTACAAGTGGAAGTTTCGGAGAGGGGCTTGAGTTAAGAGGGAGTGATTTAGATGTGATGCATGTAGCAACACTAATAGAGGTTTATGCAGATGAAAAACCCTGACTAAAAAAAAAGTACTATATTATAGAATGGAAATAGACGATGTAAAACCTGGTTTCACCCTGCTGCTATCAGAAAACAATGATAAAAATTCAGACTGTGAAGAATTCAACGGAAACTTTTATTTTTCCAGCATATTTGTGAAACAATATATTTTAAATAATTCAGTTGCACAAATAATTCATGGACCGTGTTTGTCGGACAAAAATGGAAATTTTGACTATGCCAGGGGCTTACATTGTAAGACATGGATATCACAAGCATCACAGTGGATATCAAGATCAAATAAATCATGCCCAAGTTATAATGCCAAACAAAGTATTATAACACATGGAGTACTTTTTGTACCAATTGGAGTTAAGGGATCACCAAAAGAAGATATCGAATGGCGAATATGTTTTTCTGTTGGTGAGAAAATGCTAATAAACACTTTTACACACACACAATTATTATGCTATGCTCTCTTGAAAATTCTTTTGAAAGATGTAATAGCAACCTACACTGAATGTTCAGATTTACTCTGCTCATATTTCTTGAAAACAATTATTTTTTGGATATCAGAAGAATTACCACAATCCGTATGGAAACCTGATAATCTTATACCTTGTTTTATGCGTTGCTTTGACAGGCTTATTTATTGTGTAAAGTATTCAGCATGCGTACATTACTTTATTCCAGAGAACAACATGTTTGAAAACAAAATAGAAGGTCGGACTCGTGAAATTCTCCTAGATAGACTACATACACTCAAAAGTTATGGTTGGATCTGCGTTTTGTTCTCAGATCAACTATCTAACTTTCATGCATCAAAGTTGATGGATCGCTTCGAGCCACATTCATTGCATACTAATGAGATTGCAAAAAACATTTAATTCTGAATTTTTATTTTTTTTTAATTATACATGTGAAGTTGATCTGAAAATGGGAACTTATGACTACAAAAGAATAATACACCAGATAGTTAGCTGTGATCAATCGTCATTAAAATACTTTCATACATACTACATGTCATTGTGGTGCGCAAAATGCGCGCAATCTGTTGCACTGAATAGTTCTACAAGTATTAATAAACAACAATACAGACATTTTAATTTCCGTCTTTGTACTCTGCTACAAAATATATATCATGACGCTGTTTCTGGATGGCTGATGTTAGCTTCGTTGTTCTATAAGACAAAACAATACAGTAACGCGTTACGCATCATCGTGTATTCTTTATCGAAATGTACTCCCGAAAAATTGTGCCGCATCATGGATATGTCTGATATTCTAGGCCGATTGCAACCACTACAATCATTCCAAAAAAAAAGTATGGTTAGATTAGGGAAATTAATGCTAATAGATTTAATGAAATTTGGAAGAAACTCTTGGTTAATACCAAATGAACTACAAATGGAAGTAGAAAATGGAAATTGTTTAATTTCCTCCATAGTTTATGCTCTTTTTCTAAAACTGTTGTGCTATTATTATCTTCATAATGCCAGACAATGTAAGGATTGCATCCACACTTTACAAATTGTTATAGCAGAACACTATTGTTTTGAAAAAGTTGCAGGATTGCACTATGTAGCCTTCAACATTCTTGGTGTAGCTTTACAGTTATCAGGAGACAATAAAGCAGCCAGCCAAGCTTTCATGCGGTCGATTAAAATAGATACTGATCACACATTTAACACTTCTTTTAAAAGACTTTCGTTAATAAACCCATTGTAATGTTTATACCTTCAGTTATATGAATAGTTTTTACATGACGGATTTATTCCAGACAAGTAACTTGTTAAGTGAAATTTGTTTAGTCACACTGGACAAATGTGTTGATAAAAATTATGTGTCGAAGGTAACTTTTGGTTTGGATACAAACGACGTCACAAAAACAATACAGTAGTAATTTAGGTTAACATGACAAATGCTTTAAATAGAGTAAAATCAGAGTATCCAAATGCAGATATATGCATATTAAGTATACTGCCAAGAAAGGGCAAAGGTCAAAATTTAACAAAATGTAAATTAACATCACATTCTGTAAATTTTTATATGGGAAAGGTATGTTTTAAAGATCAAAAATTATCTTTCGTCGATCTTTGGGATGATTTCTGTCGACCAGGCATGGTGTCAACCCCATTTAAACATTGTTTGACAAAAAAGACCCATCCGGGGTACATTTTTATCCAGAAGGGGCAAAACAACTTGTTTCTCATATCAAGACCTTTATGAGCATAGACTGATTAGGCGAATACGAAACACCCAGTGGTAAAAAGAAAGCTCGAAGTTCAGCTTCTACACAAGGATCAGCAGAAAAGACATCTACAAAAAAGACAAAACTCTTCTTTGGAAGAAACTGTTTCTAAGTAGATTATCCTAGCACATTTTTTAAACGAGCTTACGAAGAATTATGGGTAAAAATGTATATACATATATTATTTTTTTTTTTATCATATTATGAAAAACATTTAAAAAATCACTGCTATTGTGTATGCAAAAACTTGCATTTCTTATAAATATTTTGGAAAATTCTTGAACTGTATTATGCCAGTGATACAAATATGTGTATTTGTTGGTAAAATAAGTAAGCATGTAACAAGTATATGTATATGGTTTGGGAGATAACTCTAAAAAAAAACCACTATAAATGTGCATGCAAATTAATTTGCTTGTAAATATATTGAAAATCTGTTGTGCATTTATAATGTAGTATTACATAAATGAAATCGTTGAAATTTGCAGCAAACTAAATATGCAGAAGTTCAAAGACAATAATATACATATTTATTTTTCCCATAAAGAATGTCTATTCGTTTAGTTTGATTAAACGCAAACGGTATGGGAGATAAGTCAAAACGAAATGCATTATTTCAATGGTGTCAGTAAAAGAAATTTGATTTTTGTTTGTTTGCAGGAAACTCATTGTACAAAATTTGTAGGAAACTAATGGAAAAAAGAATGGGAAGGGTTAAGTTGTTGGTGTAACGAGACTTCCGTTTCTAAAGGGGTAGCAATTTTAGTGAAACCAAATTTAGATATTACTATTACTGAAAATTATAAAGATGCAGAAGGAAGGAAATTAATAGTTGAAATCAAATTAGACTCAAACGAAATTTTAATGTCTACGCCCCTAATATCACTACAAACTGCTCAGAGTCTGAATTGACCAGTTTTAGTGCTTGACCAGTAAAATCCAGCACACATTTTACTCGACTAGTCTCGACATTGTCTCGACTGGACTTAACTGTACTTAAGTGTACTCGACTAGGTCTCGACTTTACTTAATTATTCTGAAATGGTCTTGACCAAGACTCGACCTGTCTCGACTCAGTCTGAACCAGTCTTGACCTGTCTCGACCAGTCTCGACTCAGTCTGAACCAGTCTCGACCTGTCTCTACTAGTCTCGACTCAGTCTGAACCAGTCTCGACATGTCTCGACTAGTCTTGACCTTCAAATTTAGTTTTGACTAGTAATAAGAAGCCCATCTAACTAAATTAAATATTGATCTTACAAAATTTAAGCTTATTATGTAGTTTGAGTACTGGCTGTGAAATAAAAAAAAATTTTTTTTACAATAGGTAAAAATTTAAATTATTATATAAATTCAGATAAGCATCTTTATTTTTTTTATAACTTTTTCAAATCAACTTGGATTGTCATCAAACAATGCAGCTAACTTGAATATATATCAGACTTACTGAATCCCATTTCATTCACTTTTTTGTTGTATGGCTGTAAAATTTTTGAATTAAAATAATGTTGGTAAAAAATGCTAGGATTTGCAATTTTGGACAAAATAGAGATAGTACACTTTAATTTTTTTTATAACTTTTTCAAATCAACTTGGATTGTCATCAAACTAGGCAGCTATCTTAGATATATATCAAGATTACTGAATCCCATTTCATTTACTTTTTTGTTGTATTGCTGTAAAATTTAAGAATTAAAGTCATTTCGGTAAAAAAAAAAGCTAGGATTTGCAATTTGGACAAAATAGAGATAGTACACTTTAATTTTTTTAAGAACTTTTTTAAATCAACTTGGATTGTCATCAAACTATGCAGCTATCTTAGATATATATCAAGCTTACTGAATCCCATTTCATTTACTTTTTTGTTGTATTGCTGTAAAATTTAGGAATTAAAGTCATCTCGGTAAAAAATGCTAGGATTTGCAATTCGGACAAAATAGAGATAGTACACTTTAATTTTTTTAATAACTTTTTCAAATCAACTTGGATTTTCATCAAACTATGCAGCTATCTTAGATATATATCAAGCTTACTGAATCCCAGGTTATTTACTTTTTTGTTGTATTGCTGTAAAACTTAAGAATTAAAGTCATCTCGGTAAAAAAATGCTAGGATTTGCAATTCGGACAAAATGGAGATAGTACACTTTAATTTTTTAAATAACTTTTTCAAATCAACTTGGATTTTCATCAAACTATGCAGCTATCTTAGATATATATCAAGCTTACTGAATCCCAGGTTATTTTGTTTTTTGTTGAATTGCCGTCAAATTTAAGAATTCAATTAATCTAGGTAAAAAAAGCTAGAATTTGCAGTTCAAACAAAATAGAGATAGTACACTTTAATTTTTCTAATAATTTTTTCAAATCAACTTGGATTTATTCTAACTATATAGCTGCCTTGGTAATGTATTAATCTAACTGAATCCCAGGTTGTTATTTAGTTTGGTGTATTGCTGTCAAATTTAAGAATTAATTAAATTGGGGTAAAAAAAAAGCTAGGATTTGCAGTTTTGACAAAATAGAGATAGTACACTTTAAACTTTTTAATATCTTTTTCAAATCAACTTGGATTTTATTCAAACTACATAGCTACCTTGGTGATGCATCAATCTTACTGAACCATAGGTTATTATTTAGTTTGGTGTATTTCTGTCAAATTTAAGAATTTAATTAATCTACATGTAGGTCAAAAAGCTACAATATTAGAAATATATCTTTCCTCATAATTTTGGAAAAAGTATATATAAATTAGTTATATAATTCCTTTAATGTTTTATTCCTTTTGATATATACATTATATAAATATATCAAAATAGCAAAGATTAAAGAAATTATTAAAATAGTTCTTCTGATTTGTGGTGATTTATAAAGCAATACCTTCTGCTTGGGGCAAACTTATTAAAAAGATCACATCTACCAGAGAGTTTTAAATTCTAAATAACATTTATTCAAAGTTGCAACATCCTGTAAAATCTAAATCGCAAGGCTTTTTTAATTCTCTAGATAAGTAATACACGAGTTTAAGAAAAGTAGGGCTTTCTTTTTACCTGTAAAACTCAGGTGTACTGATGTAATTAAACCATGTATAGTGCCATGTCATTAAATTTGACAAAAAATTTACTGTATTTTTGGAACACATTTCTTTTTTTAAAAGGTTATCAAGGATTGTTATGAAAGTTCATGATATTAAATTTTTGTTTTACAAAAAAAAGGTGTTTATTTTGTTTAAGCTGATTTGAAAAAGTTATGAAATCTTAAACAAGACAACTTTTTTTTGTTAAAACAAAAATTTAATATCATTTATATTTAAGGAAAGATATATTTCTAATATTCAAGCTTTTTGACCTACATGTAGTTTAATTAAATTCTTAAATTTGACAGAAATAAACCAAACTTAATAACAACTTATGGTTTAGTAAGATATTTAGCAAGAGTATTGCAAAGATAGTTATAGAGTTTGATGAAAATCTAAGTTGATTTCAAAAAGTTATGAAAAAATTAAAGTGTACTAGCTCTATTTTGTCCAAATTGCAAATCCTAGCTTTTTTTACCAACATTACTTTAATTTTTAAATTTTACAGCAATACAACAAAAAAGTAAATGAAATAGAATTTAGTAAGCCTGATATATATCTAAGATAGCTGCATAGTTTGATGAAAATCCAAGTTGATTTGAAAAAGTTATTAAAAAAATTAAAGTGTACTATCTCTATTTTGTCTGAATTGCAAATCCTAGCACTTTTTACCGAGATGACTTTAATTCTTATATTTTACAGCAATACAACAAAAAAGTAAATGAAATGGGATTCAGTAATCTTGATATATATCTAAGATAGCTGCATAGTTTGATGACAATCCAAGTTGATTTGAAAAAGTTATTAAAAAAATTAAAGTGTACTATCTCTATTTTGTCCAAATTGCAAATCCTAGCTTTTTTTACCAACATTACTTTAATTCTTAAATTTTACAGCAATACAACAAAAAAGTAAATTAAATGGGATTCAGTTAGCTTGATATATATCTAAGATAGCTGCATAGTTTGATGACAATCCAAGTTGATTTGAAAAAGTTATTAAAAAAATTAAAGTGTACTATTTCTATTTTGTCCGAAATTGCGAGTCCTAGCTTTTTTTTACCAACATTACTTTAATTCCTAAATTTAACAGCAATACAACAAAAAAGTAAATGAAATGGAATTCAGTAAGCTTGATATATATCTAAGATAGCTGCATAGTTTGATGAAAATCCAAGTTGATTTGAAAAAGTTATTAAAATAATTAAAGTATACTATCTCTATTTTGTCTGAATTGCAAATCCTAGCTTTTCTTACCGAGATGACTTTAATTCTTTAATTTTACAGCAATACAACAAAAAAGTAAATGAAATGGGATTCAGTAAGCTTGATATATATCTACGATAGCTGCATAGTTTGATGACAATCCAAGTTGATTTAATAAAAGTTATTAAAAAATTTAAAGTGTACTATCTCTATTTTGTCCGAAATTGCAAATCCTAGCATTTTTTTTCCAACATTACTTTAATTCTTAAATTTTACAGCCATGCAACAAAAAAGTGAATGAAATGGGATTCAATAAGCCTTATATATATCTAAGTTAGCTTCATTGTTTGATGACAATCCAAGTTGATTTGAAAAAGTTATAAAAAAAATTAAAGATTATATAATAATTTAAATTTTTACCTATTGTAAAATTTTTTTTTTTATTTCACAGCCAGTAATCAAACTACATAATAAACTTGAATTTTGTAAGATCAATATTTAATTTAGTTAGATGGGCTTCTTTATATCAGTCAAAACTAAATTTGAAGGTCAAGACTAGTCGAGACATGTCGAGACTGGTTCAGACTGAGTCGAGACTAGTCGAGACAGGTCAAGACTGGTTCAGACTGAGTCGAGACAGGTCGAGCCTTGGTCAATACCATTTCAGACTAATTAAGTAAAGTCGAGACCTAGTAGAGTACACTTAAGTACAGTTAAGTCCAGTCGAGACAATGTCGAGACTAGTCGAGTAAAATGTGTGCCCGATTTTACTGGTCAAGCACTAAAACTGGTCAATTCAGACTCTGAGCAGTTTGTAGTGTATGGCATATAAAGAAAAAAAAACTTTAATAAGTTAATAATGAATAAAGAAAATGATATTGCGAATTACGTTACGGGAGATTTTAATCGTTGTCTAAATGGGAAATTAGATAGAAAACATATGCCCAAGCGTGAAGATGTAAGCAATCATGAACTAAAAAACTTCATTGAAAAAAATGAACTGACGGCCATTGGCGTCTCAGATATCCAAACAAAAAACAATACAAATTTTCAAGGGGTCAATCATATCCGAGAATAGATTATATATTCACTAGTGAGAATATCGATTAAACAATGCAAAAATTGTTTATTTCCGCTTACGTGGTCATGACGGCGTGACAATAACTATGAACATCGTCGAACCAGAAAGAGCCACGGGTTATTGGACAATGAATAATAGTGTAATTAAAACCGACCTATTCAAAAATACTTTGAAACATTCTAGAAATCTTGCAAACTTAACATAAATAAGTTTAAAGATAAGTTTAAAGATAAAAAGGAGTTCTGGGACTTAACAAAAAATAAAATAAAGGACATAACCATAACTTTTTCAAAGATACTTAGGTTTAATAAAAATGAAGTTTAAAATTTGGAAGATGAATTAGAAAATATATTAGAAAATGATGGAACACAACAAAATCTAAATGAGGTTGAAAAACTAAAAAATGATATATATAAATATTACGAACAAAAAGCACAATCAAGCACGCATAAGATCAAAACTAAATTGGTATGAAAAAGGTGAAAAATCAGTAATTTTTTTAGATAAGAACAAAAACGAGGAAGAGAAAAACTATGGTAAAAAAAATAAAAGGCGAAAATGACACATACAAAAATAATATCAATGAAATCTTAGGCGAACAATTAAAATATTATGAGAAACCTCGGGGGTTGTAATAGAGACGCTGGGGAAAATTACTATATGATGTAAATAAAACTCTATCAGGAGCCGAAAAATGTTTATGTGATAGTGAAATTACAAAAGATGATATTTTCAAAGCAATTTAATTAATGAAAAGGAATCAATCCCCAGGGGAAGATGGCATAACTGCATATTTTTATCAGGAGTACTGGTTTTGGATGCAGAATGAGCTCACGCAAATTTTAAAAGAAACTGTTTTGGATAAAACACTTTCCGAATCGCAGAGAATTGGAATGATACGCTAATTATATAAAAGTGGGGATGGGGAGGATACTAAGAACTGGCGACCTATAACACTATCAAATGTAGACTATAAAACTCGCTCAAAAATGCTGGCTGAACGTTTGAAAATAGTTCTACCATCAATTATAGAAACAGATCAAAAAAGTTTTGTTAAGGGCCGAAATATTTTTGTTTCTAGTATAATGCTGATAGATATTTTCGATTTTATAGATATGGAAGACGAGGAAGGATCTATCCTTTTTCTTGACAAAACAAAAGCTTTTGATTATGCAGAATGGGAATGGTTAGATGCATGTTAAGAAAAATTTCAATTTGGGGAAACTTTTCGGGAATGGGTAAAAATGTCACTTAAAATGCTAAAACCTGTTTGCAGACGATACACAATTTTTTAATAAAACAGAGGAATCAAGCGAGGAAACATTGAAGGTTTTAGAAATATACGAGAAAGCATCGGGAGCTAAGATAAATTATGAAACGACTGTAGGGATATAGTCGGATATAGAAAGTAATTAATTGATAGTGTATACTACCGTTTATATGATGAAAAGCATTGTTGATTATTTCTTTTACACGATTTTCAATTTCACATTGGAAACTGTGGTATACAGGATTAAAATTCAAAAGTTTCGAAAATACTAATTTCAGAAAAAATCTCGAGATGTATCATAAGAAGCACATTTCAAAAATTTTAAAGCATTAACCGAATCAATCTAAAAACAATAACCCTTTGAGGATAAATAGTCAAAACCCGGTAAATATAGTTTAAACATAACGCCTTTGAAAAGTTTGTAACACTACGGATGGAAAGAATTATATGTTCATAACAGAGGTTGTGGATATAGCCTTTAATGTCATCAACCAGTGCACAATGAAGACCATAAGATTCTTATCTGAAGATTCAGATAATTGTTTATTGTGCAATGGATTGGCACGCATTTAGAATGATAATCTGTATGATAAAACAATGATAAACGCTTTATACAAATCATGATCACTCTTATTCTCAAATCAAAAAAACAAAAAAACAAAAAACAAGCACACTACAAAACTAAACAGAGAAGGAGAACATAAAGAGAATACAATCAACTTGAGTTCATTGATGATGACGATGAAGATTGTGAATTGCATTTTTTTTTAAACGTCCAGCGGCAAATCAATTGCATATTCAGGACGATAAATACCACGGGCTTAGAGAAGAAGGAGCAAATACTAATTTAAAGTCTGGTTTTTTTTCTGCGAAAGCTTCCTTATCACTCTAAACCATAAAAAAGCATAACATTTGTATTTGGTTATTATGCTTTTACGACGAAACGCACGTCTGGCGTAATAAATTATAATCCTGGTACCTTTGATAACTATTTTAATCTGTATAGATTTTCTTTCATTATTTAATTCTATGAATTCATTTATTTTCATGGAGGTTTTGCATGCCACGGAGCCAGGTTCAGGCCTTTTTTTTCTTAGGATGTTCTGTTCCGGTTCGAGAAGGTGGCCAGTGTTATATTATAAATTGTTTTTGTGTGTGTTGCATTTTGATGTTGTGTTTCTATTGTGTAGTAGTTCTCCTCTTATATTTGATGTGTTTCCCTAAGTTTTAGTTTGTAACCCGGATTTGTTTTTTTCTAATTCGATTTATGAATTCCTCAAAGCGGTATACTGCTGTTACCTTTATTTGAAAAAGTAATTTGATCCGACCTTTGAACGACTTATTAAACCTGTGAGCAAATTTGTATATGAATAAATGAGGCCATTTTTAGATTCAATATTACGTTCGTGTAGCAAATCTTTAATTTTACGGAGATGATGAAAACCGAGCCCGGAGTTTTAGTTAAGATGCAGGTAAACTTATCAATCGATTAGATGACCTTTGTCTAAAAGGTTACCGATTCAACACAGTATTAAAGTATTTGATGATTGCTCGTATTGGTATAAATATTGATTGTGTAATCAGTAAATTAGAATCATACTACATATTAAACTATAATGACGAACACGTACACAAAGTGTATGTAAGGAAACTGTTGATTATGGACGCAAAACAGGAGGTTTGTGAATTTGTTTTATTCATTTGGATTTCAATTGGCTTTATGGTGAGATCCCTTTTTTATAAACTCGATAGTCTTTTTTTATAATAAAATTTTGTGGATACGGTTTAAAGTCTCATGTCTATATAAAACCTGGAAATTAATTATTGAGTTGAAAAAAGTTATAATGGATTTTTTTTTTGTAAGTCAGAAAGAGACATCGACTAGTGTTGTGGATTAATACAATTTTATAAACTAAGACAGAAACTAAGTGGAAACATATCTGGTATGATATAATACACAGCAACATTTTTTCAAAATCTTTTATCTTATTACTTCGAACAGACTACACAGGTTAATGGATAATCATTTATGTATGGTGGGCACTTCAGAGATCCGCATTTGGTAGAAACTCCATAGAACAGTTTACCCAGATTCTGATTTACGCCTCCCATGATATACTCTGGGTTTTTGTCAACGCATACGTACGCGGAAGCAGCTGCATGACCATGATAACCCGACGATAAATATCCATGGTATTCAATCTTCCATCCATTGTAGCATGTATTCTTTCCAGGAATCATTATCACAGAAGTAGCCTGAGTTGTTCTATAAAGAGCACACGGAACATCTTCATTCGCAGCATTTGAGGCAAAAAAGTTATTGTAAAACTCTCCACCATACATACGGCCTGCGTCATTTCCACTGGTCTTAACATAGTTTGGATCGGGAGGTAAACACACATATTCAGCTGCAGAGCCCGGTTCATTATAATGACCACCACCGGCAAAACCTTAACTCAAAATAAATATTATATAAAAAAGCTATGTATAAACTTATAGTTTATGAAGAATTGAATCTATTGTGTTATTATAATAAGGAATATACGATTGCAGGTTAACATTGATATTGAAAATTTCACTCAAATTATCTATTATGAAATATCATGAGTCGCAATAGATAAAATGCATTTCTTTTCATTGTTGGGTGCGGTTTAATTCTAATATATATACACGTAAATGCCTATATTTATATAAGCAGTATACTGGAAAAGAGATTCAAATTCATGGGTAAACAAGCGCATACATTTTTTTTATTATTGAATAGATCGATATTACATATGTATTCCATCACCTGGAGGAGTATACAGATTTATATTTAAGCACCTGATGAAAATAACTGGTTGCTTGAATGTTCTGCAAAATATTACTTTCTCGTCATATTCGTAGTATACATTATTAAAAAAGCGACAAAATATTGTCTCAATACATAAGGAAATAAAGTGTTAAAAATAGCATACACACGTGAACATAAATTGTGACTGCTATGAAATTGGATATGAAATTGACACAGAAGTGACCACCTCTGAACATAAAATTTTGACAATGGATATTTATGATTTTTATAAAACAGGTAATTGAAAAATAATCATAACTTATATAAAATCTGTTATTTTTTATGAAATTTCGTCACCTACATCTAATTAAAACATTTTACAAATATACCTGAATATACCAATTCTGTATTATTATTTGAACAATGATTTCTTCCCCATCTTATATATGTTGTTCCAATGCCTAAAATCAGAAATGTATTACAAATGCAAATTCAGAAATAAAGTGAATAGAGCCTATGTTTTGTCTACAATTTTCAAGGAGACATTTATGAAGTAAGAATACCATAATACATTATAAATATCGTGTGGAGTTAACACAAAGATTAACTATTCATGTTATCGTGTAACCACATTACACGTTGACTTAAAAATCTGATGAGGAATTATTGAAAGCATAACAAAAACATAGAGTATGAGGAAAACTTTTTATCAAATTTATAATTTTCTTCTATGTTGTTAGTATTACAGTCGTAGGCCATAATATTTGTAAATTGAACAATTTGACTCCTTGAAATATTTGAGATGACATAATTTTTCAAATGTTTTGCTATTTTTGTTGTAGGGAATTAAATAGCCATACAGACCAGCGGGGTTTGGTGCAGTTTTTTTCATAAAAAAAAACACAAAAAATATGCTAGAGAACAAACGGCAATATCTCTTACCAATCCGTATAGACTCAGCGGTGAAGACAACATATGGAAATATTTCTTTGATTCACTCAAACTGTATCTATAATATTAACCCTTACGTATCTAGCTTCAGATGCCGATTCAGGATTTTGATTAAAAAGGGGCACAAAGACAGAGTCATGAGTTAAACTTTATGTCTTAACAATATATTTAGCTCTTTAAATCGCGTTGTGTATATATGAAAGAGGAAGGAAATACAGTGGCAGAGTCAAACTTATAGACGGAAAATAAACTGACAACGCAATGGCTAAAAATAAAAAGATAAACAAACAATTGCAAATAATAGTACAGAAGACACAACATCGAACACTGAAGACTAAGCAACACGAACCCCACCAAAAACTTTGGGTGTTCTCAGGTGCTCCGGAAAGGTAAGCAGATCTTGCTCCACATGTGGCACCCGTTGTGTTTCTTGTGTTATTACAAATCCGGTAAATAGTCTAATTCGGTTGGTCACATTCATTAAAAGGGAAAGGGTATTGTAGTTGTAGGAACATATTCGATATCATCTGTGAAACGATTATTCCATAGCGGTCGACCAACTCGTGATTGCGTCCTTATAATTTACGAAGGGATGATTTCAACTTCACCATTTGGAACTCTTGCTTCCTTGTGAGTAGCAATTCTCTATCAAGGAAATCATAATAGAAAATGCAAGCACGGGAATATCGTATCAATTGGGAGATATATACTCCGTCTGCAGGTGCTGCTGGAATGTTGCTACATAGAAATGGAAATTTCATAATTGTGAAGCTGAAATCATCTCTTTTGTCGTAAGATTTATTTTCAACCAGCCCTCATTGTAAATTTCTAGATGTATGTCAAGACTTCAGACAGACTTAGCTGTATCTGTAGCATCCTTTATCTCAAGTTCGATTGGATAGATTCGTTCAACTTAGTCACCAAATTTTGTATTATTTAGTAAGAGAACATCATCTATATCGCAAAACGTAAAGTATACGGATATTGCTAACTTCTTATATTTCTGTATGAAGTCAACATCATTATAATAAAGAAACAAGTCGGCAAGAAGAAAGGCACAACTAATTTCCATTGGAATTCCGACAGTCTGTTGAAAAACACGTCCTCCAAACGTAACAAAAATGTGTTCAATAAAGAAACTAAGCATCTTGATAATGTCAGTTTCAGAGAATTTTTGGTTTGAAACAGAGAAATTCTTTACAAAGTAGTATGTATCCCTCCCCAAGACAAAATACTTGTTTCTACGTTCGCAATTCTTTTTAATGAAACAAAGTTATACCAACTCTTTCAATTTGTCTTTAAGTTTGGAATGAAGAATATTTGTGTAGAGTGTAGAAAATTTAAATGTTTTAAGACTATTGCAAAATGAGAGAGTCTTAGATTGTTTGTACTCTAAAAGATCTTTGGTATTTTTTAGTATCAACATCTGATTCCCGACATGTATTATTGAAACTTTCGTTAAGCCGTCTATTTATATTTTGAAATATACAAATAAAATACACCTGAAATCCCTTGTGAGTAAAAGAGAGAAAGCTTTAAAAAAGCAATTACGATAATTTACTCAATGACATGGTTAAAGTTTTAATCTGGCTCTGCATGTTTCTGGTATTCACTCTAAATATAAAACAATATGATCATTTAGCAAATTTGTTTTTATAGAATACAGCAATCAAGAACGAATATGATATTTGACTTACTGTGAAAAATGCTATATGAGTTCTGCAACAGTTTGATAGTCTGTTCCTGTTTTAAAATTAACTCATCGTGTTGCTGGATTGATATGTTCTGTTGATGGATTAATGTCTGATGTTGTTGATTGAGTTTTTCTTGATTCTGAATTGTTAAAGCTTGTTGTTGGTTCTCAGTAGAGAGCTGTTTCACTGTTGCATTCAATATAGCAACAATACTTTCCACTCGACTCAACCGATTAATCAGCACATCTGGGTCATTTAGCAGTAACCTCTTGTCTTCTGTGGTGACCAGATTTACCTTAAAATAAAGAAAATATATTAACAACAAAATCATGGTTAGAAGAATGTTATTACCTATGAAGACATAAAGTGACACAGTTTGTATCTTATCATTCACGATTTAGAAAAGGTCACAAATGGTCTCAGGTTTACATAATAGATATCACGTTTTTAAATCGAGATTTGTAAATATGATAGTTGTTTCATCGTTTGGCTAAATTTTGATATTTTGGTCAACAAATTACTGTCTTACATAATAAAAATAAGCAAAAGAAAAAAAGCACTTCGTTATCCAGAAATTTTGCATACAAGATTTAAACAAATTTAAAATGGAATGATACAGATAATTTGTAAAAAAACCTATTATGTCAAAAACGAAGTCATGTTTTCGAGAAAAACACATGATTGGATACGCCAAATCGCCTGGGTTTAATTTAGTGTTTGAGTTTCAATGTTCCCATTCTTAATAAAATTCTTTTAATGGGAAAAATCTGTCCTAAATTGAAAAAAGTGTATGATAAAAAGACAACACAATATTATACTTAGATTTACCCATCTAATTCATATTCATATTTGAATAAGCAATACATACTTCCGCACGTTGATGGTGTCTGTGCACTCCACTTTTGCTTCTTAAAATATATTAATCGAGAAAAAAAAAATTAAGATGCATTAAAATATAAATAAGGCCTTAACATGCAATAGCAAGAAATAGTTTACCATCAACTTGTTTATTGGAGTTGCAATGTATTATAAGAATGCATTCGATCGGTCAACTCTCATTTGAATAGGAAAGACTCGTCAATCTAAAACATGTCTTAATTTTGGTGCAATACACACATCCTTTATGTCGGTAGGTGATCGTTACATATTTTGATCGTTTTCGGCAGTTGTTTTGAAAATTTCACAAAATCTCGACTTAGTATTTTGTTAAACAGAACGTGCATGCTCTTTTTGTTCCAAGACTGTGAACATATGTTCACGAAAATGACTGTTTAGCTGAGTGCCAATTCGCATTGCCATACGACCTGTCACGATAGTTGTTAGATATTGTAAAATGTCTAATCGTATATTTATTCGTATGTAAAAGTAAAGCTTATTTCTAAGGTTTTAGTTCAGAATACGTAAACTATTGTTTAACAGTTTGATTTAGAAAACAAATACTGACATAGCAAGTTAATACATTGATTATCTTATTACTAACACAATTCTATATTATTATTCTTATATTCTTATATATATATTATAAAATATATAAAATGACATTGTTACAAACTTGATTTTGAACAGAATAAAATATTCAAAAAATCAACCTGTGACGTCATTTTTACATGTTCGTTTGAAATACCTGGTTACCATGCCCAAATGTCCTATTATATTATTTGTTAGTGTATTTCTCTGTGCTGAATGTTCTTGCATTTATTTGTACTGTATTCTTGCATGTAATGGTGTCATTTTAGTGTATATTTTACAATGCCATAAAAGTGCGAAGTTTGGTTATGCTCAAAACCAGATTAAACTCACTATTTGTTCTTAAACTGTCCTGTATCAAAACCGGAAAATGGCAGTTGTTATCTTATAGGTCATTGCTGTTTGTGAGTGTGTTGCATTGTCGTTTGATTCTTGGTAACTTCAGTATTTCTGTTGTTTCGTTATTTTTCTCTTATAGTTGATGTGTTTCCCTCGGTTTTTGTTTGTAACACGGATTTGTTTTAGTTTCAATCGATCTATGACTTTCGCACAGTGGTAAACTTCTGTTGCCTTTATTTCTGTGTAGTAAAAGAAGAGGGACGAAAGATACCAAAGGGACAGTCAAACTCATAAATCCAAAACAAACTAACAACGCCATGGCTAAAAATAAAAAAAAAGAAAAACAGACAAACATTAGAACACATGACACAACATAGAAAAATAAAGAATAAACAACACGAACCCCACCAGAAACTAAACGTGATCTCAGGGTAAGCAGATCCTGCTCCACATGTGGCACCCGTAGTGTTGCTTATGTGAAAACAAATCCGGTAAATAGTCTAATTCGGTAGGTCACATTCCTGAAAAGGAAGTGGATTGTAGTTACGACGTAAGGAGCATATCCGATATCATTTGTGAAACGGTTATTCCATAACGGTCAACCAAACTCGTGATTGCGTCCGTAAAATTTACGAAGGGATGATTTCAACTTCACCATTTGGAACTCATGGTCCTTGTGAGTAGCAATCCTCTATCAAGAAAATCATGATAGAAAATGCAAGCATGGGTATATCGTATCAATTGGAAGATATATACCCGGTATGCAGGTGCTGCTGGAATGTTGCTACTTAGAAATGGAAAGTTCACAATTTAAAAGCTGAAATCATCTCTTTTGTCGTAAAGTTTTGTAGTAAGAGTGATAAAATACACAATTTTGGAACATTACTGTAGCGTAAACCACAGAAAAAGGAACAGAACTTTTCTCTAAAACAGCATAAGTCTGGCACCATTCAACGATAACAGAAGTTCTATGATAAGTGTTTTGCAAAAGAAGACACAGCATGTGAAACAGAAAATAAAACATAAAACACTTTTTAAACCGTGTGTGTTCAAAATGTGTGGTTTGTTTTTAGAATATCGTGATTTAGAAACGCTTCAATTCAAAAAGGTTGAATGGCAAAGATATGTACGTATCAGCTGTGGACGTACACATCTATATAAAAAGTCATACAATCTAGGATACAGTATTGAACAGTGATTCTAACAATTGAAAAAAAGCATGGTAATCGGTGAAACAAAACCGAGGATAATAACATAAGACTAAACAATGGTGTCAGACTGTAGCGAAACATAACAACTAGACTTTAAGCGCATTACTTATATTTATCATGTATTGTGCTTGACGAATGAAAGTTGAACTTTAATAAATTCAGAGTGTTTATTGCAGTCAAATTCCAGTTATGTAAAACTACTTTTTTAAATGTTCCAGTCTAGAATCCACAACCCACATACTGTTCATATACAAAAATTAACATTATAAACAACTCCATGTTCTACGTCACTAATCTGCAAGTTTAAAACTTGAATGTGAAAATGTGTAACACAAATAAAGTTTCAAATTGCAACAATGTCAATAATCAGCGAATGTCGTCAATAATTCGAACACTTTTGTCATAAAAATTAAAATATTATGTTTTTTTCTATTACTGTTGAGATAAGTTGTTATGTTAAATTACATTACTTTACTCCAAGCGATCTATTATTGTTGACCATGCGAAATTTATTTCCGCGTACTGGTAATCAGTTTGCGATAATTTTTTTTAAACTTTCTATAAATATTATTACGTGGGCCTCAAAGATAAAATAATTAAAACTGATATATTTCAAATAAAAAATTAATGCAATTAATGTGAGTTTTTCTGCTTTTTGAATCAAAAACTATATACGAAACTGATTGCAGAATGACGAAAACAACTGTTACTTACTGAAGCTCGCATTACACCTGTTTTTTAATTCTGCTGAAATTTGATTACTCTAAACAGTTATTATCTATGTATATATCGTATCTATTGAATTTGTCTGTATGTGAAAAGTAAAATAACAAAAATAACAAATTCCGACGAAAATTCAAAACGGAGAGTCCGAAAAACATGTTTTTTTCAGTGTTCTACTTTCTAATCACTCATATGTTGTAAATGTGAAATTAATGTATACGATGAAATACACGTTTTTTTTTAGAAAATTCACCTTAAATGTTAGTAATTTTTTCTAGTGTTGGTCAGATAAAATCGTCTCTCATTTGTGATACATCACTTAATATGTTGTGATATGTTGTGATATTCATGGCCGATATACATCATCTCTTTAATCTTACTGAATATGCATAAAATATTTGCCACTGGACATTATGCTTTCAATATTCAATCAATCAACTCTTATATATAATGATTTTTTTTTTACTTAAGACCATTAACAACTTGTCATATTGAATTCGGGCTCGTCTATAAAAAAAAAGTGTACATGTGTGTGCGTGTGTTAATCTGTTTATGATCATGACGAATGAATGTAGCATATAAGACCAGTGCGTTATTCGACATTCCTTAAGCTAGCAGTCAATTTTATATTCAGACGTTACAAATAGTAAGATTGTTGGTGGTATGAAAAAACTTATATTTAATTTAATTTAATTTAATTTAATTTAATTTTACTTTATTTTATTTAATTTAATTTAATTTAATATAATTATACGGAAGTGTAAGTGATTCCTTCTCAACATGTGACACCTGGTTTTTTTCTAAGCAAGTAAAAGTTTACTCGGGCAAATTTTATTGGAACATAAAGATATCTAAGCTTTAATGGTCAGGTTCAACAGTTTTAGATCGAATTGTTATTTTTAGTACATGTTGATAAACAGACTGGCACTCAAGAGTTCTAAGGATTTTCTACTGATAAAATCTGTATCTTAAGATACCGGAAATCTCGTCGAATCTACTTGGTCAGCTAATGTCACAATTTATAAATTAACTTCATAGTTGCTTTTATATTTTCTCAAGCGTAGGGGAAGAATGGGTAATGAAAGTATAGATTTACCTAAGTTCGAAGTGCGACAAGTTTTAACGACAGGTAAGGTTCATTTTGCTATGCATTCAGAGTCATGGAAACTATAGTCATACACATATCTCATACCTTATTTTATTTTATTGTCATTTATTATATTACTTAGAACAAACTACACATGTCAGCGGATAATTGTTAATGTACGGTGGACATTTCAAAGATCCGCATACAGTAACAACGTCATAAAACAGTTTACCATAATGTTGAGCCGCACCTCCAATAACGTATTCTGGGTTTATATCAATGCATTCGTAAGTCGAAGCAGCGGCATTTTAATAACCTCCTGACGATAAATATCCATAATACTCTCTCTTCCATCCGCTGTAACATCTATCTTTTCCAGGAATCATTATCACAGAAGTAGCTCGAGTCGTTCTACATAGTGCACATGGAACATCTTGACCATCAGCATAAGAGGAAAAAAAGTTATTATCGAATTCTCCACCATATATTTGAGCACTATTTGTACCTCTAGTTTTTAAATAATTTGGATCTGGTGGTAAACACACACTCTCAGATGCCGAGCCCGATACACCATAGTAACCCCCACCAGCATATCCTGTAAAAAAGTATCTCGATATACATTCCAGTTGATGCATATCACATGTATTAACATATACGTATGGCACCAAATCAGTCATGCATGTAAGTCACAAAAAAATTAAAGTTTCCTGTCAGTGCAGCTAACGAGATAAGATTTTCAATCTATACGAAACTGCTGGTATATAATTATTTCTAATTGTGTACAGTGAAAAACAGTTAAAACACAAAAAAGATTGACAAAGCAAATAAATAGCGCAGCCTGTAGTAGTTTAGAGTTGTGGCTATCAAAATAAAGGTACCAACAGGCAGTATTATATTTGGAAAATCTTTTTACAATAGTGGTTGTAGTTTATAGATTTAGTTCATAAGTGTTTTCTCGTTTCTTTTTCTTTTATGTATATACAGTTGGTTATCATGTTTAACTGGATTTACACTAGTCTTTTTTTTTTTTTGGGGGGGGGGGGGGTCCTTCATAGCTTGCTGATCGGCGTGAGTCAAGGCTCCGTGTTGAAGGCGGTTCTTTGACCTATAATTGATTTCATTTACAAATTGTGACTTGGTTGAACAGTTCTTTCATTGGCACTCATACCACATCTTCTGTCAACTGGTTAGTTATACGATAAGGGAAATTCAATTTTAAGAAACTTGAAATGAATAATATGTTAAATAAAATTAACTTCTTTACCTGAGTAAACCAATTCTGTATTATTTTTTGGACACTGCTTTCTTCCCCATCTAATATAAGTTGTTCCAAATTCTGAAATCAATGCAATGTTTGCTTGCTGATTATGGTAAATTTTTAATTAAAATATTTTTGGAGAAAAAGTTAAAGTTCGAATTTGATTAACAACTTTTAAAAAAAATCTATTTCGGTCATATTTTACGAGATTTACAATAGAGCTAAGAAATATTTTGAAAAATAAATGTTAAGAAATTGTGTTTGAGTTCATAATAAACATTAGATATATTAAGTTTTAAATGACACTTAAGTTTGCAGAAAAATATATACAAAATATTGTAAACACTCGATGTGGCAAATTATCGCAAATCATGTCAACTAAAACACGCTTGACATATCCTAAGCCTTTAATAATATGCATCGGAAAATATGTATTACGAAAATATTTGACTTTGGCTTATTATATTTCATATCATATGTTTTGAAGTTTTAAAATAACGTCAGCAACAACAACAAAAAAGAATGCCTTGCTATCTTTCTAAAACGTTTCACATAATTAATCCTGCGATGGATTTAATTTTTTTCTTCGAAGAAAAATGACACAAGAGTCTTACCTTGAGAACTGCTAAATGACCCTTGTAATTGTTTGATTGTCTGCTCGTGTTGTTGGATCAATGTTTTTTTATGCTGGTTTGATGTCTGTTCTTGATAGATTGATATTTGTTGTTGATTGATTAATGACTGTTGTTGTTGCGTTAACGTCTTCTGTTGTTGAATTGATGTCTGATGTTCAAGGATTGATGTCTGTTGTTGCTGAATTGTTTTCTCTTGCTGTTGAATAGTCAATCCCTGTTGTTGATTTTCAGTAGATAACTGTTTTACAGTAGCATTTAATATTGCAACAATATTTTCTACTCGGTTCAAACGATCAATTAGTATGTCTTGGTCATTAATCAAAAACCTCTTCTCTTCCAAAGTGACCATGTTTACCTTAAAACAGAGGAAATAATATAAGCAGACAAATCTACTTAGATGCACCATGTTTGCTATTATATAATTCAACATAAACTGGTTCTTATCATTCATAAGTTATAAAAGGTCACAAAGTGTCTCACAATGTTATCATGTGTACGCCAACATGTACGTTAAAGAATCCCGATATGTATATGTTGGTCTTGTGCTGTTAGCTTTTCTTTAGTCGGGTTGTTGTCTCATTTTCCGTTTTCATTCTCTGAATATATGACTTATAATTACCAGATTCTAAATATTTCGTGAATTGTTGATGCTGCCAAAACAAGGAGGAAACGACATTCGGAATGTGTCTTACCCCTTGTTTTGGCAACACCTTTCATATCCAAATCCAAAAAAAAAATCATTTTTTTTAAATGATGTCATAGGTACCCCTTTCCTTTTAAAAATGTCTAAATCAAAGTTTTAATTTTGGGTACTACATGGTCTATGTATGATTTACGGGCGTTTTCTTTCGGAAATCTGAAGGTATATGAACAGATGTGAGAGGTTTTGTCAATGATACAGATAGTAAATGTATACATATTCATGACATGTTACTTTAAAATTATAAAACAAAATTGTACTCTCAATCTCTTTCCCACTTGTTTTTATGGCGATGTCCCTTGCCACCATCTCACTGCATTTGTATACTCTTAATCATAACGAATTCGCTGTACCCATGTCTGAATTGATGTTATTGGGATTTAACATGTTTAATGAAGGTAATCTATGTATTAACCAAAAATCATTTAGTCACGGATTTCGTTTTCACATATTTCTTAAAAATCTAAACTAAATTCTTCCATATATGCAACGAGTTTGTTGAAAACTATGACTTAACCAGTAGAAAAAATAAATTTGTAACGCGATGAGCTGTCTAAATCCATCTACAATACGTTGTTTATAAGCCTCAAATTAACATACGATCTGGGTAAACTCATCGATACAAATTGGTGGTCTTCGGCTGTTGTCTGCGTTATCGTCAGTTTGTTGTCTCTTTGATACATTCCCCCATACCCATTCTCAATTTTACATTATCGTATTTCTATATCGTAAACGACAAGTTGAAAAAGTGATATATGTTTTAAAACGTTATTCCAAAAGAGCAGATTTGTTTCAACCTATCTCATAACACTAAATTGAATTGGCTTTTTTAATTAAATATTATTTTAATATTTCAATTTATATTGATAGCATTTTTTCAAATGTTTTTTTTTTCATTTTAAAACCAAAAAAAGACAACAAAAAAAATTATTTATTACCTGACAACACCGCACAGATATTTAGGAATCGAATAACTAAAAAGAAATCATTATTGCCACAATATAAAAGTCTGAACAAAATCACATATGATATAAATTTAAAAATCAAAACATTCAGATCCTGTCCGACATGTGCCATCCGTCGTGTTATACGTACAAACCGAGTGATAAGTCTAATTCTACATGCCAAATTCGTTGAAAAGGAGAACGGAATTTTGTTAACGGCATTGTTACGTCGTCATCTTTGAAACAGAAATTTTAAAAATAGTCAACTACGTTGTAGCTTGGGATGGCGTCGTTTATTTTAATTTTTTTGAAGGGATGACTTGCATCTTAAGTACTTGGAGCTTGTTATTATAAAATTATGAAACACGAAGCCTGTATTATCGTAACACATGGGAGATATATACTCTATAATTATTGACTTTAGATTTTAACGACTCTGACTGATCAAGTGATAATTCAAACAAAACGTACTATTTCGCAGCTCTCGGTTCACATTTGTTGATTAACATTTCATAAGACTGATCAGGTAAATGAAATTATTATTTACCTTGTGTTAATTTATAATATTGAGAATGATATTTGAATAGCGTAAAAACCATGTATACCAGCTTTCCACTGAAGTAAAAAAATATTCTAAAAGAAATAATCAGTCATACTTTGCATTATTAAAATTGTTGTTTACGCTACATGTTTATTTCTTTGGGATACTTACTATATGGTATATTTTGACAATAGTGAACAAAAAGGTGAAACATGCTACACACAGGAACAAGTGATCACATTCGTGAGTTTCTTAATTGACAACATATTTGTTGAATATTGAAGTAGAATTTTCAACAAATTGGTGGCATTCCTATTGGAACGAACTGTTTACATTTCCTTGCCGACTTCTTCTTATTTGCATATAGGTATGAGTTTCTTCAAACACTTGGAAAAAAGGTGGATTGAAATGTTATGTCATTTTATTTCACATTTAGAAAAGTTGATGATGTTCTTGCCATTAATAATCTGAACTTTTCTGATTGTTTTCGGATAACATATTTCCAATTTCTAAAACTAAAAAACACGTTGCCCGCCTCATTTTTAAACTTAAATCTAGAATTAGAAAATACACGCTCATCTCAGTGCCTGAATATATGACAAACGAGACTATTTCAATTTTGAAACTTTTCAATTTCCCAAAACTAAGTACATAATATCAACTTCACCTGCATATTGGATATACATGTTCGAACTTATTCGGAATTTAGCTGCTATTCATAATTTGTAAAACATCACCAATATTTGAGCAAAAGGTAAAGAGCCAGGGGTTTGTCAAAGAACATTTAGTCCTTTTTTTAAAACAAAAAGTCATCGAAAGGTTCCAAGACCTTGTTGACCCGATGGTCTTGAAGAATAGAGTCTGATAACTGACGTTGTTAATCATCATTATAACGTGTTGAAATATTTCCTGTGAAAAGTATTTCAACTGTTTATTCAATATTCGGTGATAATAATTTGACGGGGCTCTGTAATTCACCCGGTCATTAGGTTATTTTGCTATGGTATTTTTGAGATTATTGTCTTTTTTCTTACGAGCTTTCTTTATATGCCAGTGTGTGTCTCGTTGTCTCAAATTTGTTTGTTTGTATAGTAATTGAGATCATATCACAACGTTCACTGCTGTACCCATATTGAGACATTTTTACGTCATTTTTATGTCATTGTTTTGATCACACATTATTGTCAATATAATGGAATGTTATGCGACTGTCACACAAGTAAGAGGTTTATCTAGTTATAAAACGAGGTGCAAACCCCAATTGTATCTTACGAAAATACATGTACCAAGTCATGAATATGACTATTGTTATCCGATAGCTTTGTTGTCTTTTAACCTTTGATTTTGCCATTTAAAAAGAGACTTTTCGTTTTTAATTTACCTTGGAGCATTTTTTTTATTTCACTTTCTAAGGATGGTTTTTAGAAATGAATCGTCATAATCATTAGTCATATGCCTCAACAATTGTTTCCAAAAAAACCAGATATTAAAACCTTTTATTCCGGTATTCAAACGGAAAACACATGGAAGGTTCGTATACTGTAATGAGACTACCTTTATCGGCTATAATTGTCAAGACGTGATTTAAAGCATTCATTTAACTAACGAGTAAATATATATTTTATTATTCCTTTCTTGTCATCTATCACTTAGAACAGACTACGCATGTTAGTGGATAATTGTCAATGTACGGTGGACATTTCAATGATCCACATCTGGAAAGAACTTCATAAAACAATTTACCAAGATGCTGATCAACACCCCCAATGATATATTCTGGGTTGAGCTCAACACATACGTAAGCCGTAGCTGCTGCATGAACATGATTCCCGGACGCTAAATATCCATGATATTCTATCTTCCAGCCCTTGTAACATGTATTTTTTCCGGGAATCATTACAACAGATGTGGCACGTTCTGCTCAACAGAGAGTCTTCATCGTTAGCATTGGAGGCAAAAAAGTTCGAGTCAAATTCTGCACCGAACATACGACTATATTCTCCCCCACTAGTTTTTACATAATTTGGATCTGGTGGTAGACATACATATTCAGCAGCTGCGCCTGGATCAGTATAGTGACTCCCACCTGCAAAGCCTGTAATAGTTATGTAACATCAGTATGGAAAAATAATAAATGCATACTTAGTAATCGGGAAATAATCCACATAATATTTTAAAACAATGAACAGTAGTTTATGTGAAATACTCGTATACTAGTATAATAAATGAAGGAAACATTAATCTTATACTTGAAGTAATAGGCAATGGGATGATATATTTTCTAATTGAAATGTGTAAAATTGAAAACACAATGATGCTAAAATATCACAGATTTAAAACTACCAACTACGAGTATCAAAACTCTGCATTTGATATATTAAACCTATATGAAAAAGTAAAACCACTAAAATAGTTATCAAATTAAGATACCAGGATTATAATTTAGTACGCCAGACGCGCGTTTCGTCTACATAAGACTCATCAGTGACGCTCATATCAAAATATTTATAAAGCCAAACATGAACAAAGTTGAAGAGCATTGATGATCCAAAATTTCCAAAAGTTGTGCCAAATACGGCTAAGGAAATACTGAACTAAGAGGAAAATCAAATCGGAAAGTCCATAATCAAATGGCAAAATCAAATAACAAAAAACATCAAAAACGAATGGACAAGAACTGTCATATTCCTGACTTGGTATAGGCATTTTCAAATGTATAACATGGTGGATTAAACATGGTGTTAAAGCGCTAACCCTCTCGCTTTGATGACAGTCACATCGAATACCGTTTTATTTAAAATGATGCCTGAACTAAACAGACATAATAAATAAAATAGTCAAAATATGGGAACAGCAGTCATCATCGTGTTACAATTATAAAAGGAACAATTTAACAGAACACAAAAACATCTATCTACAAAGTGTAACATATTTACCGGAATATATCAATTCTGTATTATTATTTGGACACTGCTTTCTTCCCCATCTAATATAAGTTGTTCCGATACCTGAAATAAAGTAGATAATGATTGGTGTATTTCAAATAGACCATAGACACATGTTATGTTGATTGATTGGTTGCTTATTCAGACATGAAACCTTAAAACAATGCTATGTTAAATACCATGTTTATGATACAATGGCATTTACGACACAATGGTTTCTTCAGTTAAAAGCACACTGAAGTACTCAAGTTGTAATAATTGTTTTACAGGTGAACTGAACAAGAAAGGCAAGAGATTGTTATATCTTCACATCAGCCAGATCAATTAGTCACACTCACACGAGTTAACAAAATATGCAGTTATACGTTGTTTGCTTGACTTTACGATTGTGTTTGGATCTTTTGTAAATTCTCTTCTTTATGAAAAAAGTCTTACTTGGAATGGTGTTAAATGAGCTTTGCAAAAGTTTAATTGTCTGCTCCTGTTGTTGATTTATTATCTGTTGTTGTTGATTTATTGTTTGGTGTTGTTGGATGGTGTTCTGTTGTTGTTGCATTAATGCCTGTTGTTGTTGAAGTGTTGCCTGTTGCTGTTGAATTGATGCGTTTTGTTGTGTAATCCATGCCTGTTGCTGAAGTGTTGATGTCTGATGTTGCTGAATGATTTTCTCTGGCTGTTGATTAGTTAACATCTGCTGTTGGTTTTCGATGAAGAACTGTTTTACTGTGGCATTCATTATTGCAACGATATTTTCAATTCGGTTCAAACGATTAACGAGTACATCTGGATCATTAAGCAATAGCCTCTTCTCTTCTGAGGTGACCAGATTAACACTAAAACAAAAGAAATATATTAACCAAATGATCATGCTTAAACTTAACTCATGTGCTTTGAAGAAACGATTTGACACAAATTGTTTCTTATCAATCTAAAGTTAAGTAAGGTGACATAGACAAAGATAGCAACAAGTTTACATGCATAAGCTAACTGGTGCATTTGAACATAACAATCTGGATATGACAATTTTTAAGAGGACGTCTTGTTTTCGACATACTCCTACATTTCCCATAATAGTGTAACCGACCAGAAATTTTTTAAGGCAAGGATTTTTTTAAATTGTGCATATCGACTAATTTATAAAACAAATAAACAAACGAAATAATCGGAAGCGTAAATATATAATATTGTAAGCCACCCGAGAGCATCCTGTCCTATACTCGGTAGTTTACTTTAATAACACTTAAATACAATATGTGACTCCTGTAGCAACCATACATTAGCATTAAACTACCTAAATTACTTGTCAGGTATGGTCTTCAGGTTGTTTAATATGTATTTATTGAGCGATCCCTTGTATTCGAATGTTACTGAGCTAATGTTTGTTCCTAACGGCTTTCCATAGTTTTTATGTTTGAACGAGCGTCTTCCAGCATCTGGAATAGGATCCCAGTCAGGGCAACCAGTCCGGTACCCACGAATATAGTTCTTAACAAAAATATATAACTTTTGTTATAAATTGTGTAGTGTTATTATTTCTCTAGTTCTGTAACTGAATGTATATTTATTTGAAAGGGTAGGCTTTTTAGTTTGAATTTCTGTAAAAATTTGGATTGATTTAAATGTAATCTGGCGTCAGTACATAGAGTAAATTGCCTAAATTCTAGCCTTTATTCTTTCCCGGAAGTAGACAGACTGACCCTGTTGTCAATAAAAACAAAATTTTGCAACGGAATGCCGGTCATGAGGCACTGAGATTGTACTAAGACACTTCAAAATGAATGCCTAACATGAACCAAAAGTCCCAAGGTGGCTATCAAAATTATTTATTGAGCAGGACCCTGTGTATTTACTATGATTTTCAATGCGTATCAATGGGGCAATTAATTTGGTCCCCGTTCCTGTCAGAGAGCATGTTTTGAACACTTCAATCTGCAATTGTAAGCTCATTTTTGAAGTTTCATGGATGAAATTTGGCTACAGGCTTCCAATTCAATAAGGAAAACAATGGTGTAATTATTTTTGAAATTTGAATTAAACTTTTTAAATCAGATTAAAATTTAAATTTATGAAATTTAAAAAAGTTTGTTTTTCAATTTAAAGTTTAAAAAAGGGTCACAGAAAGGTCATTTTGTCTGTATTATGTATTCCTACACTTGTAAGTTAAAATGGAGGGATTTTTGAAAAAATATCAGCAAACGGTATTGGAAAGAGCCACAGGGAAAGAAATAATAAATGTGTTATATGGGATAAGGGGACAGTGAAAGATGGAAAATATGGGCTTATTTCTTTCTAGTATCTTATTTCTTGGACCTGAAAAAAGAAAAGAATCCCATAGTTTCAGTTTTAGGTCTTTTAATAAGTTTTTGATAAATTGTGGCTATTAAATAAATCATTTAAGTGCCACGGTTTAGCTATGAAAGTTGTGTGCGAATCCAGCTCAAATTTATTTAGAGCCGCATCACACACATAACCACATATTATTGTGTAAACTCAGAAACACTTGCCAGGGGCTCTCCAATTTTACATTTTTTGGAAGATATTTAAGGTGTAGGGCTATAATATCGCTTATTAAAGCAATTTAAACTGAAGTGTACAACAACTTTAGACTCCCTTTTAAAGATTTTGATGGTCCTTTAAAGGACCGTTAATTTTATCTGTATCTATTTCAGCAGTAGATGAAGCGAGCTATATCTTCCTTGGTTTTGGAACTTTTGAACATCAGCTTCTGGTTAAGGAAACACTTAGTGCTCTTTTAATAGTTTCACTGTTTGAATTTCATTTTCATTAATGCTTCTTTCTTAAGTTTCATTTTTAAAAGTTACTGCATTATTAACCTGTCTTTGTTATCTATATTCAGGTTGGTGAACTTGGACTAAAGTACATGAATCTCAGCCACCGACAGTTTCAGTGTCCATGAGAACACACATATGAACTAGTGGGACATTTAAACCATTTAAAAGTACAACAACGCACAGTAGCATTAAGCGGTCAGGAAGATCAAGGATTTCCCTCCACATCTGTTAGACTATAGGAGGTGCTGTTTGACTGGTTTTAGCTACAAGTGAGAAATTCTCTGCATCTAGCCTCTTATGTTGTATTTTAAATGAATTAAGCAGACTATTTGAAGACTTTGCTTCATATTGTATACCCTTGTTATGGGGTCTGCTTGTTTTGCATATGTAATTCTTTAAAACGGAAGATTTTTTTATTTTTAATTGAAAATAATAATATTATTAATTTATTTCTAAACAAATTTTGGTTTCAACTAAATTTCCATACACAGAATGAATTTATCTACCTTATGCAATTTACAGAATGTACATATCTCTTGAAATAAAAAAAGTTTTGATGATTTTTAGCATATTTTCTTCATGAATTTAAGATTTTCTCCGATCAATTTTCTGGTATTTGAGATGTTATAGATAATGATCTATAATTCTGTAACTGTTTGATCAATTTTTTTGAAAAGTGCAGTTTTAAGTCAGGGGAAAAAAATAAAGACTGACAGGAATATGATCCCAGTTAGGGCAACCAGTCCGGTACCCACGAATGTAGTTCTTAAAAACAATATATAACTTTTGATATAAATTGTTTAGTGTTATTTTTTCACTAGTTCTGTAACTGAATGTAGATTTATTTGAAAAGGTAGGCTTTCTAGTTTGAATTTCTGTAAAAATTTGGATTGATTTAAATGTAATCTGGCGTCAGTACATAGAGTAAATTGCCTAAATTCTAGCCTTTATTCTTTCCCGGAAGTAGACAGACTGACCCTGTTGTCAATAAAAACAAAATTTTGCAACGGAATACCGATCATGAGGCACTGAGATTGTACTTAGACACTTCAAAATGAATGCCTAACATGAACCAAAAGTCCCAAGGTGGCTATCAAAATTATTTATTGAGCAGGACCCTGTGTATTTACTATGATTTTCAATGCGTTCCAATGGGGCAATTAATTTGGTCCCCGTTCCATCTATTGTTTTCATCAGTGTAAATTCATGTTCTTTTTATATGTATCATAGTTCAATAAAACAAAGTTATCTTTCCAATGTTAACAGTTTTTATTTGCTCACTGTTTAAAGTATGTAACATTATAACATCGTAAAACAATATAAATACACAGTTGCGTTCAAGTGTACTGAATCATAAATCCTTAAATACATATTTGTGGTGTCCGACGTGGTGGGAGATAGCTTACTGTACAAAAGACGGCTAATAACATATCATTAAACTTCATAATGTTATCCTTATTCTCACCTAAAGGTTATTGTTACTTTATTTGTTTTCCAAGGTTTGAACTTGCCGCCAGCAAAACTTTGGGCTATCTGCCATTGCTGAGTGCTCGCGCGTTTATATACTAAATTGTAATTGTCACGTGACATACTAATCCAATGGAAACTTGTCCTTTCCGGGAAACCGGAACTATAAAAAATTCAGATAATGAAAAACATAATATACATATCATCTTAAGTTGTCCGAACCTTGTCCTTATACATTAAATATCAAAACAAAGCTATAGCATCTAAAATATCGACAAAGAAGCTTGAAATAAACAATCGGACACCACTGCGCGCGCATTGATTTAGCAGACGATCTGCGTTATTACAGAGTACGTAAATAACATACAACATAGTTCATTTCAACCATCTAAATATTTACAATATATTTGTGTCCGTCAGGGTATACTTATTAAAAATCTTATCTGTGGTATTAAAAATACAATATTAGATCAAATGTCCAGGGAACGAATTGGTACATAAAGATATCAAAACACATGTTTCGGTCCCCACACAATGGCAGACGACAAAGTCTCCTTAAATAAACAATTGCAGTTGAAGTATTTTCCTATGTATATCAGGCATATTAGACGTTTAAATATGAATATTTGGTTACAAGAAATGCTCCTTAAATCCGGAATAACATGATATAAAGCATGTAGAAGGTAAGCCATGAGTAATTGTGGTAGAGTGGAATTTAGCATATTTTTGTAAATGTAAATTTGTATATATTGATTAAATATATTGGAATAAAATTTTTGTCATACTATTGATATTATTAGTTACAAATTGAATGGTATTTAATTTGTCTAGTCTGATTACTGTTAAACTGACCAGTGTACCTGTTTGTCTATGTTACCTTGATTTCTATTTTTAGAATCTTAATTAAGGCTATCGTCGCTGTTATGCAAAAACCTCGTATCTAAGGTTTTCATAATTTTACACCAGGCAATAAAAACTGATTTTTTTTTATCGATTATTTAGAATTAAATATTTATGTTCCAATGTATGCAAAAATATCTGATCTTCTAACCAATCAATTACCAAGGCGAGCAAAAATTTCTGCACCTATATTGTATTTTCAAAGCTATTCATTATTTCTAAGCTATACATATTATATTAGACAAAAAATTGACAATACTGTACCTGTTATAATCTCAGCTGCTAGTGCCATCTTTTTTTTCTTTTGAGATATGATATTTTCGCACAACAAAATGTCTCACCAATCCGACTACACTTTTTTCGTCACTTGTCAGAATTCGGGTTAATGATTGGTTAGAAGATCAGATATTTTCGCATTCAGTGGAACATACATATTTAATTCTTAATAATCGATAAAAAGATTTCCGCAAAAAATTGAGATACGAGGTTTTTGCATAACAGCGACGCTATATTGCTTATGGATAGTGATTTTGGTCACATGTTCTTTTTGGAGGGAAAATTCTATTGTTCTGGACACTCTTATTTCAACTGTCATAGTGAGAAGATAGATTTCACAATTTTGGAGTGTGCAAATGGTCTTATATGAATTATTGTATAGTTATTGCTGAATCTTTTGGGAATTCATATTACTACTTTACAGGTCAGTTGTATATACTTTTCTCACATTAATTTAATAGTCCTATAGTTTTTAACAGAGTATGCAAGATTTGGTTAGATTGATTGGATTGAATGGAGAAATGAATCTGTAGTATGAATATGACCTTTATGAATGATAAATACAATTAATTAACCATAACATGCTTTAAATCATTAAAGATTGATAAATGATTAAAATATTAAATAATTACTAAATAATAGATTATAATAGAGCATGGGAGTGCAATTATATTAAATAGAAAGAAAGCGTTTTCTTGTGTATATATAAGAAGTAAATTAAATAGTTAAATATTCATTTTAAACCTTTATTATGTTTTAGTATCTAAGGGAACAGATTTTCTTATTTTTGGTATGTGTTCATATTATAGATATGGAACACAGTAGTTATAAATTTATATTTATCTTCAGGTTTATATTTGATGTACATGTAGCCAATACACATATGAAGTCTTGTGACCTTCAAACTAGCACTTGAGGTAAGCAAAGAGTTGTATTATGTTGTTTTATCATTTGGTTAGTTATTTGCTTATTTTGCTTACTTTGCGTTGCTGAGTTGCTGCATGTAGATATTTTAATGTTTTACCGTTTTGCTTAGTTTATTACTATTTATGGAATTCATGTAGAATATATTATTTACATGGTAACAGAATATTTATTGCAATTAAGTTTATGAGATGCATAAACTAATACATGTAAGACGCAAGTTTATGTTGAGTCTTTGAGATAGAATTATAGATGTGAAAGGGAATATTATTTTATTTAGGATGTTATACAGTGCAATGTACTTGTTCATAAACATGTCAGAGTTATCTATCTTTGCACCTGTATTTATAGTATTTTATAATTATGTTTTGTAGGGTCTTTATACGAGACAACCGTTTACTAAGACCTTTAATAAAGAATCCATAATACTACAACCGAGTCTTTATGATGCCCATTTCCACCCGATTTCATAATTACATACATTCCCTGCCGTAACACTTGTACAACAAAATGTAAACAAATGAAAAATTCATTTCACTTCCAGTGTTTTACACATTAAAAATTTGATAAACTTGATAATTGTCAACATCATCTTGAACCTATATACAAACATGAACTAGAAATTCATATCATAGCTGATGAAATGCTTCCCCCCTTTATATTTGGTAAACAAAAATGAAACTTTGGCCTGTGAAATCCATACAAAAAAAAATAGTAAATTAATGCCATATCTTTAGTTTTCTGTAATTAGTTGATACTTCAGTTTCTTTATGTTAACTCTTTCATATACATTTGATAAAATTTACTGTTTGCAATAGCATGAATTGTTCTATATAATAAGAATGTTCTTAACCCGGGGCATAAAAACAATGCCGTATTTGGCGAACCTTTTCAACTTTTGATCTTCAGTGCTGTACAACTTTGTACTTTTTTCACTTTCGATCTTTTATATTTGGGCGTCACTGTTGATTTTTGTGAGGACAAGGCGCGTTTTTGGCGTATTGAATTTTAAACCTGATGCTTTTTGTTATCTATTAATCATGGTTTTATTTGTCTAATATGTTTTCCTATTTATTTGTATTGTAGTCCTGTAATATTATGTTGTCATCTCAATGTTATATTTAACTATGCCATTAAAGTGCGAGGTTTGGCATGCCACAAAACCAGGTTCAACCCACCACTTTTATTCCCCTTTAAAAGTGTCCTGTACCAAGTCAGGAAGATGGCCATTGTTATATTATTGTTCGTTTATGTGTGTGTTGCATTTTAACGTTGAGTCGTTTGTGTTTTCTCTTATTTTTGAGATATTGAGATAAGACGTGGCACGGTACTTGTCTATCCCAAATTCATGTATTTGGTTTTCATGTTATATTTGTTATTCTGGTAGTGTTTTGTCTGTTGCTTGGTCCGTTTCTGTGTGTGTTACGTTTCGGTGTTATGTCGTTGTTCTCCTCTTATATTTAATGCGTTTCCCTCGGTTTAGTTTGTTATCCCGATTTTGTTTTTTGTCCATGGATTTATGAGTTTTGAACAGCGGTATACTACTGTTGCCTTTATTTTTTGATTAAAAAATTGTTTTACTTGCTCGTGCGAGCCAAGTTACTATGCGTAAGAACACAACCGTTATGTTTAAAAGAATAATATTTCCTTTTTCTGAATTTATAATATCATAACAAGTACTTCCAATGCCTTACAATATTATAAGAATATAATCGAGACCTTTACAATTTCATTTGAAACCATTATGAAATTTCAACTTTACTTTACAAAACGTAAAATGTTTTAATTACTCATTGAATATTTTTTCTCTAAGAAATAAATTCGTTAATATGTGCCATTGATCCTGATACAATGATTGAAATCATTTACGATATATTGCTGAAAGTCTTGTACAACAGAAGAAATGATACTACTATTAAAGAACTAGTCAATCATTTGTTGCACGAAATCTTATCAGCATACCTCTTTATCATGCTCTTATTCTACATACAGTCAAACCTACTTGAACGGTTATCTCGTTTCAGATGTCACCTGCTTCTAAAAGTCACTTCAAACTCACTCAAACGTTATCTCAAACCAGCGGTCACTAGTCTAACTAGTCAACCATTTGTTGCACGAAATCTTCATTTCGATTTTTTACCGCGTTATTTTTTTATCTTTAACTACTGAAAATTATACATCTGTTTAGCATCGAAGACAAAATAAAGAAACGAAACCAGTTTGCAACTGCGATTCCGTGTGATTTCAATGAACTGTTTTTTAATTTGATCTATACATTGATGGAAGTTGCAACACTAACAAACGAAGTTTATATAAGGATCTGGATGGTCTTCTCTATTCTTTTATTATTTAACTCAATATTCTCTATTCTTTATTTGTTTGTCCAGTTCTCTCCATTCTCTCTATTCTTAATATTTTAGCACCCCAATATCACACTTCCTTGTTCTTTTATCCCAGTTTTCTCTATTTTCTTTTTTGTCGATTTATCTGTACAGTTGGCCTATTGTTTTCTATTTTGTAAAGACTATCCATACCCTCTTATATAGTTTGAAGTTTAACGGAAGGCGAAAGTCGACGTGAAGACATATCAACCTCCCATATATCTTTTACTGACTTCGAGACGACAATTTGTTATCCTTAAGGTGTCGTTTATATTGAGAAAAAGACAATGGAGAAAATTTATAGTATAATTTAATCTGACCATTGTTAGGATTCATGACGACAATCAGGTATTGTAATGACATAACATTACTGCGGCCAGTTTTTATTGGTGGAGAAATCCGGTAAGCCCGGAGAAAACTACCGACCTTCGACAGGAAAACTGACAATCCTAGTCAATTAAGAATGGAGTTGAGTGCCCACCAGCAGAACTCACAACATCAGTGTTGACTGGCTAGTTACTATAGAAGTAACTACTTAGACCACTCGGGCACCAAGGACCAAGTTATACGAGAATAATGCAATCAACACGTTATACATTGCATCCGAAATCGATTTTCAGAAAACGACATCTGTAACAAACACACATTTTTAGCTACTTCTTTACAAGCAGAACCAAATACAATGAAGTCCCAACTATGTACTGGCTTCCGAAGCTACACTAAAAAAATCCTTACAAATATAGATTGATTTCAACATTAAGCCAGTGTTTCACTTCTTAATTGTCTATCCTACTTACTAGTACACTTGGTACAATAAAAAACCTGATAATAAATTGTTCAAATAAGGCCTTTGAAAATAGTGGAATTAATTACTTTTGGAGTGTCAAAAATTCGTTGGAAGTACTTGATAAATTGCATGCATATATTGGTGATTTTGAATCTGTTCAAAGTTTTGATTTCCTAACCTTTATACTACTTTGTCTCATATTCTTAGTAAGAAAAAAATCACATCCCTAATTAAATGGGCATTTAAAAAGTCAGAATGCGAGTACATATGGTCAAACTCTTTTAAGTCATTATAAGTAGCAATAAACAAAAGAACTAGGTCAATTGGTAATGCTTTGATACTATATATGCGCTTGAATTTTTACTTGATAATATCTTTGTTCGCTTTGGAGATTCCGTATATCGTCAAGTTATTGGAATTCCAATGGGAACTTACTGTGCACCACTTATTGCGGACCTGTTTTTGTATTGTTATGAGTTACAATTTATGACTAAAATTAGCAAAGACCCATCGAAACAACATTTTATACAAAAAATTAACAATACTTTTAGATATTTGGATGATAAATTGGCTCTCAATAATGACGACTTCAGTATGTATACTAAAGAAATTTATTCTGTTGAACTTACTTTGAATAAAGCTAGTACTAACAATGAACACTGCCCTTTCCTCGATCTTGATATCTATATCATTAACGGGAAGCTTAATACAAAAAAATATGATAAAAGAGATGATTTTTCATTTCCTATCGTTAGTTATCCATTTTTAGATGGTGACGTTCCCTTGTCACCATCTTATGGTGTTTATGTGTCTCAACTTGTACGATTCGCTCGTGTATGTAACAACGTATTGGATTTTAGCGAGATAAATTTATGTATTACTGAAAAATTATTACACCAGGGTTTTCGATATCACACACTTGTCAAAACATTTACTAAATTTTATCATCGGTATAAGGAAATAATTCGTAAATATAACTCAACATGCAGACATCTTATACGTTCAGGTATATCACATTCAATCTTTTATGGTAATATTCTTCACAAATCACAAAAATGACAGTATTCACCTCAAAAGCTTACAAAACCTTTAAACAGACTTAAGAAGGGATATAGTTACGATACTGTTGCCAGGTCATTAAAGATTGCAAATGTTGGCTTTAATATTGATTCACTCATAGGGTCTTTGCATCGGAACTAAACACATTTATTTGAAAAACAGTTGTTGGCATGACACGGGTTATGTTCTTCTCATATATTCTATGATATAGATATAGGAAGATGTGGTGTGAGTGCCAATGAGACAACTCTCCATCCAAATAACAATTTAAAAATTAAACCATTATAGGTTAAAGTACGGCCTTCAACACGGAGCCTTGCCTCACACCGAACAACAAGCTATAAAGGGCCCCAAAATTACTAGTGTAAAACCATTCAAACGGGAAAACCAACGGTCTAATCTATATAAACAAAACGAGAAACGAGAAACACGTATATATTACATAAACAAACGACAACTACTGTACATCAGATTCCTGACTTAGGACAGGTGCAAACATTTGCAGCGGGATTAAACGTTTTAATGGGCCCAAACCTTCTCCCTTTTTCTGAAACAATAGCATAACATCACAACATAGAAAAACATACGATAAAAAACAATTGGCAGACTTAACTCAATCAAAAAACGTATGATTATGATACTTAACCCCTCACGGTAGGGATTGTACCTGATATTCATATGATGAAGACATAATCTTTCAATCAGTTTATTTGAGTTTTGGAGCTGGCATGTCAGTTAACTGCTAGTAGTCTGTTGTTATTCATGTATTATTGTCATTTTATTTATTTTCTTTGTTACATTTTCTGACATCGGACTCGGACTTCTCTTGAACTGAATTGTAATGTGCGTATTGTTATGCGTTTACTTTTCTAGATTGGTTAGAGGTATAGGGGAGGGTTGAGATCTCATAAACATGTTTAACTCCGCCGCAATTTTGCTCCTGTCCCAAGTCAGGAGCCTCTGGCCTTTGTTAGTCTTTTATGATTTTTAATTTTAGTTTCTTGTGTATAATTCGGAATTTAGTATGACGTCCATCATCACTGTACTAGTATACATATTTTTAAGGGGCCAGCTGAAGGACACCTACGGGTGCGGGAGTTTCTTGCTACATTAAAGACCCATTGGTGGCCTTCGGCTGTTGTCTGCTCTTTGGTCGGGTTGTTGTCGCTTTGACACATTCCCCATTTCCTTTCTCAATTTTATCAATGGAACAAACGAAGCACACAAAAATCAAACAATTAAAGGGATACAATTCTAAATTGTCAGTTATCATTTCTGAGAGATGGCCTCACAAATATTTTTGAATAACGATTTGAGTCATTGCTTATTATGAGCAAGATGCCCAGTGGTAGATAATTCATGCGCGTACAGTATAAGAGCCTGCACTTCTATACGTTATTGTTGTTTATTTCAATTTCTTTACGGTAGCCTTTTTAGCATTTCGGAATCCTTTCTAATACAAAAGGGAGTTTAATAATTCCAGTTTCCTTAGTTTTCATTATATACATCAACAATTTATTCCATAATCCTATATGTTTCATGTTTTATATTCAGTTTATTATTATCTCAAAGTTTTTAAATCCTATTACAACACGGAATTCAACATGAAAACAAAAAAAAACAGAATATAAACGACATGTTGCTCGACCAGGGGGACATAGATTCTCTATGTATACGAATCCTTCACCATTCATTTAACTCCGCCGCAATTTTGCTCCTGTCCCAAGTCAGGAGCCTCTGGCCTTTGTTAGTCTTTTATGATTTTTAATTTTAGTTTCTTGTGTATAATTCGGAATTTAGTATGACGTCCATCATCACTGTACTAGTATACATATTTTTAAGGGGCCAGCTGAAGGACACCTACGGGTGCGGGAGTTTCTTGCTACATTAAAGACCCATTGGTGGCCTTCGGCTGTTGTCTGCTCTTTGGTCGGGTTGTTGTCGCTTTGACACATTCCCCATTTCCTTTCTCAATTTTATCAATGGAACAAACGAAGCACACAAAAATCAAACAATTAAAGGGATACAATTCTAAATTGTCAGTTATCATTTCTGAGAGATGGCCTCACAAATATTTTTGAATAACGATTTGAGTCATTGCTTATTATGAGCAAGATGCCCAGTGGTAGATAATTCATGCGAGTACAGTATAAGAGCCTGCACTTCTATACGTTATTGTTGTTTATTTCAATTTCTTTACGGTAGCCTTTTTAGCATTTCGGAATCCTTTCTAATACAAAAGGGAGTTTAATAATTCCAGTTTCCTTAGTTTTCATTATATACATCAACAATTTATTCCATAATCCTATATGTTTCATGTTTTATATTCAGTTTATTATTATCTCAAAGTTTTTAAATCCTATTACAACACGGAATTCAACATGAAAACAAAAAAAAACAGAATATAAACGACATGTTGCTCGACCAGGGGGACATAGATTCTCTATGTATACGAATCCTTCACCATTCACTGGAGCACAACAAAATATATATGTATATTAAAGCATCTGAAACAATAATTAGTACCATTTACATGTTTTATTGTTTTACTTAGAACAGACTACACAGGTCAATGGATAATTGTTAATATACGGTGGACATTTCAAAGATCCACATTTTGTGAGGACATCAAAGAAAAGTTTACCGTAATGAAAATCCACGCCTCCCATAACATATTCTGGTTTGATGTCTACGCAAACATAAGCAGAAGCAACATTGTGACCATAATATCCCGATGCCAAGTATCCATGATATTCCAACGTCCATCCTCTATAGCAAGTATTCTTACCGGGAATCATTATCACAGATGTGGCTTGATTCGTTCTACATAAGGCACACGGGACGTCCTCGCCATTAGCATTCGAAGCAAAAAAGTTGGAGTTAAATTCTGCACCGTACATATGACCATTATCTGCTCCACCACTAGTTTTTACATAATTTGGATCTGGTGGCAAACATACATATTCAGCAGCAGAGCCTGACTCGCCATAATAGCCACCACCTGCAAAGCCTGTGGAAAAAATATGTACCCTATTTACAAAATAGCACATGCTTTGGACATATGTTTCTAAAGCTATTTTCTATGAAACGCTCCCCATAAATGTCTGTGAACCTTGAAAAAACGTGTCCAGTCATTTATCAATGAGAGTTCGAAAATTGTAAACCAATTGACAAATACATACCCTCATAGATAACATCGTATTAGTCGAACTATTCAAATTGAAGACGATTTGACCATAACACCAACTCTTAAAATTTGAGTCTTGAAATAGGAATTTTAAAATACTGTTTTAGAACAAGCACAACAGGACTAACTTGGCAAAAACATACAATTAGTCACTAGAAATAATCAACAACAAATTGTCTCCACAATTTGGCTAGTAGAAAGTTAATATGGCAGTTGTTGTCCATTCGTTTTTGATGTTTTTTGTCATTTAAGTTCAGTATTTTTCTGATTTTACTTTTTAGATAACAAAATTACCGAACTCCGAGAAAAATTTAAAACGGAAAGTCATTTATCAAATGACAAAATAGAAAGCTTATACACACCAAACGAATGGATATAGTCAACAACAATGCATAATTCAAGAGTCATATTTCATGTATTTGTAAACATTGTCTTTAATTTGTTAGGATTTGATTCAAACAAATATGATAACTTTCTAACCTGAGTAAACTAATTCTGTGTTATTATTTGGACACTGCTTTCGTCCCCATCTAATATAAGTTGTTCCAAAATCTGAAATATATATATATTGGCATACTTTATCTTTACAATATTGAAAGTTCTTTTAATGCCATATGGCAACAGTTTTGATACGTTTCATGCAAACGGCACAAAAAACACTGCAAACAAGGAAAGGAACTTGAACTTTAAACACATGGAGATATCAAACAAAATTTGTTTGTATGAATGATGATTGCAGCTGCTATACGTTATCAATATTTTAAGGTAGATCGGGTGTCTTTTTTCGCCAGCCTTTTTGAAATATTTTAAGAATACTTTTAATTATACCAAGTAGTATTTAATATGAAATATAGATGTTTTAAATATGAAATATAAACATTATTAAATTTAATGATTAAACTTTCAAAACATCTGGTGTCATTACGTGCATTATAAGTATATAGAAAACAATCCCTTTCAAATCATGGGCAGATAATTAAAACGATTTTAAAAGAACAAAGTGCATCCATATACACACAACTGGGTTATTATGCTGTCTTTAGCTGTGGTATGGGCTTTGGTCATTTTAAAGGTCTTACGGTGACCTATAGCTAATGTTGTTAAGTTGTTAAGTTGTGTGTCATTTGGTCTCGTTTGGTGAGATTTCTCGTCGAAAATCATAACACATCATCGTTTTTTTTTTTATTTCTACATCATATTGATATTTTTTTTCTGTGTTTTACATTAAGAATTGTCTGATTATCAGTCGTTATACATCTCCTTTTTTATACAACTAGTTCAATCCTTACTTTAAATTTCACCAGAAAAATTACAATTAAATGCATAAAATAATAAATACACTCATTACAGACACCAGGCTTTAACTTTTGTAGGTCAGATGAATTATTTGGTTTTAAACGACTCAGCAATGACAATCCAATCTATTAAATCTTAAACGGTAACAAAATGTACAAAGTCGGAGGGCATTGATAATCCAGAATGTCGAAAGAGTTTGCCAAATACAGTTAAGGGAATATGTCTCTTTTGTAGAAAAGCATTATAAATTCGAAAAATAAAACTTTTGTGAAGAGTTTATTTAGAGTAAAGACCAATTCTATGATAATGCAAGAGGACACAGTTGTGCGAAATACTAGGCTGGTATCACCCTCGGGAAGGAAACCTTAACTAGCATTTGTATAGATAAATTATTTACATATAAACTCATCATATATACCTGGCTAAAATTGTGTTCGCCAGACGCGTGGTTTGTCTACAAAAGACTCGGAGAACTCAAACATTGTCAAAGTTCCGAAAACTTGCTAAATAAAGCTAAGGTAATCTATTCAAGAATCTTTTAAAAAAAATAGATGGTAATCAGGATGCTAGCAATGACAAGACATTAACTTCTTGCTTCAAAATTTTGATATTGAATTTAACGAGAAAATAAAATCATTTACAGAATTGAATTAAAATTATATAGAGAAAGGTGGCAGATAATCTCAACATAGATACCAGGATTGCAATTGTGTATGCACGGCGAACTCGTGAATACATGTTCCAAAGGCTTTTGTTCAATTCAGGTAAGGTCTAAAAAATCCCTATTATGGATGAAATGTTTATGAGCTGAAGATGAACCTAGATAAACACACACATGATGAGTTCACTGTCGAAATAATCAATTACTAGAAATATCAGTCAATTTGAAAAAATCACCTTCAAATGTATATAATGTTGGTTCAGTTTATATGAGCCTTCTCTGTCTACATTTCAATATTTGCTCCCTAAAAGACTGATGCAATATTGTGTAAAGACCTAAAAATATTTTTCATGCCAAATTTGAATTATTAAACTATAATCTGTTTGCTAACACAATACAGTCAGATAGTGTTATTTACAAACATAAATCCAGTGTTAGATAATCAAACATATATCATTATTAGTCAATACAGTTATTGTGTTTTACATGATTAAATTGATGAGTTTTGATTTAAGAACTTATGTAAATCAGGGTACAAATTTATTCTATATTTAAACTCCAACTGAAACTCCAACTTTGACATTTTCACATTTCATTCTTTTTATAATCATGTGTGTGTGTGAGTATTCTGGAGGGGTCAATATAAAAACAGAACGATGGACAAATCTAGTATCTTACAAAGAGTAAATAAGAAACAACATATGTTACTAAGTAATCAAGTCTTACGTTGATAGTTTCTAATAGTATCCTGTAACTGTCTTATTGTATGTTCCTGTTGCTGGTTTGAAATTTGCTGTTGCTGAATAGTTATTGACTGTTGTTTGTTCTCAGTTGATAGCTGCTGCACTGTACTATTAAGTACCGCCAGGACACTTTCAAGTCGATTCAATCGATTAACAAGTACATCTGGGTCATTTAGCAGTAACCTTTTTTCTTCTGTGGTGACCAGATAAACCTTAAAACAAAGAAAATATATTAACCACACCATCATACTTTAATATCTCTCTTATGCTATGACGAAACGATTTGACACATATTTGGTCTTATCAATCTGGTTAAATGATAAGGTCGGAAAGGGTATCAAAAGTTGTGCATACATACATGTATGGCAAGCGGTGTATAAGTGTTTGAAAATAACAATGTGTATATGACTAATTTTTAAAAAGATAACTTGTATTGGACTTACGCCTTCATTGTGTGTAAACGGCTGTAATATGTGTAGACAAACGTCAGTTGGTTTATTTGTAAATTAAAGAAAAGAATTGCAAGCCTAAATATATATCAACGGAGCTTAACAATTTAAAATCGATCATTCAACCACCGTCCCGTCAAAAAAATACATTTTAGGTGTTTTTTTACATGTTGCCGTTTAAACAGATTTAGAGCGCGGCTTTATGAAATATTTCCGTCATACCCTAACTTTTCAGTGTTTATGTTGTTCCGTTTTGTTTCCTCAAAAAGGTTATGTGTTTCCCAAACTTTTTTGGTTTGTGACGCGGATGTGATTCAATTGAATCGATTTATAGTTATTGAACAGCGGTATTCTACTATTGCCTTTTTTATACCCTAAGTTTGTGTGACTGTCCAAATGCCTGATGCATAATGTTAAGACAGTGCGACAGTAACCACATATCTACATAACCTAGTTACCATTAAACTATAAGTGAATTCATGAATATGCAAAGCATGATACTGATTTCAGTGCTGAAAAATCGTACCTCGTATTATCGAAATATAGCATACCTATGTTTACTAAAACAAAACGTTCTGAACATAAAATGCATAGAATCGTTAAACAAAATCAATTCCTTTATGAATCTCACTTGAAAAGTACAAAATCAGGTGCGATAATTGTGTTGAATACTTTGTACACATAAAACATTATGTAGCCAAAAGACCAGCTGTTCAACTGTAACATATGCAAGGAAAGTTCCGTAAAGTCGATAACTAAACCAGCACGATAAGATTCCTTTCAGCAACAAATTGATGTCTATAAATCAACTGTTTACTTAACTTTTGCTTATTCGAAATATTATCGGATTGAAGCAATGAAAAAAAGAGGGTCTCTATTTGTGAATTGTCATTGATTTGAGCAACATTATAGCAGCAACTGAATATGATGTGCATACCTCCAAATTGATCTAAAATTCAAGAACTTGCGTGTTTTATCAAGATTTACTCAAAAAGGGGTTGCTGATTACAATGAAGCTTTTGCACAACGGGTTCCTATTGCTCAGCTTAAGTCTTATCTTAATTTTTTTAAAGCAATAACATGGAACAATCAAAAAAACATAAAAAGAAATTGCATGAGATCGCTATCTAATTTTATGTTCAATTTTCTATCGGGCTATCTTACAGTTGGTAGTATTTGTTATGTCATCTTTATGTCTAATTAGACGATGTTTTGACAAAAATGCACACGAAATGCTGTTACAAATTATCGAATCCATGCTTTGTTAATTGTTCATTTTAGACTTTTTGTATTTCATATATCAAACATGAGTCGCATCGGTGAAAATGACTTTCACAGTTTTTGACCCTTTAATACAGTGAAGACCCTTCTTTCAATTGAATACAACAAAAGAGCGGAACATTTGCTTTACATTTCAAACTTTTAATGACTCCCTGCATAATTAAATCGACATATTTACCTCGAATCTTTACTCTTCTTTAAAGTTGTTGTTTATTTGAATTACAACCGTTTCTTAGTATTTGAGAAGTATCAGACATACTTTTTTCCTTGTTCGTATTTATTTAATATGTTTATATGTATGCTACTTTCGAAATCATTTTTCACCCCCCTTTGGAATCCTATTTAAAAAAAATAATCTTTCTATAGATCAACATGCAACATGGGTGGACCCAGTCATTTTCAAAAGTGGGATTCCAAACCCAGGATAAAAGATGGGGTTTCCACCATATGTCCCAATCCAAATGCATTGACGTAAAAAAAATAAAGGTTTTCCACGCCCGGAACACTACCCTGGATCTGCCATTGAACAACTAAATATTGGGGAAAAACTGAATAAGAATGATATAGTGTTCGTCCGTAGGAACAGAAGTTTCGTCGACTATAGCCATTAACTCGATCAACAATTCATGCATAAGGAAATTTGAACCAATATTTGAAATCTTTTATTTCATTACGTAGAACAGACTACACATGTCAATGGATAGTTGTTAATGTACGGTGGACATTTCAGAGATCCACATCTGGTATCCATGATATTCAACCTTCCAACCACTGTAACAAGTTTTTTTTCCAGGAATCATTTTAACAGATGTAGCCCGATCAGTTATACATAGAGCACAAGGGACGTCCTCAGCATCGGAATTGGAGGCATAGAAGTTCGTGTAAAATTCAGCACCGTTCATACGACCCCCGTCTGGCCTTCTAGTCTTTTCATAATTGGGATCTGGTGGTAAACATACATATTCAGCAGCCGAGCCTGTTTCTCTATAATAGCCGCAACCTGCATAGCCTGTGATAAAACTAAACATAATGTAAAAGTATTCAAAGTAACACGAAGATGTACACATAAATATCTAAAGCTTGTTTTTTGTGTCCTTTTCCTTAATATTGTTCGTAACACAAATATACTTTCACGTATTATTTCAAGAATATCCAAGATGATCATTCCCAAACTAGGTATTTCAGACATATCTTTGAAATGATTCATTAATATTTTCGTTTAGAGTTTTCTTCGGCGTTTATTTTTTTTTTTACTTTTTTACTTTTATATTTTACTTAGCGTATCGAAAAACAGTTTGAATGCATAAAGCATTCTAAAACTTGTGGCGTACTAAATGATAAGCCTCGTACCTTTGATAACTATATAAACCACTTGGTCGATGCAACTGCTGGTGGACGTTCTGTTTTTCGAAAAACCAAAGATTTTCTTATCCCAAGACTATCTTACCGTTTTGTAATGTTTCGTGGCATTTTATTCCTGTAAGACCCAAACATGCAGTTAAAAGAAAAAAATATATACTTTATGTTCTGTTCGTGTATCTAACTTTGGTTTGGTAAATTATAAATTACTTATTTAAATATCAGGTAAAAAAAACTCGCATTAATTGCTTGGACAAATGAAATATCAACTTGGACAAAATGGCTACCGCTTGAAAAACGACTGTGTAGAGATGGTTTTATAGAATCTACAAGTTTTGAACTCTCGAACAATGAGGCAAATGTTTGTTCTTTCGGTATATGTTATAATTATCTCACATTTTTTAGATATGTTTAGCTATGTCTACTTATAAAACTACCGTTCAGCCGTTAAGTCAACGACAAACGTCATTTGACATTTTTCTTATTCCAGCTTAATATGTAGCCACCTAGTCAAACGAAATTCGACTAAAGAACGGCTTAAATTTAACCAAGAACTGACAAACTTCGTTGTTTCTGTCAAGTTTCGGGAGATGAGAGAAAAAGAAATAGGATCACTATACATAAGAGATAAAACAGTTGTTCAAAAATGTAACGTTGAACATCCGATTTTTTCACAAGTTTCGTCAACTATAGCCATTAACTTGATCAAAAGTATATGTATAAGGAATTCTGAACCAATATTTGATATCTTTTATTTTATTACTTAGAACAGACTACACATGTCAATGGATAATTGTTAATGTACGGTGGACATTTTAGAGATCCACATCTGGTAAGAACTGGATAAAAAAGTTTTCCGTAATGCCGATCCACGCCTCCTATAATATATTCTGGGTTTATGTCAACACAAACGTAAGCAGAAGCAACATTATGAGTATGATCTCCTGAGGCCAAGTATCCATGATATTACACCTTCCAACCACTGTAACAAGTATTTTTACCGGGAAACATTATCACAGATGCATGAATTGTTCTACAAAGAACACTAGGGACGTCCACATCATCGAACTGGATGCATAGAAGTTCGTGTAAAATTCTGCACCGTACATACGACCCCCGTCTGGTCCACTGGTCTTTTCATAACTTGGATCTGGTGGTTAACATGCATATTCAGCAGCCGAGCCTGTTCCCCCATTATGGCGCCACCTGCATAGCCTGTGATAAAAATAAACATAATGTTTTCAAAATTACACGAAAACGTAAACATCAAAATCTAAAGCATGTTTTCTGTGTCCTTTTCCCTAATATTGTTCTGACATAACTATACTCTCTCGTGCTATTTCAAGAATATACAAAATGATATTTCCCAAACAAGGTATTTCAGACATATCTTTGGAATGATTCATTAATATTTTCGTTTTGAATTTTCTTCGGCGTTCAGTATTTTTGTGATTTTACTTTTTTACTTTCTTAAATTTAACTTAGCGTATCGAAAAACAATTTCAATGCATAAAGCATTCTAAAACTTGTGGTGAACTAAATTATATAAACCACTGGGTCGATGCCACTGCCGATCGACGTTCTGTTTTTCGAAAAACTAAGGATTTTCTTATCCAAGGAATAGGTTACCTTAGCCGTATTTGGCACAATCTTTTGAAATTTTGGTTCCTAAATGCTTTTTAACTTCGAAATTGTATGGCTTTATAAATATTTTGACATGAGCGTCACTGATGAGTCTTATGTAGACGAAACGCGCGTCTGGTGTACTAAATTATAATCCCGGTACTTTTGATAACTATATACACCACTGGGTGGATTCCAAAGTTGATGAACCAGGGGTATGTCAAAGAACGTCTCGTCCTTTTTCTAAAAAAGTTCATCGGAAGGTACCAAGACCTTGTTGATAAATATTCCGTATCAACTTCTCAAATAATACACGATGGTCTTGATGTATAGATTCTGCGTACTGATGTTGTGTATCATCTTAACAACATGTTTTATTGTTCTTTTATTTGTTTTTGTTCTATTATTAAGATTACTTTTACTGTTGAATGGTTTTATGTGATATCCGTTTGACGTGGCTCGGTACTTATACATCTCTTCAATGTGTTTGTATTGGCTTTCATTTTTTGGTGATTTGTTTTGTATATGTTACTCTTTGTATTTCTTTTGTGCTTATAACGTGACTCTGTACTTTAAAAGATCCCGTCAGTATGATATTTGTCTATAATATGTCATTATGATATATTTCTATTATGAATTACTTTATACGTTGAACCACAAACGTCAAAATCAATCAATGGCGTAGTGGAATTGACAATTTTTGGATTCTCATAAATTCTATGTATAACTTTTGAACTAGTTTGAATCTCGGTCTATTTCTGTAATTTATTCTTACATACTTTTGATTTTTTAACTCTGTATGCGTACATTGCCTAGGAAAAAAAAATTAAAAAAATTTAAAATTGTTTGTATGCACATTGAACATCAAATTTATGTGACGTATATAATTTTTCTAACGTCAGACACTCAAATCAATCCATGTGTTCTTAGACAGTAGATGTTATTGTGTCCTGTTAAATTGTTCCCTTTAAAAAGTTTTGGATTCTCATATATTCTATGTATAATTTTTGGACTAGTTTGAATCTCGGTCTATTTCTGTAATTTATTCTTACATACTTTTGATTTTTTAACCCTGTATGCGTACATTGCCTATGTAAATTTTAAAATTGTTTGTATGCACATTGAACGACAAATTTATGTGACGTATATAATTTTTCTGACGTCGGACACTCAAGTAGATCCATGTGTTCGTGGATAGGTTTTTGTGTCCTGTTAAATTGTTCCTTTTAAAAGTTTTGGATTCTCATAAATTCTATGTATAACTTTTGGACTAGTTTGATTTCTGTAATTTATTCTTACATACTTTTGATTTTTTAACCCTGTCTGCGCTCATTGCCTATGTAAAATTTAAAATTGTTTATAATCCAGGTACTTTGGATAACTATTGTATGCACATTGAACGACAAATTTATGTGACGTATATAATTTTTCTGACGTCAGACACTCAAATCAATCCATGTGTTCGTAGATAGTAGATGTTGTTGTGTCCTGTTAAATTGTTATACGATGATGACTGATGTTCCCATATTTTGACTATTTTATTGATTGTGACTGTTTATTTAACGCATCATGTAAATGTAACGGAATTTGATGAGACTGTTATTAAAGTGAGAGGGTTAGCGCTATAGAACCAGGTTTAATCCACCATTTTCTACATTTGAAAATGCCTGTACCAAGTCAGGAATATGACAGTTCTTGTCCATTCGTTTTTGATGCGTTTTGTTTTTTGATTTTGCCATGTGATTATGGACTTTCCAAATTGATTTTCCTCTGAGTTCAGTATTTTTGTGATTTTACTTTTTTTCCACTGCTAGTGGACGTTTCGTCCCCGATGGTATCACCTGCCAAGTAGTCAGTACTTCGGTGTTGACATAAATATCAATGTTGTGGTCATTTTTATAATTTTCCTGTTTACAAAACTTTGAATTTTTCAAAAAATTAAGGATTTTCTTATCCCAGGAAAAGATAAACTTAGTTATAAAAGTCTCTAGAAAGTGTATAACTGTTTTACATTGTACATTGAATTACTGTAAAAAAAAAAACACTAATAAAAATACATGTATACGTGCACTTTGATTAGGTCGATTTTTTTCGACGCGACTAGCATACATCAAAATTTATTTCGGATGGGGTTATTATAGGAGTAAATAATGTCCCAAAATAAAAAAACTAGAGAAAAATATGCAACGATCAGTATCTGTGTATTAGGGAATGTTGAAATAATGAGACTGTGAAAATAAGTTATACAGAAACGCAGATCACCAAATCATACCATTATACACAGGATATTCGTTCTTCCCCATCGAATATGCCAAGACCTGATACATATTATGTTTTACGTTTTTATTTTAAATATAACAAAATTGAGATTCATGGCAAGGAGGGTCATATCTCAGTTTCTGAACAAGTCGGTGGTCTCCAATAGGATTTAATGGCAGAAGTAATGTTAAAGATCACGTGGATGTAACCTAATAATGTGCATGAAATGAAATCGCACATCAGTACTGTTAATGCCAATGTAAAAACGCTTTAAGACGTTTATTCTACCTTGGAGTTAGTTTAAGAGAGAACTGGACACGAGCAATTGAAGCTAACATTAGCAAAATACTAGTGCGTGGTTAATTCAACATTTAGAGTATTTTTACATTAAGTTTAATCCATAGCGGCGTTCGGTCACAAGTTGTCTTATTTTTTATATTCAAATACGGCGATTTGTTATACTTTTTAATACATTGGCTGATGACTTTTTTTTATGAAATTAATGTAGAAAATGTAAGGAACTATATGTTTTTGCTATGCATTCACAATTTGTTTTGATCCGACGTAATCGACTTCTTGACAACGCCCATTGTTGTATGACGTCAGAGAGTGAAATTACCACGTTTATTTCACATGTGAAATTATCGGTTTTTTTTAATTGGGAAATCAATGTAATTTATTGCAACCAATGTAATAAAAGAAAAATATCTATGTAGATGTGTGCATTTATTTTAATTATTCAGTATTTACGAATCAGGCTAAGTGACAAATTGATCATTTAACGACTAGTCAAGCAAACGTGAGAAAATATAAATTGTATTATAACAATAAATAATCTTACGTTGAGAATTGTTGGTAGCATTTCGCAACTGCTTAATTGTATGTTCCTGTTGATTGATTGATGTCTGCTGTTGTTGAATCGTTAAGGATTGTTGCTGCACTGTACTGACTTTTAAGTCGATTCAATCGATTCACTAGTACATCCGGATCATTGAACAATAACCTCTTTTCTTCAGTGAGGACTGTGTGTACCTTAAAAGAAAGAAAATAAATGAACCAAACAATTATTTCGAATATCTGTGACGGAACAAAAGTCACACGACTTAAATTCCTTATCGTATAGGCTCAAAAGGTTAGGAAAGGTCTAACGTTTATATGACATGGAAAACGGCACGATTCATCATGTCGATGTGTATATGACTTTTTATAAGTGCCCACATGACAGTTTCAACCTACCTAAAATTTATGTTGAATTGCGTAAAGAAGTAAAAAAAAATGCAAAGTTTGATAAACAGATTATCTTCCTATCTGCATGAATAGCAAAAATGTAACATGGTTAATGTTGTTTGAATAAAACATGTTTCTGCTGTTGTTTTTTTCTATGGTCGGGTTGTTGTCTCTTTGACACATTCCCCATTTCCATTCTCAATTTTATTGTCAAATCATATTCTTTGGCTTTTATATCACAAGTTATACAAGACACAGTAGACCTCAAGTACTGTGGAGAAAGCTACCTTTAGCAAAGTCGATATTTTGTATGGAAAACCCCAAAAATTAATCTCACAAAAAATGTCAGATACATATTGCTTAAACAAATCACCTCACATATAGTACCATCATAACATATTCATAGAAGGTACACAATAGCATTATCATGAAACATAATTATAATAAAAAAAAAACCATGCCGGTCGAGGTTTTGAATGAGAAACCAGAAATATCACTCATATCAAAAGGTAAAGCAGAAAGTGCACAATGGCATTAAGAATTTGAGAACAGTTTGTTTGAAAACTATTCACTAGCTCGAGAGGATAGCGAGTTTTAGCGTCAATAATCATTATATGAAAGAGAACATTCAATGTTTTGCATGCGAAACCCCAGGAATCATTCTGGTCAAAAGTGAAATAGGACGTTCACAACAGCATAACGTCAAGACGAATCATTATGTTAAAGTCTGATTGGAATCCATTCACTTGATAAGGATAAATTGTGGATGGGGTGTAAGAATAGTAATATGAATCGATTTGGGTTCTTGTGAGCCTCTAGTAAACCTAGCTATCCCAATCAATTTATACATCACGATGGTAACTTCCTGATATTCCTACATTTCATAAATTCATATTCCTTCTATTCTACAAACAAAGAACAATAGATGTATCAGATGATTTGTTGTTTTAGCAATTTAGATTTGATTGAAATACAGGTAAGTACAGGTAATCTGGAAATGATTATTTCAATGAATATTTCTTTAAAAAAGGTTTTTAAAAGGTAATAAACCCTAAATATGACTTTTATGTTAATTTTTTATAAATATCTTGTTGGGGATATTATATTTGCCGGTAAACTCTATTTATTTTGACTATGCTCTAATTAAATGGTGTTGATGCTAGAATAAATGCTACAAAATTATAAAGTTGTGAAAAGAGAGAAAAAAAAAAGAAAAAAAGTCTGTATGTTAATTTGGATTTTTTTAACCCATCCATACAACTCGCCGATATTTCTTTACTCAATTGAAACCTAGAGGAAAGAGTTGTTGTGTAAAATTTACAGAGGGGCTTGACATTGATATCCCTGCCCTACTTCGTACACCATCACATATATCTACGTTAACATTACTACATCCATAGGCCATTCAAACTTCCTTTGCCTTACAAGAACGGCCAGACACTCTAGCCTTGCATTCTGACCACAACTACTAGTAATTATTATTCGAAAGGTCCCGTTTGTCGAAAATCGATTCAGGACCAATTCCTATTGTAGTGCTTAAATGTTTTTGGTCCATAAATAGTGTTTACATTATTGTGCTTCTTACTTTTGTTCATGAACATGATACAATGAATAAATGCAACAATGCAGAATTCTGTATGTATTGTCTATCAGTTATAAAAGAAGAAACAAACACAAATTTACAGTTAAAAAAAAAGACAAAAATGCATATTTCTTTTGATAATTTACAACAATTTATATTGTTATAACACTGAAATTGTTCATAAATTGAAAACTAAAAGGATATTTCCTTTACATGTATTCTGAAGTAAATTAGCTTCATGTTTTAACAACTTAATCCGTCTTAATCCCTTTTTCTACAGACATTCCTCCTATTCCTATATGGATTTATACATTTTACATACCAGATTATCAAATGTAGGAATAGCAGGAATAGCCTCTCACGATTCACCACGATAGACCAATAACACATAAAAAGGTGTGTCAAAAAGAGGGACGAAAGATACCAGAGGGACAGTCAAACTCATTAATCGGAAATAAACTGGCATTGCAATGGCTAAAATTAAAATAAAAAGACAACAAGACAAACAATAGTACACATGACACAACATAGAAAACTAAGGAATAAGCAACACGAACCCCACCAAAAACTGGGGGTGATCTCAGGTGCTCCTGAAGGGTAAGCAGACCCTGCTCCATATGTGGCACCCGTCGTGTTGCTCATGTCAAATCCGGTAAATAGTATAATTCGGTGGGTCACATTCATGAGAGGGAATGGGATTGTAGTTACGACGAAAGGATCATATCCGATATCATCTGTGAAAAGGTTATTCCATAACGGTCAACCAACTTGTGATGGCGTCCGTAAAATTTACGAAGGGATAATTTCAACTTCACCATTTGAAACTCTTGGTTTAATAGCGTCATTGTGAGCAGCAACCCTCTATCAAGAAAATTATGCTAGGAAATACAAGAACAGAAATATCGTATCAATTGGGAGATATATACCCCGTATGCAGGTGATGCTGGAATAGTGCTACTTAGAAATATACGCGAGCTGTGTTTTTTTATACATCGTGCATCCACAGAAATCAAAACAGAATACCACATTTTTATTTATCATCAACCTTTCTCATTATAACATGTTAAGAAAACTTCAAATATCAGTACTCAAGTCTGACAGAAAAGAATGCCAAAAAGCAAACTACTTAGTATTAGAAATGGAAATGAAAAAGTTAAACATTGCACATATTCGAAATGAAATGAGACTATGTACATGTACCTGAACAAAAATCATCTTGTATGCTGTCGGGAATTTAGCGTGAATATATACATGTTAACGTTGCTACTTGACTTATGAATATTATGACGTTACTCTATAGCAATGGCTAGACGTTAGAATAAACACGATCTATACACAACGCATTTTATCTACTTTACACAACATTTATGGTGCCGTGACTGTCGGAAACAATGGAATCGAAGTTAAAAGCAGTACGTAGAGGACACAGAGGACAAGTTACAAAGTTATTCAAGAAATTTGATGAGATTGAGAAGAATTCGGACTTAGACAAAGACGATGTGAAACTAATTTCGGATGCAGTTGAACAGAAACAGAGGACTATCGTGGATTTGAATGAAAAGATACTGGATTTAATGTCGGAGGAGGATGTAGAAGAGGAAATTCAAGAGTCTGATGAGTATATGTTTAATTTAGAGTCCAAACTTCGGAAAATTAGAAAAATATATTCTAATTCTATTTCTCAAAATGTCGCATCAACGTCTCTAGATCCAAATGCAAATAGTTTTCTACCATCTTACCCCACAAATTTATTAGGCGAGTGATATAAGAGCCAAATTTACATTTTTAATGCACCTACCTAACACACGGCTAAATTATATATCACTGGAAAGCTAAGAATGTGTACTTTCTAAATATCCCGGTCGTCAAAAGAAATTATGGTGCATTTTTTTTTAAATCGAGGTCAAAGGTCATGGGTGCAATTTCATTTCAAGGATACTTCCCGTAGAAAAATCGAGTCGAAACATATGCAAAAACGAAACAATTTTATAGGAATGCTGTATTACTGTTGGAAAAATATATTTCTATCATAGTATTAATTAATTTTGGTTGATTTTAACGGTAACGCATGTAATGTAACGTTTTCTCTCGGAGTCTTTGAAAATCAACCATAAAGTCACACAAATGTATCTGTAGTCGCCCTTGCATTATCTAAATCTTTTAATACCTCCATATCATTTGATTGTACGTATTAACAAACATATATCTGTAAATTTGATGTAAATAATCAGAAACAAAATATTTGAAACAAGGGGAAAATATAACATATGACGTATTTTTAATTGTTTAGAAAAGTCCAATGATGAGCTGTACAATAAAATTGAGGAAGCGTTTGGTCTACTCTTAATATGAAAACCTGCCAACCGCTTTACGATCAGACAACCGTAGGGCAGATTTTGTTTTATTATTGTAGTGCAATATGTTGAGTCTGGATCATACCGCAATTTCATTTACATCACTGAATCAGATATGATAAGAGTACTAACTAACATTACTAAAGTGAGCAAAGGGCTTCTAGTATATTTATATCAACCAATTAATATAATACATCACAAGGAAAATATTATCACTCATTGTACGTCAAACTGTGTTTGATTTTACTTTAGTCGGCCGCCGTGTATCTTGAGATATCATATTAATCAAACAACATTTAATTTAAGAAGTTTGTACTTTTTTTTAAATAACGCTAGTGATGACGTTCGGCTACTTTGGCAATAAGTATTACTTTTTTATATCTTGTTTCAACGCTTTAAAAGGGAGGACAAGAATATTCTAATATTGAACCTTTTATTTGGCTTTCTTATGTTAAACTCCCGTTAGCGTATAACCTAAATGGTCGAAACGTCGGACCAATGAGATGTTGGACAATTTAGGTGTCGGAATATGGCGATATCGGAATATTATAGCTTCATCTTAACTTGTAATCTCATCATTCTTATCGGTCAACATATCCATACAAAGACAACTTCATTTGCATGTGGATATATCAGTACAGCAGGGGTTTAGCTCAAAGAGGACACAAGATCTACTATATACAGATTGAATTAAAAATTGGGAATGGACACGAGGGATTTGTCAAAGAGACACCAACCCGTTCAAAAAGCAGGTAACAGCTGAAGACCACCAATGGGTCATCAATGCAGCAAGAAAGTCCGAAACCCGGAAGCGTTCTTCAGCTGGCCTCTAAACAAAAATGTACCAGTTTGAAATGATAATGGACGTCATAAGCTTCGAAATATATTATAGAAATTCATATAAAAAATCATACAAAACTAAGAAAGGCCAGAGGCTCCTGACTTGGAACCGGCGCAAAACTGCGGCAGGGTTAAACATGTTTTTGGAAATCTCAACCCTCCCCCTATACCTATACCAATGCATGAACAGATCAAATCTTGTAGATAGTAGGATGACATGATACCGGACCGATGTTACCTTTTAGCAAACCAAAGTCATACAGAGACTTATTGTTTCTGTAGTTTGGTCGACATTGTCTTGGATAAAATTTTGACTCCAAGAAGAAAACTAATGCCATGTAGAATGTATGCCCCATTTTCTAATCTCCTGGTCAGTCAAACTGGTTAACAGTTATCAAAGGTGTGTCCATAAAAACGGTGCATTTGTAATGATAAAACTAAATCAAAAAGAGTAAAACAAATATTTATAGATAACATACATTTTACTAAAGCCATCTAAGAACTTTGTCAATAGGAATATCGTATGCTTTATTAACTGTCGCAGATGCACCACCATCAAAAAGACAATACCGCAATGTTTTTAAAGCAGGTGGCATATAAATTTCAATTGAATAATCCAGTGAAATGTTTTTAGATAATGGATATTCATCTGATTGAATAACAACTTTACCCTATATCTGCTTCCGTAAAATACTAGTAGCTGCATAAAGTGCTTGCAGCCAGTTTCGCAGTCACTGCTCAGATCTTTATAATTGACAGACTGTATATCGCAGTCATTTTAGACGGGTAATTTTATGTCATTACGGCATAGGACAAAATTATAGAGCTACTGTATACAATATTGGATGTACCTTTGCCTTGTTGAGGCTGTATATATGTAACTATAAAATTGACCATATGTTTTTAGTTTTTGTTGAATCTGCAGTTTTCTCGGCGGCGATCCTCGGGCAGAAACTAAGCCCGGTTAACTGATCAAGTAATTAAAAAATAGCTCTTGACTTTCTGATTTCAAATTTTGTAGCAAACATTTAGCGATGCAAGCTCGATAGTAAAAAGATTTAATAGTAAAATTGTCATGAGTTATTTTTTAAATCAGATCATTGTAGGAGATATATGTAGTAACACACAATACAGCTTGAGTTTGCTCCTCAGATGATACCTTACGAAGTTGTTTTATAACATAAACGGTACCAATTTTCCTGCACCAGATGCGCATTTCGACAATACATGTCTCTTCAGTGATGCTCGTGGCCAAAGTATTTGATATCCAAAGCTTATATAAAAGGTGAAGAGCTATAATCCAAAAGGTCTAACAGTATAGCCAAATCTGTGAAAGGAGTCAGAGCTTTGCATGAGGGAGATACATTCCTTACTTTATAAAAATTTCTAACATTGTGTAAGAGAAAATTTTAATAACACAAAAAAATCCGTATTTTCATGGCAGTACCGAAGTACTGGCTACTGGTACTTACTTATAGGCTTTATACATTTGCAAAATATACAAACAGAAAATCAGAATGAGTTGTAGATCTACTTGCCCTCGTTGATATATGAGAAGAGACTGGTCGGTAGAATTTGTAGTTTCTATGTAGTAAATACATGACAGACTATGGATCTGTGTCAATCAATTGATAGTTTTTTTTTTGCTTTTTAACTAGGAAGGGTTTCATTGTGAACTGGACTGTGAAAATTTGACACAACTCGGAAGATTTTTTACAATTTTCCGATACGATTCCTGTTTTAGAAAGGGGTGAATTCTACAGAACTCAAAAACGATGTTTTACTTTGATTTTATCTTAATTTCGGACAATTTTATATCTATTTAGGCTACACTGAAGTTAAAGATCGAAAAAGAACCGTTTAAATATGAATTATCGTACTCTAATAGCACTATTAAGTACACGGAAATCGACTAATTTATTCAGTAAAAAACGATAACGAAATAGATAAGGGATTCCGGAAACTATAGTGATTTTCCCCAACATCATAAAATTACAGAAATTCGTGATTTTAAGAAATGAAAGGATAAAGTCTTGATCTTGAATGAAAAAAACGATAACTGATGAGTAATTTGGTGTGTTCTAAAACGGATAGAGTGCAAACGCATTTAATAAAAATTTAATTGTAGATCCGAAAAGGTCAGGATTATGAAAATTTTCGTACAAAATGTCAAATATTTAGAAGGAATGCAAAAGCATGCGGACTTACAGGTGTAAATATTGTTATTCATTATCTTAAGAATCGAATTCATTTAATTATTCTGTCTAAAAGAAGAGATACGACTAATTTGCTTTGCTTGAACAATATGTCGTAATTTTATAATTTAAATTTCAACTAATTTCTGAAATAAACGTCATTTTTACAAAAACTGCACCGTACGATTTTGTGACGACCGGGCAAAAATCAAAGTTAAATCATTTTTCTTTCATTTAAAAAAGAAATTAGCCGTGTGTTAGGTGGGTGCATTAAAGTCCTTAACTAGACGTCTTTTTCAAATATTACACTCGCCTATATCGCTTACCAATGCCAATGTTATACGCAGCAATGAAACTGAAATTAATGTTCAGCCAACCAATTTTGATAACTTCCGCTCCATGCAAAATACCCATCGTGACTTGCAGTCTACAAATAACTTGTACAACCAAGGCTTTTAATCGGTATCAAATAGCAGTCAAAACCACAGATTACCTAAACTTGATTTACCGCACTTTGATGGGGAAATTTTACAATGGCAAACCTTTTGGGATTCCTATGAATCAACTATTCATTTCAACAGTACTTTGACTGAGGTACAGAAATTTAGTTACTTGAAGGCCCAACTCCATGGCCATGCCGCCCAAACTATTGAAGGTTTCGCACTCACAAATGCCAATTACACCACTGCCGTTAATTTGCTCAAAGAGCGTTTTGGATAGCCTCACAAGATTATTCATGCCTACATGAAAGCTTTAATGGATCTTCTTTCACCGTCAAATGATTTGAACAGCCTAAGAAGGTACGAAGACCACCTAGAAACGTACGTAAGAGGTCTTGAATGTTTGGGTCAAACACAAGAAATGTATGGCGCGCTATTAGTACCTATAATTATTAGTAAACTACCAGTTGAAACGAGAAAAAGTATTGCCCGTGAATATGATAGCGATCATATAACTCTTAACAACCTCAGAAAAGCCATCACGAAAGAAGCGAGAATTCTTGAAGCAGGGCAATTTACCGATCGCGACAGTTTACATACTACCGCAACATTTCTAACCGAAGCTCGTTATAAAACACAGCGAAATTTCAATACAAACAATCCACGTTTTAATGACAAAAAACGTCCATGCATCTACTGCACTGGTATACATTTTCCGGGAGATTGCACGATAAGTTCTGACGTGAATGAAAGACTGAACATCGTAAAGCAAAAGAAAAAATGTTTCAACTGTCTAGGAAACCACGGTGTTTCCGAGTGTAAATCACGTAACCGATGTAAGAAATGCAACAAGAAACATCACACCAGTATTTGCGGGGAACAAGCTACAGATGGAAAAGAACAGGAGAGCAAGGAGAAATCAACCGTTGTAGGTTTGGTAAGAACAGAAGAACCAGAAACCGCAGTAATGTATACCTCACAACACACAAGCGTTTTATTGAAAACAGCTATCGCACCAATAGCATACGGGAAACGGATCACAGAAGCTAGTATTTTATTTGACGAAGGTGCCAAACGGTCATTCATTACTCAGAGCATAGCAGACAAATTACAGATAAGACCAAGCGGAAGGGACACAATTGAACTGTCAGCTTTTGGAGACAAGGAGAATAATATACGCCATTTGGATACAGCAACCGTTCAACTACACACTGACAAAGGTGAGATTGTAAGCATTAATGCATTGCTTGTTCCAGATATTGCAGTCCCACTTCAAAACCAGACGAAATACTTTACACGCAATTTGCCATACTTGAAAGATTTAAAGCTCGCACATCTGGCAAATAACGCTGATAGCTTTGAAATTACACTCTTGATAGGAGCCGATTACTATTGGGATATAGTTCAAGATCACGTGATAAGAGGGAATGGACCTACAGCCGTAGCATCAAAACTTGGTTACTTGTTATCTGGACCGGTAATAAGAAACGGAGAGAAATCCTTGACTTCATCAGTTCTTCTGAATGTTACTTCACACCATGCAGAGGAAAGCGAGATCGATAATTTGTGGAATCTAGAATCGTTAGGAATACGTTTACCACAAGACGATGAGGAGAGTTTTGTAAAGACTTATCAACAAGACTGTATCAAATTTGAAAACGAACGTTATTCTGCCAAGTTGCCATGGAAACTGGATCATCCGGATCGCCCTATACTGTACCCGCTCGAAATCCAAACCAACGTTAACAATTTAGATGACAAAAATGATGATACTTCAACAGAGAGATTGACACGAGTTCTACCAAATCGAGAGACATCTGTCCGAGCTCGAGAGAACATAAAGAAATGGACTAACCAAAAGTGAACTAATAGCTGACAATTTTATTTGAATAGACTTCGTTCAAAGTGAAAAATTAATAAGTGAATTATTTGAATTTGTTTTAGAAAGACAATTAATTATTTAATTTTCTGTAATATCTATTCGATTGACATTTAAAGTAATTAATAATTTCATATTTTAACTTTTGCCGGCCCCGAGAATGTCGGGAATTTAGCGCGAATATATACATGTTAACGTTGCTACTTGACTTATGTATATTATGACGTTACTCTATAGCAATGGCTAGACGTTAGAATAAACACGATCTATACACAACGCATTTTATCTACTTTACACAACATATGCATATGTCATCCTTGTTTTCCAATACAATAATTGCACTCAATAGATTATGATAATAACATAAAAATTATTATGTTGTATATATCATATTTTATTATTTTGAACAAACGACGCATGTTAGTGGGTAATTGTTAATGTATGGTGGACATTTCAGAGATCCGCATTTCGTTACAACGTTATATAAGAGTTTACCAAGATGTTGATCAACACCTCCGATAATATACTCTGGCTGTATGTCAACACAAACGTAAGCAGTAGCAGATGCATCCCCATAATATCCAGAAGCTAAATATCCATGAAATTCCATCTTCCAGCCACTGTAACATGTATTCTTTCCAGGAATCATTATAACAGACGTAGCTTGAGTCGTTCTACAGAGAGCACAAGGGACATCCTCATCGTCAGCATTGGAAGCAAAAAAGTTGGAGTTAAATTCTGCACCGTACATTCGTCCATGATCTGATCCACTGGTCTTTTCATAATTTGGATCAGGTGGTAAACAAACGTATTCAGAAGCGCTGCCTGATTCACTATACTGGCCACCACCAGCATAACCTGTGAAGTAAAATTGACCATGCATTCTCTTAACAAAACTTTTTGTTTTAAATACTAAGGCTTGTCTACCTAAGGAATATATTTCATTTGCTGCATTTGACAAAACCTTGACTGAATTTTGGTCCTCAATGCTCTTCAACTTCGTATTTTATTGCCATTTTAACTTTCTCGGAGGGAATTGGGCATCACTGATGAGTCTTTTGCAAACGAAACGCGCGTCTGGCTTTAAATACATAATTCAACCGTGGTATTTATGATGAGTTAATACACAAAACGTTGTTTGAATAAAAGTTTCGATAAATATAAAAAGATTTTCTCATTTTTAGGCTTCCTTTACGTGAAAGCATAAAACCAGCATATATGTTCAAACGGTGTCAAACGGCTGCTATAATACAATTTCTTAAAATTTACAATGAAAAACTGATACAACTGTTATAATCACAATGTTTTTTTCTTGATCGATAACACTTATTCTCGTTGCGCGGTTAAAACAGTTAATATTATGTACATAATATAGTACTTTGAAAACAGCAGTGTTGTGATATAAAGACTGCGAAATGTCAATTGTTTTGTTTTGAACGAACGTTGAAGTCAAAAATACATACTGTATCAATGCATATATATATATATATATACAACTCGTCTAAACATCAACCCAACAATGTTAAATCTGTAAATTTGCTTTCGCAAATTTTTGGTTCTTCCCTCGGCGGGATTCGAACCCATGCTACTGTGATATCGTGACGCCAAATCGCCTGCACTGCAGCCGTCCCGCTAGACCACACAACCACTTGGGCTCTCAAAAAAAAGAGCTTTCGCTGGCCGTGTGTTACCTTGCCACGTCAGTTTTAATCTAGCGGCGTACTACAGTACATGATATATAAGGCATGCAGATGTTAATGTTACAGATCAGCTAAATTATCTATAGTAAAGGATCCTAGAGTTGTACTCAGACGTACTTATATATATATACATTATGTACACAGCCATGTATCACCATCATTGATGGCGATCCGATGGATACATCTGTTGTAGAGTTGTCACTGACTCAGACGTACTTATATATATATATATATGTATGGGAATTAAGATCCATTATGTTACATCTTGTGATCAATTTGATTCGGCAATCTCCAATGGCAGTCAGCAGGGTTAAAGAACATCAGTTGTTAGAACTGTTAGTCAAATGCGTTTTGTTTAAATATACTTTTTCACTTTTTTTGGTCTTTTGGAAAATGTTATTTGTGCTGTTTATAGACCCTTCTTCAACGAAATTTGTTTACATGCACACGTATAAAAATTGCGGTTTTTATCCAACGCAATCATAGCCTAGGTTTGAACGTAGTTTTCAATTTAGACTCGTATATATGAGAATAATATACAGTTAACTACTACAAATAGATACAGAAACAGTCTTGACCAAGGGCCGAAAGGAAAAGTCGAATCAGTATCCTCTTTTAGTGCACATCATTTTTCGCAAAGATATTTTCGCAAAGATATTTTCGCAAATAAAGTGTTATAGCTATACTAAAAGATATATAAATATATTCCATTAAAAATGATAGCATTTTCAGAATAAAGCGCCACCTGATTCATACAACAACTCAACTCAATTATCACAAAACTTTTTTAGAGTCTATTGTCGTGCTACAATCTAAGCTTTATAAATCAGTGTACATTGGTCTACTCGAAGTATTAAATCAGCCTTAGCAAGAAAGTGGTCAAAATATTTCTGAAACTGTAACCGAAATCAAAAATCTTTAAAAATAATAAATGTCAATCTTAATGCACCAGCTCCAGATGCGAATTTCAGTTATTAATGTCACGATAGTGATACATGTATTTGCGGACAAAATAAATGATAGACCAATGCTTTGAACAAATATTCCTTGCATATTTTATGACGTGTTTTTAAAATAAAAATATCTGTTCATCTCCGCTTTTTGATGATTGTTCTAGCTAGATATACGTACGGACATAATTCAAGCATTAATAATATATGATACATCTAATCAATCATATTTTTCTACCTGAATAAACTAATTCTGTACGATTACTTGGGCACTGCTTTCTTCCCCATCTGATATAAGTTGCGCCAAAATCTGAAATCGACATGATGATGTTTGTTGTTTAGTTGAGGTTCTGTCAACATACTTATACATTGCAAATTAGTTTTATTTTGTATGAAAAAAAGTTATAACGTGATTCTCGGAGATAAATATTGTCTGAAGTACTTTGTTCTGATGGTTCTACAAGTTTTACAATTGCATATACCTCAGACCTTTAGGTGCGAGATAATATATATAAAGTGTTCAGAGGTCAAATGTTTTTCACCATTTGAGATAACGCAATACATAAACAAATTTCTTATTTCTACTGAAGATAGTTCTTGTCTGCATTAAATTAAATGTTTGCATAAAATTCAGAATTTCTGTTAATTTCTGTATATCATGCAATTATTATGAAGTTAATTTATGATTTACATTTTTTGGAAATTCACTGCTTAAATACAGATATGAAATTTTGCACGATAAATTATTTGGCTACAAAAGGAAAAATACACGAAGTTTCAAGTTTCAATCTTAACTACAATCCCCTTCCCTTTCATGAATTCGACATACCGAATTAGACTATTTACCGGATTTGTAATCACATAAGCAACACGACGGGTGCCGCATGTGGAGCAGGATATGCTTACCCTTCCGGAGCACCTGCGATCACCCCTAGTTTTTGGTGGGGTTCGTGTTGTTTATTCTTTAGTTTTCTATGTTGTGTCATGTGTACTATTGTTTTTCTGTTTGTCTTTTTCATTTTTAGCCATGGCGTTGTCAGTTTGTTTTAGATTTATTAGTTTGACTGTCCCTTTGGTATCTTTCGTCCCTCTTTTCAATACATAATGATAACTCAGTTTATTTCTAACTATACGTAATGGGATTTGATCATTGTTTAAGGTCGTACGGTGACCTATATTTGTTCATTTCTGTGTCATTTGGTCTCTTGTGCAGATTTGTCTCATTGGCAATCATACCAATCTTCATTTTTATGTATAATGTTTAATAAATTCATTTTTAAGCGATAAAGTTATGCAAATATTTTCACTTTTTTTCTTCAAAATAACCATAATGAACTGACCAAATTTAGACTTTAACTTTGACTTTTAATTAAATTCGGGCCTCACATACGTTTCAAAAATTATTTTTTTAATTTTTGAACAGCAGTATACTACTGTTGCCTTTATTTATATGAAATATTAAGGGACATTTTTTGCTTGAAGACTGTATTATGATCAATCGAAGATTTGAATAAACAGAGCACATGCGTATGATATAACTTCTCAAGTTTCTTAATTTAAGTATGTTTCTACACAGATATCGTTATCCTTAATGAAAATGACCTTTTATGATTACTATATTATATAGTTTGTCAATTTGTTTTTGTAATGATAAGGCAATGATAATTTTTATTTCAATGTTCAAAGAAAAAATGCAAGAAAAATAATCGAAAACTATTCTATTTCTTAAAATATTCACTTAATAGATTATGTTCAGAATTTTTATGATATATATTTTATGACTTCAGAGTCTTACTTTGAGTGCTGCTTACTGATCCTTGTACTTGTTTAATAGTCTTCTCGAATTGGTTGATCAATGCCTGTTGTTGTTGGATTGAAGTCTGTTGTTGCTGAATAATTTTCTCTTGCTGCTGATTTGTTACTGTCTGTTGTTGGTTTTCAGTAGTTAACTGTTTAACTGTAGCATTAAGTATCGCCACGATATTTTCAACTCGGTTCAGCCGATTAACCAATACATCTGGATCATTGAGCAGTATTCTCTTTTCTTCTGTGCTGACCAGATAAACCTTAAAACAAAGAAAATATATTAACCACAATATCATTTTGAACTGTCTCTCATGTGCTATACAGAAACGATATGACACAAATGGTTTCTTATCAATCTAATTGTAGAAAAGGTGACAAAGTGTATCACAATCGGAATACAAATGCCAGCTGGTACATTTGCAAATACAGATTTGTATAAGAATATTTTGAAAGGACAACTTCCATTTAACCAATTCTTATATTTTCCATAATGGTGTAAACGACTTCAATTTTGGAAAGGAAAATTAATTTCATTTAATTGATATCTTGAATTATTTTCGAAAGCGTGAATATGTGATAAATACGTATCTTATCGTGATATTTACAAATAATACAACCACAACTAAACACAAGAAGTTTACATACAACTATATATACAAAACGTAAAACGAAAAACGTAACAATTTATCACAACATATAGAATCATAGAGTAGTGGATTAATAAATGCGTCCGTTATACCCATAGCCTTTGCTGACCTGTAACTGTCTAAATGGACGATCCAAAATTGTTAAGCGCACTGTTTTTGATATCCAGCGTTGTATGTCAGTGATGGAATGTTAATTGTTGTTCTGCTGTTTGCATGATGTGTTTTAACGACATTTTTAACATTGTCATAACGCGGGAGGTCTGGTTAGCCATAAACCAGGTTGACCCGAACATTTGTTTTCTAATAATGTCTTGTACCAAGTCAGGAAAATATGCATTTGTTATCACATAGTTCGTTTCTAGGTGTGTTAGTGTTTGCCCTCGGTTTTGGTTTGTTACCCTGGTTTGTTTTTTCTTAGTCGATTTAAGACGTTTGAACAACGGTATACTACTGTTGCCTTCATTTCAATATTTTATCAATTTGGAGAAATGTATCATACGTGCAGGAGCTACTTGAATATAAATGGAAAGACTACAATTAAAAAGATTAAATCATCTAAGTTTGTCGTTTTGAAAAACGGTAAGCTACTGTTGCTTATATTTCAAAATTCTATCAATTTGAAGAAATGTATTCAATATGCAGCAGCTACTTGAGTATAAATGGAAAGACTACAATTAAAAAGATGAAATCATCTTTGTCGTAAAGTTATATTTGTATGTTCACATCCAAACCTTATTGTCAGTTTCTTGGTGTACGTCATTGTATTAGACTAACTAATTTGTATATGTGGTATCCCTTATTTCAACTACGACGTAGTTGTGACTTTGACCCTGAAAATTTAAAAACAATCGCTGTGATAATGTATTGAACATGTATTTGATTAAATCATGTGTCAAAATGTATAGTTGTTTCACTTCAAACTTTTTTCACATATTGGTCCATATTGGTGTGAAATTTCGTAAAACTTAAATTTTGCAGTATTTATGGCAGGTTTCTAAACAAATAACAATGGCGCAACTCTCCTAGAAATTCATGCACTCAGTAAAATCCAAAGATTAGGAAAGGGATTGATTTATTATTACATATATAACTGTTGTTTTCCATTCGTAAGATATGCTTTTGATTTCACGAAAGAAATCTGTTTTGAGTTTCCCTTGAAGTTCGGTATATTTGTAATTTTACTTTTAGTTCAGTATACGTTATAGTTATAATTAGGCTCCAAAATTAGAGCTAAAGGTAAAACGTCACTTCTGCAGTATTTATGTCTATCTCTTTTCCATTGTTCTTAAACTAAAATTTCAAGTGTCTGGAACGAATCTAATTTGCGGAATTAGTAATTAACAAAAATGGGTTTATATGATTACACTCAGCAAATAATGGGTCTTAGCAAATTTTGTTTTATTTTTACTGGATTTAAAAAAAATTATATTCCAAATAGAAAAGGAATGCAACCACACAGTCATCTATTTCACTAGATGACCCCAGATATGTTCCTATTGCCGCATTTTACATTCTTTCTCTTATTCTTCGGTGATTGTGATATAACCGGATGACAGTGATTATTGAATGCTAACATCCTTTAGCAACACTACGAATATATATATATATATACCACGTGTGGAGCTAGGTCAGCTTATCCTTCCAGATCAGCTGCTATCACTCGACTTTTGTTGTGATTTGTGATTTGTGTTACTTACTTTTTATTTAATTTTTGTTTGTTTTAAGACTAGTGTACTATACAAATGATAAAACAACTTTTCCACATTAGTCTGTAATTGACAAGAGATAATCTTTATTCCATAAAACATGAGTACTACAAAACAAAATAGATATAAATACATGACCAACAACACGATCAATACTAACATTTGTGAGTTGTGGTTACAAGTTGAAGTTCTGTGGAATATTCTTCAATTAAGAACATTATAAAACTATACATTTGTTGTTCGTTTTTATATGTAATATGTGTAAGGGTGATGTGCCACGATGTAAAAAACCCTACAAAATGTATGCTTTTGCTTTTGTCAAATACAACAAAATAGTGACAAATTATGTTCAAAACACTCACATTCAAGTAAGACACTAGTTTCACTGACCAACCAAACTCCTTAGATGTTTAACCCCGCTACATTCTATATGTATATGCCTGTCCCAAGTCAAGAATCTGTAAGTCAGTGGTTGTCGTTTGTTGGTGTGTTACACATTTGTTTTTGGTCAGTTTTTGTACATAAATACGGCCGTTAGTTTTCTCGTTTGCATTGTTTAATATTTGCCTTTCGGTGCCTTTTAAAGCTGTTCATGCGGTATGGGCTTTGTTCATTGTTGAAGCCCGAACATTGACATATATTTAATCAATTATGTGTCGTTTGGTGAATTGAAATTGTGGAGAGTTGTCTCAGTAGCAATCTAATATGAGGTTGTTGTTTACATGAATTTAAACATTCTTTCTTGTTTGAAGGACGTATTTTTCATCAAACAATCTGCATGTTTTCTTGTCGGATTGTTATTGTATTCATATAAAGTACAGTTAATACAGGAACTTCAAAAAGAAATTGGCAGATTTCTTTAACTTTCCAATATATTGATTTTCTCTAACTAAATATTTCAACATTTTCGGCTATGTTGGACGCATCTATTCCATCGAACTTGAGATAAAGGATAAAACAGATACAGTTTAGTCTGTCTCATATATTGAATTACATCTAGAAATTGAAAATGAGAGCGGTTGAAAACAAAGCTTTACGGCAAACGACTTGATTATAGCCTCCTAATAGTGAACTTTCTATTTCTATGTAGCAAAATGCCAGCGGTGCCAGGAGTAGATATCTCCTACGATTCTGTCTCCTGTTCCCAAATGTGATATACCGTCTAAGACTTATAACCAGGGTTGTACTAACACTAGTAACTTACCATTTGTCACATGTGGAGCAGGATCTGCTTATTCTTCCGGTGCAACTGAGATCATACTCTGTTTTAATGGGGTACGTGTTGCTCAAACTGTAGTTTTCTTTATCATGTTTCTTTATGGTCTTTTTTTCAATTTAGTCCTGGTGTGGGCAGTTTATTTTCGACTTATGATGAGTGAATGTTCCTCTGCTTGTCTTTTGGCGTTTGCGAATGCTGAAGTGTGTATAGGCATTCCAATTTTCATTGTTAGCATTTTTATCTCAACTATTTATTACATAAACGTACATATATGGGTCATGTTTGAGTTTTCTGTGTAGTTGAGTTGAAGGAGTAAGATGTTTGTCTTTTATTGGCTTTTTTCTGACAATGTTTTTGTCTTTTTATTAGACTCTAAATGTAGTCCTTTTCCCTTTTGATGTTATAACTCCATGTAGCAACGACCAATTCAAAATGTCAGTGACTAAAGTATAAGAATGTTGTTGGCTCTTTTTATATAGAAATACAAGTGTTTTTGACTATCGATTCCTGCAAATCCGACAACTTATTTGAGCATTTATATTAAAAACACGAATCTGTATTTTGATATCTTTTATTTTATTACTTAGAACAGACTACACATGTCAATGGATAATCGTTGATGTACGGTGGACATTTCAAAGATCCGCATTTGGAAAGAACTTCATAAAAAAGTTTACCATAATGTTGATCAACGCCTCCCATAATGTATTCAGGTTGTATGTCAACGCAGACGAAAGCAGAAGCAACGTTTTCAACGTGATGACCAGAGGCTAAGTATCCGTGATATTCCTCTTTCCATCCACTGTAACATGTATTCTTCCCAGGAATCATGATCACAGATGAAGCACGAAGAGTTCTACAAAGAGCACATGGGACGTCCTGGTTATCAGAATTGGAAGCAAAAAAGTTTGAGTCAAATTCTCCACCGAACATACGACCATAATCTGACCCACTAGTCTTTACATAATTTGGATCTGGTGGTAAGCATACATATTCAGCAGGCGAGCCTGGATCGCTATATTGACCACCACCTGCAAAACCTGTGATTAAAAAAAAGAATAAGTGATAATTAAATATGTTATGTTTATATGTATACTATGCTGTTTTGTATCGTAGATTGATTATACTTTCACACGTGTAAATTCAAGTAAAATAAGATTTTTCTTATCAAATATGATCAAAGATAAACAGCATAGTATTATCATTTCATCTACATGATACTAGATAAATCAGTGGGTCTCTAATGAAAGTAGTTTACAAGTAAAATCAATAGTGAAGTTACAGAGCATTGTTAACAATTCAACAGGATAGAACACAAACCCGACACATTAAATCAGGGACGTATATATATTTTAAGTCCTTGCATTAAATATACCGAAAGATTAAAAACTCTACGATATGAGCAAGGAAATTATGATTGGCACATTACTTAGGAAGCTCTGCGCTACAACAGTAACAAGCTAATGTGGCCACAGTTTTTGCATTGTTAACAATTCAAAAGGATAGAACACAAACCCGACACATTAAATATACCGAAAGATTAAAAACTCTAAGATATGAGCAAGGAAATTATGATTGGCACATTACTTAGGAAGCACGGATAAAATATCTGCGCTACAACAGTAACAAGCTAATGTGGCCACAGTTTTTGTTGAATGCTGTCGTTCAAGTAACAACAAAGATCAGAAACATCACTGCTAAGTTGTATTGAGCAAGGAATTGTATAGTTATACTATTCCTCGTATTGACACACAAAGACATACGTAAGGGTCTGGATTGGGATTACATATACAGATCTCGTGCGCTTTAAATAGTAAAATTCAAAAGAAAATAAGGGGGTTTTAATTTATAGAATAGAGAATAATGGGCAAGTGAAATTAAAGAATACTGGAATAATGACCGCGATAAACACGCTCAAATATATAAAGTAGTATTATCTAAAGTATTGATAGTGAAACCGATGAGGCTTACCTTACAATCATATCTGAATATTGAGGTCTTGAAACAGAAATTCATAATTCAATCTAACATAAGCACGAAGGGGAATAGCAAGACAAAGATATACACTTGTCACTAGAAATCTTCAATGACAGAATACCCGTTCAGCTGTTAGGATTGAAGATTAGACAAGAGATCTCGTTGGAGTTATTTGATTCTGATTTTAATTAATTTTGTATCATAAATTTAAATCACATTCTTACCTGAGTAGACTAATTCTGTGCTGTTAATTGGACATTGCTTTCTTCCCCATCTAATATACGTTGTTCCAATGCCTGGAATATTTATTTTTAATTCGGACATATTGTAAGCACATAAACAATTATGGAATTCTGCAATTCAACATGAGTTTAGTGTAAAATACACAAATTCGCTAAATAAACGAAAATCCAAACAACTCGTTGTTATAGTGAAATTATGAATTACCAAAGACAAAGTTTTAATATAAGACGTGTATCAAGGTTTAAATCCCAATTATATCGACTGAAGAGAAACGTTAAATGCCTTTTCTATTGTAATATGCATGACATCACATTACAAAGGGCTCAGTGATGTTCAAAAGATAAAATGGAGAAGTAGTGTATATAATATCATTATATCTAAATAGTTCTGCAGTGTATTTCTTTTTAATTTTAACTTGATTAATATCGTAATACACGGGTTAAAATTTAAGCTTGTTTTTATGGAGCAACAGATGAAGACATAAGGGCATCTTTTCAAATTAACAATGTATGAACAATATTCCTTAACTGATACAATTTTCAATATCTTTCACTTTTGAAATCTCGAATTATTAGCTAAAGACGGTACCTTGCCATCTTAAAAAGAGAAGATAAAAACCATATCTTTTTGTCTGTTAGAGTTGTGATTTCTTTTATAATCTAGTTGTCAAATAAAGCGGATTTTTAATAAATAGTAAGTTAAAAGTATGAATTATAAACATAAAAGTCTTACTTTGAGTAGTACTAACATAATCGTGTAACTGTTTAATAGTCTTTTCCTGTTTCTGAATTGTGATTGACTGCTGTTGTACTGTGTTATTGAGTACCGCCACGACACTTTCTAGTCGGTTTAACCGATTTACCAGTACATCTGGGTCATTCAGCAATAACCTCTTGTCTTCTGTGGTGACCAGATAAACCTTAATAAAAAGAAAATATATTAACCATGCAATCATTGTAAGACGTCTATTATCAGCTATGAGGAAATAGAGTGACACAAATTCATCCTTATCATTCTAGAGATAGAAAAGGTCATAAAGGATATCAGAAGGTTTAGCTTTAATGGTATACAAATGTCTTACTATTTCGATGTGCATATGACATATTTATAGAAAAGTGTAGTTTTGCTCTAATTATGTTGACGAATTGTATAAACGACTGATTCAATATCCTCTGTCTATAAATAACTCCGGCCATAATGTTAGACTAGTAGGTAGTATCTAGCGCATAGAAATTCAAATATTGAGGTGCAAAATGTGACTAAACTAGTAATTTTTTTATCGTCCATTCTACTACTAAACAAGATATTAAGTCATATTCGGTCTGGTTGGAATGTTAAACATATTTTTCTGGTTATTTAAAAACTTAAAATGTTTATTCTTACAATCGAAAAGAGTAGCATGATACAGATAAAATTATGTGGTATGAGCGTTAATGAGACAACTCTCCATCGAAGTCACAATTTGTAAGAGTAAACCATTATAAGTCAAAGTACGATCTGCAAAACTGAGCCTTTGTTCACAGCAAAAAGCAAGCTTTAAAGGGACACTAAAAGAGAATAGTGTTAAACCATTCGAACGGGAATACCAACGATATAATGGAGAGGTGGGTGGGAGAAAGTGTTTTTTGAATTTTGTTTGACAAAATTCAGCTTTAAAGACAGAATTTTTATTTTCAACATAGAATAAAATGTTAATTGTCGCGACAAATTCGAAACTTTGAATCCATTTTAGCGGCCTCACATGCAGATCAACAAAGAATCGAACAGAAATCAACCGTTTTGATGGTTTTAGATGTTCCATGTCGGTTTTAGATGTTCCATACTGAAACTTAGACACTTTCAAGTCTTTGATAGTTTATAATGATAACTAGGTGTGTTGTTAATCAATTGATGCCAAATGACTGGCAATATTTTGAAATGTCCTTTTAATGATTCCCTTTGACTCAACCAACTTAATGAAGATTACTATCATTTTACTGTTGTTCACTCAAGATCTTTTGTGTTAATGTCCGAATTTATTTTGTACGTTGCTGTATTAAAACTTCTTTGAATTATAACAACAAATAATAGAGTGCCGGAGAGAACGGTTTTATATTGATCAGCATTTTTCAAATGACGTTGAGTCCGGCAACTATGAGTCGCCGTATGACCCTTAACAATGATCAAAATCCATACCGTAAATCCAGTTTAAGGGGAAAATAATACAAATGAAAACACCAACCAAAAAATGTCCCATTAAGGATTTAAAGTTGATTGGACTTCAACTTTACTAAAAACTACCTTGACCAAAAACGTTAACCTGAAGCAGGACAGACGGACGGGCGAAAGAACGGACGCAGAGACTGAACAAAATAACACCACTAGGCGGGGCATAAAAACAAAACATATATAACAGACGTCAGACATCAACCAAAGACAATAAAAATTACTAGCTCCTGACTTGGAACAGGCACGTGCATATATCACTATAGAATCTGGCGAGAATCACTGTTTACGGATCGATCAAAATTGTTAAGGGACGACATCAAAAGATAAAAAAAAATTTAAATCAAATAGTTTGGGGTGGGGGTTAACATTGCTGCAAGTTTTATTAATCTAAAATCGATTTTACATATATCCCTATTGGTCAATAATTTTTTTCCAAATTAAGTTAAGAAGGGGTGTGTGAGGTCAGTGAAAAAACTAAATGAATTAAGTTTGTTATCCTTCATTGAACTTTTGATGTGACCCCTAAGGGGTTAAGGTCTAAAAAAAAGTTGGACGTCTATGATTATTTCTGTATTTATCCACGTTTAATTTATTAAGAACTTTAAACTGAGGTTGAATTCTGCTGAAATTAATAAAACTACTAAGCGAGTTCTAATGCGGCATGTGACAGATGCGCTCTGTAATTGACTAAGATTGTCAGTACTTCTATAATATATATATATAGTATTACATCATAATTCTAATAACAGATGCCATCAGAGAAATATTAAGACGCAATGTATTACGAAGTTCCATTGCAAAGATACAATCCTGAAAATTATTTCATTGATATTTTTGTAGTTGGTCTTTTAACGTTACTTGTATCTTAGATTGTCGAAATTCAAATGCAATTCAGTTATGTTTGCATAGTTTTTAAGTTTCAGTGAATATATTGGTGTATGCCACTGCATATCGCGATATGATAACAATGTCGTCAATGAGAGACAGGACCTCTGGCGTTGTTGGGATTTATAATCGTATGCATATTGTCAAAATAAAAAACAAAGTTAGCATCAAATACTGTACCGAAACGATTAGAGGAAAAGATTTGTTCGGTAGCGTCATGGAGAATATGGTTCAAGATTGTTTATGTCCCCATCGTAAGCAACGGGTGGGTCATAAAGTGTGACCATTGACCGTGCCCCTTTTCGTCTTTCCATTCAATATTCGCGTTCACACTCTCGCTTTATTTTTCCTCATCCAAATCTAAGAACCACAACACGCAGAAAAAGAAATCAGTTTTTTAATTAGGAAAATGGAAAGCCTCAGTGCGGGCATTCGTGTTCTTAGACACATGTTTCTTTTATGACACTTTTCTTTTTTTGCATTCGAGAGATTTGAGATGAAGTCTTTTCTTGCTAAAGTTTAGTTCTTTCCATTCGCTTGTGCAGGGGAGTGTTGAGATAAATAAGTAACACAAAAAACATAAATTTGGTTTTTTTCTTAAATTTATGTTTACTTAGAACAAACTACGCAAGTCAGAGGATAGTTGTTCTTATATGGTGGACACTTCAAAGAACCGCATTTGGTAAGAACTTCAAAAAAGAGTTTACCAAGATTTTGATTTACGCCTCCTATAACATACTCTGGCTTTATATCAACGCAAACATAAGTTGTAGCAGCTTCATTACCATAATGTCCTGATGACAAATATCCATGATATTCTACCTTCCAGCCACTGTAACACGTGTTCTTTCCTGGAATCATTATAGCTGTGTTAGCATGATTTGTGCGACAGAGAGCACAAGGGACGTCTTCACCTACAGCATCAGAAGCATAAAAATTGGTGTAAAATTCTGCGCCGTACATTCGGCCATGATCCCCACCACTAGTTTTAACATAGTTTGGGTCTGGTGGTAGACAAACGTATTCGACAGTCGCTCCTGTTTCGATGTGCTGACCCCCACCTGCATACCCTAAAGTTACACAAAACATTGCATACTACTAATGGTATTCAAATACATGTTGCACATGGGTTATATAAACATAAAAAGATGTTTTAAATTGTTGTGTGATTTATTTTTTTTAAACAGCTAGATTTCAAATGTACGACTCATTGTCTCTGTTGATTGATTTTTTTGCTTTACATTTTCGTTATTTCTGTGTGTATCGTGTGCTGTTTATTGGTTATTATAACGGTTATTCAATTTTTGTAAATTGGAATAACTTGTGTTTCACGATTCTTTTGAACACTTAGCAATACTACCTTATCTTTGAACTACTATTAATTGAAAACAAGACTTAAAATTAAGCATTTAACCAACAGTTATAAGTTTGGTCGCATTAAATCAAATTAATCCGTTTCTTTAAATTTTCCTGAACAGAACAATGTAACTTTAAACTAAACTGATCAAAATATTTTTTAGCATTTGGTAGCTATACAATAAAACTTGGAAAAGACTATCTTAGTTTGATTAACTTATGTCTCATCCCTTTTGCCTATTTAAGCAAATAAAATATGTTTAAACTAAACAAAAAACCTATAGTCCACCTTGCAATGTATATGCATTTTTAAAAGAGGACAAGCACAAGGTATATTTCAATTGGTTAAACTTGAGGTGAAATTGCATATCAAATCTATAGTATACCTGAGTACACAAGCTCTGTATTATTATTTGGGCACTGTTTTCTTCCCCATATAATGTAAGTTGCTCCAGAATCTGTTAAAAACACATTTATTATAAACAGAGTTTCCAATACCCATGTAGGCACAGAAAATTATACACTAAAATGAAATATCCTCGTATATATATTCCGTCTACATTAAGAATTTAGAAGCTTCATCGCAAAGAAATATCTAGGAGATGGCATTTGGTATGATTGCCAATAAAACGTATGAATTAACTGGTCGAAAATCTACATCTCACTCTATTAAAAATATAAGTCGATGGCATATATGTAACGATTGCCAATGAAACAACTATGTAATAAAGGCTAAAGAACGAGGATGTAAACTAATTCAGAAATCTCAAAGTATGTTTGCTGTGTAGTCTAGAATGTATACATACGCAGGTAACAGAAGAAAATTTACATTGATAATTATGATATAATGGTCTTACTTTGAACATTGTTCAATGAACTTTGTAGTTGTTGAATAGTGTGTTCCTGTTGTTGGTTAGTTAACGCTTGTTGTTGGTTTTCTGTTTTCAGTTGGACAACCGTACTATTGAGTACCGCCAGGACACTTTCCAGTCGGTTCAATCGATTTACAAGTACATCTGGGTCATTAAGCAATAGCCTCTTGTCTTCTGTATGCACAATGTTAACCCTGAAACAAAGAAAATATATCACCAAGAGAATCATTACAATATGTGCAATTTTCCACTCGTGAATAATAATTTGACACGACTTGATTCTTATCTTTTAAGGGCTTGTCTTGTGATCAGTGTCAGTTTGTTTCGGATAATAATGTTAACAATAGGCAGTTAGATTTATTGCTTTAATTGTTAAACATTTTTTTCTTACTTTTTGATCGTTTTATAGATGTGTATTTTTGTAATGTGTGCATCATTTCGTTTTGTTGAAAGCAGGACATGTATATTTGGTGTAGGAAGGAACACGCGAATGCAGTTCATGCCGGCCCTAGCATATTACGCTTGTGGCGATGTCAAATTATGATAACGGACAAACTTGCAAGACATTTTCATTAATCCGTATTTTTTATAGATAACCCTGTAATCTTAATGCCATTTGGTTTACCAACTTCAACTTTAAAAGTTCTTTTTATTGGTATAGTTATCAAAGCCGAAAAATAATCTTCACGAAATCAAATCTCTTTTTTTTTTGGCCGAAAAAAATTTACAAAGGCATGAAAGTTTAACTCGGACATTTCCGCAAGACATTACAAATTTATTGTTTTGTATTGAATATGTAGCTCAATTTATTTTTCAATTCGAACTTTGAGAGCTTACACTTAGTACAAAACGATCGTGCTTACAATTTAAAAAATTATCTGTCAAAATTTTATTTTTGAATTGAAATTTTTCAAGTTTCCAAATTAAATTTCCGATGGGATGATTTCCGTACGACATATTATTTTGAAAATATTTATGCAAAATTTAAATTGAGACAGCCATGCTAACCAATTCTGAAAAATATCACGTCATAGAATGTTCATGCAAAATTTCTAAGAGTTGCGTGATCATTTCGCGAATTGTTCGAGTTTTATGTTTCGAGTTTGTTACATGGGACAACGCTAAGTAAACGTTTTTTCGATCTCGGTGTCTTTCTAAGCCTATGAATATTATATTTTTATTCTTTCTCTATCATAATGTGAAAATTTAAAAACCAATCTTTCTTTTCATGTATAATTTGAAATATTTATTTCAGCATTTCTAAAAAAAAATCTCCGAATTATACACAAGAAACTAAAATTAAAAATCATACAAGACTAACAAAAGCCAGAGGGACTTGGGACAGGCGCAAAATTGCGGCGGGGTTTAACATGTTTATGAGATCTCAACCCTCCCCCTATACCTCTAGCCAATGAAGAAAAGTAAACGCACAACAATACGCACATTAGAATTCAGTTCAAGAGAAGTCAGAGTCCGATGTCAGAAGATGTATCAAAATAGAATAAATAAAATGACAATAATACATAAATAACAACTGACTACTAGCAGTTAACTGACATGCCAGCTCCAGACCTCAAATAAACTGATTGAAAGATTATGTCTTCATCATATGAATATCAAGTACAATCCCTCCCGTTAGGGGTTTAGTATCATACTATCATAAACTATATGAGAAGAACATAACCAGTGTCATGCCAACAACTGTTTTTCAAATAAATGTGTTTAGTTCTGATGCAAAGACCCTATAAGTGAATCAATATTAAAGCCAAAATATGCAATCTTTAATAACCGGACAACAGTATCGTAACTATATCCCCTCCTTATAAGTCTGTTTAAAGGTTGTGTAAGCTTTTGAGGTGAATACTGACATTTTTGTGCTTTGTAAAGAATATTACCATTTAATTGGATATGAAATACATGTACCTGAACGTATAAGATGTCTGCATGTTGAGTAATATTTACGAATTATTTCCTTATACCAAGGATTTGTATAGTTAACTATACAAATCCGTGCTTATACCGATGATAAAATTTAGTAAATGTTTTGACTAGTTTGTGATATCGAAAACAGTGATGTAATAATTGTTCGGTAATACATAAATTTCTCTCGCTAAAATCTAATACGTTGTGACATACACGAGCGGATCGTACAAGTTGAGATATATAAACACCATATGATGGTGATAAGGGTACGTCACCATTTAAAATGGATAATTAACGATAGGAAATGAAAAATCATCTCTTGAATCATAAATTTTTGTATTAAGCTTCCCGTTAATGATATAGATATCAAGTTCGAGGAAAGGGCAGTGGTCGTTGTTAGTATTAGCTTTATTTAAGGGCATACGATACAGTTTTGATCCTGTATTTACAAGTTCATGAAAATTTGCATATAGGCTAATTTTTACCTGATTAAATCAAATATGTAATAAAAAATATACCTTCATGTGCTACTTTTTGAGTAAAATGAGGTCGAAGTTTTGTATATTTGCTCAAAATTCAGATTTGTGGCCGTGATTTCTTTTTTGAAAGAAAGACATAACTTTTTTGTTATAAAAGATAAACACAAATTGTTTTTTTGTTAAATAATCGGTAATTTCTGTATTTTATAATTATCCTAAAAATATATGTATTTTTTTATTCAGATATAACTCATATTTATCTAATGTTCATGATTTGAGGAAAAAACGTCATTTTTTACTGCATGTTTATCAAAATTAAAAAAAATCCTCTATTTAAAGTTTTATAAAATTTGGGTCACATAATCTCCCTGCAAAATGAAACAAAATGCCGGTTTGAAAAATAGGGGTCCATGAACTCGTTTTCAAATTAAATCAGTTTGAATGATAAAAATCAGTCGATAAATGCATCTTTTCCCGATATGTCACAGTTTGACGTCGCGAAAATAACAAATTACGTTAGCAACGTCAGTACCTTCCCTATAACTGTATCGTAAGTTCACCAGAATAAATTTCTTTAGTATACATACTGAAGTCGTCACTTATTGAGAACCAATATATCGTCCAAATATCTAAAAGTAACGGTTAAGTTTTTGTATCAAATGTTATCGGTGAAACAATGAAGATCTGCAATCGAACATAGTATCATAAATAGATATAAATATATTTACATAAGTCTTTGTATCAGATAAGATAAAAAAAAATGAATTAAAAAAATAATCAATTTTACTCCCCTTTCTGCAATTTTCATATGCCAGACAATGAATGGTACTTCCCTAAAATGCCAATTAAAGCATAAAACTAAATATATTGGAATAAAATCTATCATTAAAGTAAGTAAGACAACGGGAGGATACTTTCCCATACATTTCCATTTATATAGTTTAGTATGATTTTCCAAAGAGAAGTGGAAGAATAAAGTAATTCTCAGGGATAAGTTATCCCAAAATAATTTTAATAATTATGATATCTTGTATATATTTATTGCATTTTTTAATAAATATATAGCTTTGTTTAATGTATCTATTAATAAATGACTTATGTGCCTCCCAATTTCAAATGGTCTTAAATACAGGGCTCATAGATAGCTGCATTAAAACAGTAACGATCACATTTTCATTTTGTGTTTGAATTTTTACGCCTGTGAAAGTGTGTATCGTCATGCACGAGTTATGCCGCTTTGTCTGGGGAAAATATATGATAATGTAATAGCCTGTATTTTTGATTATTTGATTATTTTGTTTAAAAAATCATTAATTATCGTGTAATTTTATCGACAAATAAATTGTGATTATGCAATTGCTTGGACACCCTCATTTTATTACAAAAATAGTTAAATGATTTTGTTTATGTTTATTTTAATACTTTAACAACAGAGACATATATACATATGTGTATATATGTCTCTGTTAACAATAAGGGAGCAAGGGACGACATAAAAAAAATCAACGAAGGATAACTGATCATAACTGTCAAACTTATTTCAAATAGTTTGAAGGGTGAGAGGGGGGTAGATTGTTGCAAATTTTGTTTAATTAACATCGATTTTATATATACCCTCATGGGTCAATATTATCAATTTTTCCCAAATTACGTTACTTTAAGAGGGATACGGGTCAGTGTTGCAAATTAAATCGAGTGTACCTTTTGCTGACGGTAAATGATCACATGACTCAGGAATCAAAATGACTGAAAACTGTTGCACACGTCGTGACAAGGTCCACAAGAGACAACAGTAAATGTTTTATAACAACCATGTAACGAATGTAAGAGATCTTTCGTGAGCAACTTAAGGTTCAATATATATATGTTATTAGCAAGTCATTATTATAAACCCTGATTTTTCATAATCTGATTATGATAGTTTTATTTTTAAAAAGTCATAATTAGCAAAGCCTCAACAGGTCAGGAATAACCACAAATTGGTGGATTATACCTCAATTGACGTATAATCCACCAATTGACATATAATGGTATAGACCAATTGGTGTATAATTCTTTTTTTTTCAAAACAAATTATTCTACCAAAATGGAGCATTGTTTTCTTAAAACCATATTATGGTATGAAAACCTGTCAAACATTCCTAGTTTAGTATAGTCACCGTGTTTAAAAGCCTTAATAGGATTCTACAGGTACCACTACAGATACAGTGACAACATTTTGCATTTAATCAATAATTGTATTTGCAGTTTCTTCTATTGTTATCTTGTCAATTCTTGATTGGCAAATTTACCTGTAATCACCTGTCAATGGATATCATTACTGTCTGCAGTCATGTGATCATGAGTACAACTCCACAGGTGAATGGAGCTTTTTGTTAATACTTGACTTTCATTATCAGTAGTACAAATGTTTCAACAAAAGAATTGTTGTACACATGCATTCTCAAGAGATGCAGCAGGCTTTGACAAAACTGAAACTTTCGGAGGACTCAATAAGGGTCATAAAATAGGTTGCAAGTTGCAAAATCATGCTCCTATCTCACACTAGCATTTTATTACAAAAAAATTGCATTATACGTCAAAAGACCACTTTCGAGTTCATCCGTCACCGGAAAAAACTCATCAATTATACACGCTTTTATCACCGTCATTTGTGCATTTAGGGGCGTCGTCACTTCCCTTCCAATGTTGAGCGAGTGGTTGGAAAACTATAATTCTATATTGTACGAATTATTTGGCAAATTGAATTCTCAAAATTGACAATCAACACTGCTGTCATTAGGGAATTGTCAGTAAGTACTTACAGAGCAACCATTATTACTAGTTTATCCTGCACAAAGACGATCACTAAGACGCTTGATGAACGTAAATAGTGCAGGGATACAGGCGACCCCCTCTATCTACTAAATGACGTCATAAGGGTGTGCATAATTGACGAGTTTTTGCGGGTGACGGATGAACTCGAAAGTGGTCTATTGGTCTATACCAATCATACCCGTAGCCAGCGGGGTTCGTCCGAACCCCCCTTGAAAACAAAAAAGCACTGTTAAAGTCAATATTCTGTTCGAATTGTGACTGTTAAAGTCGAGTTTGTGAGTCAAACGAAACCCCCTTTGGAAATTCCTGGCTACGGGCCTGCCAATATACCTCAATTGGTGGATTATACGTCAATTGAGGTATAATCCACCAATTGGTGGTTATTCCTGACCTGTAGAACGTGCATCTAAAATCCTCTTGTTTTACTGTAGTTTTCTTAATGGGTTATTCGTAGCCTAAGTAGAACAGAGAAAAATACTTGAACCAAAATGATTATGCTTTATTAGTGTGGTTGTTGTTCTCTATATATCTGATCTATGGTCTCTTCCTACTTTAAGGTAGATAAAATATTATAGCTCATCTAAGCATAAGGGAGATAACTTATTATAGCTTAACCAAGCATAAGGGAGATAACTTATAGCTCAACCAAGCATATGATAAGAGGAATAACTTATTATATCCGAGCATAAGGGAGATAACCTATTTAGCTCAGCTAAGTAGAGGAGAGTTAACTTATCAGAGCAAAATCAAACATAGTATGGTTAAATATAGAATAACCATACATTGTGTCGAAATATCAATGTTATTTGTACAAGGCTTAGAAACAGGTAGAAAGCGAGGCTGTGCCGAGAATTCTACCTGTTTCGAGCCGAGTACAAATAACAGATTGATATTTCGAGACAATGTATGGTTATTCTTTGTATACTGCAACTCTTAAAACTGTTCCAAATGAAGTATTTTGGGTAAAAAACATCATTTCTTAATTTGAAGCGGACGATGTTAAATTTCCGTGAACCTGTATGTTTTTTTTACGTCATAAATAAAACTCTACGGAAACACATTGTCAACGTCATAAACATGGTGATAAACGGTCAGTGACTGTATATCACATATAAATATACAGTCAATGCAATTTGACTGCTCAAATAGCACAGCTGCAGTATATATTAGAATAAGCTGGATCTTCATATAATATAGTTGTATATAGCATGTTTCACACAGACAACATTTTAAAGCAATCCATCCAGGGTTTCCCCTGGGTCAATTATATTTTTCGCCACCTCTTTCGCCAAAACAATATATTTTTCGCCACTTCATTATTTTTTTCGCCAAGTAGCATAACTATATTTTTAGTACAATTTTTTTTACCCCCCCCCCCCTTTCCTTAAATATAATACCAGTTTAGCTCGTAGGGAAAGTTTCTTGCAAAAGAAAAACACTGATGTGCCCTTTTGTACTAAGAAGTGGCTTTTACAACAAATGAAAAACTTTTACATGTATCACATGAAATTGACCCTTCAAAAAAAGTCATTTCATGTGTAGTCATAACATTGAAGGGCTACTCTCATTCGAGGGGTTCCCAACCTTTTGGATAGATTTCTTCATAACGACAGTTTTCTTTTTTTGACCATCGTAAATGAAAAGTTTGAGACGTAAACCTATATAATGCTTGAAACACGCGTGTCACTCAAACGAATTTAAAGTAGTCTCCCTGTTCAATTACCTATATTAAAATTAAATGATAATTAAAGTTTTAAATCAGAGATTTTTCTTGCTTTTGAACATTTTTCGTCACAAGAACAGCTTTCTTTTCTAAACTATCTTTATTATGACAGGAGATTTCAAAAAAGTTCATCAAACACGTGCGTCGCAAAGTGGTAAATAAATTATGTATGTGACATTTAGCGGATGCCATTTTACCTTATTATTTTGTCAATTAACACCTTTATTAATTAGTCCTTTGTTGTCGATAGCTACATTGTATAAAATGCAATCAGCTGATTATTTTTTCTCAAATTGCGAAATTGGCGACCGCCAGCGGAAACCCTGAATCCATCAATTTAAAGGTTTACCTACATACTCTAAAAATCAGCTTGAAAGGCTTGAAGTTAAATCAGATTTACATGAAGGTTACTGTTAATCCCTTTTTGGGATTCTGAGTCTGGAGTAATTGTTTACCTCTATTTCATAAAATCACTCCAGACTGAGAACCCCAAAAGGGATTACAGCAGGTGAAACCATCTAAATGTGCAACTAATTTTATTTTTTTGGCTGAGTTTTAAATCACATAAGTATCAGTGAATGACAAAACAAGAAGATTAAAAAATAAAACCAATTGAAACAGGAGAGAAAAGTTGTCAGAAAACAGTAAAAAAACTTAAGCAAAAGTTGGAGTATCTCCCTTTGTACACCAACCATACATGAATTATTCCATGATTACGTTTAAATGTCAGAGTAATCTCGGACTAGTATGTGCAAACAAAAGCTTAAAAGATTTAATAGCCTTCTACTGTCTAAAACTTTGGTACAAGAAATATTCAGACACATGCATGTATTATGTTTATAAACAGCAATTATAACGCAATGTTTAAAATAAACATAAGGAGATGCTGTATGATTGCCAATGAAACAATAATTCAAGTAAAGTGAAAGTAAGCAGTTATAGGCATGCATATTGCCTTCAAAAATGAGGAAAAAAACACTTATAGTGGGCTATAAAATGCTGGAACATGAAAAAATGAAACAATTGATTTGAGAAAACCAACAGCCTATTTATAACAAAACAATTTCAGAAAAATAAGTATGACCGACAAACCCAACAACCACCACTGAACTACAGGCTCTTGACTTGCAAGATGCACACATAAAATTTGGTTTATTCATTATTTGTTTATGGATTGGTAGATTTGAAAATTAACTAGTTTCAAAAGAACCCAACTACAGATTAGGCTTTCAGTATCAGAATCATTAAAATGTATATTTTTTTTTATAAAATAAAAAGTCTTTGGTAGGGGAAAATATAATTAAGGAATAGAAAACACAATACACCTGATCACATTTTTAATCAAATGTTATTTATGTGGGGGATTTCTCTTTATTTTCTACAGTATATCAGACATAATTGTTGTCGTTATTAGTTACAACTTGCATGTTGTGACATTATTTATAGTAATTTCTTGCAGTAGCCATACAATAGAATACGTAATGATAAATAAGAGACCAAAGTTTACTTCTTTCAATTATGGATTGAACAGTTGAAAAAAGTAATGTCCCTTTACTTCAAGCAGTATAATTTATCATCAGTCCATATCTTAAAAGAAAGAATATATTTATTTTTTTTAACATTTATCAAAAAGTTTAGAATATGGAAAATTCCTATTTGATGGATCCTTTATTTGCTGTTTATAGACGGACTCCATTAATTAGTCTATTGTTTTGACCTTTGTTGATACAAGTGTGTCATGTTGCACAATTAATGTTTCTGATTCACAGTGAATACTTGAATTTGGTTTGATGACTTCTTGATATAATAGCTTTACTTTATCTCACTCCAATCACATTGCATGTCCCACATCTTGGATCACCACATCTTTTAATTGCTGCCACCTTCTGCGTAGTAAATTTAGCTGTGTAGAAGTCTCTTCAAATCCAAATTCGATTCATCAATTAATTTTCTCATATTCTTTGATCAATGTTAAATATATACATGTACTTGATAGATAAAAAATCCCTTAATTGACAGATTTGAAAATCTGATGATTACATGGATTGTGAATGTTATTTAACACATATTTTTTTGCTATTTATCTTTTCAATCATCCTATTGAAAGCACTAGTTATAGGAAAACAGTATTTTATTAACAATGTGCTATTTTGTATTTTTCATTCTTAAATCAGTAATGTTCTTATTAAAAGCTAGTAAAATTCATCGCCCTAAATATTTCCTGGAATTCACAATCTATTTCCCCCAAATTAAAAAAAAATCACTTTCAGTTATATGACAAAATACAGATCACCAGATTAACTGGTCAAATAACTGTCAAAACTTGTGTATGAATGCAAAGCAAACCAAAAGATTTTGAGTTATCTCTCTTTGGTTAATTGAATTATTTTGTATTTCTGTTAAACTGTTTTTCTTCAGTGTTTCAAAAATCTAAACTAGTCAAATTAAATGGGCGAAATGTGTAAAAAAAGTTGCCATAATGGGTATTTTTTTAATTAATTTTTTAAAACCACCTACAATAAATTGCTTACATGCCATACACAGTTCTTTACAATAAGTAAAACTTTTATTTGGATCAGACAAATATATTTTCAAACCAAATCTCTGACAATTAAGCTTTTCACAGAATATAAACCAGGGGTGGATCCAGCCATTTTAAAAGGGGGGTCCTAACTCAGAACAAAGGGGGGGGTCCAATTTCATGTCCCCATTCAAATGCATTGATCGTCCAAAAAAAGGGGGGGTTCCAACCCCAGGAATCCCCTCTGGATCCGGGCCTGTAAACTATATTAAAACATGTACTTGTAAGTAATGAAGCTATGCAGAATGAAAAAAAATAATTATAACAGAGTAGAGCTGTAGAAAACAAATAGCTCACAATAAAGCCACAAAAAACACAAAATAAAAAATTAAAGGAAAATCCATGTAAAAAGATGAAATTTAAAAATTTGCAAATATATCCCTGATGATAATCACAGTCTGCACTACAATCTTTTCCAACTGCTAATTCATAGACCAATATTGTTCTTATATGCCAAACAAAGCTTTGCAAATTTTTACTTAATATTCTGAATGAATTTGTTTTTGTCTTGGGCAGTGGATTATAACTAGTAAACAATAATGAAATATTGAAATAGCTGAAATATATATATTCTAAAATAAGGCAGATTTTACAGTATTGTGTTCTGTCTCCTACTTTCATGTTGCTAACGTGACGGAGACAAAAATAAGTAACGTTAGCGACATTTGGACATGTAACATGAGCAACAACATCTTTAAAAGTTAAAATGTATGCACACAGTGATGTTTAATATATGCCTGGAGTAATAAAATTGTACAGTCTGGTTTAGAATTTCTAAATATACAGAATGTCATTTGCAGGTGTACTTTATATCAAATGAATACACATGAAACCAATTCGTAATAGTAACATTAGCAACATCTACTATCATGACATTACGTTTTGTTGCGAACGTCTTTTTGATGGACGGAATACATTTAAGGTCCTCTTGTAACGATATTACATACAACTAACCTTCTTTGCTACCCCATCATGTGAAGGAACTGACTCCGAATCTAATTCTGCAAAGGGCGATATCGTAACTCCTATACAGGAGAGTTACAGATCTAAATATATGTTGCTCACGTGACACTGATTTGGACGGAAACCTCAAGTAGTAACGTTCGCAAAAAATAAAACAGCCAATGATATTGATTCCTCAAGTCCTTTGACCCCCTTACGTCATCCAAATTTAATATGATTGCTATTTTCAATTATTTATAAAACCCGGGATAAAAATAACTACAATTGCCTGTCTGAGAACCAACAAGAAAATTGCGATCGTGACATACCACAATGGACAGAAAAGACGTGACGTTAGCAACAATATTATTAAATTACCTTTTTTAGCCTTTACCAATAAAAGTCTGCCTTAAAGTTATGATTAAAACACAAAAGAAGACTTTTTATTAAAATATAAGTCCATGTGATAAGGCTCAACTTATAAATAATACTTCAAAATTCCACTCCAAATAAGCTGGATGTCAGTAAAGTAGGTCATGATGTCTATTCCATGTCCAATATTTTGAAATTGAAAACCCTCTAATTCTAACAAAAAACACAAGCACAGAGTAATTTTTATTTTTATTTACTCAGAAAGACACATTTTATTCAATAACATAATGCATTACTCCATTACACAGTCTGTTTCACAGTTTCAGCAATTGCTTTTTTGATGGATACAAAAAAACAATAATTCCTTCTTATTGTAAAATCTGCCATAAGCAAATGTAAGGCAAAACGAAAGATAGTTCTAGCATGGTTAAAGATTGTGTGCATTTTTTATTTTTGGACCTCCACAATTGCTACACATGAAAATCAATGTTTGACATGGAATCCTACAATACAGTTATCACAGATTCTTCAGCATGAATTATTAGTTTTTATCCATGTCAGATGATTTTTACAAGCAAAGCAATAAACAATGGCTTAGTATGCAGCTTTTCTCAGGGATAAACTGCTTAGTACATGCCACAAGTATTTGTTCAACAGCACTGTTAAGAAATTAGATATTTGTAAAATAACATGAACTATTTTGTCTATTTATCAAAGAGAAAGTTAATGTTATTATAACGTTGGACATTCCTGTCTTTGTCCGGTGTAATCCCTTTGTTGAACCTGCTTGTGAAAGTTATTTTTTCTGTAAACAAACTTTGTTTATATTTTGTATTTTTGTTTCAGATGAACAAGAAGTTTGTTTGATTGGATTGGATGACCTGACAATAAACACTGTCAAGACTCAGATGACCAAAATCCTGACTGTCAGAGATTACACAAAGCTTTTGATGAAATGAGAGAATTATAAAGAAATTAGTCCTTCGTTGTGATGAATTGAGAAGTAGGTTTCAAACACTTCAGGTTGTTTTTTAACCATGAAAGAAAATACATAGCTTATATTTCTAGTGGCAGAATTAAGGAAACTACATGTATATGGTTAATACATACACTTTCATGCAAGTCCCCTTACATAGCTGTGTGGTCCTGCTTTCTTGTCATAATTGTAAAACTATGCATGCCTTTTTCTTACTTTTGGTGAATAATTTAAGATGCCTTTAATTGCATACAAGGACACGAGTGGTTTCAGGGAGTTTGGTAGTACAAAAAAAGGTGCTTCTGGTCTGTGCAAGTCTGCAAGAGGATGAATGTGCCCTCCTTATAATTCAAAGTTCATGTAATTATTCAAAAGAAACTTTCAACATTTTTACAGTGATTCCAAATCTTTAAATTACACTTCCATGTGGCCATACATAGGCACAAGACAAAATACTTAGACAATTTAAGAAATCTTTCCTAAGAATCATCATTGCTTTAAATTATATTTGAAGATATATTAATTAATGTCCATCATGAAAATTCTATAAAGAAAATAATTTCTCTTTAAAAGGATTTTAAGCAGACAAAAACATTGGGAATAGTTATATAGAATACAGAATGTCTGTAAAAATAGATTGTGACATAAATTAATTAAACTTTTTGTTCGTTTTTCATTTTCCTACTTTTTGTTTTTGTTTATATTGCCTCATCACTCGCCACATAAGTTCTTGGAACATTTTTTATTTTTTTGCAATGAGATTTTCGTTTGAGAGGTAAAAAAAATATTACAAGTCTCACTGGTAAAGCTATATTTCTGAAGTATCTTATGTGCAAATGAGAACTTTATAATTTACATCTTTTCATATCTGTTACATGAGTTCTTAAATAACAATTATATTGTATAGATTTCAAATTCCCTGATAACCTGCTGTTTATAATACAAATTTATAGACCAGCTTGTCTGTGTTTTCAGTATAACTTTCAATTTATTATGTCAGAGTTATCTGCTCTTTGATAATATTGAAATCTGTTTTCTTTCATTATCATACATGTTGACAGAAAAGATTAATTAATTAGAAATTTAATTAATTGAAGAGGTCAAAGTTTATCTAAATGATTTAAAGAAATGGTCTTATAATTGTTATGTAGGGACTGTTAAGTAATATGGGTTATACATGCAGACATTTAAAGAGAAATTATAATTAATTTACATTATATTGACATTGTTTAGTTCTGTTGTCCATAATTCCATGTATGATATCTTGATATTAATGCTAAGATGTGCCTATTCTTTCAGTTTGGTTTTGTATCATGCATCGTGTAGACATTCCAATATGTGCATTAGGTGCACAATGCTTCAATCTAGATTTAAGACATCACATTTACAAGATGCCATAGTAGGCTCAAGGCCTCCTCACTTAATATTTCATTAAAAAAAGGCTTTTTCATAATTAGAAGAAAAAAATCTCACAATTTTATAAACAAATTATGATTGACCCTGGACTCTTGTTAGTTTTCTAAAAGAGAGGTTGCAATTAGAAAGGAATGACTTACCACTGTAATATTAGAAACATCTGTTTTTTTTATTCATAGCAGAACAATGTAAAAAAGAAGATGTGATATGATTGCAATTGAGACAACTCTTCACAAGAGACCAAATGACACAGTAATTTTAAACAACTATAGGTCACTGTACTGTAGCCTTCAACAATGAACAAAGCCTATGCCACAAAGTCAGCTAAAAAAGGCCCCATATTTTTTAGATGTGACCAGAATCAGTCAACAAAATTATAAGAAGAAATTGGTGCACATTTTGGAACTAAAACACAAATGGTCAGTTCTTTTCAATGAATTGTTTGTAGGTTGCTAATTATTACCTATACATGTACATGATAAGAACCCCGCCTTCTAGAACTTCATATTGGCTTTATAATTATTTGTTATGTCCTGTAGAAACTATTTCATGCATCATATGTTGAGAATCATTTGTGATAGTAACCTACTAAAATTATATAGTAACCTGTAGCGTTATTGATATAAATTTTAAAAAGTCATTAAAAAATGAAACTCGGGACAGGTGCTATTGGATGTCTGGAACTTGCATTTAGGATTAGATTTTGTGTCAATTTTAAAACTCACTATCAGAACTGCTGTACTAAATATTTAATAAATGAACAGTTCCTTTGCTTTTAAAGTTAATGAAGTAAATATACCTGGATTTTTAAGTGCTCTGTTTTATATGAAATAATATGATGAATTAACACATGTTATGTTTAACTTTTATAAATAAAAGTAATTGTATGCATAATGCATATTTAATAACACTTTTAGTTTTATTGTTTGTTAAAACATATGTTTTATTCACGCTAAGTTGTGTCTCATAAATATGTTGTCACATGCATGGAAGATGAAATAAACAACAGAAAGAACGATCAAAGAATATGTAAATGAGTTTTCCATGCACTGTTATTGGCTTTTAACCTCTAACCTTTAAGTTTTCTCTAATTTGTAAATTGACCAAATACTTACTTTGATATACAATAGTTTCAATTTGACCTGTTGATGGAATAGATGTCATTTTCATGGATCATTGATTTCATCCTTTTTATGATGGGTCACTTTCTTTTACAGATCATTAAGAAATTTGGCAGGCTGATGTGTTCCATTAACACCCATCTGTAATCATAAATCTTGGGGGTATTTGGTAAATTAAAGCCAAACATGAAATTTTACAGTATCAGAAGCTAATTATTTGATGATGTATATTACACAATGAGTACAGGCACTGGTGAAGATATGTTTAAAAAGGGTGTAACAACACATGCAAGTGAAATAAAAAGGGGGAGGTGGTCCAACCATAATTCCCTTATACAAAGCATTAGATATCAACCAAAAAGGGGGGAATATTACTGCTGTTACTCTATATCGGCTGCATATCTACAAACTGATATAAGACCTGTTTAAATTTTTCTTAAAGTTTTATTGCTATAGATAAATTTTGTTAAATCATAGTATGAAGTCCATTTATGTTCCTATTTTCAAGATTTCCATTTATTTTCAAAATCACAACACCAACAACAGTTGATTTATTGTGTGCTTAAAAGTTGAACAACAGAATGTTGAGAAAGATAAAAGGGAGGTTTTGTGCCCATGTAAAACTTGTTAAATATAGAATAATAGGTAGTTTCGTTTTTGATACTGACTATTATCATGTGGAATATCTAGACGAACCTGTTAGGGCGAGTTGAGATATTCCACATGATATAGTCGGTATCAAAAACGAAACTACCTATTATTCTGTTTATTGGTAAATATGATGTCACACAATGTATTGCCTATTATTTTCAGTGATACAGCCAGTACATTGATACTAGAAAATATTAGGCAGTAAAATCAAAGGGAAAATATATGAATTACAGATAAAATCCCATTACCACACTGTTTGTTTAGTGTATCAAGTCAGTCTATTTAGATTATGCGTTGCAGACCCACTGCATGGATTCTGAAAAAAGGGGGCTGTGGGCTGCCAAACTAGAGCAAATTTTGTCTTAGCTTTATATTATGGCCTCAAGACAGGATCCAGAGTAAAATTTTGCTAATATTTTTTTAAAAGGAATACCACCAGGAAAACATGTTACAATTATTCTGACATGAGCCAACTTAAAAGTCTTGGCTAACATTTCTAAAAGCTGCAAGCTTAACTGAGAAGAAACAAAAACAAGCTTTTAAGTATTTTTGTTTGATGTGGCCTTGTATGAAAACTGCAAAGCAAACTTGCTATTTCAAGACCACCAAGATGTTTTAACTACTATACTTGTGAATATCATCTAACTTCCAGATTCTTTTGAATCAAAGAGAACTGTTAGTTTAGTTAATTTGTTAAAATGATGGTGATCTTTAATGCATTTTAAATGACTGCATAAATATATGAGGGTATGGATGGGTTTTACAGAAAGAGATTAAAGGGTAAAAAGTACAGAATAACGGCCAAAAAATAGCTCGAAAAATCTGACTAAAAGAATTAAGAATAAAGAATTATAAAGGACTAAAATTTAAAGAATAGAATTATGGGTAAAAAATATTTAAAGAATAGTGAAAATTGACCCAAAGAAATATAAGTACAATTTATAAAGAATAGAGGATAATGGGCAAAAAGTATAAAGAAAAGGGAAAAATTATCTAAAAAAATTATTTAATACAGAATTGAATTCCCCCATCGATATATTCCATACCCTCACATATGCACTGACTTTTATTCTACTTTACAGTAATTAATTAATTATTTTTAAACATTTTTCAGAATCCTGTCATTGAAGTTTGAAAGATGGTGTGACTTGACAGTGAGAAGAAATAAAGAAGGATTCGGTAACTGTCTCATCTGGTAAAACTTGAAAAACTTTCTTTGTTTTAGACTTAAAAACATCTATGCAAACAAAAATTAACAGCAAATTAACCAGAAAATTCAAACATCTTTAAAATATCCTCCCCGTTTCTTTAATTTACCGAGTTTTTATTCATTAGCAATGAATTATACCATCTTTCAAAGAAAGGAAAATGTAAAACATATCTTTTCATCAGGTTTATTTTCATTACACTTAGCCGAGAATGTGGAATTTATTAGTAAGTGTTGAAACTAGTGATTAACCGGCAGTAAAGTACCGGAAAAAAACATTCTTGCATAATCAATGGTTATTTTAATAAAAATTAGTTCTGTCCCTGGCTAATTACTTTACCATGCCATTTAGATTAAAAGATAAAACAATTTCACTTGCTCAGCGGTAGTTTATAAACATTAATTTACACTTGGCGCTAAGTTTGTGTGTTTTGAATTTTTTCACTTCATTTTTCAAGCGTTGATAATTAGTATTTTTTCAAGATGCGAAAAGTTTTTAGTGACTTTTTGATGAAGGGGTTGTATAACACGTGTTTTGAACTTCTGGAAATGAGGAATAAATTTCACTTTGATCAATGTAGCTTTGGAACCTTTTATTTTTTCAGGCAGAGAAAAATAAAAAATGCAGGTTTTTTTAATAAATACTTTAATGAACATTTGTAATGAGGAAAGTATGGGTTTTTCAAGTTACTTGTACACATGTTTATATAAAAGATTTGTCTTGAAAACCTAGAATAAGCAATATTTCAGAACTTTTTAAGATATGAAGCAATAACTTGAATTGATGCTTTGGTTGCAAATAGTCTGTCTAAAACAGCAAATTTAAGTATGCTTATAGGAAGTAGGTAGGCTTGTGTTTACTTGTAAACATGTATGTTTAACACTTTTAACCCTGCCACATTGTTGCGAGGAGCCTCTGGTCTTTGTTTGTCTTGTATGTTCTTTTAATTTAAGTTCATTTATATTTTAAATCAGAGTTTAATGTGAAGTCCATTTTCACTGAACCTAGAGTACACATTTTTTGTTTAGGAGCCTGCAGAAGCTTATAGCCTCAGTGCATTATTTTAGTTTAAACATATTTATTTTTAGTGGAATGGGAAACAAGTTTTGCACCTTACATTAATCCTTTTCCACTTTGCGGTTGCGATTGCTGCCTTGTTGTGGCATTAGCCTGCTCATTTTCAAAACCTACAAGGGTGTCTTTTACGTGCAAGAGATATGGCTTTATCGTCCCCTTCCAACAGACTAACATCGTTTCCTCAAGACCATACTCGCAAATGGTGTCAAGGGAGAGCTGAAAATTCAATTTCCTTAATTTTCATCCTGAAAATGGGAATCCAAACCAGGAACCTTTGTGTTAGTAGTCAGATGCACTAACCACTACACTACAGCTGGTGGCCTTGGCTCTTTTCTGCTCTTTGGTTGGGTTGTTTAATACCCCGCTTTAAAAAAGGGGGGTATACTGTTTTACCTCTGTCTGTCCTTCTGGCAGTCAGTCTGTCCGTCCCATGAATATTTTTTTCGTCACATTTTTCTCAGGAACTACAATACAAGGATTTCTGAAATTTGGTTTCAGGGTTTATCTAAGTCAGCTATACCGTGTGATGCGTTTTCAGATTGATCACTTGACAACTTCCTGTTTACCGAACACTTGTATGATTTTACACATGATAGCCAAGTTGAAAATTTTCATCCCATTTTTCTCAGGAACTACAATACAAGGATTTCTGAAATTTGGTTTCAGGATTTATATAAGTCAGCTATACCGTGTGATGCGTTTTCAGATTAATCACTCGACAACTTCCTGTTTACCGAACACTTGCATATTTTTACACTATTAATATTATCCACTTGCGGCGGGGGTATCATCAGTGAGCAGTAGCTCGCAGTTTCACTTGTTTTCTCTTTGACACATTCCCCATTTCCATTTTCAATTTCTTGTGTCATCTATCATATTATTATTTTACTTGTACATTATGTTAGAAATTTAGAGTTTGATTATGGTATGTAGGGGCTGATTGAGCATTTTCGAAAGAAAGATATGTAATTCTCTTATGGTTGGGGCCTGTTATCTAATTCCCACGTGAATAGATATTTTTCGTATTACACCGTACGGAGTGTGATATGAAAAAGTGATATCAACATTACGTTAATTTGATTGGCTTATCTCGTAAATTTCCAATATTTTCATTGGCCGTTGATAAGGTCATTATTGACTGGAAAAGGTCATGCCGGGACTACTTTTTTTCTTGACAACTGATTGTTTACTTCCGGTTTTCGCGATTTTCGTCTGCTTTATCGTCTGCATTATCCAATATAAATCTTATCATGGACGAAGAAATAAAGAAAGGGACCCGTGTACGGTTATGTAACGGGGCAAAGGGCATTATAACTGGCACAACTTCCAATTTCAATTTCCCTCTGTATGATATTCAGCTTCAATCAGGCAAAACAGTAACAGAAGCAAGATATCGCTTTGATATAATTGAAAGTCAATCCCAGACTCCATTCATCAATTTCTATTCACAGCAAACAACTGTAAATTCGTTGTTAAATAGCCCTGTTCTACAACAACCTAGAAATTCACAATTGGAATCAGATTTCCTTCTTGCTCAAATACTACAAAATGAAATTGAAAATGAAGAGCCTGAAATTGAAAATGTAGAGCCTGAAATTGAAAATGAAGCACCTGAAATTGATACAGTTCAAACCACAAACATATCAAAACAGAATGAAAAATCTAAAAACTCAACAAGATTTGCTAATGCAAAGGTAGATGATGATGATATTGAAATTTTTTGTCAGGAACAAACAAATCAAAACACTAACAGAAAAACAGTTTCCGACATGAAAATTTTAAATGAGTTTATGAATTCTGCTTTAGATGACACATGAGACATCTGTGTTATCCAACCCAGAGAATTGAATAGCATAATATGCAAATTTCTAATAAATGTACGCACAAAAAGTGGTACAGAGTATGAGCCAACATCAGTCAAGGGTATGATAAGTAGTTTCGACCGTTATTTAAGAGCAAATAACTATGGAACATCAATAAAAAAGGGTGATATTTTTCGAAGGGTCCTGACAGCTAAAACCATGGATTTAAAAAAAATGGGAAAAGGCAACAAACCTAACAAGGCCCAACCAGTTACAGATGAGGAAGTGGACAGACTGTTCAATACTGGACAAATGGGAATGGAACATCCAGATGCATTACTAAGAATGATGTGGTTCCAAAATACAGTGCATTTTGGCATGCGCACAGTGACCGAACATGTGAATATGAAATGGGGGGATATCAAATTATGTACCAGCAAGTCAGGAACACAGTTTTTGCAATATTCAGAAAGGGCAACAAAAACAAGGACAGGGGCCAACCCTGGAAATGTAAGAGACGTTCCACCCAGATCTTGGAAAAACTTAGAAGACCCCAGCAGGTGCCATGTACTTGCATACATCAAGTATAAAGAACTCAGGCCTACAAAGTATAGTGCAGAGTCTGATCCTTTTTATGTTTCATCTAATACCTGTTTCGGTACAAAATCCAGCAAATGGTTTAAATCCCAACCAGTGGGTATTAATAAAATCAGTAGCTTTATGAAGCTTATGATAACAAATGCAGGTACATACATTTAGCTGTTAATATTATCAGATTTCTTATTAAGAGAAAGTTGAATATTCCTTATAATCATGTTTTTAAAGTCATTTAATAACTTCATTAAAATTTACGATTTGATATCATAGTGATATCAACAGGAATATAAAATTCAAATATAACAATAATCGAGTCTATGGCAGGTTTATCATATAAATATCTAATAGTGAGTTAGAATAGGACATCATTTAATATCAACACGAGTTATTTAATTTCAATATAATAATAAACGAGCCTGTGGCGAGTTTATTATTACTATTTGAATTAAATAACGAGTGTTGATATTAAGCAAAACACAATTTAAAAAATCAACTGACAACTGAAATAACCAATGAGATGAGATTATGTCAGATGATGAATTTTCCAAATCTTAGTTATAATCAGAAGTTGGTTATTATACATTGTAGATTCTTACATCATACATGTAAGTACATCTCTGGATTTATCAAATCAAGTTAGTTCAATTCAGACCAGGATTTGAACCTGGGACCTCTCAATAATTTGAGTTCTCTACCACTGAGCTATCTGAGTGTATTTTCACCTATATGCTGTCATCAAATCTTACATTTTTAAATGAAAAAATAACAGTTAAGGAGTTTGTGACGAGTTTATCAACCAAAAATCTAATTATGAGTCAGAAAAGGATATCAGGATATTGGTTAGTATAAACACGAGTTATTTAATTTCAATGTAATAATAAACGAGCCTGTGGCGAGTTTATTATTACTATTGAAATTAGATAACGAGTGTTGGTAATACGTAAAATTCAATATTCACAAGTTCTTTCACCATAACAAAACCAAGTCTTGGCAAGAAACTTATAAGCCATAGGCTTGTTTATTATTATTGAAATAAAATAACTTCAGTTGATATCAAGTGATATCCAATTCTCACTAGTTATGAAACCTATAAATATCAAAACAAGTTATTTCATTTAAATATAATACTAAACGAGCCTATGGTAAGTTTATTATGATATTTTAATGAAACAACAAGTGTTGATAATAAGCAAAATTATAATCACAATTTCTTTCACCATAACAAGTAAAGTATTGTATTTATATCTAAAAATAGTAAAACAAGATAGCAATTGCTTTCATAGAAAATTATGAGTTTCATAACGAGTTAGAATCTCATTAGATGATTGAGAATCTCACTAGATATCACTTGATATCAATACAAGTTATTTAATTTCAATATCATATTATAAACAAGCCTATAGTAAAGTACAGTTTGTAGTTTTCAATTAAAACCTTCAAGTAAAGATTGTGTTTTGGCTTTATTGATAACGGACTGAAATCAGATTCTTGCTTCAAATACTCGAACAAAATCTTCCATTCAAACAAAAAAATATTGACAAAACGAGTAAAAATGTTGCAATAAACAAAACAAAAGTTACAATGTGTAATGAAATACTGTCTTTAAAACATTTCTAGAATATGACTGAAAAATATTGCAAAGCATTTATTTAACTTTATTTCATATTATTGACACAGAATTGTCAAACCCTTACAGGAAGTATGTTGTAAATAAACAAATCAGACCAGGATTTGAACCTGGGACCTCTCAATTATTGAGTGCTCTGTCACTGAGCTTTCTGAGTGTGCATTTTTACATATACTTTCATTTAAAAAGTACAGTATCTAGATTTTGGACATTGATCCTTATACTTTACTTGTGTTATAATAGGTCTAACAGAGGAAGGTAGAAGGTTAACCAACCACAGTGCAAGGAGATATATGTTGCAGAAGCTTTCTGATGAGGATATTTCTGACAATAAAATTATGCAGGTCAAAATTAAATTTATATTTCTATTTACATTGTATATGTACAGTATAATATATATGTACTACCATTAATAGATTTCAAATGAGCCATAATCTGATATCACTTTAATATTCTCTTATGGTACGGGCCATCTATTTCTTGCAAGAAAGAAAAAGAAATACTAAAAATCAATAAAGGCAACGGTATCGAAGTAAACCTCTGGTCAAAAGTCATAATTTGATAGAAAAAATAAATCTGTAAAACATATATAAACCTAGGAAACATGCCAATTTGCATAGAAACTCACTGATGATAAACGATATTTCGGACTTGGTACAGGACATAATGCCATTAATGGTGGGCTGAACCTTGTTTTATGGCTAGCCTAGCAAAACCTCTAGCTTCAATTTATATACATTCACCACAAAAAATATTTGTACATATACATTAAACACGAAAAACGCAGACCAACAATGAGGTCTTTTATGAACGAAATAAAATATGCGTCCCAGTAAGTATGTAAACGTCACACAATATGACGAGAAGTGAAAAAGGGATGCAAAAAATACATTTGGCAAAAATATAGATGTTTGAGAAAAAGGGGGGGGGGGGATAATATGGACTAATTTTGAAAAAGGGATGGGGCACAATTAATAATGGAAGGTAGAAACAGCGGTAACAAAATGCATTCATTAAATGTTTTTATACTTACCCGTACTATATTACAGCTAAAATTTCTTTTACAGATATCTGGACACAAGAACATAGCCTCCATCAACGAGTATCGTAAAATAAACAATGAGCAACATCAACAAATTTCTGGGTTGCTCAACAAAACAAAAACAGTCAAAAGAGCTGCTCCCGTCGAGAGTGAAAACAGACCACCAAATTGTGAAGTACAGTTTCAACAGTCTGAAGCACAGGCCTTCCCGCTCTCGCAGTCAAGCACCGCTATGAGTTACCGTCTTGGCTCCGCTACAACAAACAGCACATCTAACATAAGTTCCATATTTGGTGGAAATGTGTACGGTGGGAACTTCACTATTAATGTCTATTCTCCATCAGAGGCAAAACAATCAAGACTAGACAATCACAATGATGCCGAAGCGTAATGACAGTGTCCGCCATGGACCATGCTTGTTCAAGTTGTTGTAAAAGCACCGTTGTAAAATATCGTTGTGCTCGTTATTCCGCGCAAAAACTACTTACTTGAAAGGACTTATGTTGTGATATCAAATGTGTGTATTTTCTGAAGTGTTTTATGACACAATCATTAAAGTTTTTACTGTTCAACCGCATTTTTCTTTCATTCTATATTCTGTAAACTGCCATGATCTCTCGTCTTTCATTGATAAAATTATAAGAGATCAGTCCGCGCATACTTAGCAACTGACAGATGACGCCCGTAGCAACAACTCTCGCCACGAAAATAATCATAAAAACATTTGTTTTTACAATACGTTTTACAGCTTGTGATAATTCAATATCGTTTGAATTAAACTGAGTCATCTCATTTTTAAATATATAAAATCAGCCTTGAGCGAATAAAATAAAACCGTATTAGTTCAAAAAGTATACAGATCAGAACGCGTTGCAAAGAAAAACGGCCGTAGCAACACAACTCGCAACAAATAGGCCACGCATATACAACTTTTTGCCATAAGAGAAATAGGTTTAACAACTTGTGAGAATTAGATATCGCTTGATATCAACTCTCATTATTTAATTTCAATAATAATAAACTCGCCATAGGCTCGTTTATTATTATTGAAATTAAATAACTCGAGTTGATATCAATCGATATCTAATTCTCACTCGTTATGAAACCTATAATTCCAGAACTGGATAATTTTATATAGAGTGTTACAAGGCTTAAACTATTTCGGGCCATTTTATGGAAGAACTTCCAATCTGATTGCACAATGAAGTGAAAATTATATGTCACTGTATGGCCTTCTTCAATTAGCAAAACACAAAAAAAGCTATAAATAAAATTGAGAATGGAAATGGGGAATGTGTCAAAGAGACAACAACCCGACCAAATAAAAAAACAACAGCAGAAGGTCACCAACAGGTCTTCAATGTAGGAAGAAATTCCTGCACCCAGAGGTGTCCTTCAGCTGGCCTCTAAACAAATATATACTATGATAAAGAGTTGGAAGAGGAAAGAATTTCAAAAAAGAAAACCTAAAAATCTAAATAATTCAAAAAAAATATTTGTAGACAGCAACCAATAACAATTTCAACTCATTCACAGGCTCCTGCTCTTAAAGAATGTAATGGGTTTTAAAAATGATCATGAGTATTAACCACCTGCTAACCTAGCTTTGACAGTAGAGTGTGTGTATTTGAAAGAAAGGCAAAAGATACTAAAGAGAAATTCAAACTATAAGTCTTAAAACTAAGTTGATAATGCCAAGGATAAAAAAAAGAAACAAAAGACAAACAACAGTTGACAAAAAACTTCACAGAAAACTAAAGACTGAGTAAAACCTACCCTACCAAACATCTTGAAATGACATGACTTAGTTACAAGATTGGAACAAAGCACAAAACTCAGAAGTCTTAAGTCTCTGGATTAAAGTCGTTGTGGTCTTTGGCACAGACTAATTTACTCTTATATTGATTGAATGAATGTTAGTTTACTTTGTGTCCAGTGGCAAATATTTCATGCATGTTCAGGATTATCAACTAATATACATACCTTGTTTTGTAGGAACAAAAAGTTTGGTTGTTTCTTCAGAGTAGGACTTTGGACAGACTGTTTAGAGCTTATTCCCTAATACATGTAGAGCAACACTTTGGTAAGCTTGCTTGAATTGTTTGTATATTGTACAATTGTACTTGGGATTACGTCCAATCAAATCAAATTATAATATATACCAGTTTAACTATGCCTATATATATTGCTAGAGTAAATGTTTTTATAAACAAAGTAAGCATATAAGTCAACCAAAGTTTTTCTCTACAAACAATAGGAAATTAGGTCTAATTTATTTATTGATTGATTGATAAATTGTGGTTTGCTGTACATCCAGTGGCTAATATTTCAGGCAAAGTCAGGTGCCAGATCAACAAATATTTACACCAATGTTCTGTAGCACACAAAAAAATAGAATAGGAATTTAATATTTTTAAATTTATTTAATTTATGAATTGATATCAACATTGAATTCTTTAAATAATATTCCTTGTTCTGAATCATTCACTGTCAATTTCGTCAGAGAAAGTTTTTAATTTAAACTTAATCCCTAGTGTCAAATTTAAATTTTGATAAATGCATTTAAATCTTTCAATATTTATTCGATATTATTGAAGCAACATAAACTTTTCAATTCATTAAATCAAATTAATGCTATATAGGAGGGCAACATATTAGATAGATCAATAAAAATGAACAGGAGTAATTCATCGGAGGTAATTCTACCGATTGACAATTTAAATATGTTAGTTATAAGGGATTAAATCATTGTTCGTCTCATAATAAAGATAATATTAGTCACTTAACTTTCTAATAATATGGGATTCAGAGCTTTCCATTCGTAAAATATGATTTCAACTTTTAATCATTTTAGTGTAGTGCAAAAAATATTAATTAGCTTGATCTGTGCTTAACCTTTCGATCCAACATTTTTTAGATGCATGGTTTGTGAAAATATTCAGGCCCATCTTTGTTTATTTATTCAACAAATTTGAAGATTTCTTGAACATTTTAGAATGAGTATGAATTTCCTAATGTAGAAAACCAGTGTCCGTGTATAAAATTTAGCTGTTGCAGCTTTTAGATCCATTCTTTTTCAATTTTTGTTGGGTAATAATATATGTGAATGCAATGTTAATACAGAATTAATTCTTATGCTTCAGGGAAAACATTTGAATAGGAATATATAGGAATAGACTGAGACATGTAGAGAAATTAGTAAAAAAGAAAGAAAAAGATTTGGTCTTTACAGAAATGGTTTGTATGAGTAAATGACACTCTCTCTTTTTAGAATGTTTGTTTTAAATTTTCAATTGAAAAAGAGATAATTACAGAAGGTGTTTTATTGAACTTCAGCATTTTAACACCTTTATATGTGAATGGATCAAATACATATTTATTGTACTAAAACAATTCTTTCTTCAAAGTCATCAATAACTTTCATAGTAACAGAAATCAAAAGGTTTAATAATGTATGTACATAAACTATAACACTGAATCAAAACATCTTATTTCTTATCAAGAAAAGTTCTTTACTTTTGGTGTTTTCTTTGTAATAAATCATGCAGTATATGAGCCAAACCAATTTTAATGCATTTTATCAGCAAAATTTTCTCCATGCTTGCAAACAATGGTAAACCTTGTTAAAACAATTTAACAAAATCTGATAAAATTTGATTTGATATGATTGAAACCTTTTTTTCTACAGGTGAGAAAATAAAATGAAAAGTGAAAGAAAATGTATGCCTTGATTAGAAAAGGGGGTTGACTAGTTATGAGAGTAATGGAGCATGCCATTATTTATTGCCGAAAACTTAGATGAAGTAGATATCCACTTGTCACATGATAAACAACACTTAAAACAATTGTGCCGATTTTCAAGAGCCCACCTGTTGTTTTAACCAGGTAAGTGGATAATAATTTTGTACATATGTATTGGCTACCATTGTGAAAAGATTATAGTTAAAGATAATTTGAATGCATTTAGACAAATTTATGATAGTGGAGAAAGGGGAAATGGCTAAGAATAAACTACAGCATTTCAATTCAGAAAAGAAAAAGAACAATAATAAAAAATAACATTTTATGCTGAAAATTCAAAAACATATCTTGACTACATACTTTACTGCAAATAGAGATGAATATAAGAATAATAAATAAAAGGGACTTTGTATTGGTAACAATGAAATTCATTTATTGTATCAAAAACAGCAATGGTTACCTTCTTAAATGAAAATATTTCTTTTTTTTTCTTCTGAGATCAGTATTATGATAGACTCCTTTTATTAAAATGATACAAACTTATCATATATTATAAAGCATCCTTAATTTTGTCAAGTAAAAAAAACCATGTCATTGTTACAATCAAATTTTGAAAAAATAACCATGAAATTAATATACATGCACGATTACTTCACGTAATTAGAACGAGTCCTTTAGATACAGACCCTTATAATTAAAGAACCTACTCCCTATTGTTATCGACTGGTACCCCTATAATTAAAGACCCTGCTCCCTATTGTAATGGACTGGTACCTGACGTGTGACAGGACACACTTGATTAAATCACATTGATTCTGTGGTATTAAAAAGGTGTCAATTTCTAATCATACTTATTGAAATGAACAGATACATGTCAGTTTCTTATGCAACAACCTTACAGGTATTTGTATGGGAATTTCAATAAAATTCAATTTTATGGCTTTTTTATGAACTGGGGGCTACAACATGACCGTAAAAAAGTTTGAGGGAAGTTAAGAATTAGTAACAGTTTAGAATTGTCCATTCAGTTGAAAAAGTTTTTTCTGTTTGTTGATCAGCTAATTTTTTGTCTTGATTAGGAGGATAACTTAAAAAAAATTGTTAGTGATTTTCTTAACAGTGGAGGCTGATATTTTTCATAGAAAAAAAAACTAAGGTAATTGATTTAATATTTCTTTTCCAGAAACTAATATATTAACAAATTTGATTTTAATTGGAAGACTTGTAATATCTAAAAAAAATGCCACATTTTTTTACGAATCATTTTCATTTAACCCTTCATTATTTAGCTCATCTGTCCTGAAAGCTAAGCCATCAATTGGCATTTTTTATCCTTTTTTTTTAACATTAACTACTCATCACTTAATTTTTAGAAACATTATATAGAATTTATGATATCCATCCTGAGCAACTTTCCTGGTTTGATATCACCAAAAAGATGCAAGATATTTTATCCCCCTAGCTGTTACCCTTGTCTGTCCTTACGTACTTCCGTACATCCTAAAGTTGGTTTATGTTCTCTAACTATACATGTATAGTTTGCCTCATCAAAATGTTATAAAACTTATACACAAAGCTTATTACCACAAAACACAGATCAAATCTGAATTTTGGTGGTGTCACTTTAACCATTCTCGATTTATGGCCCTTTACAATTGGAAAAATTGCTGATTTTTTGGTTTCCATTCTCTCACTTTAGTTTGCCTCAACCAAATGTTATAAAACTTATACTTAATGCTAATATTACCAAAAAAAACAGATCAAGTTTGAAATTTGGTGATTATTGAAACTAAAAATTTGTGTTTTTCTCAAAATTTAATGTTTTGGTTTGCCCAAGCAAAATAATCTGTTTAAAGTCCAGTGGCAAATATTTCATACATATTCTGAATGATTTGGCTGCATATTACTACATCTGGCATATCCAACCAATAGGCCTTCTATAGTTTCTACTGCCTGAACAGGAAAAGTCTAGGGATGACCATATTTTTATACCAAAGTGGACAACCCTGAAAAATTGTAAGGAAAAACTTCCATCCTCTAACACCTCAGGTGTGTCTGCTCTCTCTCTCTCTCTCTCTTACATATCTGACTTTCTTTCATTACTTTATAAACTTATGTATAAAACTTTGTATATTTTAACAAAAGTTCATGATCTCCTCTCTTATAAATATTTATAAATTCGCTTTATTGTTTTTACTGATAAAAAATTACCTACGGTTAGAATGAGTAATATGTCTTGTGGGGGATCATTGTCTATTCCATCAGTCATTATATACGATAGTACTAAGAGAAGATACTTTTTAAAGGTTAAGACAAATAGAGATCAAACGTTTTAAATGGAGAGGTGTTAACTAAAACTGCATGTATTGTTACAGGCAGTATATTATCATTCATAAGTATCTGTTTGTAAATGAGAAAGGATTATATTAAAATATTGATAATTTTTTGCATAACCACATAATTTTTGTTGGTATTTAAAAACATCTACTTTGTCATATATTAGCCAGGTGCTCACTAGATACTTTCCCGCTGGTTATTGGTTTTTAATAAGTAGATTTTGCATGTTTGTAATTTACTTATCACAATTTTTTCAATATACTGTGAATTCATTATTATTCGTAAGATACCAATTTTCATTGATTTTGTGTGTTTAGGTAAGGAATGAATTTAAATGTTCATTGAAATGAATATTTTCTGTACAGATTTTGACAAAACAATGGAATCACATGTCCTCAAAGATGCAAGTTTTCCTCAAACCATGAAAATTGGTACCTACGAAAATGAGTAAATTCCCATGTTTACAAATTTGCAAGAATTTTATGCTCCTTTATGTTGTAAATAGAAACAAGTACTTAGAAATTGTATTCTCCTATGGAAAATCTTTTTCAATGGTCCATTACTATATAGACCCAAATCCACACACTTAACTATACCATGTACCCAAATATAAAGCTAAAAATTTTGCCAAAATACTTAACCCAGTAACAAAGATAAAGCATCATAAAACCCTAAAAAGTTTGTCAAAATGTATTGCTTATTAGTATCAGTAGAATTGCACTCTTTGGTAGCTTGCAACAATGACTGTGATTGTTTAGTCTAGCAATAAAACATATATGCAATTAAACTGTATATTTAAAATATAATAAACATGTCTGGTTAATACATTGCTGACCCGAGCATGTTAAAGAGATGTTTGGCCAGCGGTCAGTTTATAAGAAAACATATCTAGATAGTTTGTATAGCATATAATCATAAAACACTCGTTTACGGTGGTATGTGACTGAAAATTTTATGAAATTATTCATATTTTTATGGATGAGAAATGGATTTTGACGAAGCTCAAAGGCTGAATATATTTTGTCATTAAAATATAACATTTTCTCTATATGCATGCAGGGTTCGATGCTTGATTGATCACAGAGAAAACCGGGAGACAAATCAAGAAATGGGCTATTAGTCTATCTCTATTATCTTAAAGGGTTTGACCCATTAGAGGCAATTTCATTTCTATCTTAATCTTTTGATAGCTATATTATACATTTTAAAATATATTGGTCTTCTTTATAACATTAAAATTTGTCAGAGATACATTTTATTTTATTGTCGAATTTATTTCTTTATTAGTCTAAATTCTTGATAGATGAGTTTGTTTTATGTGGTGATGGATAGACGTGATAATAGTTTTATAAAAGACAGAGTTTAATTGGTTAAGCTGATTTATCGTAAAAAAATCAAAAATTTGGTTGAAAATTAAATTTTGATAATAAATTTTAAAAGTTTTTACTTTTGATATATTAAATCAAGATTTATATTTATTGTAAAATATTGTCATTTTCATAATGGAGATGTTCTGTGTGAGTCATTTATATAGAATTAATAAATAAAAAGAAGGGATATAGGGTATAGTTCAATGGTCAATGAGACGGCTACAAGCAATAAAATTATTTTTCTTATATAATTTACAAAAAAACAAAAATATATGAGACAGATTTGTCTTTTGATATGGAGTTAAAATAAGATGTTTTTTAAGGGAAAAACACCCTTGTTTTTATTTCTTATAAATTTTAACTAATTAACTACATTTCTTTTTTTTTTACAAAAAAACAGAAATGTCTAAAGTGTAAGTTAATATATCAATGTATTGTCTTTTGAAATGAAGCTAAAAAAATCTTACTTTTTTTTTAAAGTAAGTTTTCAATGATTAATTACTGCTGGGAAAAGTTAAGACACCTTTCAACAACAAACTATCCATTTTAACTGAAGTGTTGAAATTTTGGAGGAAAATGATTGACAAAAAGTATTTTTGTGAATAATTGTAAAGTTGCGAAAAATGCTGTAATTGTTTTTGCACTATGACACATTCTTATAACAATATTTCATCACTTTGCTGACAGTAATTTCATTTTCATGGTATGATAGCAATCTTTAGCTGATTTTCTTGTTCTCCTAAAAAAGATCACCTCATTATCAAAGCACTGAAAGAACTGTTGAAACAAATTAAAAATAATGAAGTAAAAATATATCTTTGTGATTTCCCCCATATCACAAATATTTGTATTTGATTAAAATTGTGCATGAAAAAAAGACTTTATAGTGATAAAGTTTCTGAGAATTACAACTGAAGAAGTTTAACAAATGTGCACTTCATATTAAAAAAACTGCAATAATCATTCTGCTATCTGAGAAATGATATTGTGAAAATGTTATGAAAGGGAAGCATAAACTGTATGATTGGTTTTGGATAATGAGTAGATTTTGGTTTATCATCATTCTAAAGTTGATGGCAATAACAGGGTTCGGTGCTAATATAAATACATTGTGTAGCAACATTAATTAGCAAGATCGCATAGTCTGGTACATAATTTTCATTCTGAAGTGGTGTAATTTAATGAAGCAAGTTTCTGGCAGGTTAACAGTAGGGTGGCAGGGATAGAGTCTAGAGAATCAATAGGTTTAATGACAATATTGTTTCATATCCTGGAGAGTTTAGGTCTGGTCCTGTAGTCTGTTTGTGTTTACAAATAAAATATAATTATAGCTCATTTTAATTAGATTGAGTCAACTAAGTGCAATCTTATAAACTTTTTAATTCTCTGTCCAATCACTGCTTAATGACATTTTTTCAAACCATTTCTGATTTAACTATCATATTTTTTGTTTTTTTTTAATTTGCCTTGCAATTTGCTTTCTGGTTTGTAAATTTATGAAATGCTCTTCAATATGCTGCTTTTTATAGATTTTTATCTATTAAGAAACCATATAATTCTGACTTAAGATATCCTCCTAAATGCCTGATATGAATCTTGACATTTTAATTTCAATATTTCAAATAAAAGAAAAAAATCTGCTTACTTCTAATATAAAGGATTTATTTTACTTGCTACCAATTGTTCATAAATTGGGAAAATTGTATTTTCAATTACTTCTGAGTGCTTGATTTTTGAAGAATTTGCATAGGAAATTTCTATTTAAATGAACACTTGAATTAAATGTTCACATACAGCCTCAAAATCTAAGAAAATGGGTACCCACTGACTAAGTAATGAATTTACAGTAAATTGTTTATGTGTATGCCAGACTAATTAAAAATTGTTGTAAACCATTACTAAATGTTACATTTCCTTATTCAATTTGTAAAACCACTAAAAGTTTTAATACCCAATGAAATTGAATCTAATTTGAAATTGAAAATCTATAAGTGAACCAAAACCTGAAGTGGTGACATATTATAATTATGGTAGAAATTGTTAAGTATGAAGTTTACATAGATCTGCATGCTAAAAAATTGTTAAAACCAGAGCGAAAATATGTTTTCAAAAGAAATAAGTATTTGAATAGTTAAATCTGTTTAGTGGTTTCATTTCAAATTGACAGGGAAGATTGCAAATTGTGGACACGTTTTTGACATATTTTATTAAGTGCAGACATAGAAATTTTCGTTGTGGTCATTCACTGCCTGTCTGTGCATCTATTTCACTTGACCAGTTATAAAAAATAAAATTTCAAAATGGTCGGCTGCTCTAATGTGACATGTGTTAAACACACCACAAAGAATTGTTTTATTTATTAAAATAGTGTTGAATTTAACAATGAGTGAATGTTGAGAAAATCGGCACAAGTAAAAAAGGACATGGAGATTGGTATTCTTATTTCATTCTCATTGCCCTAGACTCAGGTCAATTATTTATGAATGTCTTCTTTGATGAATAAAAATTTGATTATAAGTGCCTAATTCAGCAGAAATTAACTACAGTAACTTCATTAGAAGTAAATTAAATGTCTATTACGATTGGTCAGGGGATTGAAATGTTGTTTTCACCTCACCCCAGGGTGTCTAAATACAACATAAAAAGATTGTAGTAGTCACCTCAATAGCTTTCAAACCTGTGAAATCTATTGTTCCCTAAACACTTAAGATTATAATCAAAAACTTTTAATGGAATTTCCTGCAGATATAGGTGGCTAACTTAAAAGGTAAAAAGTTTTAAGAAACGAAATAAGATACAAATCTCGTTCTCATACCCCTTCTGACAAAAGTAACTGTTCTTCTAGGGGAGATAATCTTGTCCAACCACCTTTAATATATCAAGATAAAATCTTATCTTCAAAGATGAAAGAATAGAGCAGTACATTAAACAAATCAATTTATTTTTTAATTATGAGATTAGTTCAAGTGAAAAATGAGAAATCTAAACATTTCAGGTTTAAAATGCAATTAATTATATAATTTGTAAAATTCATAAAACCATTATTGATAGAGCCTTATGTTGTTCTGCACCATTTGAGATATTGATCAATTTTATTGCACTAGTTATAATGTTCCCCTATTTGGAAACTATTAAAATAAATGAAGACATTGTTTTTATTGTGCAGATGTGTTAAAATTATCACTTTCTTCTCTGGTGAATGAATGCAGGTATGATTTTTTATCTCTAAAAGTTTTGTAAATAAAATGTAGGTACATGTGTATAACGAAATCATATTTTTCATAAAGCAAACTAACCTTTTACCAATTATAATTAAAGTTTTTGAAATAAATTTGTAACACATTGTATACATGGTATAGGCTAATTGCAGTTTATGTAAATGGTAAGACAAATTAGTTTCTAACCAAATGAATAAATTATCACTTTGAAATTTTATTTGTACAATTCTATAGATAACGGACACTGAATGAAGGTTAACAGATTATATTAAGAGAATAAAAGACAAACATTTTTGGAGTATAGAGAAAGATGGTAAAAAAAATAAAGAGGAGAGAATAATGGGCGGGGTAAATTTGTGAAAGATTGGCAAAAAAAAATTAAAGTAGAGAATATTGCGTAAAAAAACACCTCAATTTTCTCAAAATGTCCCTTTAGAATATATTAGTTTTAAAGAATTTGTTTAAAGACAGTTTGCTGAAAGAAACCATTTATGGCATAGGACCTAAAACTTGATTTTATATTTAAAGTACTTTTAAGTTTTTGTTGTTTGAAGTTGCATACATTCTTACAGCTTTATAGATTTATAGTTAGTTCACAGCTAATCTGTTGATGGTCAGCTTGAACTCGACATTCTCATCCTTTGATTTTTTTATGGGCTTAGCTATAATAGTTTATACTGTTAAATATAATACAAAGTTTTACAACCTAAATTGCCTTTTATAGAAGAAAAGGAGAAAGTTTTCTATTATAACAAGATCCTAAAAATAACATTTTATGTCCATTTTATTCCGGTCTTATATTGTTACTGTAACAGATGCTAATGTGCGTCCTGGCGCTTGACCATTGGTCAGAACAATACCTGATCATTCTGTATTCAACACTTGGGGTATTTCAAATGGATTTTGTAATCGCTATGATTGGATTATCTAAAATCCGTTAATGGAGGTTTGGAAACTTGGAAAATCATTGAAAGGATAAACAGAAATGTATTCAAGACATAATTACAGTAAGATTGGGTGATAATTGGTTAATGGGTGTTTTATAAGGTATTTGTACATTACAGTGAAAAGTACATCTTATCCTTTCCAACTAAAAAACATTTGTTTCCACCCTGTTTTTAATGGAATTAAATGTCGGTTATATTAAGCATGTAATCTTTATTTTATAAAGAACTTTTCATTTGCATGTAGTGGATCAGTAATAGATTTGTGCTTTGCTAAATATAATTTCTGAATTATGATAAGTTAATTTTTTAACATATTCCAATGGATGTCCTTTGGCACAACAAATATAAGCAATATATATTCTAACATATTCCAATGCGTAGTTTTAACCTGCTGAAATAGTTGGTTGTTGTCTTTTCGTATTTAATTTATGCAAATTTTATTTATACTTAATTAAATTACAGTGACAGTCCTACATAAACTTATATTTTTTATTCATAGAAAAATGATTTAACATCACATCAAAGTATCACGCATCTGTCAGCAAACTTCTACCTCTATGTGGCGCGCAATACGCCTAAAAAAACAACTAAGTTTTTATGGCGGTGTTTTTATTAATTAGTATGTAAATGATGACAAGGCTTCATGAAAAATTAGTCTTTAAAAATCGTCAAGCTGATGTAGAATGACCATTAATCTAGTCGTAAAAAACATGACATGTATTTTAATATCACTCCTAACATGGTGTCACATGGTTGAAGTGTGTCCCGTTGATGATGTTTAGCGAGATCAAAATACAATACCCCGGTATGTTATGCATCTGAAGTCCTGGACATCTTGTTTAAGGTGGTTTGACACTTGATTTTGTTGTAATTATTGCACATTTATGTAAATTGTCAAATGTTGACATGGGAGATGATGATATTGGCAGGGTAGATTCAAAATGTCAGATTTTAGCCTTGACCATGGCCTATTTATTACATTTTTGATAGAAGTATTAGTGAAAGGCATATCATGTAGTCTGTGATTTATCATTTGAAAAGTCAAGTTTTGACTTTAAATTTAGAACCAAATAGTACCTAATACATCAGATGATAATACAGAAGAACATATCATCTTGATTGATGTGTGTATGTCTTGAAATTTGTTTTTCAAATGAAACATAAAAACATCTTGCTCAGTACTTATTAAACTTTTTAAGTAATTTTTCTAATTAATATTAAAATTCATTATGTATAGGCAGCTTCAAATCATCGAATTTCAACTAAATGATTAAAAAATACTTTTTAGGACAATATATAATTAACACTGTATAAAAAACATTCAAGTGGCCAGTATATAAACAAAAACAAAAAGATAAATTAATATTTTAAGATGACAGATTATAAGCTAAGGTTGACTTGTGACAGAGTAGGACAGACATAAAACATCCTGTGTTCATCCACTGTTCCCGACTGTGATCGTAGTACCTTGTCGGCCAAATATATATTTTGTCATGTTTATAGTTTTATGGAGAAACCTTTGTCGCTAGCTAGGTGTTACAGATGATATATCATTGTTCTTTTCGAGTCTTGTTGTGGCTATCCTATAGTGTTTGAGGTTTTCTTAAATAATCTTCCTAATTTTACATCACTCATGTGACAGTTGGAGAATAAAGAAAATGTCGGGACCTATCTGATTAAATTTAGCATGGCTAATCTGTTGAATAAAATACTAATTTCTTGAAAACTTTAGGATAAATCCCCCTCCCCATTAAGTTCACAAATTTAGAAAAAAAAGAAACAAAAGCGATGAAATGAATTTGTTAAACTAAACCATTATCAGTCAAATTACAGTCTTCAACATAGAGCCTTTGCTCATACTGAACAGCAATTTAAAAATGACTTGTGTAAAACCATTCAAACAAGAAAACCAATGATCTATAAATCTATATAGAAAAATTAGAAATGAGAAACACTTATGATCCATATCAACAAATCACAACCACTGAACATCATGTTCCTGACTTTTTTTGTCTCTATGGGAATCTGTGTTTATGACAAACTGACAATTGTAACACTGCCAATATACTAAGAAGCCTTGATGGCTGAGTGCATGGTTTGAGCAGTTCATTATATAGACTGTTTCACTAGTCTGAGGTTGTGAATTAATTTGAACCCTACAAGTAGCTTAGGAGAGTTCAACTCTGATCTTACAAGGACTGTCAGGTGTTCTGCCAAATGTTGGTTGTTCTCTCTGGACACCGCCTTCCTCCATTAATAAAAACTGACCGCCGTGATAAGCCAGTACTGCATAAAGTGGCATAGAAACATCAGCAAATAATCTTATCAATTCAAAATATCAGCAGCAACTGTTTAATATTTTTTCCACAGTTTAAAATTACTTGATTTGGATTCAGTGCTTTTTTGCCATTGTAAGATTATACTTCATTTTATTCATTTGTATTTTATTTAGATATAAGAAGATGTGGTATGGGTGCCAATGAGACAACTCTCAAACCAAAGTGCTTTTTATAAAATTTGTAAAAGTAAACCATTGATTATAGGTTGAAGTACAGTCTTCAATTCAAAGCCTTGGCTCACACATTTAACAAGCTATAAAGGGTCCCAAAAATGACTAATGTAAAACCATTCAAACGTCTGATCTAAGTAAAAAATGATAAACAAGAAACGAAACAAGAAACATTTGTATTATTTGAAGTAAACTTTCTGAGAAAATATAGTACCGGTAAACGTTCAAGGTGGGAAACTTCACATAATCGTAAATAAGAATTCCCCCTTAGGTTTGACTTGTGTTGTCATCAAAGGGTCAAAGTACAATGTTAGAGGTTTAATCAACTGAGAAACAAAATATATTTTACAGCTTGCAAGAAATAAAAAGTTTCTTAATCATTTCTTCAAAAAATTGTTCCTCTTTCAAGTTGAAATCAAACTGAATCCTAATTACCAAATATTTCACATTTGATTAATCTTTTTTCTTAAAAAAAAATAAGAACATCATGTGTATAATTATCATTAGAATTTTCTCACATATTTCTGGTTAATTAGATTTGTTTATAGATGAGTTTGATGGTTTATTTATATATATATAAGAATTTGATGAAAGATGAATTGAAATAAAACTTTAGCAGTTATTTTTATCATAGTTTGATTTTTGGAACACGTTACTTACATAAATTTTCATAACCATGCACCGTGTGAAGTTTTCTTTATTGATTTCACTAGCTATATCTGTAAATGAGTTTCCTCTAATATTTTGTATCCAAATTTAAAATGTTTTACATATATGAAAAATACAGACCTGATGCTACTAATGATTTCATTAGCTGTTTATTCATAAGGGCAGCCCGCCAGCATACCCATACCCCTCTCCCATAGAAACAGGGGCGGAACCAGTCATTTTTTAAAAAGGGGGGTCCCAGGGCAACCCAGGATTAAGGGGGGTTCCACCTACATGTCCCTATTTAAATGTATTGATTTGCAAAAAAAAAGGGTTTCTGAATTTGGACACCCTCCTTCCCCTGGATCTGCCACCGACCAAATCATTTTTGAAAAACAAAAATGAGGGTAATAATAGGTCCTCTGCATGGTTAACAGAATATTAGATGATGTTAGAATATAGATAATAGATAAATATAGGCAAAATATATCAGGAATTGAGAAACAATAGACTAAATTATTAGAAAAATATACAAATGAAGATCATAATCCTGACCCTACTACATGTTTCCATAAACTGCGGGGAAGCTATCAGACAATGTTGTGCTACAATGACATCGGACTACTATTTCCCTGTCTCTGTAGCTCAAGTTTTCAAAGAAGAAACCATCAAAAGTGTCTTGGTTTTAAAACTTTTATCAAATTTGATTGGTAATCCACTTTTTAAATCCTCCATGACCCTGTTGATACAGAGATACCAGTTTAAAGAAATCTGCACTGTCTGTACCCTAGTATTATAGTCCCTATCACAATCATCTCAAGCTTTTACAACTACATCCCGTGAAAATAACGCATTATTTCTACCCTATTTTGTACTCCTGGGTAACATAAAGGCCCATAGATTGGCCAAATCTTGTGAAATGAGTCGTTTGAACAAACCAATTTGATATATCTTCTAATCTGTTTAACACATGGTCTTTTCTTGTTTGAAAAGATACGGTAGTTTGGCGTTTATTGATGTAAATTTTACGGACTTTGACTTTCTATAGATATCCGCTAATGTAACTAAACTATCAAAAACATAATCGAAAACACTAAAATAGATAAGATTCAAATCTCCCACCGATCTCCTGGTACTTGAAAATTCGTTGCACCAGTGTTTTAATAAAAGGGTTATCGAATTACAAATTTTGAAAGCATCGATTTAAACACCAGTTGATATTGTAAATACTCGTAAATGTTTCTTTTATGTTTAATTTCACTGTTTAAGTGTAGAATTGTTATAATGGCTAACAGAGAATTACTGTATTGTTTGTGGCAACCAGTGACCCAATAATCCAAGGTTTGATCTGATAGAACTTCTGACACTTTGGGAAGCTTGAGTAGTCATCTAAAGGACCAGAAAAAAAGAAAGATATTTTTAAAAGATCTCTTAATTTTAGATTTGAGAAATATAACTTGAATTATAAAAGTTTTAAAAGAAATGTTACGTGTGAAATAAGTTGGATATGATATTTTAAAACAAATATATTGGATATTGATACTTTAAATTTCATCTTTTTCTTTATCAAAGTGGGATTGGTGTTGTTTAATCAAGTTTTTTTGTATTTTTGTTTTAAATTTTGTCCATTTTCTTTTGGCTGTTGTGTGATTTTTCTCTAACATTTTTTAATGTTTAATTTGATATTAATTGTTACATGATATTCCTTGCTTTGTTGACTAGTTGCCAGTAATGAGTATAAGCAATATGGGCAACTGTCTTGCCCTCCAAAAAAAACATGATTTCTTTAAGTTTTGTTGCTGGTATTAGTCATTGCAGAATTGAAAATGAAATAAGTATTCACAATATAAATTTGTAGTCAAGTTAGAAACTGAAATTGTCAAGTGAACTAATCCTTTCAGCAGTAATAAAATTGGTGAAACACATCTGCCATAAATATAGGTTATAAGCACTTTAAGGAAAATAAAATTACAATATATGTATTGAGCAAGGAAGTATATTAAAAGTTCTGCACTTAGTGTAAAACAAAGATGTATTACAACAAAATGATCAGATATCGTAAAAGGTCTAAAAGTTTTTTCCTCACCCAGATCTAATTTCTTAAAACGTGTAAAAGTTTTTTCCTCACCCATATCTAGTTTCTACAAGGTAGTAATCTTGTGAATACTACAAGTTTATTATCTTAAAGTTAAAATTTGTTTTAGTAGATTTTCATTATATTGTACAAATGGTCATTGTAAAAATGCGATTTGGGAAATTGCAAGTTCCAAATATAATGTCCTTATGTTTTATAAAAAGTAATTTGGCATAAGCAAACTCAAAATTGAAATTTTGCACTTTTGCAACATGAAAATATTACAATTATGCAGTTATTGCTCTGATAGATAATTCTGTAAGTTGTAGCAGTTAGACGTAAGAGGATTTTAAAAAATCAAGATAAATCTTTGAAGATAATTCTTGCATTAGTCTCATAAATGTTAAAATTTGGTTTTTATGCCCCACCTAGGATAGCAATGGGGCATTATGTTTTCTGGTCTGTGTGTCCGTTCGTCCGTCCGTCTGTTCGTTCTTCCGTCTGTCCTGCTTCAGGTTAAAGTTTTTGGTCAAGGTAGTTTTTGATGAAGTTGAAGTCCAATCAACTTGAAACTTAGTACACATGTTCCTTATGATATGATCTTTCTAATTTTAAGGCCAAATTAAACTTTTTATGATAGTGTGAGTGGGGCATCCATGTACTTTGGACACATTCTTGTTTTTAGGGAGAACGGGTAAATTTCCAAGCCAAGCCAATCCAAGCTATCATTAGACTTTCTTATATGTTGTTGGTTTGCTAGCTTTTTACCTTGACCCCAGATTTATTTTATTTTCATCAGTTTGTATGGCCTTGAGAATTTTCTCTAATTTCACTCTATGGTTCAGAAGATTACTGTAAATATGTTATCCCAATTTAGCTAAAATATATGTTATATCTGGAAAAATAATTCATATTGCAACATTAAATTATCACACGCAGATCATTTCATTAGATTACTTTCTATTATTTGTACGATTTAAATCAGTAATGTACCCCTCAGCGTGAAATTGTCTAACTGCAAAAGATATTTCGAAAATGTTTGCAAATGGAGATTTTATCCAGTTTTAGAAGCTTTTTTTGTATTGCAATAAATTGAAATTTACTCTACTTTTGGGATGTAAATTTCACATTTAAATATGAAAAAGACATCAGTAGAATTAATTCAAGAACCTGCTGTTATGTAAGTTCTTTATCATTAGGATCTTGTAGGGAAAGATTAACGGCCATTGAGTGGCAGAAAATAATCATGAAAGATTTCTGAATTATTTTGTCTGTAATTATTACTCCCAAAAGTACATTCAGTTATGCTCTAGATTTGAAAATTTATAATATGGCTACCCTTTTGCCTTCCCCCCTTTTTTATATCTGGGATGGCATTGAAGTGATCCTAGTTTTTGAAATATATGCAAAAAGCTGCAAATATCAAAGAACCATGATAAGTATTGTCCTTGAGGGTCAAAATGAAAGGGCTCTGATACCAAAATATCCTTCTATGTGAACTAAATCTGTTATTCTTTATTTATAAGGATGTTGGATGATTTAAAAAGATTATTTGCAGTTCAATGTCATCATTTGAGACTTTTCAGTCCTGATATAGATATTACAAAACTGCATGTTTTAATGGAAAATTGGCAGACATTATGTGCAAAATATTTCTGCATTGGGGTCTTTAGTTTGAATCAATTGTTGTTCAATTAAATTTAATATTTTGAAACACAGTTACAACAATAAATATACCATGTGGGATTTGATTTTTTAAATACCCATTGTTCAAATGGTGAAGTTTCAAATTACTTTTTGTTGACAAACAGCCACCTGTATTTCAATTCCTCAAAATTGATTAAAATTTCAAAAACAGCTGATAAATAGTTTAAGATCCAAATCAAGCTTTGAAAACAATTGGGTGTAAGATGTGAAAGAAAATGTTGCTGATGTTTTTTCACAAGTTGTTTTAAAAAGATTTTAAAAGAATATAACGATATCAATCTCAACGGTCCACATATGAGAAACAAGGTGTCGTGTCAGGGATACAGACAAGCTTTGTTCACGCCAAATCGAGATTTTACATCACCAGAATTAAAACACTGTTTTGATTTAGATGGATATATTTGTTACATGTCAATTAATTCTGGATTATGATGGAAAAATACAGTTAAGTGATTTTTTGACATTTTGTATTTATGATTTCAGAAATAATCTTGATTTGAAGTTTTTGGATTATATACAAAGAATACTGACAATTGTGACCAGTTTATAGAAAAAGCCAGGACTAAAACAGGTATGTACAATATAACTTGTAAACTTAAAAAAAGGAGATGTGGTATGATTGCCAATGAGACAACTCACCACAAGAGGCGAAATGACACATTAATTAACAGCTATATGTCACTGTACAGCCTTCACCAATGAGCAAAGCCCATACCACATAGTAAACTATAAATGGCCCAAAATAAGTCCAGATACAGAGCATGGACAGAGTTGACTATCCGTTACAATTTTTACAATATTTTGTGATGGGGACTTTTAATGGGAAGTAATCTGCCTAGGACAAACTTAAACACTAGGGTCCATATCTTTTACATCTCATTGTTTTCTTATCAAAATTATATTTGTCTTCTTAATGCTATTAATAGGATAAACCTGATTTAACTTGAAAATTCCACCTATTAATATAGATTTCAGATGCTTTTTGAATTTTTGGGGAGTTCACTGCTTGTGTCATTTAAAAAGACTTATATAATATCTATTTCTAACAAAAATCAAACAATTTGTGACTCAGAAAAGAATACATTACTTATGTAATGATATAACATCATTATATATCAAATCACAAAGTGAACATAACAAAAACGAATACCCTGTAAAATTTTAAATTGATAGTATTTTTTTGTATTTTTTTTTTAGATACATTAAGAATTTTTTTGTCTTTTTTGTTTTGTTTTTTAAGGTACATTAAAATTCAATTATTATTCATCACTTAGCTTCTGGCACAGAAAATTCATCAAGATATTTGTTTATTTAATAATTACTAGAATGCTTTTAGCAAATATCAGGGCAACAGCTTGAAACTTTCAGCATTAATCAAACTTTTCACAATATAAATTATATTAATGGATGTCTCAAAAATATGAAATGACTTCTGTCTATAAGAAACCCCTTTATATCCATTGTACAAAGCAAAAGACACAAGGTAGACATTCTTGCATTTAAGTCGTAATGGGGTATATCTATTAGAGATCCCCATTTCACTTACTCTAAATTCAGAAATGATTACGAGGTTATTATTACCTGTTACACTAATAATGGGACTGGTTTAATATCAAAATAATCCGAATTCGCTTTTTGAATTCATTCCTTATATCTGCTTACAGATTTTCCTGAAATTGCAATGATTAATCTTTCAGTTTTCTCCATTCTTCAAAAATTGCAATATAATAAATGCAGTCAATGATTTCTGAATTGACATTCAATAAGACAGAGCAGCCCAATAAAATATCAAAACAAAAAAATAGTTCTTATAAAGAATAATTTAAAAGTAAGGCAGTCATGTTTTTTTCATTTGAATTGTGTCACATTTTGTCATGACTTTTATAGCTGAATATCTCATTGTAAAAGACTGTTTTCCCGTTTGAATGGTTTAACACTAGTAATTTTGGGGCCCTTTATAGCTTGTTGTTCGGTGTGAGCTAAGGCTCTGTGTTGAAGGCCGTACTTTAACCTATAATGGTTTACTTTTTAAATTGTTATTTGGATGGAGAGTTGTCTCATTGGCACTCACACCACATCTTCCTATATCTATATATGATGACCTATAATTGCTTAAATTCACATTATTTAATCTCTGTTTGAAAGTTTTCTCATTGGCAATCATGAAATATCTCCCTATGATATATGTTTTTGATAGTCTTGAAACTAATGTTGCTAGTATCATAGATGTATTACATCTATGCTAGTACCTAAAATTGATAATTCACCTACACATATATATGTATAGGTTTTAAGTTAAGACAACAATTTGGTTTTTGGCCAAAATTCTTGAAAATAACCCCTCCCCCCTTTTCCAAGCCCAGTATCTATATAGCTGCATTAGAGTGTGAACTTAATAATCACTAAGTAGCCACAAACAACCAAAATATTTTATCTATAAACCATAAAAGCTTGTATATCTATATTATACAGAGAGGTTGAATTAGAAATTTCTTTTGTAAGTTATTGGTCAAACAACCTTTGAATTGGTCAGCAATTTTAAGCTTCAAGGAGGTGTGGAAAATAAATATAAACAACCTATTCAGGTGTTTGGTAAACAATATCACCAAGAATCAGTGTCAGTCCAGATGATAATAATTATTTGTGTATTGAATGACCTGTTGACCAGATGGTTTGGACAACTGACCACTGGCCTAAATAATGAAGAATGACCAGTCAATATTTAGAGATGATAATATCACTTATAACACCCCATGGGTATTAAAGTAATTTGAGAAATATTTTCAAGTGTTTTTCTTGGTCAGAATTTCATTAAGAGAACAGATGAAATGATAAATTAAGTAAACACACTGGACAGAAGGAAAATTTGTTTGCTGTCAAGATGAGAGGAATGATAGAAGTTTTTACTTCATAATGAATTGTACAGGTGACAATAGGTTAGGTCTGTTTGATTTTTCAAACACACCTTTGAGAATTGTATGGAAGGATTATTTTCTGTTTTCTTGTAAAACAAGCTGATAAAATTAATTGAAATCACTGGTGGAAGAAATGACACAATATTGTTTTGATAAATATTTATGCAATATGCGATAAGAAGGAATTGGAAATTGAGAAAACAGCCCTAATTTGTTTTTGTAAGAGTAAAACATATCATTTTCTAATTGTTATACCTTGTGGCTTGTCTTAAATTATAATCATCATGTGTTTGTGTACTGAATAATTGTAAATTGGTTTGGGTTTTGTTTATTTTTTGTCACAAATTAGCAGTTCTAGGATCATTATTTTGTTTGAGTTATATTGTTTAGATTATAAACAGGTTTTTTTCTTTGTTTTTGTAATCAGTATAAGTTGCTATTTCAGAAGCAAATACCCCACATTTCTTTTTTCGTGAATAAAACACTCTCCTCCTATGTGAAAGTCTTATGTACCTCCATAACAATCTGACTTTCCCTATACATGAATTATGTTAAGATTTTTTTTCTCTTTTCTTTTCATTTCAAATTTTCATTTGTCCTGAGAAATGAAATGGTCAAATCAGATTTTTTATGGAATTGGTGTATTTCAACCCGTAAGGTAGTCTCTATCAGCGTCTTTAATTTTTTTTTTCCATATTTGGTCCATTTAGAAAGAGTGATCATTATATGCTAATGATTCTATGATGAAGTATGTCATAATTAGAGAGTAATGTCCCCTTTGATTCAATATTCTAAAAGAAGTAACAATCATAGTGTGTAGTTTCCACTTTTTTCATAGGGTATCAAGTTATTTTTTATAATAATGTAAAACATTTTAATAGGGTTGATATTTATATTTTCTGTCAAAAAAGGTGAAAAGTCTTCTAATTATAGCTTTCCTCAAAAGAAATCAACACGCTGAGTTGTTGTACATTTCTGAAATAAATGATTTTTGTAAATATTTTGAAACAAGTTCAATTTAACCAGAATTAAAAGATTTTTGAAAAACAATCTGTCAATGACAAATTTTAAATTAACATAATGTAGAAATACTAAATTTGATACCCTGTAATTTGGAGGCAAATGGTGTTGCTTTGGTCAACTTATATTAGCATATCATGCCAACAATACACACGATTAGAATTTGAATACGTTCAAATCCTTATTTGAATAGAAAAGTGACAATTTATTCAAAAAGTTGAAAATTTGATAGGAAACAAAAATGGCCTGTTATTCTTGTATTTAAGCAGTCAGGTGGCATTTTAACACCATTTTTAGGTCAGATTGTTACGTGAGATTTTGCTTAAAATTCAGTACCATGGTATTTTGAAGTTATATGAGGAAATTATGTCATTTATTTTCTGGATTTTGTTTCAGATTAAATAACGATTTTTCCTTGTATTGGATAGAAAGAAAATACTTTGTTAAAGAGAAAGAACTGAAATTGAGGTAAGTTAATAAAACTTCAATGAATGATATGCTGTCGTATAATGATTTGTGGGGTACTGATTTTTGTTAAATTACTGAGTGGTTCCTTCCAACCCCTTGTTATAAGTACCCAAAGAAATTCTATTCTCCATTTGTTACTCAAAAGATTGATGTAGGATAAAAAAAAAAAAATACTTAAATCAAATAGTTTGGGGTGGGGGGTGGGGCCCGGAACTCGACAAGTTTTGTATATCTAAAATCAATTTTTACATATATCCCTATTGGTAAATCATTTTTTCCCAACAAATTAAGTTAAGAGGGGGTCAGTGAAAAAACTATGTGAATTAAGTTTTTTATCCTACATTGAACTTTTGATGTCGTCCCTTAAAGTTCCATATAAGAGAATGGTACTGTATACCGGTACACATGTTGTGGTAAAATCTATTTTAGTAAGTTGGGCCTCAGTTGAAAACAGAAGACTGCAGTTGCTGAATATAATGTAGCCAGAGCAACTATTTTTTGTTGTTGAAAATTTACATGTAAAAAACATACAATTATATACTTTTATGATAAGTATTTCAGTGTCTCACTAATTTTAAGTGTTGTATAGATTCATTAACAGATCAGTCTCATTTAACTTGTTTTTTTTTTAAGAATATACCTTATGAATCTACCATTGATAAAGAGAACCGCTATATAATAATTGACTGTAGAGGCATTAGGTAGACTTGTCTGGGCTATAATATGGTTTCTTTCAAACTGTAACATGGTGGAAATAGTGTTGTCTGAAATCTTGATTTGCCCACAAAGTATAAATTGGTGATTTTAAACAGCATTTTGTAGCTCTTTTTTTACTTTTGCTTAAGGGGGCTCGCAGGTCTAAATCATTTTTTTTTATTTAATATAAGATTTCCCTATTTTTTTCTATAAATGAACTTTATCTTATACCTTATAGAAAAATAAAATAAAAAAGAGGGGTCACCGATCATTTACGCTCACAATCTGCCCTCGAAAGAAACATACATTTTTGAAAAGGTACTCTTTTTCTGTTGAACTAATAGGAGAAAAAGAGGTAATATCGAAATAAAAAAAGAACCTTATTACAGAAATCGCTTAAATTTTACAATGATTTAGTTTATGTATAGCTTATTTGAAAACAATAATAAAAAATATAGGTCACCGATGAGTAAAAAAAGATATTTCAATTTTAATGCCAAAAAAGGGCATTTTTGCACCAAAGGGAGATAATTTCGAGCTTTTTCAATGATATCTACATTTTAAAAGTCAGCTGGGGTCAACACGAATTGATTTTTTGGAATGATTTTTGTGCCATATGATAAGGTAACAACTACTTAAGGTATTTTATAAAATTTGTAATGAAAATTAAATGTTTAATTTTTTTCTGAAAATCTTATGTACCCGCGAGCCTCCTTAAATTAAACTTTTTTGTTATCAAGGGTAAAAAATGTGACATTTGAAAAAAAGTTTATTACAATGCTTTTAAAAAAAACTTCATTTATGTGAATGTTACGGTCACATTTGACACACCAAATCTTCTATTATAAAGATAATTTGCTGTGTTAATATGTTTCTTTGTGTCAAAACATCATAAAAATACAACAAATGTCAGCCTTAAAAAGGTACAAAAAAATGATGTATTTCGTGTAAAATACCTTTCAATTTTATTGCTTTTGTGGAATGGACGAAGCCTCTTGTTCACCTTTTCTCTCGAAGTGTCACCGAAATCATGAATGTTGAGATTTAAATCGTTAAATATGCGAATTTATCCCATAAACCAATACTATTGTAATAGTGTAATAGTCAATGGGCCAGAAAATAATTTTTGATTGAAAGCAACATATTTAAACCTGCAATTGGCCCTTTAAGTAGATTAACTTTTTAACATATTAGTGCAACTTTTGTCACCTGGACACAATAAGAAAATAAAGTTTAGATTAACTCCATCTAAAGAATACACTGACCACAAGCTGTTTTTATTTGTCTGGTTAATTTTCTATTTGTAGCATTGTACCTGTTATGCTATGGTTTTGATTAGGTCTTTTTTCTCTAGACACAAAACAAGTCACGATTGTGTGTCACTAAGATTTAAATCGGAAGCAAATAATAATAAATGCTGATTGCCTCGATTGTATGTTATTAAAGGGCTCCCCGTCAAAATTGTTGTTTTGTTTATTTTTAATCAATGATCCTTGATTGGCCGGTTGATTAGACATGGGTATCAGTTTTCTCCGAGTTGAACCGTTTTTTGTTGTGAGGTCCCCCATATTGCATGCATCTATCTTTAAAGTTTTAAATCGAAGAGGTGGATATAGCGGTTTTTCTTTTATTCTGTTCTATTTATTTCCTGTTTGAGTATACTATGACTGCTGTATGAATTAAGGTAGGCAAGTTTATCTAAAAACCACAAAGAACATTTTATTTTAATTAGTAATTGATTTAATTTGATATGGATGTGATCTGGTACACTGTCTGGTGACTTCATTTTAACCGGTGACCAGTGTATTTAGATCATCTTAAATGGAGGCATTAAATTTTCTAACAATGGAATTAATTATTGTGATGAAGGTTAACTTATTTGAGAAGTTAATTTACAATATTTTGATTCTAAATGGATTGTTTCATACAGTACGGTACCTGTATACAAAAAAATCATTAAAAAGATAGTTTTCAAGAAACTTGTTGATTCAAAGTTTTTGGCATACACAAAATTCTAGTCCGTCTTGAAAAACAAACATTGGACGTCAGAGTAATCTTGGACTAACTAAATTCAGGTAGAATTTTCCAATTTGAAAATCATACGTGAGAACTTTTTTCTTGTTTAAATTTTATTTTATCTTTTATATTTTAAAAGTTAAAGATACCAGTACTCAATAGAAAATTGTACCTTAACAAAAAAGTCAAAACAATAATATTGATGTTACATTTATAAATCTTAATTAGAAAATTACGATATCTGTAAACTCAAATAATCAGTCAGTTTGATATCCAAATTATTTTTTTTTTTATTCAGTGAGAAAACATTCTATTTTGGCAATAATATTCCAGGAATGAAACAATCTTATCTTCTAATTCTATCTAAAAGCATCTGATTAGGCTAATTATGTATCTAAATGAAGGTTTCCGTAAGTTGATAAGTAACAAATTCTTTCATATTCCCTAAGTAAATAATCAGAATGAATAGGAGCCAATCTGGTTACTATCAGAAATGTTAGCTAAGCTCAAATTATTTATAAATTAATGACAGCACAAAATTACTTTCATTAAATTGGAGATGAAAAGTTGAAGAACTGTTTAATATTTTTTGTCTCTAACGTCTACCCTTGGTTCAACCCTTAACATGTGGGAATGTTTTCGGCATCAGACTTAAATTAAACTGGCTTCGTTTCATGGTGTTTTGTAATTAAAAGAAAGAGGGAAATTATCAAAATAAATACAGCTGATCGTTTTATTTTTATGGTTTATGTAAGACGATGATTGCAAGGCACTCGTTTTTCAACAAATCCGTTACTTTCTATTTACTGCTTAATTTTGTATTTAATTAAAGAAAATGGATATTTTGTAAATCCCAGTGATTGAAAGTACTCTTTTTACTGATGATTCAAGTTAATAGGTTTGATGCTAATAGATTTTGGAAGAAAGAGTTCAAAGGAGGTTAATTCTAAACTCATGTTTTAGAACTGCATTACCTAAAATCCTTTTGATTTATAGAGGAAATACAGACCCTTTTTGCTGACTTATGGAAGTTGTAAATGGTTCACAGTTCATGTATGTGTTGAATGAGATATTACATATGTAGTTTTAATGTTCTGTATTTCCTTGCAAACCTGTAGTTTCAAAAAGTTACTGTTAAAAAGTAAGTTCTAAGCTAATGTATTTTTTCAAAACTAGTTAGAGAACTTTTCCTACGTTTGAGGTTAAAGTGAAAGATATTTAATAAGACGTTCTGTAAAATGAATTTTTCGTGAACAATTTTTATTGTCCAATTTCGTGAATATAAGGAAAAAAAAGTGAATAAAAATCATCAAGAATATGTAAAACTTTATTCAATTAAGTGAATTTAATTTCAAATTGCAGAGACTTAAAACATGAAATAAAGTATCCCCCAAAATACATTGATTTACAGTGCTTAGTTGTTGCTTGTAAGTCTCAAAGATCACAAAGTTGAGTGATTGAGGTTTAATAAGAAATTCATGGGAGTCCAGATCTCAAACCTGGTTTACTGGTGCATGCATTTCCTTAACATATCATGAGTTTGAACATGGTTCATTGTAACCAGTTGTCATCTTATGGTGCATTAGGGTGCAGTACTTGTCTCTTCTGTCTGTCCATCATTCAAGATATGACAACACACAATTATAATGATCAATTTCAAGTTGAAATTGACATTATTTAATTTTATATGAAGTTTTTGATTGAAATTAACATCAATGTACCCAGAATAGCTGATAAATTGCTCAATACACAAATGGCAGGGGATTGAAAAGTCTTAAATAAATACTTCAAAAACTTCTGCACCCTGAATTTTGAGCTCTTGTATTTTAATTGTACAGCTTTTTAAAATTTGTTTAGAATTTTAAACATGCGGCTGAGATAATTGACATTGGGTTTCATATCTATAACGATTGTTACGCACTTTGAAAACCTATCAAATTGAGAAGTTCTGTATAGAAACATAATAAATGCCATTAGTTATTAAATCTATTCAAATACTTAACATTAGTAAGAACTTGTTCAATTTTTATAACAAAAAAAATATATGGGTTGATAATAATTTTTCGCATGTCAAATGTTTTGATATTGATTTTATGAAATGAGACCATGTAGTCAAGTATTATTTGTTATGTAAAGTTATTATATCGTACAAAATTTTAATTATGAGCTTAATTAGAAAATGATCCGTCAGACTTTACAAATTATGTCATATTTGTCAAAATAAACATGCAATACAATTTGTATTTTTTATTTACTAATGAAGAGATTTACAAAAAAAACAATTTGTTAGACTTGATAAATTATGTCATATTTGTAAAATATCAATTGATTGATTGATTGATTGTTGGTTGCTTAACGTCCAGTGGCAAATATTTCATGCATATTCAGGACGAGAACAAGTTCACAATAAATACAATAGGTAGGTTGATACAATAGAGGCCATCTGGGATGATGGTCGGGGAAATTTGAACTGCCACTGGCAAATAGGGGGTATATTGGATAGGGACAGAAATTTTGCCTTGCAACAGGCCACCTACGGACCCCTCAAAAGAGTTGTTGCAAGGGTTCTTAACGTGCAAAGAGCGTGGCACTCTCTTTACACGAGGCATCGGATTTAACGTCCCCCTTCTGACTGGACGTGACTGCGAATTTGATACATCCCGCACAGCCAAACGGACGCCCCACTTCGGCAAGCGTTTTACTGCCGGTCGGGAGAAGACCAAGTGACCATATTTCTATACCCCAGTCACCCTTGGGGATGTAAAATATCAAACATGTATTGCTATTTTTGCTATAAAAGACCATTTTGGTATTTGAAATTTTTCTGTCAAGTAAGTTATGTCATAAATACGACTGATAAAATCGTTAAAGGGTTTGATATGATTATAGGTTCACTGTTTCCAACTCAAATATAACTACTGGTTGTAGTAATTTACTAGTGGTAGGTCAACGAGCTTTTAATAGGGGAGTCAACTACAATGTGAAAGAGATCCATAGGATCGGAGATCACTTTCACCCACTACAAAACAACAAATTTTCCTAAATTACATCAAATTATCCAGAAATTAGCACTTGTATAGGTAATTTAAGATAGATCTGAAGAAATCTACCTTAACACATGTTTTGTGTGATAATGACGTTACGGATATTTACTATAAGAAAAGTATTTAGGTAGCAATTTCAGGTTTTGTTATGCAGGGCAGGGGTCATTGATTTGATGACATAATTTATTTTAGAAGCAATCTTAAGTTTTGTAATTAAGGGTAGGGGTTAAAGTATTGATGATATTTCTTCAAAGTAGGTGGAAATTTGATAGATATATTTGAAGATAAGAAGATACAATTCACTCACTGAAAAATGTAAAACATGCTTGATTTCTGTTTTCTTTTCTCTTGATTTATCTGTATATTTTTCTAAGATATGATTTAGACATAAATTTATCTGTAAGATAAATGTGTGTCTTAATCTGAAGGTCTTTGGGAAAGGTTTTGATATTCACAATGTTATAGTGTGAAAGTATTTTTTTAAACATGAAATTTTTCTAAGGGTTAACCTCAAAACATGCTTGTTGTTCAGCCTTTTTATCTTGTCAGATATATGCTTTTTTTTAAATTTATTGCAAACATGCTGATATAATCTATCCATAAGTACTTAAGGTAATGTGCAAGTACTAAATCAGCTTAGGTACCAATTAGTTCTAATCATGTAAAATGGAAAATTTTGACAATACATACTTCTTTTATTTGTATATTCATTCAAAACTTTTCATTGAGGAAAAAAATACTTGATTGTTGATACCAAATTCTATGAACTTTTGACAATTGAAGAAAGCCAACAGGTCAACAATTTTGCTGTTTCTTAATTGAAAAGCAGTCTCTTAAAGCTGATACTTGAAAATCTAAACATTTTTTATACTCTCTAAGCCTAGTGGGAGGAGTCAACGACTGAGGAAGTTGCATGTAATTAGAGTTAGTGAATGAATTGGTTTCATTGACAGAGCTTGTATTTGATACAGATTATTCAAGTCTTTTGGATGTTTAAGCAGGTGTTAAACATTGTCAATTTCGTCCAGTTATAGACAGGGAAATTAGACATCAATTTTCAAGGGTTTTCTGTGGAATGTGATAATTGTCTCGGCAGGATAATCATTGGTTTAAGTCATCGTGATGAAGCTGGTTTGACAAAAAAATTATCTTGGGTTGTTTATTTTTTCCAGATTACTTTGAAAAACATGGAATTAGTCTCTTGATTAGGTAAGTCGATTTTATTAAAATCTTTTTTTAAATTGATTTATTTTCTGCTTTGGTGAAAAGGTTGTTGTTGTTTTTTTAGGCATAATTCACATCTGAAAGATAATTCATAGTTTTACTTCAAATTAAATATGTTTGGAAATCATCTCATTGGCATTCAGTACACATCTGCATCAATGACATTAACAAAAATGTTGGATAAATTGTTCTTTATAAAAGGAGCAGACTCACTCTCTTCAGATTCTTTAAAATTTGAATAAAAGAAATGGCCCAAAAAATGGATGGTGTCTTTATTAAACTAAATACCATGTTCTAAGAAGTCCAAATATGGCCTTAGATTAGATTGAAAATAAATAGTTGGTTGCCAAGGTATGGTGCTCAAATTTCTGGGTTTTTTTTCTCTCTTAATGATTGGATGTGCAGAGTTATGGCTCTTGATGAATAACCTCCCCTTTGGAAGTAAACCAATATTGGTAAGGATAATTAACAGTTGGTTGCTAAGGCACTGAAGTTTGCAGATGTTTCACTATTTTTCATTATGATTACATATGCAGAGTTATGGCTCTTAATGAATTACCTCCCCTTTGGAACAAAAACAATATTGACAAGGATAATTAACAGTTGTTGGATAAGTGACAAACATTAATCACTCTTGTACTGTAAACAATCAAAGACAAAGAGGCAATTAACAAAACCATTACAAGTTGTTATTAATGTACATAAATCATTATTTGTGCAATGTTATATCAATTAAACGAATATTATCCAGTATTGTATATCAGTATACTGTGTGTGAGGCATGCATGGATAATTATCCTTAGAAAAATGGCCAGCGTTCTGTTGATTTCAATAATGGCAAGATTTTTCTTCTGAAATGAAATTTACAACAATATTTCATTTAAGTTTTTGGCAAATGGAATATCTTTCCAATTTTATCAAGATTCCAGGAGTTTAAAATTGATTATTTTTTATAAAACTTTTTGAAAGATAAAAATTTAATAAGCTTTCATTTTACTTTTGAAAAATACTTCTAACAAGGTCAAGGACATTACATGTATATGTATCTGTGAGGAAAGAGAACATATTTTATGTGAAAACAGTTAAATTGGGTAGTCAAGGTCATTACTATGTACCTACCCTCCTCAATTTGCTTTATTTTGGGTACACACAGCAGAAATCAAGGTTATTTATGAAATATTAGCCATGTAACAATTACATTTGAATAAAGAAATACATTTTCTCAGGCATTTATAGCAAATTTTAGAAATAAATGATAAAAACAAATTTTAAAATTTAATAATTAGATAAACAGAGATATATAATATGTTCTGTCTATGGTTAAACTGTAAAAAAATAGCATGCAGCTTTTCAATCAATATAATAAAACATTTCATAATTTTGGTAAAATCGAAATACCCAGACATTCAAATGACATTTCATTCTTCCTGTCATAGGTAAATTACCCTTAATTACCAAAGGGAGGAAACTGATAATAAACAATGTATTACATGGCAGAGAACATCATGCCACACTTATACAGGGTGTGAAATACCTCTGGGGTAATGATTGTTTTATGGCACTTTAATATGTGTAAACAGTTGGATGTTTACAGTTAGAGAATTTGAAGGATTTGCAGCTTGTTATCAAGAGATTTATGACAATAAAGAGTCAGATGTAGGCATTTTGTTTTCCAGTTTGAAGGAAATTTACACTAGTAATTTTTGGGGCCCTTTATTAAGCTTGCTGTTTGGTGTGAGCCAAAGCTCTGTTGAAGGCTGTACCTTGACCTATAATGGTTTACTTTTATAAGTTGTTATTTCGATAGAGAATTGTCTCATTGGCACTCATACCACATCTTCTTATATCTTTTAAATCAGTATTTAGGTATATTCCTTCATATTATTACAATTTGGGGGGAAAAGTAAAGGACTACTGAACCTGATCTGCTTAGGGGTTCATGTTGGAGCTGACTCTTTCACAAAAAATCTAAAAATGTAAATTTATTGTATGCTAATAGCTCAAATGTTAAATTATGACTAAAAAGATCTTATTCTGGTAAAAAGTTTTATGAAAAGTTGCTGATCTTAGAATCAATGTCAAATTTGTTACAAAAAAATTTCAGTATATATGTAATTGTGGAAAACTGATATTTGAGGAAGTTCTGTATTTGTTTTAAATATTGATTACGAAACTGAATATCATGAATAATGAAGGTTATAAGTTTTAGGTCTAGAAAGGCATATCAAGACTACTAAAATTGGACTTTAAATTAGGTGCCTGAAACTGCTTTTGGAATGGTCTTAAAGTTAGATTTAGTAAAATTATATTTGTCTTTAAATTGTATAATTTATAAAAATATATGTGTTTATTGTGAAAATTGCTTAGTTGATATAATGAACTCAAATTATTCACGCACTAGCCAAAGATGTACCATTATAAATCAGTTAGTTATATGAGTTTACACTTGGGACCAATAGAACTATTAGTCCTAGACTACACCTGCCTAATAATACTATGGTAGATCAGAGGTCTAAATGATAGTGCAGATTGTATATAGTGGGGGACTGAAAGTATGTCATTAAACAAAGAGATCTATTTCAGTGTTCCTATCTATAGATTAAGGCTTGATTCAGTTTTTTGTTCAATAATCGGACTTGACTATCTGCATACTAAATGAACAATTCCAATTAGAAAGTATAAAGCTTGAATGTATATGTAAGTAGCAGCCCCTTTTCTGACAGTTGACTGAATTTACTGGATATGAGTTATTCTCCCTTTTAAGAGGTTCAGCTATTATGAAGACAGCAGTAATAGTAAGATTAAGATATTTTCTGTACACAGTCTTTCTGATATTAACTTTTTTAAAAGGTCTTTCAACATCCATGCATCCTTTACTTCTAACCGAATATGACTTCCAAATAAAAATTGATTACTGTAAAAAAGTACTAGGCATCTCAAGCAAATTGACTCATATAGGTTTATTATTCAAGCCATAGTTTAGCCTCTATGGTTATTTTCTATTATATATTTTTTTCAAATTATTATGTAAAAAAACAGTTTCAAAGTCCTTAAAAAATGATTTATTTGTATATATCTCAAATTCACTGAGTGAAGTTCTATTTTCATCAGTTCAATTATAGTAAACCATCAGTCAAAATTAACTAATTTACCATTGGCAGTAACTTGAAACTTCCAATCACCAACTTGTCAAAATATTTGTATATTCCCAGTGGGTATAATTGGCAATTAACAATACTTCCTAATATCCTCCCTTGTTAGGGGGTGTCAGGGACCCTGGAGGGGGAGGTGTATATCAGATGGAAATCTGACATTACATACAAATAAAACTGTCAGGGAAATGTACATATTGTAATAAGATAGTAGGTATCAGAAAAGATTTCGTATGATTAGATAGTGTAAGATAGATGCAAAAACTTGTTTGTTTGTTTGACTTTTAGGATTTGTTACAATTATTGTGCAAGGGGGATTCACCAAGAAGGTTTGTATATTTTTGTTCATCTCACCTGCAGGTTCAGAGATCAAATAGTCAACGTGCAGATATTTTGTATGTTATTTATCATGTTTAACATTTGGAAAAGTATTGGGGTTCATGGTCATTTGAAATCTAGATTTTACAATGCATTAGATAAGCATGCCTTATAGAATGGAAATTAGAACTTGCTTTAATTATAACTAAGTTTAAATTTTGACCAACTCTTTATATGAAGTAGCTTGATATTAATGATGTAAACATCATCAAAATATTTTATAACTTGGTAGCGGAAGTTGAAAATCTTGATATCACTAGCAAATGACTAGTTAGAAAACAAATTTAATAAATTGAAAAAATACCAAGATAGCTAATTATGTTACATGCTATTTATAATTAAGATTTAAAAGCCATTCATTTTTATAAACATGCATAGAAGGAAATGGAATTTTGTGCTTCTCCTAATTTTTAAATCATATACCCAATATATCTCTTTTTTTGAAGAAAAGCAATAGTTTTAACTTCAAATTTCCCAATAATTAGTTCATTAAAATACTCATGTCTTTGAATGTCCAGGAAGAAGAAGGCTTGTCAGAAATATTAGACATTCCAGAGAGAAACCAGCCCTAAATAACCAAATGCAACACCTTTTATTTATCCATTACTCATTCTTCAGTTTGCAATATTTCAAACAAACTATCAACGAAAATCTCTTTTGTGACGTGAAAACATCCACATTTTTTTATCAAACGTCTCACATGGGTCTCGATATTGCATCGTACAGGATTGAAAGAGATTAATTATAAAACGCTATTTGAAATTAATTATTCTTGTTCAAACAAGGTGCTGAGTTGAATAAAGAAGCGATAACCTTTTTTCATTTGATACCGTAAGTGGCGGGGATATATTTTGTCAATTTTGTCATTGCGTTTTGACGGTATTGTCAATACAAGGGACAAACTCACTAAGATGAAACCTGTGATGTGTCAATATTTGTCCGTAGATTGCAAAACAGTCGGATCAAGTTGTATCGTTTCTTAATAGAACATTTAATCTTAAGGTATACAAGGTAGGGAAAAAATTTGAGTAGCGACCCAATACCATTTAACATGTTTAAATAAAAGTTGTCAAAATTGTCTTCCTTATCAAATTCATACTTGAAAAAGAGAATTTCTGTCTCTAAGAATTTTATAATATAGACCACTTTAAAGGATGTGTCACTGTCATTTTTTCATACACAGGGGACCCTGTAACTTTCCTTTTCAAACAATATTTTTCGGCTCTTCAGAGGTGGATGTACTGAATACAAGGAGATCGTAATTATTGTGTCAGTGTCAAATAAAAATTGTCAGTTCACTAATGAAGGCGCATCAAGATCTTGTAAGGTATAAGATCAACTGTGTCACAGTGAGCGAGAAAAAAAATCAGGATTTTATGTATAGAGTTTAGAATTGTGAAATGGAAATATTAAAAAGAAAGGAGATTTAATAAGGAAATATAAATTTGATGTCAGAAGCATTTTTCATTTTGAAAAATTGATAAGTCATATAAGAGGGGGGCAAGGGGGGTCCCCATAACAGCAAAACAGAGAATTGATTTGGTGAAAAACAGATAACAAGGAATTGAAAAGGGACAATAACAGATAACAGTAAATGAAATATGACGAATCACGGTAGATGACTCGTAGATCTTAGTAAATAACTTGTGGTATGGACCCAGAAAATTGTAATTTGTGTGAACAAGACGTTTCGGTCGTTGAGGCAGTTCTGCCTTGGTTGATTTTTCCCCGTAACTTGTACAATAAGTTATAGTATGGATGTTGAATTTTTCTGAACGAAATTACTAGTTTCTGTGTTTGATATTAGGATATTTTTAATCTAGGGCATTTAAGGTAGATGGGGTGTTAAGATTATAATCCATAGATTTGTTTAATAATTTGCCAAAATGAAGATTATTTTATGCTTTTTTTTTTAGAAATAAAAAGAATGGGTCCTCGGGGTTTTTTTCATGCTACACGGTGTTCAAAATTGTCAAATTTTGTATAGATTATACATGGAAACCCCAATTTTCTGCAATAAAGCGTAAACTACACCATAGAATTTTGAGATAACATATGAGAAGATAGCTTTAATAGTATGCTTTTAGTTTAGAAAAAGAAAAAAAATGGGATCACCGGACCCGTTTTCTTCTTACATAATAAAATAGAGAAATTGAAGAGAAGGAATAATTCCTAACACATTCTATTGTAAAAATACCTTATTCTGAATTATCTGCCCTTGCTAGTTGGTGTCAATTCCTCCCCTAATCAGGGACAGTGGTCTAGTGTAATAGTACAACAAAAAGATTATTATATGGTCATTGAATAAAAAAATATATCGGGTGTACCAATGCTTTTTTATAACAAAATCCACACTTTAAAAGAGGGACGAAAGATACCAAAGGGACAGTCAAACTCATAAATCTAAACCAAACTGACAACGCCTAGGCTAAAAATGAAAAAAGACAAACAGAAAAACAATAGTACACATAAAACAACATAGAAAACTAAAGAATAAACAACACGAACCCCACCAAAAACTAGGGGTGATATCAGGTTTAAGTTATTGTACAAGTAATAAGTGAATTATAGTTTGTACAAAATGCTACATTTTCACAGACAACGGAATTTATTACAAAGGATAATGATAATATATACTGGAAAGGTCCTGGGTCCAATTGATTTTAATATGTTTATGTGATGTATGTTACTGAAATTCTTCTGCAAATACATGGCCACCCGATATTACCAGTAGAAAGACCCCAATAGATATATACATTATAAGAAGATGTGGTAAGCGTGCCAATGAGACTATCCATTCTAATGTCAATTTTCAATTATCTTCCATTTCTACAGAAGATTGACTGTCAAAATGCTAACATTCCAATTTTCAATAACAGTTAACAGCAAATAGATTCTCACAATAACAGATAACAAAATAGATAATAGTCCTATAACAGCTAACAAAGAATAGGACAATAACAGCTAACAGTAAATATATTTTCAGAATAACAGACAACAAAGAATTAAAATGCCCAATAACAGCATAACAGTTAAACCCCTTGCCCCCCCTCATATAAGTGAACTGCAACCTTTAAATGAATTAGTTACTCAAAGGGTCTATAAAGAAACTTAATTCTTAAGATGGTCTTGGGTTCTTTTATTCACGTTTTTTTGAGGCAAAGGAACATCATGCCCCCAATTTTTTTTAAGCCTTCAAATAGAAATATCAGTCAAAATGTGTTGTAATGTATTTTTAAATTCCGATATTTTGACAAATAAGAAAGAGGGATTTTAATAATATATATCATTGGTCAATGGGTCACTAAAAGCTAGCTTTTGACCATTTGTATTAGTGAATCGGCCTCTTTTGTTTATAAAGCTAAATGAAGGGATTGCAGTTCAAAGAACTTTAAATGAACCACAATTTTAGTTCATTTGTTTCAACCATCAGTCACAATTGTTTCAGGCTTGTATTGTTCTAACGCTAGTTGTAAATAGATACAACATTAAGTGCAAAAGACCGTTCACCCATAATAGAAGTATCGAAGTTTAGCGGAAGCCTTGAAACACATTGGGACAATGGCAGTATATTGTTTGAAGTTGCACGTAATGTTCTGTACGATTTCATAATGGATTTTGTTTTATTAGGAACGGTAGTTGTATTAGTCAGCAGTTGAATAGACGTTGATTTGTATCAATCCAGACCAATTGTTTTTTCTAATGATTAAAATCTACAGAAAATTAAATGAACTTTGAAATCTTGTATTTCACCCCACATAAAGTTCTTTTTTTAACTTTTTGTTTATGTTTTTTTGTTATCTAATCAGTTTGAAACAAAGAAATTGTTTACAAATTTCAAATGTACTTTAACCTAGAAAAAAAAGCGGGAATCATGTTGGTCAATTTTTCTTTGAAATAGTCATTTGATAGTTCTGATTTTTGTGTATATTTGATTCTGTATTATTTGTATTATATGGGAATAAGTTAGTGTTTCTTGTGGTTCAAAAACTAAAAAGTGCAGTTCTTATTTGATGTTTCAGTTTAAACAGCAATTCTGGATTTTAATTTCTATTTTGATCTTTGAAAAATCAGGTATGATAGTTTGTTTTAAATAAAACTGTCAGAATAAGGGGAGATAACTCATTAAATTAACAAAAAAATAAATCAGGAAGTCAAAAAAATTGATCAAAGAAAAACAACAATGACACATCTAATTTTGATATGGAATATTTATGTGAATGGGTCATAGGAAAATATCATTATTAATTAAGTCCTTAAAATATCATTAATTGTTTTAAGGACTTTGGAATAAAATTGTTTTAGGGATATACACAAATCAAATCTGTGATAAGCATGTTTGATAAAAGACTTTGATTTATTTATTTATTTTTATGAATTTTTGTTTAACTGTAAATACTTATGTAAAACAAAATATCTTAACTGTGTGATATATTTGTAAAAAATTACAAGAAAAATAATCTGCAAAACTGATGTGGAACTCACTGACTGTTCCCACTATATAATTCACTTATGATTCTATGAACTAAAGAAAATTAATATTTAATCTGATTCTTTTAACATGAAGTTCAAGTGCTAAAATTGAGTAAGCCTTAGAGATTTGCAAGTGATTGTTTTATATTAAAAATAACATTAATAAATACAAAAAAATATCAAAAGACTTTTTTTTTTATCTTTTCAACTATGCATTAAACAAAAATTGAATGAAGTTTAAGATAGCAAACAGGAGCAGTAAAGTGTTATGTGAAATTACAAAAATTGATAAACATATTGAAAAAAAAGTATTTAAGCCTTGTGGTAAAAGGAAATTAGTTTAAAAAGTTTTGGGGTTTTTTGGTGGGTTGGGAGGGGAGTGCTTCTGTTCTTATGGGCCCTTATAAAACTTTCACACAAACAAATAAATAAATAACAGTTTACATATTCAAAATACTTATTTGATATTCTATTTGAAATGATATCTTTCCCTATGCATGGTATGTCCTCTTTTTACCTCACTAATAGTTCCTATTCCTCAAGTGAATTTTTAATACTGTAGACCAATTATAAAATAACAACACTCTAAAAGTTGAATTTAATTTGGTATATAAAAAATACAATTTCAACAACTGTTACAAATATATTGTACTAGAATTCCTTTGTATTGTAATCCAAGCATCAAACAATCTTAGCCTGAAAAGTAAATAAGACAGCTAGTTATGTATTTAAAAAACTTGCAGATTTTAACAGACCAAACTAAAGGTTCCATGACCTAATAGATATGTAAACATTGGTTCAGGGTACTTAACAATGTGTTAATTTCCACACAAATAAATCTTTCCCCTCTTTAACAATGTGTGATAATCTTAATGGAGTCAGGTCAACATTGGGATGGCATCATTTTACCCACTTAGAATATAATAGATACAAGATGGACGAAAAAATATAACACTGGGATCGTTACCCACTTAAAATCAAATACATACAAGACGGACCAAAAAAGTATGACCCGGAGATAGTCCAACCCGCTGTGACGGAGATCTTCTTACTGAAATTGACATTGAAAGTCGGGAGAAATCTACATCTGAAGTTTAAATGTAACGTTGTGCCTTGGGGTTTGTAACTGTATATATAATTTACTTTAATGAGAAGTGAAAGGGGTTTTGTGGTTCTAGATGAGACAGTTATTAGCTGTTGAAAGCAATTTTGATCCTTATGAAGCTCTTAAAAGGTAGGTTTTTGACTTATATTATACATGTATAATGACAAAGATTATTTTGCTTTTTTTACATGGCGAAAGGAAAGATACATAAAATGTTACAGAGAGTGGGAAAAATTTTAAAAGTTGAATAATGATTGCCATTAACTTCAAGAAGATTTTGTACATGGTGCTCAGTGACCTTCAGCTGCTCTTCACCCTGGTGACATTTTTTTTTTGTATATAAAAAATCAGGCTGTTTGTTTTCTCTTTGCATAGATTTACATAAGTAATTTGAGGGCCTTTCATAGCTGGCTTTGGCATTATTATAAAGTTTTGGTTAATGTTGAAGGTCAAATATAAATTTCCATGTGATTTGGTCTCTGGTGTAGAGTCATTGTGTTGGCAATCATACATCTTTTTATTTCTATTTGATATTTCTACAAGGAACCTGATACGACAGCATTCAATAGAACCTTAATAATTTGTAATCTTTGAAAGTTGCAATGATGAAGAAACAGGACTAATTCTGTAAATTCAGAAATTATTGGGATGTTTTTATCATTGCGAAAAATGCGACAGGCACGTTATAATCGCAATAATTTAAACTCGCATTTTGAAATTTTTAGATGAATTCAACACGATTTTTCTCAATATCGCCAAAAATAAAATTGCTTTTTAGTCTAAAATGACAAAATCTCAATAATTTCTGAATTTACAGTAATTTAGGTTATTAACCCTGAGGCACCTCCACTTTATGAAGTAGAATTGCAGTCTGTTAATTTAATATTCACATGGGAACAGAATGGTAGATATAAAATTCATGTTAGGTCCTGGAATAAAATGATATTTACTGAATTTTGATCGATTCAGGTAAAAATTTAATACAAAAAATCTTCCTTAACATTTATATATTTAATCAAATATGATATGATTAATTTTGACATGGATTAGACTCAATTTCTCATAATATTACAAGTAATAATTCATAATTAAATTGATTAAGATTCCATTTCCACCAAGGATCTCTACAAGTACCTAAATACCAAGAGACTAGACCGTTAGGCAGCCGCTTTAATTGCGCCATACATTTTAATTTTGATTTGATAAATCAAATTAAATATTTATAACAGCGATTTAATAACATATTTTGGCGATATTATCTGAGTAGTTTCATGCCCTTTAAACAAACTGTTTGCTTTTGTGAAAAGAGCTTGACGGAAAATACATCATGGGTAATATGATCCAATAATTACTTAGTAATTTTTCATATTCATAACAAAAAAACATGTTTATTTTTCATATTCATAACAGGAAAAAAGTAATTTTTCATATTCATAACAGAAATAGGTATCATGTATTATAGCAGTATGTTTTCTGTCAATTTATTTCATCATTTGTCTTCGTCAGTTTCTGTGATGAAATAGGTTTCATATTCTGAAATTGATCTCAAAAATGATAAGCAAGTTCATCTTTTTTCTGTTAATGTGATATTGAATAGTAAGAATTTTCTAAAAATGTGTCCTGAACCTTAGTCTAAGTATGATTTTTTTTATGAGGTGTTGCCTTGAGCTTAGCTTGTAAAATTAGTCTGTGAAATCTAGAAAACAGAAATTAATAATCAGAATTTCCACCATGAATTTAAAAAACAATAATATTCTTATTTTTGATAGGAAAAAAATTAAACTGCTGTACAGTAACAAGATATATGTTTTTTAAGATGTTACATAGTAGATGTATAGATCAATGTAAATAAATAATCAAGATCCTCTGAAATTCAGGTTTCTGCTAGCTCTTGCTTTTATCGTTGATGCCTAGAAACATGATTCAGCATTGACCCCTAGAAACCAGTAACATGGGAATGACCCTGAAACATTAATCTTTGACAAGTAACCATCATAAATGTTTCATAGTTACTGGTCATCATTAATCAGACTGGTAAATAAAAATTAATAATTAATTATCAAACTTAATTGGAATTAGGAATGACCAACAGCAATAGAATGGTCAAATTGACAAATTCAATATTTTTTTATGGATGACTTGTATAATTATAACAATGCCAAAAAGAATCAATAAAAATGTCTGAACTAAATATTTTTTTTTTATGAATTTAGAAAAAAGGGGGATGCATTCCCCTTTGAATGAAATAAGAACACTTAATTTATTGAATGCTCTTAAAACCAAGCTTGATAGTTATAATTTATTATAATAAAAGGCGGGAATTATAATAATCAATTAAATCCAACTGTCTCATAAAATTAATGACTTCTTGTGGGTCAAAGCAAAATTATCATTCCAATTCTGTCATGGCTGTAGTCACAAGTGGTCATATCTTATAGATCTCCTAGTTTTCTATCTAGTGTTATCAAGTGGAAATTTAACACCTTCGCTAATCACAGAAACCCAGAACAATTGACCATATTAAGATCTAACAGAAACATGCACAAAAGAAGGGATTAAATTTGATAGGTGATATCCATCTGTCGGAGGGTATGGCTTGATTTTATCTGGAGTTCTAATGATGAAAAGAGGGGGACTAAAGGCCCTATCATCCACTGTTTATCCTGTCTTAAGGAAATCAATTGTGGGCCAATCAGGATTAGTGTTGGGTTCCTGTGATAAGGGGTTGTGTTGGTAATTAGACGTTTCACAGGTTGATTGTTTAAGTTTTTATTTCAATGATTGTAACCTATACAGCTTTCTGAGTAAACAAGTTGATTACTTCACTAAGGATGTTTGTTCAGGGATAAACAAATCTTTATAGCATATATTTCAGTAACTTGTGAAATTTTACATGGTTTTATTTGAATAACACAGGTTCTTTGTGGAAATCTATTTGAAATTTTTTTTTTTATTTATTTACTTCGGTTTGGACAGATATTTCACAGTAAGTAAAATGTCTTTTATCTTAATATTTTATTTTTTTTCAAATGTTCAACTGCAAATGTTGCAATGATCTTAACCTTAGTGGACTTTAAGTTTCTGAGAGAAAAAAGGGGGGAATTTAATACCCGAATTCTCTAAAAGATTATATTTTAAAGATAATTTTCTGTTTGAGATAGCCTGGGTTATTTTATAAATATTATGATAGTTTTCATCATAATGCCAGTTTTCTTTTATTAACATATTTTTTTTTAAACAAAATTTAAAATTTTTAAATTCAAAGTGAAGAAATAGTTTAAGTAATTGCAATTTTAGTTCCAGAAAGGCGACAAGACATCTAGTGTTATTCTTGCCTGCACTTTCAAGAGTCAGTTGTTGAAAGCAATTTTGCATGTATAATAATATAATGTCATCAAGTTGCATATGTGCATAAATAATTAAAAAGTCTACATATAAAACAGTGCATTCTTTGTTTTTTCAAAGTTTCCGTTACTGTACATCAACATGACTTTCTCCCCAGACGGCCCTAGTTTGTATGCTAGCAGTTGTTTTAAATTATGAATTATAATGATATATATGTGACATAATTAAAAGTGTTGTATACTTGTTATTTATTAAAATGTCATAATATTTAATTACGCTGTTTGTAACGAGTTTGTAACACTTGTAAGCTATATGAAACTTTTTCTCATGGAAGTGTAGTTTAGATTTTGCACGTAGTCAAAGTTAAGGTAAGGGAAATCATTAATAATTTTTATGTTAAATATGTATTTTGGGGTGAGATAAAGTATTTTTTACACTAAAATAGAATAGTTTCCATGTAGGTTTCTAAGACATTTGACAAATGTTTAATTGAGTAATGAAAGAAGTTATTTTAAAATTTTGAATTACTAGTTTAAGTCAGTGCTTGCAAGTGAAAAACTAAGACTGGGACAATTTCTTTTATGAAAAAAAGTGGCGACTGGTTTTAATACTGTTGTTTATGTTGTGGTTCATTCAAATTAATTAATTGGTTTTACAAGATGTTTTTGTTGAAATCAATCGTTACAAACTATACAAACTAAATAGTTGGATTTTTTTTCAATGGAATTTATTAACTAAGAAAATCAAAATCAATTTTCAATTTGCACATAAAATATTTCACATAAAATTATCTTAGTTTCTAAACCTGTACATGTAGATAAGTTCAAAGAAATTAAAAATATAAATGCAATATGTGTCCCAACAGAACATGTGATATGATAGATAAATAATTTCATGGTAATTGAACCCATCTGTCTCCACAAATATGAAACTGAACAAGTAATCATTTAAAACTTTTCAATAAATTTCTGTTATGAATATGTGTTAATATTTGAATTAAACCATTTTAATTTAAGCCACAGATGGCAAAACATTTCATCAATATCATCTTAAAAACAAGGGCCATAACTCTGGTCTCAAATTATATTAAAGTAACATTTGCTTGACATTTAAAATTATGCATAATAAATTTCTACTTTATATTTTTAAATGAACTTTACACCCGTATCGGCCAATGACTTAAAACATTATACATAATATACAGTTTACATATATATAACAATGAAAATAAACAATGCAGACACTTTGAACTATAATCCTTGTCTTTCTTCAAATCAATATATATATAGAGATTCAAATTATACCAAGGAAAAGTCAAAATGAAAGGAACCGACACAGGAAAAGCTCTGTTAATAAATTATTTTAAATTAAAATTCAGCTGTCTGACCAGCATTTTTGAAAATAATATTAAATACAATTTCATGTTTTTAATATGCTTAAATAATTAAAATCTGACCCAACAATTGGAAGTTTTTAACTTGACCTCAGTGCTTGTATGGGTATTAATACAGTTTAAGACAGTGGAGAAAAATGTTTCTATGTTGAGGTGTTCAATTTGATAACTGAATGATTTATGAAGAAATCGTTAGAAATGATGTTTCTGGTCTATCACAAGTTGTTTGCCAATTCTGTACAAGGGTTTCTGATTAAGACATATATATCCAACACAAGCTTGTAGATAACACATCATTTTTAACCTGATGACAAGCCCTCGACAATAGACAATGTCAGGATCGTCATGAAATATTACCCTGCTAAAGAAAACGATTTTCTTTTTAGTTAGTGAACGACCCTCTTTAATCTCTTCAGTAGCAACTATCAGCCTTTTCGGAACACTTCAATTCTATATTGGAACAATACAGGTTTAATAGAATTATCCTGGTATCTGGGATATGGATGATAGAATGAGTCGTTTATCTTATCTCTTACCTGGGTATTGAAGGTAAATTGTTTGATCTCAACAGGTAAAAATCAGAGTAACATGAAATGGACGTAGATATGTTTAATTGATTGAAGTGGCTACCTGGGGAAAGGACAGTATTATTATTTATAGGTTTTATTGTGTTGATGGACAGAAACGGAAGGACATTGTGTTGTTGATTTACGTGCATCAGGATATTCTTGTGTTATGGATGTACTTTAAAATTTGTGCAGGATTTTTTTTCTTATTATATGTAAGTGTTTTTCTATGTTATAACTAATAAGTCTTATGAATTTACTAGATTTTTTTCACTTTTTGGTCTCATCTGTTTATTTATTTATATTATACTTATGTATAGCAAAAGTAAACAAAAACAAAAGAATATATAACAAATTTATGAATAATAAGACTTTTTAAGACCACTTTTAAAATGATTTATTCAGATGAGGCACAGTGCAAGGTATTTATTTTTTCATTTTAATTTTCTTTTTTGATTCTATTCAAAAACAATATTTCTACTTCAAAAGTTTATAAGCAAGAAAATTTATTCAAAATATAAAACATACTTAAATTTCAAACTTGATTTTTGTTTTAAATCTACCTTATACATTATATACTAATGAAATGTAAAAAATAACATTTATTACATAATTAAGAAAAGGAAAAAAATACAAAACTATGAATATTAATATTTCAAATTTAACTAACCTCTACAAATAACATGTAAAACAAAAAAAAGGCATTCATTTTATTTGGTACATTTCAAAGTTTAAAATTCTTTACTCAAGAGAATCAAACTTTAAAATTTCACAATATCCAAGCAGAATCTTAGGTCTTAAAGCTAAACCTGTAATGTTTGTCCCTCTCTATCGGAAATGATCTTGTTTGTGTTTATAGCAAACAAAAAGTGACCAGCAAAAGTTGACACTTGAAACAGTAAATATCAATTATATACAAGTGCTGACCAATCCGTAATTATATAAGTATCAATTAGAACCATTGGGTCATTTAATTTGAGTATCAAAACATGGTACTTCACTATCCAGGAGGTTCCCACTTGTCGACTCCGAGTTTGCTTTCTCCGACAAGTTTTCGTTAAAGTTTATTTATTTCTCTGGTCAGCTGTTTGCTCATTAAGACAATATAAACAGAAAATAGATTCCGAGCTAATATTTAAATTGGAAAGTATAGCGCAAGATTAAATATAATAGTGTCCTACGAGGTGGACACTGGGTATTTAAAGTTTGTTTGACCGTCGTGTTTGAAGACGATAGCTTTTCTAATCCAAAAACTAAGATATCAGTTTTGTAAACATGGTCAATCATTGTAGCTTTTGTGTTTGGAGAATTAATTTTTTTCCTGACAGGAAATTTCTTGACAATATAAATATGACCTCTTCTTGACCAAAGATGTGATTGAAATAAAGGTGAATTTATCAAAAAAGATATACTTATACATTCTCAACACATCAATGCTATAAGATTATTAAATAGACCAGCAACTTTTTAAGGTAAGATTTGCATTGAAATCTTTCCGATTTATTCTTAATTTGAATTTGTACGATAAATTGAAATGTGTAACTAGAACTATGATTTAAGCTTACCACAATTTGTCAAAATGTGTGAATTTAAAGCCAACCCAAAAAATGGTCATAATTAAGAACTATATATATATTACTTATAAGGAAACAGCATGAGGTCCGAGAACACAATTAATTCGTAGTGCATTTCTTTTAGAACATAAATGAAAATAAAAAAAATCCCACCTGCGCTTTCTCAAAGAAACTTTTACAGTGTGTTGTACTACTTTTGGGACAAATTATATCAAAATTATAGAAAACTTCATCGCCTCTAACTCAAAATATAGACAATTTTATGTTTAGGGCGTCTTGAAATCTTTTGACAGCTTCCGAAGTGCTAATTTTCAACCTTTTTCAGCTGGACCAAATCACTACTTTCCTTTAAAATTCTGGACCCAAATTTTTTTACAGTGTAATTTTATCCCCCTACTTGCAATTTGAGGCATTAAACATGGATAAATAAATTTGGAAGAGGTATAAAAATTAATGGCAAGTAACCCACTGTCAACACTAGGGACTATATTTGTGAACAACGAAAATCAAGGGACGACAATGGTGGTCTCGGACCTAATAGGGTATAAAGAGTTGACAAATCTTAAAAAGACTTGGTATGACCAAAGCTTAATGAATTATAACACTGCTTACAAAGTTTCATGACAATAGGATGTATATTATAGACATTAAGTAAAATTCTATACTCCTCTTTGCGTGTAAAATTTTGACGTTAAAATTGAAAAATTTCAACTATCAACATTTGGGGCTTTAAAAATTCAAATATTGCAAAAAATTACTTTTTAAATGACTTAATATATAACTTATCATGTACTTAAAGCAATAGAGTACTCATTTGATTTATAAGACTTGGCATAATTATTCAAAAGTCAAATTTATATGAGCCTGCGCCTAAAAATTGAGGTTTTTCAATGAAGGGGGACCTTACATGAAGATGTAATATTTTCCACCAATTTTAAATTTGTGAAGCTTTTTGGTTATAAATAATCCTTACATATGTATTGAAAGTACTTTAAATGGAAAGAAAAGTTACAAATAACATATCATATTAGTTTAAAAGGGTCATGGGCCAACTAAGAGTGGAAAAAATTTAGGGTCAATTTAGGCCGTGCCACATATTTACATTAAAAAATGCATATTGAGACTATAAGAAATAAAAATTTGTGTCTTTTTTATCATTTCTATACTCATGTGACATGATACAACAAATCTGAGCACAAAAAGACTCTTGCAATTAACTTTTCTTACAAGCAGTATGGGCTGATACAAAGATTTTTGCCTTTTTAGGGAAAAACTTGCATGCAATTTATTCTCAACAGGCTTATATTTAAACCACTTGCTATCCTACAGAAGAAAAGAAAGATAGTATGTGAAATGGAACAGGTACAATAGACATTGTAAAGTGCATTTGATACAAATTTAGAGAGGTCTTCAATATGGACATCAAATGTTATGTACCAAGCTCCCCACTATTGACTTCATCCAAACAAGGCGTTAGACAAGGGTCATTTATATAACACATTTTGCACATTTTGTCTGAGATAAACTTCTTTTCTGTGGATTCAGAGTTCATAAATAAGTAAAAGAAGTAGATAAAGGCATAGAAACACAAATATTGGCACATGAAAACCTGCCAGATAGAAAGTCAGGATGCCATTTATGCATCAATATTGAAAAAGTTATAAAATGCCTATTTTGACCATAAAATGCCAAAATTGGTTATTTTTGCAGAAATTCTATAAAATAAAAGTTCAAATCCTTTAGTTTCATGCTATTTGACAAGTTGACACCATCAAATAATTTAGGGAAGTTGCCAGAGTACAAATTCTATATTTACAGATTTCACCTCTTAGGTCCGAGAACACAATTAATTCGTAGTGCATTTCTTTTAGAACATAAATGAAAATAAAAAAAATCCCACCTGCGCTTTCTCAAAGAAACTTTTACAGTGTGTTGTACTACTTTTGGGACAAATTATATCAAAATTATAGAAAACTTCATCGCCTCTAACTCAAAATATAGACAATTTTATGTTTAGGGCGTCTTGAAATCTTTTGACAGCTTCCGAAGTGCTAATTTTCAACCTTTTTCAGCTGGACCAAATCACTACTTTCCTTTAAAATTCTGGACCCAAATTTTTTTACAGTGTAATTTTATCCCCCTACTTGCAATTTGAGGCATTAAACATGGATAAATAAATTTGGAAGAGGTATAAAAATTAATGGCAAGTAACCCACTGTCAACACTAGGGACTATATTTGTGAACAACGAAAATCAAGGGACGACAATGGTGGTCTCGGACCATGATTTGGTTTATTTAGAATTTAGTTCTGAAATTTAAGCAACTGATACAGCTTTCAAAATTTAGACATTTGTTTTTGAGAAATTTTATATAATGAAATAGTCACGATTTGCAAAATTATAAAAACATTTTCAATAATCTTTTAATTTACAGTATTAAAATTTTAAGGAGGAAATAAATGGATATAATTTATTCTAATGAAAGAAGGAAGACAGACAGATTAATAAGAATCATAAGTCATTATGACCAATTTGGATAATCCTAATCCATAATCTTATCTTAATGATCAACATCTTGACATGGGATTAAACAAAACAACAAATGTCAGTGTGTTAATCATTTTTATTATTCACACTCTTTAAGGAAATGTTTCACACCATGCTGAGTGTAAGTGTGAAAATCAAATTGTAATAGGCTCGGATCAAACTGTTGGGTTTTCAAAAGACAAAGTTCTTTATTCTGAACAGTTGGAATATATGTAATATCTTGTTGTGAATAGCTATGAGGTAGCATTCTTGGACTGGATTTCTAAAAGGTAACATTACACTCAAATAGATTTTAAGGGATATTAATATGAACTTGAGAATTTAGGCAAGTTTTGAAAATTGGAATTGAAAATTCTGCCTTTAGCAGTGTTAGTTTTTTTAAGGTTGCTGCCTGTTGGTTCTTTACTACCATTTGCTTAGTTATAGCATATAAATTATCTGAAAATTACAATAAATAAACTATTTTCTAATGTAATGTTGAGGGAGTTTGCTTACGTGATAAACCATCCTTTAAATCTAACAGTTTTAACCATTTATAGTCTTGTGTGGTTTTGACTGTATGACCCAAAATTTACGTTATTATCTGTTCGTAAGAACATGAACAAGGAAGTAAAAAGGTGAAAAGCTATCAACCTCAAACATTAATTAAATCAAATTAATTTCTATACACCAAAACAAACAATTTAATATATTAAAAACAATGAAAACTTTTGTCATTTATTAATGTAAATTGAAATACAACCGACTCCACACCTATTTTGGTCTTTTATACAGGATAGATGATAAATGGAAAAATTTTCAAAATGGCCTTCGGGCAACTTTTGGAAGCAGATGTGATGGACAAAACATCATAAATTCATATATTTCACCGTGTCCGATGACAGGAGCCTTTCCTAAATTAATTAATAATCAGGATGACTTTATTTGTAGTTTTGAATAGTAATTATTTTTACGTGTTTACGATGAGGCAGGTGAATAATCGTAGGTAAAGCAGTACACATAGTTGTTACACAGTGATGTCATTTTATAAATGTAAATGTATCTTCATCTGGATGTTTAATTTATAATCATTCATAATTGTGAAGCAGGTTTGAAAATTTATCTTTTAAGAATTTAAACTGGAGTTGTTAGTGCAATTGTTTTTTTAAATTTTGGGTAAAAAAAAATTCAACGGAAAGATATTAGCATCTACTCAAGGCCTCAATTTGTAGACAATGTTGGCATTGATTTTAGCACAGAAGTTCGTGAATGATCAAATCTAAATCAACAAAAAATTCTTTTCTTATAAAAAAGAAACCTTTTGAAAAAGTTTTAATAATTAAACTATTACATCTTTTAGAAACTTAATTTTAGTTCTTTAAATTATAGATAGACAGTTTTGAACCTATTTGGTGAAATAATTTCCTAGTTATGAAATTGTATTTGCACATTTGAAATTGAATCAAGGTACAAGATAAATAGCATTTTATGTTTGAGTTGGATGTATGTTTTTAATTTGAAAATTTAAACCTTAAATAAGTGTACTGAAAAAGAGTTACAAAATGTTATAGCTGAAGAAAAAAACCATTACGAAACGAAATGAAAATTACAGGATATCGATTTGGAATGTAGCTTGACTTCAACATTTTTAAAAGACAATTTGTTATTTTAGCAAATAATATTTTTTCAATTCACTACTTTAGTAAAAACATTAAAAATGTCATAATTTCAATATGATGGCACAGCAATATCTAATGTTTTGAACAGCTTTGTTGAAAAAAATATAATAAAAACCTCATTTATAAATTGCCTTTATACAACCATGAAATGAATCATTCGGTGATTCAAATACATCATTATAAAATTTTATCATCGTTCCAAAGCCATCTTTGTTCTTTTTTACTTGCTTGTGTGCATTTAAGAAAGCCACTGGCTAGTTTTACGTGTAAGAGGCTTACGTCTTAAGACTTCAGCACATGAAAGTCGCTTATCATCAAATTAATTCATAGTTTTGTGTCAGTGGTCAATGAGTTGCACAGTTTGAAACTTTGGATTTTCAGTTTTAAAAATCAGCACTTATATCAGGCACATCCTGAGGTAAGATTGGGTATTTAACTTGTATTTTGTGGACAATGCAACTCTGCTGTCCAAAGGTTAATCTATGAAGATGATCTGCTTAACTATACTGCTTATGCTGACAGTTTCTTAAATTTGTTAAGAGATAAAATCAATTTGAAAGATTTTATTTAATAATTGCATATTTATTTTCAGATTGATCAAATGAAGAAGTAGCATTACGTGGCAGAAAAAAAGAAGATGGGGACCATGAAAATTTTCGCTGCTGTTCTTCTTCTCGTAGACTTCATTCACTGCTCAACATTATCGTTTTCAATCGAAGAAGAGAAAGCTATAGATACAATAGTAGGCAACATAGCAGTAAACAGTGGACTTTCGTCTAATATGTCTGGTCAGGACTTTAATATGTTGGAATATAAAAGGGTTTCCACTAATAATGAAAATAGTGTTGATTTATTCAATATTGTTGAAACTACAGGGGATATTAAAACCACAACTGTGATAGATCGAGAGGAAATTTGCAAACTTAAACAAACATGTGTAATCACCTTTGATGTAGCAGTTTCATCACCATTCTCAAACTTTTTTGCATTGTACACCATTGAAATTTCAATAATTGACAAAAATGACAATGTTCCTACTTTTCCAAAAAGTACAATCACTCTTGAAATCCATGAAGATGATAGTATTGGCACTTTATACTCTCTAGATAGTGCACAAGATAAGGACATTGGCATAAATTCTATACAAGGTTATGAAATTTCACCTTTAAACAGCACATTCGATTTGAATGTTGAGAGAAATTTAGATCAGAGTTTCATTTTGCGAGTTGAACTGCGTCAAAAGTTAGATCGAGAAGTTGACGATTTTTATCAGTTTCATGTCACAGCCAAAGATGGCGGCTCTCCACCAAATATTGGAACAATGACTGTGGATGTGAAAGTCATTGACGCTAATGATAATAAACCCGAATTCCAGTCCGACTATAATATATCCATCAAAGAAAATTTCAGTGTTGGCAATACCCTTTTACAGTTATTGGCTACTGATAAAGATATCGGTGAAAACGGACGAGTCTTCTACCGCTTCAGCCCTCACCAGTCTGATCTAGATAACATTCAACAAGTTTTTAGCTTGAATTCTGAAACGGGGAAAATAAATTTAAAACAAGCTTTCGATTATGGACAGAAAAACTTGTATAAGTTTTTTGTTGATGCTAGTGATCACGGAACAGATCCTCAGTGGTCGCAGACGTTAGTTACAATTCGAGTAGAAGATGATGGAAACAACCCCCCTCATGTCACATTTAGTTATTTAGTGTCCAAGATCAACTCAAACACTGTAAACATTTCGGAGGCTGAAAAAGTTGGCAAAGCGATTGCTATCGTTAACGTTCAAGATTCTGATAGTGGTAAATCTGGACAGGTCACATGTGTGATTAATAATGATAAGTTTGAACTGCAATCTTTATCATCAGGAAAGTATGCTGTTATTATCAAACAAATATTGGATCGTGAAACAGCCGATACCCATACCATCACAGTCACATGTAACGACCAGGGAAATCCACCAATGACAACTCAGGAGAACTTTACGGTGCAACTCGCTGATGAGAATGATTGTACACCTATGTTTAATGTCAATTATGCATATTTTGCAGCCATCTCTGAAAATAGTACATCAGGATCACTTGTAACCCAGGTTACTGCCTCTGATTGTGACGCTGGACATAATTCTATTATACGTTACTTCTTGCATGCCGATGGTGTGGATAGTTTTGTCATCAATGATATCACAGGAATTATTAACACTAAGAAGGTTTTCGATCGTGAAATTAATCCACGTTTGACATTCAGAGTTTTAGCTGTTGATTCAGGATCTCGTCCATTAACTGGGACAGCAACTGTAGTCGTTAATGTTACTGATGTAAATGATAATTCTCCAACGTTTAATGTTACTGCGTTTAATTTCCATGTTTTAGAAAACCAAGATGCACAAACATTGGTTGGAAAACTGACTGCTTTTGATTTAGATGAAGGAGAGAATGCTAGGTTGACATTTTCTCTTGTTGGCAATAATGATGATGTGCCCTTTCACGTTTATCCTAATGGAACTATTATGACAACACAAAAACTGAATCGTGAGGACAAAGGTGAATATAGATTTAGGATCGTTGTAAGTGATCATGGCATTGTTCCAAAAGTAGCTCAAAGGGATGTAAGAATTATGGTTGCTGATGGCAATGATCATTACCCTGTCATCCATTTTCCAAACAGTAACAATAAAACACTTGCTATTGTTTACTTAGAATCTGTAGGCTCTGTCATAGCAACCGTAAATGCTTCAGATGCTGATTCTGGTATCAACGCTGATCTGGCTTACTCGATTGTAGCAGGCAACCAGTTGGGAATATTTGACATTAACAAACATGGGCAGATAATTCTAGCCAGTACTCATATGATTAAAGAGGACACTGTTTTTCCTGTTGTGATATCTGTCAAAGACAAGGGAGTTAATCCAAGGGAAACAACTCAGGATGTATTCATAGTTTTAGTGTATGCCAATATGGCGGCCGTTTCGCCAGTGAAAGATAACACAACTGGGAATAAATATGTGGTAATATCTGCAGTAGTTGTGGCATTTACCGCTTTAGTGTCAGCTGTAATAATAGCAATTATTATCATTTTACGAAGAAACGATAAAAAATTAGCCGAACAATCCAGAAGGGAAAAAGTTAAACATGCAAATGGTGATGTCTTTACAAATGGTACTGTGAGTTACGATCCTAATCATGGTGATCTTTCACGGAAGAAGAAAAAGGAAGTCAGTTTTTCGTTAGAAGATGACCTAGATAATGCTTTTGATGCTTCCAGTTTCTCCTATGACGATAGAGATGTAAGTTTCACAAATAAACATGCATTTAAGTAGTTCAATTAACCTACTTTAGAAAAAAAAATTAAAATCCATTAAAATTTTATTTCCTGGAGAGATCTTACATTAAATAACAGCAAAGATTAGTTTTAGAATTGGATGAAAACAAATTTGTTTTGGCAAACTCACAGAATAATCATTTTAAGCTGTAATTTCAGTTGATAAGGTACACATCATTTCTTTTCAATTATTTTGTAACCCATTAAATTTTGGTAAAAAGTCATCAGGAATCCCCCCTTTTTTCCCTTGAAAGTCCAAAATAGAGAAAGAGAAAAACCATCATTGAAGGAACTTTTGTTGTTTAATTCTATTTGTTTTTTATTGATAAACTTCAAATGTGTAAACATCATTGTATCACCTATCAGGTGTTTTAATTGCAATTTCCCGCCAATTGTAAATAAGGGGAATTAATGGTAACAAATCATCATCTTGGATTAAAAGGGTCAGAAATTACAAGATTATTATGTGAACTTTATACATTAAAGTATAAACATGATATAGAAGATCAGATTATAATTCACACTTATCTTATAATGTGCCATAGATGGGGATTAAAATGATTGATCGGACAAATCTATGTTAACTAAAAAAAGTTTGTTATATAAAATTATCATTTTATCGAAAAAGATCTTTCAAGGGATTTAGTCTTTAGATACAAAGTGGAAACATTCAAATAAATTATCCCGATATAAGATAGCCCTTTAAACTTTTTGGTCATGACATTCCGATAAGAGGGGACCTTTGGAACTTTGTAAAAATTTGGTTGGCACTTCTGTCATCGGAAATGGTCTGTGTATATAATCTTGATTGGAATTAAATGTAGTTAATGATCAGAGACAGATTGATTCAGCGATGGGTTCCTCTTTGATCACGACATAATGGACAAGTAGATTTAAATGGGTCATCGGATCTATCCCGAGCTTTGAAGATTTTCTGACGATTTTTATCCAAATTTGTTTAATACAAATTTACACAATGTTTCGAATCGAATTTCGGAAAATTTGATACTCTTTTAAAAAGATTGTTAATTTGATAATTTGATGTTTAGTTCAAATGAGTAATTGTTTAATAATTTTTAATAGGTACTTGAAAATAAAATAAATTTGAAATCTAATTCAGTTTAATGATGTGCCAATGTAAATAATGATTTTTTATTAGCAATTTGATATTTTTGTCTCCTAGTTTTCTCCTTAGTTTCTTTACTTATCCTTTTAAGTTGTAATTTGAGTGGTTTATTTTTATGAAATGGTTAAAACACCTGATCTATTAGGTGGGAAATTAAAAGAATTACTCTCACTTTAATTACAGTTTTAACCTCACATTAAGATATTTTGAATGGAAAATAGATAATAGATTTCAATCCTCCCTCAGATATATATGTATATATAAGAATGAAGATAGATATTTGGATGTATGATTACAATGAGACAACTATCCACCAAAAAACATTTATAGGACACTACAACCTTCAATAATGGGCAAAACTGTTTTCCTGATTTATTTAACAATTTTAATGTAGTTTTCAACCTGCTTCATTCATGTTTGACTTTTTTGGTCATTTCAACAAATAAAAATGACTTCTATGCAATTACATTTCCTAGCAAAAATATTTATTTAAGATGTTTAGCATGTTGACAAATATTGACCAAGGATTAGATTTAGATTTAACTTGCTGTGTATGGGAACTATCAATTTGTTGATCTAAGGAATTACAGCCACACAGAGCGCAAAGGGTTTCTAAAATTGAATGGGTGAATGAATTTGAAAATAAATGAAGAAATTAGAAATAGAAGTTTTATATGAAACAATATTATCTTTGGGACTTCGATATTGTTAGATTTTTATTTAAGGCTTCTAAGTTAGTATTGGTTGATATAGAATTTGAAATAGATCTTTATTGAAACAAATAGACTTTATTTTCATTTATTAACATGATTAACGAAGAATCATTTAGAAATAAAGAATAATGATCTATTAAGAAAAATCCAGAAAACTGTTTTAAATTATTCATGAATTTTTAAAAGAAAATTAATGAAAATGTGATATCATTTCATTAAAGATATTAAATGTAAATAAAGAAATGAATATAAATTTCAATTTTAGTATTAATTGATCAACCCATTATTTTTCTAATACACAACAGTAAGAAATCAACCACACAATGTCAAATATGAATATCTAATATTGATGGAATATTTGAATGATTTACATCAAATTAGGTTGACATGCACACATAAATTTGTCAATTGTCATGCAATTGGTGACATTAATTGATTTTATGATTGACATTTATTTTGTAAAATCTATGGAAGGTGGTGAACTTTTAGTACTTGTTGATTGGATTGATTTATGATTTGTTATTGTTAGGAAATTGGAATAGTTCCTGGTTTTTAATAAAACTACAGGTTGATGATCTATCCGATTTGTAAATCATTATTTTGCATTTAACAAATGAAGTATAAAAAGCTACAAAATATTAGTTCATAATCGGCTCTTTGATTTATTTATTTAAAAAAATTCAGATTTGGCATGAGCATTGATGAGCCTTGCCACTTCTGTTGATAAATAAAAGATGTTGTTTTTTAAAGTTTCAGGCCAAATGCATTTGCTTTCTAGTGCAAATTATTTGTTTTAAATAAATGCCAAGTACCACGCCAAGTACACAGTGAATACAACTATTTATTTATTTTTCAGCATAATTCCATGTCTAAATTTGAGAAACCTTCCAAGAATAACACTATGCAGTTCCAACAGTTTCTGATACAGCCAGATAAACAGGTACTATATTCATTCAATAAATGGTCAGTGCTGGTGATACAGGAACAAGTCTGTCAGTCTGTCAGATGGTGTGATCTACACAGTAGACCATTTCTGCAAGTCATGAATTTTTTAGGGGGTAAATAACAAAAAAAATGTTGGCTCTGACTCCTGAATTGGATCCTTCATGATAATTATTTGTGAATCTAGAAAGTCCTGCCACCAAATGCTGTTCTGTTAATGTTACTTTGATCTGATGTTAATGATAAATGAAAAAGGCCAATGTGATGTAGTATTTTTTTCTCTATTTCTGACAAAAGTTGACCGAATATCATAAATTTGTTTCTTACATTTGACAGTAATATATCTTTTTATGGTATAAAAAAACAGACATACAAGTTAATGTATACCAGGTTGTAAATAAATATAAACAAATTACCTCAATGTTAAAGCACAAAACAACATAAGAAACCTGTCTTGAAATCTACATTTTATTTTTATATTTACACATTTGAATATTTTTGTTGAAAAAGGGAAAATAAAATCTTGATTTAACAATATGATAACAACAAGCTTCATAAAATATTCCACAAATTTCCATTTTTTTTTCTACACATTTGTATATTTTTGTTGAAAAAGGGAAACATGAAATCTTGATTAAACAATATGATAACAGCAAGCTTCATTACATATTCCACAAATTTCCATTAATAGGCAGTTATTATAAAATTCCTCCTAGTTTATCTTCAGGACCTTTTTGATGGAATGCTAATTATCTCCCCTTGATTATGTATTAGTGTCAGCCAAATTTTATGTAACATTACACAATACATAGATGAAACAAAAATACTATATATCTACAGGTTATAGTGTATTATCATGGGGTATAATTGACATTATATGTTTATGAATCAGTGACTGACCAGTGACTTTGACCAGTGACAACATACAACCCGACCTATTACTTCTAACAGACTTATCTTGTGTTGTCATCTAGTTAGACCCTTTGTAGTCCGACCGTCATTAATGGTTTTGTTTGTCAGACCTTGTCCACCCAATCAACTGACCAGTGTTGATGATGACCATGAAAATGTACATTTTAGCCTGAGGGTAAAAATATACGCTTCATAGAAGATGACCATAGCCTATCTTTTGATTTATCAGATTGTGGGCTGTTTAAAATTCTGTTTGAACCTAATTATTTCTACAGGTTAGGTGTTTAGAACACAATAGAGGGTGCTTATTGGCACAAAGCAGCACCCTTTCTAACCCCTGTTCTTGATTCTCATGTAATGAACTGAACATAAAACTCTATTATGAGGGTTTAAATAACTGCTAAATATCGGGTATGGTACACCCGATTAGATAAATCACAACTTAATTGCAGATTTTCGTCGCATATCAAAAATCAGTGACATTCCCATCCTAAAGATCTGCATGTGATGGTCAAAATCACACACATTTTAAGATTATTATTAAAAGCATATGAATTAAGCTTGTAACTTTGACCTTCGAACTTTAGTTAAGATAGCACATATTTATAAGCCCTTAAATGTAGGACCATATTTAAAATTTGAAAATAATACACTGGCTACTGAAAACTTTTGATTGGACAGTTTGTAAGAATACTAATTTCAATGTCCATTGAATGAAATAAGCTTAATAGAGCTATTAAAATGCATAATAAAACCATCATGCAGTGACCAAGTGGACCATTATGGTCAGAAAAAAATACTTTTACCTGGCTAAAAAATATTGTCCAACTGACACCATTGTTTGACCTTTGTTTGTGGAGATATAAAAATAATAATTGTCAGAAAAGAACAATACCCCATCTGTCTTTTTGATTTTCTTCCATATCATAAAATGTTAATAAATATTTGTGGTTGAGCCAAAGGAATGGTCAAATTCTCTTAATTTGGTCAGTTTAGTTAGTACAAAAAAAATATAACAGATTTGGTCTGTTTGGATGAAATGCAAGATGAGAGAAAAATGTTCCATTCTTGACATACAAATTTATCCATTTTGTTAAGGATATTCTAAAAAAAAAAGCAAAATCTACCAAAACATTGAATGATTGTGATGTAAGAAAAACTCACTTATAGTGAAAGAAATGAAAAATGCATTTATTATAGTAACACTTAGGTACATAAATATATTGTTAACAGCTTTATTCCTCTTTTAAACAAAATATGTTCATTATAAAGTGTGCATTACTAAACAGTGTTCACAAGGTGCTGTGGGGTAAACATTGAGAAAAGACAGTATTGACAATAATTATATTTCTTTTACAGATAAAAAGTTTACAGAAAGCACATGACACAGGAAGTGATACATCAGCAGAAACCATAGGTAGTGATAGTGGTCGAGGAGGGAGTGAATCGGAATTGCCAAATAGTGCTAATAATCCAGGTAATTAAATGTCTTAAAAAAAGTCAGATTTAGGCCTTAACTTTCAAAACCTGGATAGAAAAAAAAATAACTATGGAGTAAGATAACAAATAAAAAACATAATTTTATAAAATTATAAGTTGGAACATAAAAAAAAAGTTTACATTTTCATAGCATGGATTAATAAATGTATACAATGTTTTTCACCTTCAAACACTTGATTCTAGGAAATAACCAGCATCAGAGATTTTCCAACAACAAAAAATTGAAACACCAAAAAATTAGCATATAGAATATCATAAAGCATCATCAGATCAAACAACTTGTATTTTTTCACAGTATTTCTAAAATAACAAGTAACAATCTTAATTGTTTTAAAATCTTATGAATCGTGTTTCATCCTATTTTGTAAGAAATGATTGGCACTGGATATATTTTTAAAAATTAGCAGACGACAATTTTGAATTGTATTAGTGCATAGGATTACTTTGTATTTTGTATATTGATTGTAATTGTTTATATTTTTATTTCAGATGACAGTAGAGCATTTGGATACAACAACAGAGATTTTCACAAATGTTCAAGTCCATTTGACAGTCATGGACGTCCAAATCGTCCATTTTCTGACAATTATTCAAATAGTGCTAAAAATAGTGGTGGCTTGACGCCAAGGGAAACATTTGAACGAAAACACAAATTGAACTCTTCGACACGAAGAGACAATAACCAGCTACCTGACAGACCACAATCTGATGAGTGGTCACCGTCTTACGTGTAGCCAATCAAACAATGTATATATAAAATATGTGTTCAGAACAAAGCTTTAAAAGAAACCGTCCAGCCACAACTGTGCCATGTATATTTTGAGGAGGAATTTACAGCATTATATCTTCTGGCAGCACTTGTTTGTTATGGGATAAGATTCTATATGATGATCTCAGTGTTCTTGGTAAGTTTGAATAAATGTACTGTACAGCAGATGATACTCTGTTAGAAAGTAGCTAATGGGAATCTTTAAAACATTTGATTTGCTTTTTTTAAATTCAAAGAATATCAATTTCTTATGTATTTGGTTTAAGTGCAGCTTTGAGAGTTATTTTATAGTGTGGAAAAGATTCTTTGAAGAAAAGTTAAAAATTTGTTCAGTTTAAATAAAGATGTCTTGAACAACATGCAATCTTAAGAGTATGTTTTTTTCTTGAAAGTATAATGTAGAATATTAATTATTGAATTCAAAAATGTAAACTCTATGTATCTTTTTTTGTTTTAATTATTGTTTGGGTTGCTGTCTGATTGAGGTGCATCCTTTCTCTGATTTATCATAATTAATGTATTATCTCCCCTTTATATTTTCAGATTCGAAAACCAAGAATACAAAGAAGACCACAATCTAGTCATCCTTGCTGAAGAAGATGTTTTTATGTTTTATTTATATATTTGTTGACTTTTTATATATGTTTTAAATCACTGTTATCTTGAAGCATTTTTTTGTAGACAACTAGATTGTCTTCTCTTATTTTAATAAGTTCTGCTTAGATATCTGATGATTTCAGTTGGACAAGTTTGTTATTAAAACAAGTCTTTTTGATACAATGAAATTGATAAAACTGCTGTTTTATTTAAATTTTACTTAAATAAATAACTAAATATTTTTAAACATCCATATTTTAGGAATTTTGAAATATATTGGATTTTATCAAATTTATACTGGTGGAAAAAGAAATTTTTTGAAGAAAAACTATTAAATTCCATCAGAGAAATTCAATGACATATTAAACAAAATGATAAGTTTAAAAATATTGTTTATTTTTTAAATGAAATTTGATAATTTAAAGATCAAAAACCAAGACAAATGAAGGAAATATGAAGTAACTAATTAAAATCAAAAACGTGTTTTGAATTAATTCCCTTGTTCTTCCTTTAAAATCATTGTCTTCCATTTTACAAGTTATCAGAAACTGCTGTTCATGTACATTATATATTCAAATTTATGAAATCCAGTGGCTCTTTTCAGAAAAAAATCTTTCAGTTTAAATTGACCTAATGTTGTGTTTGAAATGCTCCAAAATATTTACTGCAAAGATTTTTTGAAAAGGGTCACAGTTATTTAATTATGACACAAAATATTTGATCTTATGAATCTCAATTTTTTCTAAATAAGAAAACTCATTTTTCATGTGATATTGTATTTTGCATTTATAACTTAGGCCTTGCTGTCTGTATAGTAAATTGCAATTTGTTTTAGTCTGTACAGTTACTTGAGAATTAACTGTATGGTTAGTTTAGCTCAACTTATGACAATGTACACCAATATGATATTTATAAATGATCCTGTCATATATTTAAGCATTTAAAATTAATTAAAAATAGTAAATTTAAAAACCTTTTGACTTTTAATACTTATTATTCAAAAACTCTTTATTTCTAGAATTGAAAAGACCAAAAAAATACTTTGGAGCTTAAAATTGATCTGGTTTTAATCAAATGCTCAATTAAACTTATTTTTTTATAAATTGAATATGATATTCAGAAAATTTGATTTTAGACTTCAAAAACTAAAATAACCACTGACTTATCTTTTAGACATGATATTTGTTATAGCTTTAATAGTTCATTAGTAACAAAGCCTGTCGATGAATTTATTTATGATTATATATAAATATTTTGTTTAACCTTGGTGCTATATGTTCCTTTTGCAAGCTTAAAAAAAGGTGCTAAATGATTTTATTTGTTTCCTTGTCAAATTTTAAAACATTCCCCCTTTTTTTATAGAAACAATTTTAATAATCCAGCATTTAAAAAACATGAATTTCCTTAGTCTTTTATTTTGTGAAAAGGGGAAAAAAATGTATCTATGTTATAAAATGATCCATTGCTAACATCAATGGTCTAATATATAGTGATGCATTTACTTTTATACTGATAAACGTGTACATGATCTACAAAGAATGATGTATTTATTTTGTTGTATGAAATACATAAGAGAGATGTTATTTTTTTCACAAAAATAAAACATGAAATAACTATAACTTGTGTTATCTTAATGAATAATGAAAAAAAAGCATCTGAATAATATAAATGAGTGCATACACTGAAATCTTATGTAGAAAGTCAGAGAGATAAAAGTTTTACTACAAGTATTGTGAATGCTTAACATTTTTAAATATTCCATGGAATGAAGTTAAGATCAGATATTCCTGTCTGACAAACATGCACACCTTACAATAATTATTCAACATAGCTGACATATATATTGCTTATGAGAATTTAAAAACTAAAGCAAAACACAAAAACCTAATATTGAGCCTTGAACCATAAAAATGAGGTAAAGGTAAAATGAAACCTGCCAGACAGAAATTTTCATCTCACAATTATTCCCTACTCCCAATATAGTTGACCTACAGCACATAGTATTTAAAAAATCAGACCAAAACACAACAATGAAACACTAATAAATGAACAACAAAAATTAGGTCAAGGTCAGATGAAACCTGCCAGACAGATATGTACATCTTCCAAGCATTCAATAGATCAAGTATAGTTGACCTAGCTTCTGCTTATAGTATTTAACAAAAATATCAAAATACAAATATAACATTGACCAATGAACCATGGAAATGATGTCAAGGTTAGATGAAACCTGCTTAACTGAAATGGACTTCTGCATGTACCTACCACAATCATTCCATAAACCACATAGACGATCTACTGCTTATAGTAATGAATCATGCATCTTTAACCTTGATCACTGATCCATGAAATGGGGTCCAAGTCGGAGAACTCCTGCCTGATTGACATGTAGACATTGCAAGGAACACATATACCAAATATGGTTCTTCTGTTACTCATTACTGATAAATTTGCATGTAAAAAAATCAAATTTTGTTCAAGTAGGTAATACACCTTGAAAATGAGGTCAAGGACAAAAGACGTATGACAGACTGAAACTTGTATAACAAAAGGTATCTGCATACAAGATGTGAGGCATCCAAATTTTCTACATTCTGTAAAATAAAGCATTATACAAATTTTTGACGCTAGAATGTGATAATTTTATTCTGTCATTTATGGTATTAAATGAACTGTCATGCTTTCATAGTAAAACAAACCTGACATTGAAAGTGTCTTGTATTTTCACTACTTTTGACATCATCCAACAAGACCAAGACATTGCCAAAGAAATTGTATCAGATTGAAGTTGGAGCAAATTGAAAATTGGTACAGTTTTCCCACTTGTTTACTGATTAAAAACCTAGAATCATACATGACATAAGTAAGATAAGATTTCTAATATTTTATAAAGTTATACCCAATTATAAGACCTTACATGACTAACACCACTATAGTAATTCACTCATGAAACGAGGAAAAGATTTAAAAACACTAAATACAGAAGACCAAAGAATAAGCAACACCAACTCCACAAATAAATGAGGTCCACTTCTTGGGTTCGTGCATAAGACTGCCGCTGATAAGCAAGGTTATGAATGGAGTTTTCACAAAACAGAGAACAAAGAAACGTTTGCACAATAGATAAAGATTAGATAATATATATATAGTTAATACAAAAATATAAAATATAAAAAAAAATGGACATGAAGACCACAATCCAGACCCCTGAGAATAGAATGTTATAGTATTTTATAACCAGATAACAACCATTACCATATGGTCGGTTATAAAAGGCCCTGACATGAAAAATATAAAAAAAAATCAAATGATAAAATTAACGGCATAATTTTTAACAAAGCAATCTATAAAAATCAAATATGAACTAATACGATTGTGACGTTGATAACCTGTTTCCGTAGTTTTTTTTATAATGACGTCAAATGTATGTACTATGTATGTGTAGTTTCAGAGATGTAAGCCGAAAAAACGAAAAAATGATAGCCCCCTATGTTCTATTTAAGCCATGGGGACCATGTTGGATAGCAGGCAAGGTAATACATAGGATACCCTTTGTGTCGAGCCTTCGACTTTAGTCGAAAAAGCGAGACTAAGCGCGATCCTATACATTCCGATGTCGTCGGTGTCGTCGGCGGCGTCCACAAATATTCACTCTGTGGTTAAAGTTTTTGAAATTTTAATAACTTTCTTAAACTATACTGGATTTCTACCAAACTTGGACTGACGCTTGTTTATGATCATAAGATAGTAACCAGAAGTACATTTTGTAAAAATAAAATTCCATTTTTTCCGTATTTTACTTATAAATGGAATTAGTTTTTTCTGCAGGGAAACATAACATTCACTCTGTGGTTAAAGTTTTTAGAATTTTAATATCTTTCTTAAACTATCCTGGGTTTGTACCGAACTTGGACAGAAGCTTGTTTATGATCATAAGATACATGTAGTATCCAGAAGTAAATTTTGTAAAAAAATAAACCCATTTTTTCCATATTTTACTTTTAAATGGACTAAGTTTTTCTGCAGGACAAATTCACTCTGTGGTTAAAGTTTTTTAAAATTTTAATAACTTTCTTAAACCATCCTCGGTTTGTGCCAAACTTGGATAGAAGCTTATTTGTGATCACAAAATAGTATCCAGAGGTAAATTTTGTAAAAAGATAACTCCATTTTTTCTGTATTTTACTTTTAAATGGCCTTAGATTCTCTTCTAGTTAACATTACATACAGTCTGCAGTTATAAAATTTTCAAAACATTTATTAGATTCATTAACTATCCTAGATTTTTACAAAACTTGGACAGAAGCTTCTTCTAATCATAAAATAGTATCAAGAGAAATATTTCTATTGTTTTTTTTCCTCATATTTGTTGAGCCTGTCATTTTCAGCAAAAGTAGGCACTGGGTTTCGCGGAACTCTTACAATTTTTTTTAAAATAGATACCTTAATGATGAAAGTGGCCAATTTTAGTTAAATTTTGCCAAGTAGTTTTAAGGAGAAGTTGTACAGAGGATGTAATTCTATGAGATAACAGTCTTAAAATTTCCGGCATGCAATTTTTAAATCGAAAAATCGGCAAAATTTTCGATTTAAGAATGACTTTCTTCCACCTGTTCACATATTCATTATTTGTTTGTTTGCAAGTGCACCATAGAGATAAAATCCCATTTTGCCCTTAATAATTTGACGAAATCATAGAACCACGAACAAGACTTCATATAAAACCGGGATTATTATGAGTGAAAGAAGTCTCAGTATAAAGTAACCATATATATAAGTATAGATGAAGTATGATTGCTTAGGAGACTATATATATAGTCAACCGGAGATCGAAGGACACGAAAGTAAGTAAATATATAAGTCACAGTGAAACCTTCATGTTCCGTTTCTGTTCATCGTCTTCTCCAAAAATGTATACTTGAAATTGTTATAAACTGAAATGCCTGTACCAGAGACATATCTGGTGTCTGTCTGTACAATTGTTATCCAGTCGTTTGCTGTGATCGAGCTATTGATTTTGCCATTTGATAAAGGACTTTCTGATTTGAATTTTTTTCTTGGATTTATCTGTATTTTTGTTATTTTTCTTTCATTTTTTTTTTATATAAAACATCAGTTAAGATGATTCATATAGAGTAAATCATTTGCAGTTTCAACTTTTAGAAATTCCCATATCTTGCACTTAAAATCTTCTGAAACATCTTTAAAGGGTTTCTTTTGTAGAACTTTCACATTACAATTTATTTTGTATCTTACAAATCGAGATATAATGTTAAAAATGATATTTAAATATGCTAACATACTTGAATTATGATGCGGAAAATTACTACATTATAAAAACATAACATTTCTTGCATGAAAAAAGTTCAAAGTTGAATAGTACTATTAAACCTCCCATATAAGATTAAAAGATTTTAAACTTAAAAAGATGAAAGGTTTAAGTAATTTTCTAAATAAGCAGCATCCGAGTATATTTAATCATTTCAACATATTCAATATAGATAAATGATGATGACTTGATAGCTTATTTTTTAATGTGAGTCGGGAGCCTGTTTAGTTTAATGGTTGTCGTTGATTCATGTCTGTCATATTACTTTTTTACTGAATTGTTTTGTTAGTTTTTCCCTTCATTTTTTTCCTGTGGGCAGGGACTTTATATGCTGTCCCTGCTGGAGGGGCTTTTATCGCCGACTATATACATACAGTATTGTGTTTTCCTCATCGTTGAAGACATAAAATTGCTAAAATCCACTTATTTAAGGGGGTAGACCTTGGTTAAGGGAGATAACTCTTTAAATCAGTGATGCGTTTGTAAAAGTTAAGTTTAATCAATTTATTTTAAGCATTTACCTGAAACAGATTGGAAATGATATATGTTACATAAAAGCTTAGAATATATTTATGAAAATGGTTGACACAAACGTATTGATGATTGTAAGAACTATTTTCCTTAACCTAGGTCTACCTCCTTAAACTCCTCTTGATTGTTGTCTCATTGGCAAGTATACCAAATCTACTTATTCTTTTATGTTTATATAATTTGATTGCAATATAAGATTGCTTGATTGTGTTTAACGCTACTTTCAGCAATAATGGCTAGATCGTGATGGTCAGCTTTCATTGACGGAGGAAAGATAGAGTGACTGGAAGGATTGATTCATCGACTGTCGGCAGGAAATTTGACATTCTTACTTCTTAAATTAAGAATGTAGTCATTACAAGAATGAAATGGTAGATTTTGTAAGCTAGGACAAGCATAACTTCTAATGAAAATGAATCTAAAAGAGAGCGCCAGACTAACCAATTTACGAAGTGTAATTTTCCAACCAGGATTGGTCAGCATCTCTACCTGTAGACTGCTTTTTCCCGAGGGAATCATCGGCTGATTGGTCATTACTTTGGTATACTGATATAATGTACAACATGTCTTTGCTCAATGTTGAAGGCCGTACAGTGACCCATAGCTGTTAATTTTTGTGTCATTTAGTGTTTTGTGAAGTGTTGTTACATGGGCAATGATACCTCATCTTGTTTATACGTTCTTTATTACAATCTCTGTTAACGAATTAGAAATCATAAAAAAAGTAAAGTTCCAACTCTCTAAGACAAAGTCACCGAAGATGGATTTGGATATTCCATAAAAATTCACATCATAAAGATTAAAATATCAAATGAGTTCACATAATAAAGTGCAAGATCGCAAATGAGTTCACATCATAAAGCGTAAGGTCTCAAATGAGTTCACATAATAAAGATTAAATTATCAAATGAGTTCACATAATAAAGCATAAGATCTTAAATGAGTTCACATAATACAGTGTAACATCTCAAATGAGTTCACATAATACAGTGTAACATCTCAAATGAGTTCACATAGCAGAGATTGAAATATCAAATGAGTTCACATAATAAAGCATAACATCTCAAATGAGTTCACATTATAAAGTGAAAGATCTCAAATGAGTTCACATAATATGAGTTCATGCACACAATTAAGCGTAAGATTCAAATGAGTTCACATAATAAAGTGTAAGATCTCAAATGAGTTCACATGATAAAGTGTAAGATCGCAAATGAGTTCACATATAATAAAGATTAAAACATGAAATGAGTTCACATAATAAAGCGTAAGATCTCAAATGAGTTCACAAAATAAAGCGTAAGATCTTAAAGGCGTTCACATAATGCAAAAGATTAAAGCGTTATTGTTCCACACATAATCTTCATGGCTTTAGCAAATGCCCTGGTTGCTGTATCTGTATGTGTTAAGCTGCATGTATCTTAGGTATTGATGACTAATTATTTTCTTCAGTGGTCGAATGAGTACTGATATTTAACTGTGGGGGTCCTTTACAGCTTGCTGTTCTATGTGAGCAAAGTATCCGTGTTGAAGGCCGTACTGTGACCTATAATTGTTTACTTTTTACAAATTGTGACTTATTGGGATCCGTACCATATCTTCTTATGTCAAGTCAAGGAGACAACAGCAATGCACAAAAGTAAACACTTTATACCATGGATGGACTCATCATTGTATTCAGAGACTAAAAGTTTCTGTTCCACATATATAACCTTTGTTGTAAGCAAATGCGATGATTAATGTCTCTGTATTTGTAATGCTTTCTGTAGCTTTAAATAGTTGGTGATAAATAAATGTTTTCGTCAGTGGTCAAAAAGTACTGGCAATGTTAAATAGACTATATAGTTTCTGTAACAGGCATACCTTCGAGAGATGACATGCAAATACCTGAGTTTTAGATTATGACAAGAAACAACTCATAAAGTGTTTTTTTTTCCTCCAGAAATGAACCGATGCGACCATGTATACCTTTTTGATACCTAAAACTGAGCGAGCTATAGGTCATAATTTTTGTTTAGTTGCATGGATAGGTCTGTAGAATATTATCTACTAAGATGCTTCAGACATTTGTCTTTTTCTGTAACAGAAAATAAAAACCAGACCCAAACTTCATTAACAAACACATTCATGTTTAATAAAGATCTTGTTCTGTAAATTGTCCAAAAATGAGATGTTTTATCTGACAGCTTAATACAGATGAGATCCTTGTTATAATCTTTATTGTATCCAAGTAATCTCCATTCTATTCAATCCCAATTAGTATGCACCGCATGTAACAGTGGGCAGGGCGACATTTTTCAAAGGTCACAATACACCAATGCTTCTCATATGAGGATCACTTAATTAACTTTCAATTTAACAAACAAAATCACTTTTATTTCACTGTCAAATTAAGTTTTCATTTAAGCAAAACTTGTTGACCATGCAAACAGACTTTATTATTTTCGCGTTTTCAATTGCTGACTCTCAATTAAAACCACACATTGACCATTGTACGATTTGTGTCCAGACGGCGTGCTCGAATATTCAAATAATACAATGCCGTATCTGTAATTAAATTTTAGGATACTTGAAAGATGGTCTCATTTGAATCACCCTTTCTTAATTTTTCTTTAGATTCTATTTAATAAATCCGTCGCTTGCTTTCTTTTTATCTGAACGTTCCTTGTTTGGAATAAAACAGACATGCAAGTTAGAGTTCAGTTATTCAAGTGTTTAACAAAATGGTTGCTTAAATTATCTTTTTTCCCCCGGATATCACGTTGGGATTGGTTAATCTTTTGAAGCCATGTTTTCGATCAGAAGTTGATTCATCACACATTGCATTAACGTTCAGTTGCATGCAAGTTAACTCGAATAATTCAAGCCCTTTCCGTGTCCGATTTTCTCCCACACGAGAATGTAGCCTTCGTAGATCAGCGGAATATAACGACTGAATTATTCGGGTTACATGCAAGTGAAATAACCGGAATTCAGTTAAATACTATACATACTGTTCTACAAACATGTCGAATCATGTTGATGTTGGTTTGCTGTCTAATGAACATGCGTTTCTCTTTTTTTATAAAGGGAATATGAGCCCTGCTTTGCACTAGACTGGCAAGCTTCGTGGATGGATCTTAATATGCTTGTTCACAATGAGAAGACCTGTAACCCTACCGAAACATATTATGTTAACATCGAACCAACCAGTTTGTGCTCTTAATCGAGACAGCAAATTTCAATTTAGAAGTCTTTTGTATGAAGCCCTAAAGTTCAAAACCATGATCTCACACACTTAAGACTAAAAACTACTTGAAGAGCCGCACCGATACGACATCAAATTTTTTTAAAACTTTAGAATTCAAAATAAAGGTATAAGGTATACGGCTTTCAACAATGAAAACCACATAACGTATGCAGTCGGCCTACAAGTCCCCGGAGACACGAAAAATGTTCAACAATTCAATTGAACGGAAAAACAAATACGACAGACATGAACCAATGACCACCATCGAACTACATGCTCCCGACTTGGAGCAGGCACGGACAGAATGTTGCGGGGTAAATTATGTATTTAAGCGCTTAACACGCCCTCAACCTAGTTGGGGCAGTGATACAACAGCATACCATTAGAATACACTGTAAAAGTATGTTGCAATTGGCATGGCTTAACTCGACATAAAATAAAAGTAAATGTGCAGATATTTTTTTGAATATGGTTTCTTATTAGAGTTATATATGCATTCGTATTAAAAAAAGAAGATATGGTATGATTGTCAATGAGACATCTCCTCACAAGAGACCCACATAACACAGAAATTAACAACTAAAGGTCACCATGCGGCCTTTAACAATGAGCAAAGTCCATACCGCATATATTTATTTCCTTAACAAAGAGATATTTCTGAACGCAAAATACTACAGACAAATAATATTGTGTGCGCATGATTCCTTTTCCGAACTCTCATTTCCACTCATTTAACATATGGTCACAACACTAAGACAAAATGGTAGCCTTATTTCAAGTCAAATAACGGTTCTGTGTTTTGAACTTGATTTTAATCAAAACAGAGCAAAACGAATCTAATTATAATAGATACTTCCGTTTCTAAATAATCACGACAAGCAATAGCTTAAATATTTTTTTAATCAAAAAATCAATTGATACAAAAAAAATAGTTAAAAATTAATGTTTTTTTGAGAATGTAAAAAATCGTTGAAACCTCTTCCAAATGCCTTTCTTTTTCTTTTGTTCTTTATATCTTTTATCTCTGGTTTTGCTAATGTCCAAATTCAAAGATGCCCATTGTGGGGTAGTTAGAAAGGCAGCCAATTCACCTTCTCTGTATAGTTCTGCGAGAAGGAATATAATATATTCTGTGTTGTCAAATTTCCAATCTTTCATTGACTTTTCTTCAATATTTAGCTTATCTTTCAAGGTCCGATTCATAACTATGCAACATTTTTTAACTTTCTTTTTCTTCTTCTTTTTCGTCACTTCAATAGTTGAAATTTTCATTGCGGCTGTCACTTCATCTTGTTGTTGCATCGCCAAAAAAATAGTTATATATGATATTTGGAATTGTTTTTCGCCAACGCTTCGCCTCGTGTTGATTTGCACGGTTGACCCTTCAACTTCGTCTTCTTTCCTTGTGCTTATTCCAAACTTCCATTCTATTTTTTCGTTTAATTTATCCACAACGTTTTGACCATGTGTCTGTTCCACGGCCATTTTTAGACGTTGCTAACATAAGTGATGCGACGTCATAGTGCATTGCCAGGAACTGAAACAACGCCATCAGTGCATGCGATAAATTAAAATGCACTGTCTACCTATTTTGTTGTACATGTAAATATCTGTAAACTCTGTATAAACCTATAGTATTTGGTCATAGCTGATAATTATGAATGGTATTTAAGCTATTTCAACGATTGATAATTTATGATTACTTAATTATAAAGAAAAAGGTTTTATTCTTCGAATTCGTTGGTTGTTTTAATACACCCAACCGTTTACGTTTCTTTCTAAATCATCTATTTTCTAAAATGTTAAATTAGAAAATTAACATTAAAAAATTATTTCCCACGCGCCTCCCGAAACATAAAATGAAATTCGTTGCTTTATCCTAGATTAGCTTATCTATCTATATTGATGATAAAATTCACTTCATTAGTAATGTTAGTTGTCTCAATCACATTTCGTCTCCTTAATTTATATACGTAGGCCTCAACTTACAGTATTTTCCATTTCTTTTGTGTATTTGCAGAGGATGTTTTCCTCAGAAGCCTATGGTGTAATCTCTTTTTGCTAATTTTTACCTTTGTTTAAATATTTTTTTAAATAATTGGGTATGGAAAGAAGCTAGAGGGTTTCACTTTTGTCGATACCAATAGAGTACTCATACTAACTGAAAGAGTTAGTGGAATGTTTTTTTTATAACTTAATTAACTTTTGCGAAATGTATGTTAAAATCTTGTTCGAAAAAAGATAAGATCAAATAAGGTCTCCTTTGGATACTAAGGAGTAGGTCCGGTAAGGGCCGATTTTGGCCTCAAATTTCAGGTTCATCTAACGAAAGTTTTTGAATACTTTTTAAACACTTAAGTGTCTACTTCAATTGATTCGATTAGTTAATGTACAATATTTTAACTGATTTAGTCATTAAAACGCTCTGATTCAAGCTTAAATCTATCAAATATGCCAAAAAAAGTAACTTTTCAGATGTTTTTTTGTCAAAAATGAAAGTGGCCGCATCCGTGTTCATCCTCAACCTTTATATATGTTTTGTATAATCATCAAATACAACTTGCATTTTAATATTATGAATGAACACGAATGCGGCCACTTTCATTTTAGACGGAAACGGCCTCAAAATTAACCAAAATGCTAAAATTTTGAAGATTTCAATAATTTAGCATCACTTAATGATGCTAGTACGCGATATTTGTGCATTGTCTTGTCAAAAAACAGCACATATTTATGTAGCAGAACCATTCTACTTTCCAAAATATAGCTTAAAGATTATATTTTCACAATTTTGTAAAACTGCTATATTTTGAGACCAAAAGGGTCTTACTAAACCTACTCCTTTGCTCCGTAGATACCATGATTGAAATACAAAAAACCAACGTGTTTCGTTGTCGCTCCTTTTCTATGATTGTTTTAACATCTTAACTTTTTTTAAACTTAATTCTTTTATTTTATCTTAGAAATTACTATTTTTTTCAAATTTTATTCGGTATTCTGCAGATTTTCTTTGCTAGTCTTTATTAATAAAATTGAGAACGGAAATGGGCAATGTATCAAAGAGACAACAACCCGACCATAGAAAAAAACAACAGCAGAAGGTCACCAACAGGTCTTCAATGTAAAGAGAAATTCCCGCATCCGGAGGCGTCCTTCAGCTGGCCCCTAAACAAATATATACTTGTTCAGTGATAATGAACCCCATACTAATTTCCAAATTGTACACAAGAAACTAAAATAATAATAATACAAGACTAACAAAGACCAGAGGCTCCTGACTAGGGACAGGCGCAAAAATTCAGCGGAGTTAAACATGTTTATGAGATCTCAACCCTCCCCCTATACCTCTAGCCAATGTAGAAAAGTAAACGCATAACAATACGTACATTTAAAATTCAATTCAAGAGAAGTCCGAGTCTGATGTCAAAAGATGTTACCAAAGAAAATAAACAAAATGACAATTATACATAAATAACAAAAGACTTCTAGCAGTTAACTGACATGCCAGCTCCAATTTCATCATATGAATATCAGGCACAATCCTTCCCGTTAGGGGTTTAGTATCATACCATCAAAACATATATGAGAAGAACATAACCCGTGTCATGCCAACAACTGGTTTTGAATAAATGTGTTTAGTTCCGATGCAAAGACCCTATAAGTGAATCAATATTAACGCCAAAATATGCAATGTAGTTCTTTAATGACCTGACAACAGTATCGTAACTATATCCCTTCTATTTAAAGGTTTTGTTAGTTTCTGCGGTGTATACTGACATTTTTGTGCTTTATAAAGAATATTTCCATAAAAAATAGGATGTGAAATACCTAAACGTATAAGAAGTCTGCATGTTGAGCTATATTAACGAATTTATTGTATATTTGTGACATCTTTTATTTAACGGGGACGACCGTCTAATATCGTCGGGAGGGATGGAGTCAAAATAGGTCAGGAGAATTTTTTTAGCGGATTGTATATTTATTTACATCTGCTGTTACTCATGCTATTTTTCGCCACGGCGAATCGAATTGGGTTGCAAAATATTAGTTTTCATTCTGTCGTAACAAGGTTAAAAAAAAGTCAGCTAACAATAGCATCCCCCACCCCCTTATACAAAAAATCACTCCTTTGGTTGTGTTATACTCTGGACGATTATGATATGGCCACATGCAAAGAGTCTAAAAAGCTTATTTTATATTTACGTCGATGGGTTGCTTTCTCGTACATGTATAATCAACATCGTATTTACATATAACTAATGTTCACCATTTACAGTGTGGCTATTCGTTTTAAACAGGTACTGATGCATAAAAGTTAACTTTTTCAGAAATATCGGTATTTTAACTTCTCCACTATGGATTTAGCGGCCTTCGCTGATAGCGCCGGCATCCGCTTTACTATAGAAACAGACTTACAAATTCTCAGACACGTTCGCTCTTTGTGTTGATTAAGTCAGATGTCGTAACTAGGTGAGTAGCATGCCCGTTCTCTGTAAACATACGACCCGTTACAATAACCATATGTGGTATCCTTAATAAATTCAATGTTCTGTCTCTGACCATCTTCAGTAGCCAAGGGTTACGATCAATAGCCCTCCTCTGATCGTTAACCGTAGCTAGCTTAGATAGCCCCTAACAAGCTTATCCTCATAGTGCTATCCAGGTCAAATTTATCGTCTTCCATCCCGCACGATTACCATGAAAGATGATTTGTTAGTTAATTTATTTTCGTCATGAATACGTATGAAATATTTTTCATTGGACTTTTAACTAAAAAGAATCCTATATGTGTCGATTTGGAGTCAAACACTAAGCATCCGCCCAAATAAATAATTAAGATATCCAACTCTTGTTTCCATGTATCAAAAATGCTGAATTTGCGAGACCTGTTTGCGAGGTGTGTCTTTGTGATCATAAATACACCAACTCAAGCGCAAGACATATAATTAATGTCGTGTGTCTGAAATTATAATATTCATAAATCTTTGTCACTTTTTAGAGTCGACAATTAAATTATATTAACATAAAAAGCTTAAAAAAACAATTATATGGTAAGCAAGTTGCGTGATGTGTATGAAATTTAAATTGACTAGAAGTACATAACTTGGCATAATAATTTTTATTCAGTCGAAAACACGCTTTACATATCACGCAAAGCTGCACACAGTAGTCGGGCATTTATATAATATATGTCAGAACAAAAATTTAGTAAAATTTCGACTTTTCTTTACCTTTAAAATAATTTTTTAACGTATATATATATATATACTTTTAATATTTCCTTCATAGTTTGATACCACATATCTTATTTTTTTTATTATCTTTTTGTAAGTACAGTATATGTGATGATTGAATATTTTACAGTCTGCATATTACGTTTCCCTACTCTTTTATTCCGACTTGGAACCGGCAGTTTACACGGCAAATGTTTCCTTTTCTGAAACATACATGTAGCTTCTTCTTACTGCTGCTGCATGGGTACTTCCCAATTCAGTAGAGCATGTAGTAGCTTGTAACTTCACTTTATTGTCCAAAACACAAACATTGAAGGTTGAAATGCATGAAACACGGTTCATAATAATACCTAATAATAATTAAGCCCATACGCATGGTGCATGGGAACAAAGTACTATGTCATCAACTTATGTGGCTGAAACATAATCAGCAAAAGCTTCTCGCTTCTATTTTCTTCTCTATTGGCATATCTTTATTAAATATTCAGCAAAGCAATACGTTTTATTCTCTCTCTGTGCATCGCCTGTCTAATTCAATTTATACAATTTCTCTCCAGATGCTCAACCTCATGGTGAAATATATCCAAACATATGATACTTTTTAAGCCAAAAATAAGAATAAATATATATTAATCATTACTATTTATGATAGATATGTGTACAGGTAAATTGGTGCAAATAAGTTCCGAAAATTGGCACAATTGATACAATTGGAAAACAAAATTTGGCGCAAATGATACCCCTCAAAAACAGTTATTGGCGCAAAAGGACTGCTGCCAAAGAAATTGTGTACTAGTATATTAGAAATAACAAAAAAGTTTCCTGTATGTTACTCTTAAACAAAATTAGTTCGTATTTGTTTTAAATAATAAAAAAAAAAGATTTTTTCAATAACAAAAGATATGACCTCTTCTGAAAGAGGAATGGTCGGTATCTTAGCAAAATAGAAAATAAAGTTATTCTATAGTATGCTTGGTCATTTGCTCTTCTGTCAGACAAGGTAAAAAAGAGGACTTAAAGGATTTCTTCTGTGACTTCAAGTATACAGATTCACGTGAAAGGACAATAAAAAAGTTCAAGTAGAACTTTATGATATTCGATTTGACCATAAAATTTCAAACAACAAAAACAGCTGCATTGCTCTTGACAAAAACCGTCGTCTTTAATTTAAATTTAAACACATTTTAAAGAGGTTCAAAACACTAAATGTGACCAATGTCTAATTTATCATGAACATCGCGAAAAAAATTACAAGGATTTCAATCGTAAATCTAGTTTCAATTGATGTGTACCATTTTGATACAAAATGGACAGTAATAAAAACAACAAAAATGAGACATTAGAAACCTATGGAATATTGGTGTTTCGGTAGATTTATTAATCTTTAATATATCTTAAATTAAACCAAAATTCGATTTAATGATTTTAATCGAATTTAAATTGATAGAAACTAAAGTTCGCAGACAAAATATATCTTCATGGCTGTCGAGACGTTTTCCAAAAAGTAACTTATTGTCATAACAGACAGAGGAGATACCTTATTAAGAAAAGAACAGGACTGAGGTTCTACTGAAAGAGAATTGCGAAATAGTATAAATTGAGAGTTTCATAACATCTAGAAAGCTGACCAAATAATAAACTCATCCTAGATACCAGGACTAAATTTTGTATATACGCCAGACGCGCGTTTCGTCTACTAATGACTCATAATTTCAACTTTTTGGTATTTCTATGTCGTCCCAGAGACCAGTGAAATCGTTAACTTTCTTTGATAAACTGGTCTTTTGTAGCATACCATACGGTATCTGTGTTTTTGATGACCAGATTTAAAACTGAAGTTTCCGTAACATTAGGTTTTTAGTTGTTAGTTTTCTTATTGAACATGTTGGAAGTCATACCACACAACCTTATTTTCAAATGTGGCAATACAGCTAAGTTAGAATTTAGTTGGTTTTGTCAGCTATAACAGTCAGTAGACAACTGTCACTCTATAATTTCCAGTTTTCTGCCCGGTATTGAATTGATAAACAACTAAATATATATTTATCAAAATCAGTCAGCCACACGTTTTCTTCATACATTATTTTGTATTTCTACACAGGAGCTATGGTGAATACGGTTGTGTTGATTTGCATATCTTTGTTCAACGTGGACTTTAATGGTCCAAGGAATAAGAGCCTTTTACATTATCTTTAGTTCTTATAAACTACGCCGTTAATAGGATTCATCAGTCGACACGAGAGGAAAAGTTCTGGTATATGGCTGGCTGGTCCAGACAGTATGTACGGTGGCGGATCCAGAATGTTCCATAAGGGGTGATCGTTGACTGACCTCAAGAAAAAGGGGGGGGGGTCCAGTCATGATTCAGTGATTCCCTAATTAACTAATCAATCAGATTTTTTCCCACAAAAAAGGGAGCAGGCCCCATGTATCCGCTTATAATGTATCAAGCTAGGTGAAAGATTATCTCAATGTCTTGGGCATCAATGCGACCTTAAGATAGTTTACAGCAATCAAAGCGTATTTCGTTTTGTTGGGTTTTTTTAGCGCGTTGATATCTTGTTATAAATAAGATAAATACATATACTTTCTTCTTTATTACATGATTTAAACACGTAGGATGATCTATCTAAGATTGTCACCGAAATCCTACAGTTTAAAGTTGCATGTTATCAAATCTACTGTACGATATAATTTTGTCAAGGAGGTTTTTAAAACTCTGATGTTCAAACCACATTTGCACAGTTTGACAGGCCATCACATATTTATATGGTAAAGCACATAGCTAAACGGATGGTTGCATTGAAAGAACTAACATGTTTTAATCAAAAGATGATGGTTTATTCCAAAGATGACAATGTAATCAAAAATTCAATACAACGCTCTAGACAAAGTTAAAATAAACTAACAAGTTCTTAGAAAATGTGCTGCATATGAATGGTTTTGGTTATGCACCAGGAGTTCCCACAATCTGATATATACTATATACTTTTATTTGATATATTGCTGCACTGTAAAAGTACAAAGCGTTACAACTCTTGTATTATTATTCTAAAATTCGTGTTGATAGTTATCAAAAGTACCAGGATTATAATTTTATACGCCAGACGCGCGTTTCGTCAACATAAGACTCATCAGTGACGCTCAGATCAAAACAGTTAAAAAGCTAAAACAAATACAAATTTGAGTAGCATTTAGGACCCAAAATTCCAAAAAAATATTGAAACTGTTTACTAGCAAAAGAGAGACAACCCTGAACTACTCTCATTTCAAAACACAAAAAAATGCACACTAATTATATAAAACCAAATAAATGTATAGTAGAATTACTTTTATAATATCCATAACTAAAGAGTATCTATAAACAAAAACAAAATATATACCGGTGTCAATTTTTTTTTTTAATTCAAATTACAATTTGAAGGAAATTTATTGGTTTCAAGCTAAATATGTCATTGTGTGAGACTCTCTTCAATTCAGTATACAAATTACATGTAGATGTCAAAATTATCCATTCTAGGAGTAAACATATCCTGCCAAAAAAACTAACATTCATGTGTCTTTCAAGAAAGATTATCGTGATATTTTGTCAGCATTATTTAAAAACAAAACTGAGCATCGCCGATGTCTTGACGACATTCTTTCCAGCTGATTTTTTAAAGGTGATTGATGTTTTATACTATCTTCAGAAAATTCATGAGCTTCTGGTCTCGTATAATGATAAAGTTTCTTGTAACTGAAAGGACTTACGCAGTTCTGTTTGTCCTTTTATTTGAATTACTAGTAGATGGAAGTTCATACATATATAGTGCTAACATTGAAATACTCATAAAAATACACAAAAAAGAAAAAGGCTGTAACATGACATAACAACTTAAAAGTATTCATCTTCTCATTCGCCATTCAAACTATACATGTGTAGTCATGCATTCATGAATGCACTTCTCATTGCATTGAACGAAATCAAATCTTGGTCTATCAAACGTTTCCACAGATAAAAAAAACCAAACAGTGGTAACAGCAATAAAATTACCAAATGGGACAACGTTTTAAAAGGCAAATGTTTTAAAATATGCTTTAGTTATAAATAAAACAGAAAATCGGAGAGAACTTTCTTATACAATCTATCATATGTGTGGCAATTGGAAACTTGTTAACCTTGATTTGTATATTCTTTTAATGGTTTGATTGTCAGAAAACAACAGTGCACAACATGATTTTTTGTGTGTTATGAACATTTTAAAAGATATTATTTTGTATGAGAAAAATATAAGGAGTGCTTAAGTTATTTGTAATAGTTTGTGTATTATATACTTTCGTTATTACTGAAACTTGAAAAATTCCAAAAAGATAATTGAACTAAAAAATACCGGTGAACGTTGGAACTAGGAAGTTGATCGTTTTTTTTTTATATTGTCTCATATATGAACTTTTTGAAAGCTACAACTTCTTCCATAGTTCGAATTGACCTAGATAATTTCATTTATTTTTAATTTTTACTTGAATTTTAATTAAAGATATCTTTGCACTCAAACTATTTTTGAATCTTCAGACATTAATCGCTTATTAATAAACGCCTAAATCGCAATTCACTTTTTTTTACAAATATTTCCTTGTCAAAACTACTTTGATATATGATAAATTTGTTTGATTCGGCATGCATTATGTCGTTGCTTTATTCTTATGTTTTTGTTTTTTGTATTGGTATAGATTATTGTAGAGGATTTGTTTGTAGAAGGATAACGCCCAATGGGTTAGTATATTTTATAAACTAATATAATATTATCAATACTTTGCCAGGTAATTTGTTGTTGATATGTTCCAGACCGTATGAGTATCTGGACCGTATGGGTACTTATTCAATATACGCATACGGTCGGACCGTACGCGTACGGTCTGACTAATGTTAAGAATTTGGTTAAGTTTATTAGATACAAATGTATATAACAAATCAACATAACTTATATCTCAAATTAACATAAAAAGTTGAATAGTTATTGATATTAAAACTTAATATTTTAACTATTTGTTAAAAAAATCAGGCTTATTTAATCTGTTAGTCTTCTGTACTTAGCATGTCAGTAATTCATTAATTACCGCCCAGTATGCTCATTGAAATTGAAGTCATCGGAAGTAAACATAATGTGGGAGGACAATTGTTTTAGAATATTTAGGAACTTTACAAAAAAAGCATATGCAAAGGAACATGCATGAACAAAACATGTTAATGTAAAAAAACATATTACGTTCCTTGTGGAAGCAAATGTCATCTTGGGCCAGAGTAAAAAAATAGGATTCCCGGATATAAAATTAAACAAATACTTAATTTTAATTGCTTAATCACATTATCCATCTAATTGTAATAATAACAATTTATATAATTAAAAATAAAGGTTTTGATAAATGTTTGTTAACATTTTACCCATATGATCCCAAAACATGTATGGTCAGCTGGACCGTACGCGTATACTCATACGGTCCGACCATACGCGTATGGTCGGACCGTACGAGTATACGTATACGGTCGGGACCGTACGCGTACGGTCCAAATTCTCGTATGGTCTGGAACAGATACACATCATATAGAAGTTAACTTAACAATACCTTGCATTTCCATTCTGAAATTTATAACGGATATACGGATTCAAGTTATAGCAGATTCAATCTAAAATACTGCATTTGATATTTTGAATATGAAGCTTTTGAGGCTTGAATTAATTATATCTACTTGTTTAAATTTATATTTTCAGTTCAATAGAAGAGATTTGTTGGAACAATTTCGAGCTCTGGGACGGGATCTGTGTTGGTAAGATGATATATATTGCATAATCATTACAGTAAGAGTCCTCTTTCAAAACCAAGAATCGCCCCGAACATGCATGAACTATTTGCCACTGGACGTTAAGCAACAAAAAATCAACCAATCAATCAAAACCTAAAACGATGTGCTTGTGTGTGTGTGTGTGAGTTAAGATTAATCCAGAAAAGTAATCAATTTATATTTTACGTAGTTAATGAAGAACTGCAAAATTATCAAACACCCAAAATAATAACCACAATTTCTATTTACTATCGTGTCAATCTTTATCTATATATTAAGGATCATTAAGAAGTTTACGATTTAACTCGTGGAATCCATAAATAATATAAATGATGTCGAAAGTAAAGCAGAGAATATCAATAGAAATCTGAACAAACGAAAACTGTGTGAAATTTATCACCATCAGAACTAGAGAAAGACGTTTTAAAATAATTATAGTTAAGCAAATTGGAAAATAGTTGAAACAACTTGAAGAGAGGCGAAAGATACCAGAGGGACAGTCAAACTCATAGATCGAAAATAAACTAACAACGCCATGGCTAAAAATGAACAAGACAAACAGACAAACAATAGTACACATGACACAACAGAGAAAACTAAAGACTTAGCAACACGAACCAAACCAAAAACTCGGGTGATCTTAGGTGCTCCGGAAGGGTAAGCATATACTGCTCCACATGTGGCACCCGTTGTGTTGAAGTATCAAGAAGATTAAGAAAGATTTGGAAAATTTCATCTTTCTTTTTAATGAAGCAGATATATTTGGTAACTTCAAGTATTCTTCAAGATTATTGATATTCATTTAAAAGAATGTGAAATTGGTTTCTATTCGAGATGCGGTAAACCATGTTACCAATGCCCAACCCCTTATTATGGACACAGGTGTGGACGTAAATGTGAATGCGGAACTACTGAAAGGTTAGCATATATTATTTGTATCATCGGCTGAATCAATAAAGGAAAATTATACTACATGTATTATATATAAAGTCACTAATTTGACAGTCTGAATATCGTTTGTCAAACTACGTAATTCGAACTATGCGATGAATATCAATGTCGGTCCCGTATTCGGAATGACGATAACGCTTTTTTACCTCTTTTCAGCTGACCTCTTGACTTTGGACTAATTTATGTGAGGTTCTTTCACAAGATTATTGTTATTAAGTCTTGACCTTAAATTTCTTCTCTAAACTTTCTCTAATAGTGTAGAGAATAAGGGATAACATTAGAAGCTCCACTTAAGTATGTTGGTTAAATTCACATGTTCAACGTATCTGTTATACAAACCAGTTAATGCTGTTTGATTTATACATTTTGTGTTTAAACTCCAGATAAGAATATGTAGAATTGCCTCATTGACAATCATACCACATCTTCTTTTTTGTAACAAAGAATCAATACCAGTATCGATAGATCACATTTCAGATATTCAATATTAAACAACATTAAACAGAAAACATAAAATAAATAATTAAAAAACAAAAACTACAAATAAACTCATATGTGCTTTCAGACCGGAAGCAAATAATTTCTATCTGACTAATATTTTTCGGTTTGAATTATATTCTACTTGCATTCAGTTCCACTAGAGATGAAAAAAAACAACAGAAAATTGTCTTTCTGTTGAGATAAACTCATCTTGAGTAAATTTTAACATAAGGAAGCAATAAAAAGTTAATAAAAAATATTGAAAACTATCCTCATAAATTTTACCATCTCCTTTTCATTGCTTTCTTGCAAATTAAGCTTACTGTTTGTGTCATATTATATATGTGCATTTGTTTGCAATCAACGTTTTCCATATATTTTACACCCAATAGTTAAAATGGTGAAATATTATATTTTTTTGGTGTATCCATGGCAACAATCTATATTTATTTATTATAAAATATTGCAAAAAAGGGGGAGGGGAAATGTCACATTTTTCTCTAAAATTTGACCAGAAGTAGAATTTCAATCGCATGAAGTAATACATATTCTATAATTGTTTACATATATATCTATCAAGAAATCCAATGAAAATCATTTGTCCTTCATCTCGTTTCTTTTGTAAAATTACGTCAAAAACTTCGTGTAGAATAAAAGTACATTAAATAGATATGCAAGTACGGAGAGTCAAACAGAAAATGGCCCATAAAACATGTAAAAAATATTCTTGATGTTCTTATAAACCATCTTTGTAGGCTAAATTAGTACTTAGCTGCCTAAAAATGAATTTTATTGCACAATAACTTTCATATTTGAAAAATCCCCCGGGGCCAAAATGCGAAACCGAACTTTTTACTGTGTATTGCTACCTAAATCGATATGAAGGGATTGGAATAGCCTCCATGACGGCGATACGATAGTAAGACTGCTGTTTGTGTTGGCGTCGTTTTGTGCTATTTTCCCATGATTGGAAGTCAGTCTTCGATTTATGTGATTTAAAAGTCCTTTGGTATCTTCCGTCCAATTTAAGTTGAACATGAAAAACCATTACCATAAAACTATTAATGGCAGCAAGTCTGCTGTGATAAAATATTACCATGTCAAATGGAATTTGTATATGCGGTCATATTGCCCAGCAAATATACGTCGGTCCGGTCGGTGTTTTAAGTGCATATTATATGACATATTATGAATTCATGATATCACATTTCTATTATTTTAATATTAAAATAACACACCAAAAGCAGCACAAATGACATCAAATAATTAATATACAGGCAGCAACTGAGAACTGGTATCTCAATATTTGTTGAGCTCTTAATCACCTCGATGTAGAAATATTTGGAAAACAAGATTTACCATAGATCGATATTTTTTCAGATGCCACCATGAAGTAGGATGTATACAGATATTACTTAGCACAGAAGCTGTCCCAAAAGATGACCATACTGAAGGTATTAATCAAACTGTTAATGTTTTTCTCATATGTCAGGACCGGTGTTTCGCTAATGCACCAATTGGCATTTCATTTGCGCAAACACGTATGACCTTGTGGCGCAAATAAAACATTAGATTTTTAAAATTTAGTGCAAAAGCAATGCGCCCGTGAAGACATGGAAACACTAGTCTTGTTTATAGCATAATTCTTCAACGCATAATACCCCTTATCAAAATCGAACTCAATATGTTTATTATGATCCCTAATAATTTCAGAAGAGATTCAAAGAAAGCATTCAATTTTTAGAGATATAGTTGATGCCTTAATAATTTTCTTTCTGGGTTTTATTTCCCAGGGTAAATTATGTATTTGTGCATAAATACTCCAAGCTAAATGAAGATAAACATAGCAGTCGACATTGTTCATTTAATTTTTAACTATATTTGTGAAAAACATAGAAAATATTGAAGCTCCAACATAAGAACCACAATTCATCAAAGTTACGAAGCTTACAGTTTTCTAGATTACCTTACAGTTAAGCTAAATACTACGAACAATCTAAACAATTTTCACTTAAGATATTTATACCCAATTGTAATATTTTTACAGAATGTAGGTTCGCTTTACGAGTGATTACAATATTGTCACCCGTTTCCGTCCTTTCGGTATTCTGATATCCCCCAGTTTTCTATGTTGATTTTTATTTTCTTATGTAAACCTTCAAAATATTTAGCGTTAATAAAATTAGTGAAAGAATGCACAATGTCATTAGTTTGTGAGTAATGTTTAAGTCTATAGTGGCAAATGTTGCCTGCATCATCAGGACAAGACTAAATGAACACTTTATGTTCTGCGTGGTATGACTGCCCAATATGAAACATTGAAGGCAGGGATACACATTATTGGCACCTATGGACCCTTGTTTTTGAATTCTTTTTTTTTAATGCAAAGACTAGGCCGTCACAATTCGCATGAAAAAAAAACCTACTCGTGTTGTAGATTTACAGTATCAATAAAATACATCTAAACTGAATTAATAAACATATATTTTTTTCAATAGTCTTATGAAAAATTTACTCATTTACTCTGTAGTATATTTACATCTTTTGATAGGCATTGATGTCATGCCACTATCGATACTTCAAATCGTAAACATCAGCATTGTTTCGATATTATTTCTGCTACTAGTATGTGTCTCTCTTACGTATGTTTGTTGGAAATATGAAATATCTTGCAAGGAGAGAGAAAGAAGAACAGTTCACTCTAATACAATTCATACCAATATATCTCGAAATCATGCACACCAAGGAGAGGCTCACGAGTACGTTGAATTAGATGATGGTGGTTTGAATCGGGAATCGTCAATATATTATATTCATCGCGCGAGAAGCAGTGAAAGCTCTACTAGGGGTAGCGGCATTTGTGGAGTAGACAGTGACGGTTATCTGAATCCCTACCATGCGCTTAAATCCAATGAAATCGAGTTGGAGTATGCATAATATACTGAGCAATCATGCACATGAACCAGTTTCATACATTCACAGGATTACACAGTTTACTTTCAACTTCATAGATAAAGAGAAGGTTTTTTAACCTTATTTTTATAATAACGTCTGTTATCTGTTATTTATTATAACCAAATCATGTAAACAGTTTATTTTGCTTATGCTGCAATGGTTGTTTTCGACATTGCGTCTTTCTATACTGTTACTACGTTGGTGTATGAAGGGTTCTAAAAAGTATAGAATATGATATTGTTTGTAAAACGACGCAATTTGTTTTAGGATATGTTTAAGATTATGCACATACATGTATCTTTACTATACCATACACGTTTTCCTATAACATTGAGAAATACATCCTATGATTTAAATTGCAATAATTTTATACATAGACAGTTACTCTCAAAATGAGTAATCATTCTCAAGGCATTGAATAAGAAGGTAAGCAAACATTCCAAGAGCACAAAGATTATGTAAAAAATGTGGAGTCCAAGATGACGAATTTCATTTCTTTTTGTATTGTGACATTAACATATCATTGCGTTCTAATCTTTTTGCTTATCTAAAAGAATATGTACCATTATTTCAAAATCTTGATACATTTAATAAACTAAAACACATTCTAAACCCCGTCCCTGAACTTGTTTGTCATATTGGAGTCGTCATTAAGCAGTCTTTAGAACTGAGGGGTCAGACCCATGTCAAACAAGCTCATGATTGTGTTTTATACATCAATTTATAATTTAAACTCTTAAAATATGTTCCATTGTATTGTAATATTGTATTTCATTTTATTGCATTGTATTTAAAATGTATAATTGTTTGTTTGTATTGCTTGACCCTTACGGGGTTAATTTTACAATAAAGATATATATTCGAGTTGTACATAGTAAACAAGGTTTTTATGGTGATGTTGTATGTTGCCAGTTGTGTAATATTGGTCGACATGATAATGATCTGTTCTAAGTGCATTTAGAATTGGTCTGATTGTTAAAAGCATTATTGTCAATTGTTTGTATAAAACATGAATTGGTAAAATTGGTACATCCCTAAAAAATAAAGGTAGTAGAATCCTAAGTATTAACATAATACAATTTGAAAAAAAAACTGATTTTATATTCCCTTAAGGTGGTATGGGTGTCTTTCGCCATCTTGGATTGTAAAAAATAGAGAATCTAAGGTCCATATTTTCTATCAAGTTAGCAAAATTTGATGCAGTAATGCAGATTTTAATGTGAATTTTCATTTAAAAGAACCAATTTATAAGAAAATAACTTATAAATATTAATATTTTTACAAGAGTAGATTATTTTTGGTTGTTTTTTGAATTTTTTCAAATTGTCAATTTAAGGGGAGGTAACTCTAAAACAGTGCATTTTCTGAAGGACTCTACATGAAATTTTCCTATTTTGTCTTTTAGCCGGAAAAAACGTACGGTGACCCTATCTTTTCTTTTGATATTCTCAAAGCATTGTCTGAAAGCCATCTTTTCCTAATTTAATTTACAATTCTATCATTTTGTTTAGTTTCTATTAAAAAAAATGTTGTTTTTTCCTGTATAATCCATACAAAATTTGTCATTTTGTCACAACCTGTAGCTTGAAAAAATGCACGGTGACCTATCATTTTTATAATGTTTTTGAACATGTATCAATAGATACTACATTTTGACAAAGTATGAACAAATTCTATAATTTTTAGTTTAGACTCCCATACCACCTTAAGCCCTATGTTTACAAGTAAGAATATACTTCCGGTCCAATGGTACAACTATGTTTATCTTTGATAGCTGACTTTGTTGCATTATAATGCGTTGTTTTTGTTTTGTTAACCAATGACAAATGACCTTTAATTATTGGACTTTGTCCAGGAAAATAAAAATCTACTGAGTATATATTGAAATTGTCAATTTTTTTAAACAATTAAACGAACACTGACTTTTATCGTTGGACTTTGTCAAGATCATATCAACCTGAATAACCAACTGTGTGCTACAACAATGATGTATACGTCACATCATATCCTTTTCATTTATATATAGATACATAATTTGTCTCAAATTTAGCCCATAAATTTTAGATATTTAATTGGCTTTAACACTCGAATTCTATGTAAATTAAAATAAACACCCACTTGTAATCTCGAAAAAGCATATCCAATGCAAACACGATACGTAAACCATAAGCACAATGCAGATCTAATTTTAAAAAGGGAGAGGGAGAAAAAAAACGCGACACAATATAATGTATACTTATTGAAATTTGAATGCAGTATAATGTTTATTTGTATTCTTGTGAGCCCTATATTTGCACGGCAGAATATACATCCGGTCCAAGATTAAATTATGTTAATCTTTGAATACTAACTTTATTGCATATAATGTGTTGTTTTTTCTGTTTGACAATAGCAAATGACCTTTAGTTATGTTACTTAAATAATTGACTTCAAAAGCTTTACACCACTGTCCCTTGTTAGGGGATCGAGGGTTGGGATCACACTAACATATTTAACCCCGCCGCATTCTGTATGTATGTGCCTGGCCGAAGTCAGGAGCCTGCAGTTCAATGATTGTCGTTTGTTGATGTGTTCTATTAGTTGTTAGTGACATTGAATTAGGTGTCAGTACTCTCAGATCTGTACTTGTTGTTTTTTTGTTGTTGTTGGAATATACACTGTACAAGTACCCAACCAATTCCACTCTGTGATATATCTCTTTTTGTGTCCATCTGATGAGCTAAGCTTTCTCAACGAATGTTTATAGCCCGTTCATATGGTGTACTGTAACATCACTGTCCCATGTTAAGGGATGGTTAAGATCCCGTTAACGTGTTTGACCCCGCCAAATTCATTATATATGTGCCTTTCCCAATTCAGGAGCCTGTAATGCAGTGGTTGTCGTTTGTTTATGTGTAACATATTTGTTTTACGTTATTTTTTTGTATATAAATTAGGCCGTTAGTTTTCTCCTTTGAATTGTTTTACAGCGTCATTTCGGAACATTTTATAGCTGACTATGCGGTATGGGCTTTGTTCATTGTTTTAAGTTGACCTATAGTTGTTAATGTCTGTGTCATTTGATCTATTGTGAAGAGTTGGCAATCATACCACATCTTTTTTTATATTTAAACATAGATATCAAATGAATGATGCATTTTTATCAAACGGGAAGTGACATGGCTAGACTTGGCTTATCTCCCATTTACCAGGAGAAATTCTTAATAATTACAAATCCGTTTGTAACTGGTTGTAGCATGTACATCGATATATAAAATTTAAAACCCGCGAAGGTCCATGATTGGTCTAAATGAAAAGGCATATGATGTTTCTATCTCTATGCGGGATTAGTCTGATACTTAAGTTTAGTACGATTTATGTCGCCTGTGTTATTTACTATTCCGATAATAGTCTAATTCGGTAGGTCACATTCATGAAAGGGAAGGGGATTATAGTTATGACGTGAGGAACATATCCGATATCATTTGTGAAACGGTTATTCCATAACGGTCATCCAACTCTTGATGGCGAAGGGATGATTTCAACTTCACCATTTGAAACTCTTGGTTTTATAGCTTCCTTGTGAGCAGTAACCCTCTATCGAGAAAATCATGATAGGAAATGCAAGCAAGGTAATATAGTATCAATTGGGAGATACAGAAATATTTCATGTCCACACAATATTGTTCATTACTGGTCTGGTGATATTCCTGAGTACGTTACATCAAATAGCAGTGAAATCGCACCATAAAGAAGAGGTTGTTACTATGTCTAAATGGATTAAAGATGTGAGAAAACGGATAAAAATTAGAATAAAATAAATGAATGGGAATATGAATATTTATACTACATATATTTTCAGACTTTCAAATATCACTTAACATCTGCCTAGACAAATATGTTGTTGTTTACTCCTCACATGTCATAATTACACAAGGCATACAAATGTACGTTTATTTTTGGGGCTACACAATTCATATAGAAAGTTTTTTCCAACCTTTAAAATCAATTATGTAAACTATCAAAGCCAGCCAACTTATGCTATGTAAAGTAGGCTTTAATTCGATTTTTATACTTAACAACCACTACACCAATACAAATCTCCTTCTTGTTGCAATAGTATCCAAATAATTTGGCATCTCTAACCTCTTCAATGGTGTTTTTCATTTTTTTTTTAATAATCGTTCTCTGAAAATAACGGTATTAAGATGGTCGATTTTTGTTTGTATCGACAACATATACTTTACAAATGAAGGAGCAATTCCCACGAGAACTAACTGTGTGAATCTTCGTTTCACAAATGATATCGGATTTGTTCCTGACGTCGTAACTACAATCCCCATCCCGTTCATGAATGTGACTTACCGAATTAGACTAGTGTCCGGATTTGTTAACACATAAGCAACACGATTCTTTAATTTGCTATGTTGTGTAATGTGTTCTATCGTTTGTCTGTTTGTCTGTTTCATTTTAAGCCATGCCGTTGTAAGTTTATTTTTCGATTGATGAGTTTGACTGTCCCTTTGGTATCTTTCGTCCTTCTTTTCTAACTGTCAAGCTTCTCTAGTTAAATGAAGCAGAATCCGTAAACTTTGATAAATTTTTTTTACATTCAAATGAAAATCATCTTTCAAATTTAAATTATAAGCAGCACTTCTTGTTATAATAAGAGCTGTTTTGTGCAATTTAACTCGTGTCATTATTGCATCAATCGACCGAAAATGAAGTTGTAATATATTTTTTTAGGAAGTGTAGCAGCCGGTATCAGAGAATAATATTGAACGATGTCTTTATCAACAGAAAAGTTACATAACCTTTGTTAACGGCGTATACGTATGAATTTGGCCTTACAATGACAATTCTCCGTAAAATTTTGAGGCTGCCAAATGCTAAACAAGAAAAAAAAAGACACAAGCTTTACTATTTTGAGTCTGATGCTTTTTAGTTCAAAATAGTATTATTAACTTCTAATTCATTATCAATAAATTAAAATAACTGTTCTCGTTATGAAAAATATTGCACAGCTTTACAAAACGCCGTAGTAATGACTTTTGTGTATGGATTTCAACACCAAAACCGATTCGGCCACCCTATGCGCCATAGATTTTGATAAATTTTTCTCATTAATCACGGGTTGATTCGTGTTCTCATTTCTTTAAGTTTCATTCAAATAACACTTGGATGTCATAAATATGCAACTAAATATTTGCCGCTGGACGTTAATCAGCTACCAATACTCATAATTAGCTATTCCAGTTCGTTTGGTTCCGTATTGTACTATTGGTAAAATGTTATTCAGCATGTTACAGTGCTAGACCAAAATGCTCCACAATTCTTCTTCCGTCTTTCCATGTTATACTGTCAGTACTTTCTTCTGTGTGTATCACCATTTTTTTTATTTGGTCATGCAAAATTGTATTTGATTTATTTTTGTACCCCTCGGGTATTTCCTTTAATCTCACTGCTTTTCGGCGGATTTCTCCGTCTTTTAGAAACGATATTGCCACTTTTTTACAGTGTTAGCAGGTACTTTTTTGAAACCGAAACCGAAATTAATGACGTCAGTGAATTATCCTCGAAATATGACTTCTTTTAAAGCGACGTCGCGAAATGTTAACGTTCTTATTAGAAACATCGCGAAAAAATTACAACGTTCTGGTTACCAAAGTGGCGAAAACAACACGAACAGTTTTGAAAAGTTATTATCTGCCCCTTCTTCTGTATCGTATATTTATAAGTTAATAAAAACTTATCAATCTATAAGTACACATCCACCACATTATGTGTATAGGCTTCATAGACAATCCTACCGTAGTAGTATGATCTTGTAAAATGTCCAATATATATAAGTAGATGATATGGAGAGATTAGAAGACTATAGAAATTAGCAATACGCAATAATTTGTGTTTCAATTTAACAAAAACAAATCTTTGTAAAGACAATACTATGTTCATTATGTTCATTATGAATAAGTTGACCATTATCAAATATGTGTTTTCATAGAAGATCAATATATGTATTGATCATCCGAACCACATTATCGTCCCGTTTTCTATGATATGTTTATACTAATTGTGCATGATATATCTGGTTTATATAATAGTGTGTAGGTCAGTTTAAACGCACCGCTGATGTTAAAATGTTCTGACTTTAAATAGAGCATCTGAATTGTAATGAAAACACACTATACTGATGGGTGTCTTGTTGAAAATATTCAATTTAGATCCTGAAGCAGCAATTTGTCGCTTTTCCAACTCTTATACATCACTAACAATTTATGTTAGAAAGTATCAACAAGTCACACAGAAATGTTCCCCAACACGATGGTTTACATGTTACTGCAAAATAACAAATGAAAGTTTTTAACGACCTGGACAGTCTATACAGCCCTTGCACGATCGGCTGCAAAATAAGAAAAAAGATCTACGCATTATATATGTGATGTTTTTATATAACCAAAATCAAGTGCAGTTGTTTTCAATGAGAAAACGACTTAATTAGATTCTCATTCTGAACTAATCCCTATTACTAACTTTGATTATTAACAAAGTATTTAATTTTGCGAAGTAATACACACATGGTTTTTATGATATGAATTTCCTAAAACACTTAACTGCTACGAAAATATTTCCTGATAAAGCCAAACAATATTATCAAATATTTTCGTAAAACGCCTTCATCAATGTTTAGCAATGATGATATTCATTTATCTACTGTTAATATTAAACACAGTGGAATCTTTTAATGGCAGCTGTGTCACTATTGACAGGTAAAATATCATATAACATGTTTGAATTAGAAGCTAAAACGATGTGTTAAACCGTTACTTTTTGTTTAAATTTGTATATCTTACCTTCCAGGAGAAGTTGGAACAAAGTAAAAAATATTCAGTAATATGAGAAAATACACGTTATCATACATGACAAGGTTACTAGCTAGACCTGCTATATTGCAATTTCATATATACTTTTAATTACTAAATACAGCTTATGATTGTCATTTACTTTTAAATATATACCTTACCCTGACTAACGATAAAAAATCAACATACCTTTAATCACATTTTTTACAGTGGATCTCGAAAGGTTGGTTTTACAACAGCAAGAACCTCTGATATAATCAACAGGGCAAATTTACCATCCTATTCTAATTAATTCTACATTTACATTTTATAGTATAAAAGAAACAGGGGTTTCTATTTATCATAATCCAAAATTCTGAAGCTTTCGTTTTAAAACAACGTTAGACAAATATTGTACAGGTGTACGAGGGAGTTTTCTTTTAAAATATGTAAGATTTGAAGATTACACTCGGGATAAATTGCAACTAATCTAGCATTTCAACATGTTTAGCGACACGGTTTACTCAGGTCTGAAACGCAACGAAATTTTAGAATTACATTTCCCATGTTTACTTTTTATACTTAAAAATGTTATATAATTTTTCCTTTCCTGTTCATTTGGCTGTATTTTAATTATATTTTGGCTACTTGCGAATACAATGTGAAGTTCTGTTTATTTCATATCTCTGTTCAATCAAAAGCTTATATCATATATCCTGGACGATGATTGTAAAATGATGAAGTTTTAGCCACTTCACTGCCCGGAGGAGCCAGACACGTAACACACCTGTAACAATTACAGATAAAAAAAAAATCATAGTTAATATAACGAAAGCGAACTCCGACATAAATTGGAACATATTGTCTGATAAAACAGTTACTTTCAATCCACCATTTTCTACATTTGAAAATGTCTGTACCAAGTCAGGAATATGACAGTTGTTGTCCATTCTTTTGTTGAGTTTTATCATTTCGTTTTGCCATTTGATTAGTGACTTTCCGTTTTGATTTTTTCTCGGAGTTCAATATTTTTGTGATTTTACTATAACCTGACTTAGTACAGGACATTAAAAAAACATTTAAACCGGGATTTATGGCTTTTAAAATTTACCGCCTAAATTACAACTATTGACAGGAATACAGTACAGATAAACAACTTAACAGTGTAAGTGTAATGAATTATTTGAATCAGTAAATCGAGTTTGGTTTTATATTCAATTTGGTAAATTCTATTTGTGTCATAATAGTTTTCTACTAACTATATTGAAAACTATATTTGTGTATGAGTTGTATTGCTGTAAAAATAGCTGTCAGTTACTCCGAGTACTGCTAGATCGGTTATTTGTTGTGTTTGTCTCTTTATATAATTTCTTCCTGTATACAGTGTGGTATTGCATGGCGCTGTAAATCACATATACAGACTAGGAAAAAGTGAGCGCTCACAAACGTTTATAATCACACTCCGTTATTTGGATAATAGTGTAAATTTGTCTCATTTGCAATCAGACAAAAACTCATGTGTTGATATTATATTCTACACATTCTATGTATGCCTGTCAAAAGTCAGGATCCTCGTTTGTTCATGACAGGCTCATTGGTTTATTGTTTTCTGTATTTCAAACTTGTTGCTTATTACGTTTCGAAATGTATCATACGTGCCCTTCCAGTACGGAATGCTCGTTGATAAATTTTGTACATTGAATTTTTAGTTTGTAATCAATGCATTTTTGAAACTATAAGAACTTCATTGGGTAACGTCATTAGTAGGATATATTTTCTAATAAGCATTAGATAATTTTTGTGTGATATATTAATGTCTGTCATAAACATATTTCTATTAATTTTAGATTTGGAAAAAGAATATATTTTTGTTGCGATAATTACGAAATGATTAATGGTGTTTGTGTCGGTAAGTATTTTTATATATAAGATTTTAAGAGATCAGATCAAGTCAATGAGGTGCCAGTTAGATGCAATTTTTTTTCTTTCTTCGTTTGAAGATTGATTGATTGTTGGTTGCTTTACGCCGCATTAGCATTTTCGTTTCAAGAAGATAGTTTTTTAAGCATTATTTTATTCTTACTTCAATTTGTCTGAAAAAATTGTAAAAACAGATATAGACGAAAATGGTATTATCTAGCAAAATAGAACATAATGGAAATGTGTGAATCGTACATGTATAGCTGTATGTTAGTGCTAAATACTTCAGATAGGCAGCAATAGACATCACATTATTACCAAGCAAACGCTGTCAGAAGTTTACTTAAGAAGAAGGTATCAGGCTTGATTTTGTGATACAATTCTATAAAATACATTACAAAACAAAAAATAGATATGGTATGACTGTAAGACAACTATCTAAAGAATCTTAAACAACATTCTTACTACAGTAAATGAACAATCATACCATATTTTATGTGAAAATGATAGTCCTGATTGCAATACGTATGTTTATTGTACATAAAACTGATATCAAATACGACACTGAAGCCATCAAAAACCCAAATTACCTACTGTTGTGTTAAAGTAAGGTTAAGTAATTCACATCTGGACATATATAGTATAGATGAATCGTTTCGAATAATTTACGATTTTATCTATGGTACTGTGGAAAAGTGAACAAATCAAAGACAAATGTGAAGACTACCCTCTAGAAAGAATCACCAACCAATAGTGACGAATCGATGGTTGTAAAAACTCAAAACATGACAGGCTTATATATATCTGCATTGCATTTCGAATACATAAGACACATAACTGAAGATAAAACGGAAAACCAAACTAGTTTGAAGACAAACTCAAATACGAAGTTGAAGAGCATTAAAACTGGAGCGTTAAGGTCTTAAAAGTTGCGCCAATTACGGTATAGGCTTTATTTGCCCGACATTTGTGGCGCTTAAATATGTTTTTTTCGAAGACAAAAACAATGACGCAGTTCATTTGACAAATATCAACACAAAACAATTACGAACATTTTTGGCAGAACTAACCGAGATTACACTGAAATAAAACTATTAAAATCCCCTTTTTGAACGGAAACTCATTACAATTTGCAACTCCTTGTTATATTCGTTCATTATTATGATCTGTGATTTTTTAATCTATCTTCCTATAATTTTACAGTGGTATTTTGGTTATTCTATGACTGTATTTTATTCGGATACGGAGTTCCTAATGTCAACGTTTTAAAGGGCTCTTTGAATTGATTTTAAAAAGTGTGTCGTATTTTATATGCAAGTTAAGATGATGGCCAAATTCGAGAACACAATAATATAAATTTAATAATTGAAAATAAACGGAATTGGAAATGTGATTTTGGAAATTTCATATTCATAAATAATGCAGAGTGCATTCGAAAATAAACCCGCGAAAAGTGTGTAAAGTAAAGAAAACAGCTATCATCTATTTTAGTTTTACACAAGGCATTTTCTGAAGGATGTTTGCTTGTCGTGTTTTGCAACTTTTGTCAGATTTTCAAAATCCTCTTGTTATATCCATTCGAATGCCTTAAAATAATTTGCCCATGAACCCCCATTTTTCTTTTTTTTATAAACCTTTAACATGTATACTTATAAGTCATTTGAAAAAGTCTTATAATTTTTTATTTATTTTTTTGATAGTTTTTGAAAACTTTATCTTTTCAATAATAAAGCTATGAAAAGTCAAGAGAGAACATTTCCTGCAAGAATTCCAATGGCTATTACCTATAAAGCAAGCACTTGGACCCCTATATTTTTTTTCCTATTTTGATTCCTCAATTTATCATCTATCAAAAAATACTAGTTTACTGAATATCTGTTTATTTTGAAACTGAGCAGCGAACTTCCTTAAATTGACTAAAATTGGTTCTTTTGTATAAAAGATTAAAAAAGATGTGTACATGCATACTTAGTTTCTTAGAAAAACTTTCCTCACCACTGGTGTATGGAATTAACTTTTTGAGTTTCAACAGAGTGTATGGACGGATTTGAATCTTTGGATGGCTCCCAATGCAGACCTTGTCACAGAGGATTCTACGGAAGAAAATGTATGAGGAAGTGTTACTGTAAAATGGATGAAAAGTAAGTATATTTGATTAATTGTCATTGTCTGCTAGATATTGTTTACTCATTAGTCAGTTCAACTTGCGCAAAGGTTGTTGCATACACTAACAATTGAAGGTTTTATTTTTCATCTCCAAAATAATAACATCAAATTTTTAAAAAGAACATGAAAATGTATCATTTGCAGTTGGATAAATTGGGAACAAACAAAAATGTTTTAACATTTCTTAATTGATGCTGTTCTTTGTGACCTTAGAAAAGAGTGAACTACCTTCTGTCCGACATGATCTTATAAAGAAGAAAAAAAATATCGTTTATATGAAACATGCTGTCGAAATATTTTCTTATATCATTTTCTAAGTTGACAATACAAAATAACATGCTACAGAAATCGTATAAAGAAAAATGGACACGATAATAGAATTTTAAAGAATAACATGCATTGGAAATTAATAATATTTAGAAAAAGGTGACATCAAATTGAAACTTTATACTCACATTAAACACACCAACACATGATTAAATATCTTTTAGTATAACATGTTAGTATATAACCTAACAGCTAGGGTTAATTCAAAAGTTTGATAATGAGCAATGAGTATATTTGTTAATTTAAAAGTTTTTGTAAAGGTAGTTTCTTAAATACTGGAATCAATTCCTCTTGTTATTTGAATAAAACATGTTGTTTGTGAAAATACATGTTCAAAGTGTATGCCAGAGGACGATTTATGGGTTTACTGAACATTGACACACGATAGGGACATCTTTACATGGTATCCTATGTTCACATACGTTGGTTCTATGCGATTTCTCCTTATTACCACTACTTCTTTATTTCTACGTTGTATGCAGGGGAAGAAATTAAATGAAAATACATAGTGTCTTTATGAACACAAATCATAAAGTTTAAGTATCAAGTACAATTAACATTTGTATGGGCAACATGTGCCAACATCTACACTTGTATGAATAAATTACCAATAACATTATTTTATTATCTATTATTCTAGCAATACATATGATTTACATATGTTTATTAATTAAAAGTCTGCAAGACCTTTATTTACTTAAAAATCAGTTTGTCCTGTGGAAATGTGATTGAATATCTTTACTTAATTAATTTTACCAAAATTCATAATGAAAAAAAATAGTTTCTGGTGCAATGGATGAATTTATTCTTTTTGAATTGTGAAAGTGCCTAATTAGCGTCAACGTTAGATAAATAAAACATACTGTGTCACATGGTCTTGCTGAAATTTCACCCAAACCAATTAGCACAAAAATTAATTGAAACATTTGATTTCCAAAATTAAGTAGATGCAAAAATTCAAAACTCGACGAAATCCATCAGTTTTCATTGCAATTTATTGGAAAAAAAGGTAATTTGATTTTCAGATTCATATATATGCTTTTCAAATTTACACATGCATATTTACGATTATCTTATTTCAATTCGTCGTTGAAATTTAAAAAATTATCCTAGATATGTTACCAGTATTGATATATTTATTTGTTGTTAGTTTCGTTGTTTTTTTATGTTTGTTAGTTCGGATGATTTGTTTTAGTTTTTATTCAGTTATTTATTTTATTTAGTATAGGGGTATACATATACATTGATATACATATATGAAAAGATAAGTCAATGGAGAAAGGCGAAAATCGCCCCCCCCCCCCACTTTCACAAGTGAGGGCGAGGCAAACCAAAACCAAGTGTTGCCATTATCCCTTATCCACACAGTTTTTCTATTTTATTTTAATCGAACATAAGAAAATAAGAAAAAGGTTATAAAAACATGAACTATCTCCTAGAAAGAGAAGTGCATGTGAACATTTTATTCAAGGATATGCTTTTTTTCTAAACCTTGTCCCCGAGTCTAAACAAACTGTAATAATCAGAACAGACTTATCAATTATCTTTATTTTAGATGTGACCACGTGATAGGATGTTTAAGAATATTACCTACCACAGAAGCTGTAACAGAACATGACCATGTTGAAGGTAATATATATGATCATTGTCTGTCTTACGACCGATTATGTTCATACACCTATGGGAAAAATAACAACAACCATTAATATGATAAACTCATGTAGTGTTTTGATAAACTCCCGCCCACATCATAACAGCATTTCCACAAAATTCATGACATCTTTTGAACTACGAAATCGAAACACATTAAAAATAACAGCCGACAAAAATTAAAATTTAAACGATTTGAACGTATTAATCTAAACGAATTTAAGCATACTCAGGGGTAATACTAATAGCCAATGCTATTGATTTGTAAATAAATTATAGGAAGAAGTTTTATTCTTTAGGTTTTCGATTTTCTTGATCAAGCAATATTCATCATGTTGGTAGTTGCACTGTACAGGTTTTAAAACTTGGCTAAATTTTTATAACAAATGGTCTAGTAAAGAAAAGGGAGACTTTTTTGCGCAAATTAAACTGACCTTACTATACTAAAGACTTCATAAAAGACACCAGGCTTATAAGTTGGTACTCCTGTATGATCATTAGAGGCACGCTAATGACAACAGTCTGATTACCCAACCAAAAATGACATTGAACAGCTATGGAGAATAAAAAAAAACGAAAAATCAAATACAAAATGTTCTAAATGTGGCATAGGCAATAGAGTATTTTGTATTGTTATAAATAATTCACCGGTTAAAAAGAAAAAAATGACCGTATGAATAATATTTCAAATCAATTAGGGGTTTTCTGCCTAATTGGGTAGTCATACAATTGAGGACAGAACGTGTAAAAAGCAATGTGATTGAACTTATGGTTTAACAAACTCATTAAAAACAAATCTAAATGTCTAGCAAAAAACAGCATAGATAATCTTTGTCAGGTTATGCCATCTGGACAATGTGTTTGTTGCTATATTTCTATGACTAATTAGGATTTTTCTAGTTGACATCATGATTTACACAGTGAAAATTAGTCTTAAATACAATTGAGAATGAAAACGGAGAATCTGTTCTAGAAACATCAACCCGACCAAAGATCATTAAACAGCCTAAGGTCACCAATGAGTCTTCGACACAGATAGAAAACCCCACAACAGAAAGCCGGATTCAGCTTTAAGTCTTGATGATACGATTTAAAGGTGAACAACATCCAACCTTTACAGCAGCAGTAGTGTAACTACTGTAACCTGTATGATATCTGTGTTAATTTGAGACTTCATTTTACATTTTTTCAGGAACATTTTTTTCAGCAGATGAACTTACTACAGAAATAAATGACAAAAGAGGTAAACCGTATACTTATAAACGTAATACGAAATTGATCAAGGATATACACGTTCAGCATGCAAAATAAGTAATTTAGCCCGTTGTAATGAAGGTAAGAGGTACATTTTATATTTTTTTCTAAAAATAAAACAGTCCATTAAAAAGGTAACTATCGTGTTTTCCTAGTTTGACACTTTTTTTCTGAAATCAGTTTAGATAATATAAACGTAGCAGGAATGTAAGAATACCTAAGTACGTTAAACAATCATTATTTGATTTGAACCGTTTATACATGACCTGAAACGAAATCAATTTAGATGATTAACCATTTCATAAGAAACAACAGGTAAATTAGGTTTAAACATAAGCACTGTACATAAAATGAAGTGACATACTTGAAAATATAACTTTTTCTTTTACATATCACAGTTGTTTTCCGTTCGTTTAAATTCGTCTGATATGTTTCATTATTTAATTTTATTTGATAAGAGACTTTTTCGGTAATTTTGTTATTTTCATTTTTTAGCTAATAAGTTTCCTACTATATCAACTATATATAACTTATTGAAGTAGTGATTTGTGTGATGCCTATGTTAATTGAAAACCAAAATCTAAATATTTGCAGGCTCATCTTTGTCATCTCTGGGACCTGCCGACGATAGTAAAGGAAAAACAGGTAATTCAATTTACTGTTAACAGTTCTTTTATATAAACATATGATATACATCCATTACGTTTAGCATCTCGAACGGATGACTGTCTGAAACTGGTAATAAAATCAAGAAATACATATTCATTTATTTTTGTATACAAAAAAATGGTCCACTAAATAAAACGAAACTAATATTTGCATTTATTTTTCTTATTAAAAAAGTCATCATGAAGTAAAGGGCGTCAGATGAAGTATTGTCAAGATTTTAAAAAGAATAAATATATGTATGTATGTATAGCTGATTTGTCATTGAAAAGATTACATGTGCTTTCATTAACCCGTTTTAAGTTGTAAACTACGTTTAACATATAGTTTTGTCTTGATTGTGTTATCCTTGCATGTTTTAATAGGCATCGATGACAGTAAACTACCAATACTAGCGATTATAGGCATCAGCACAGTTTTGATGTTACTAGTATTTGTCTCTCTTATTTGGGTTTGCTGGAAATATAAAGTACCTTGCAAGAAGAGAAAACAAGAAGAAGGTCCATCCAACACAGAAACCAGTTGCATGCATGCAGAAGAAAACCAAGTGTATTTCATAAATCAGGACGGATAGTTTGAAATATTTTTCAAAAACAGCAGACAACACTGGACTGGACTAACTTTCGGTATTTGTTTGCTATTTTTTTTGTTGCAAAATCGTTAGTTCGTCAAATACTTTAGATAGTTGTCATTCGATTAGCCGACAGATGCATCATTTATTAAACAACTGATTGAAACTGTACAAAAATAAACTCATTTCATCCACAAATCTTTTATTACTTATAAAGATAAATCTGGTAATAAACTCATCATAGGATACCAGGACTGCATTTAGTATATACGCCAGACGCGCGTTTCGTCTACAGAAGACTCATCACTGACGCTCGAATCCAAAAATGTTAAAAAGGCCAAATAAAGTACGAAGTTGAAGAGCATTGAGGACAAAAAAAAGTGCCAAATACAGCTAAGGTAATCTAGGCCTGAGGTAGAAAAGCCTTAGTGTATAAAAAAAATCAAAAATTTGTTAACAGTAAATTTATAAATATTACCATATCAATGACAATTCATGTCAGCACAAAAAGTGCTGACTACTGGGCTTGTGATACCCTCGGGGAAATAAATCTCCAACAGCAGTGGCATCGACCCAGTGGTTGTAAATAAACTCATCATAGGATACCAGGACTAAATTAAGAATATACGCCAGACGCGCGTTGCGTCTACAAAAGACTCATCAGTGACGCTCGAATCCCAAAAAGCTAAAAAGGCCAAATAAAGTACGAAGTTGAAGAGCATTGAGGACCAAAATTCCTAAAAGTTTTGCCAAATACAGCTAAGGTAATATATGCCTGAGGTAGAACAGCCTTAGTATTTCACAAAAATCTAACATTTGTTAACAGTAAATTTATAAATATAACACATATTATAAGAAGACGCAAATTGAAGCAATATACATTTCATTCGTTTAACTTATGAATGAATACGAACTAACAGGTTGTTTCACAATATTCGTAAACTGTTAATTGCGCTTTTAAAATCGAAAGAATTCTAAAAACAAATGTAATAAGTGGTGTTTGTCACTGAAATGTTTCCAAAGATTCACGTTTGAAAAAATCCCTTGTATAAAGAATACAAACAGGAAAACATACTAGAAGAAACAATAATAGTGAGGAATATAATTCTAGAGAATACATATGACGATATCTTCCATTGGATACTAATTTAAAAAAGATCAAAGAAAAGAGAGGGACTCTTAATTTGTGCATTGCTTTACTACAGTTTCACCACCCTAATGTTAAATTAAGATGGATATTTAAAAAAAACTACTGTCACGGATGGCAATTAATGCGTTTAAATGATTTATTTTTCGGTAGATTTTTATGCATATTTATGCATTTTCGTGATCAAAAATGATTTGGATATACACATCCAAGATATATATCATTCCCTCACCGTATACTTAAAACCCGCAAAAAGAAAACAAGTTTGACGCTATTTTTACTAAGATTACATTTCGGAATTTACATGAATATGTTACATTCATAACAAAATGTTGCTTTGCATAGATTTTCCCCCCAATCTATTATACAATAACACGGAAATGACCATACAATGTACATTGTCAAGAGAAATCATGTTCAATAACCTATCAAATATTAATATAGTTTGTCTATTACTCAAACAATACACGGAGACGTATTAATTGAATGTACAATGACGGATATGTCAAACCTAATCTGACTCATAAAGCGCTTATATTTTATAGTAACAAAGCCAATATTTTTCAAATATTTTTGTTAAAATATTTCTTTATTAATAGAGGATATGCTAGATATTCATCAAAAGACAGGATTTTATCAACAAGTTAACAATAACAGTACATACTGAGGGTAACATTTCTTATAAGATGTGATTCTTTATGTTGCAGTTCTGTAAATATATACAAATGGATATAAATTCCAATAGGAACTCCTTTGAACAATTATTTGGATAATTATGTTTATATAAAGGATTAACTCAGTTTTAGCCATTTGTACCTCTCGATCATGTTAGCCTCATTTTCAAATTATTTTGGGACATGCGTCATCTATATTGCTGCTTTCGGATCAATAGCAGTACCCCTATTGTCATCAGATATTTTCATTACGTTTTGATTGGATTTTCGTATTTTAAATTTCCGCCACCATCACCACCTCTCTCCTTTTGTTGCCAGTGCCTCTGGGGACTATTTAGTAGTCATTACTATTGTTGTATATACATGTACTTATAGCTGTAATTTTATGACCTTAATTTTTTGTATTCATGTTTTAATTCTAAATTTATTTTGATATTTTATACTTATCATACTGATATATGATTTTATTTTATTCTCTACCCATGGTGACGAATGGGTTTCTTTTATACTACTCAAGCTGACGTTTGGGTTTCTTATATATTTTCTCAAGCTCTTATGATCTTCCCATGCTGACGTATGAGGTCTCATTTTTTACCCATGCTGACGTAGGGGTTTCGTTTATATTACTCATGCTGACGTACGAGTTTCTTTTACATCTTCTTATACTTATTATTTAGCTTAAAATGAAATTCATCATATAACAAAAGCTGAAAACATTTATTTAATTTAATCAATAAATTTGTGTTTTAAGTTGCCATTTTCTTCTCATCGATTAACGTTACACAAAATATATTTGGCACACATATGAACCATGTCTTATTGGTGTAATCAGAGTAAAAAATTCGGTGAAAGTAACACGCAATACATTTTCTTTCGTTCAAAATGTGGTAAAATTCAGCTTAAAAAAAAGTCTTACTAAAATCATGAAATACATTTACTTAAATTAAATAAATGTTTTCAGCTTTTGTTATATGATGAATTTCATTTTAAGCTAAATAATAAGTATAATTTAAACAAATAACACAGAAAGCAATAATTCATTTGTTGTGTTGAAGATGGCCTGTATTATGAAGTATCTTTGGGTACCCTAAGAAACCACAAATCTTGGAAAACGAGACCACGGGAGTTTACGACGGAATTAGTGTTTGGAATTAACATCCTGTCACCTTAACTCTTAAAAATTCAAAAATCGAAACGAAACAACCACAAAAGCCGGCATTGCATCAAAACGACCCAAACATAGGATTGGTATTTCACAAGAGTAATGTTTTTTCGCCTTGAAAAGCACCATTTGATAATCTTTAAACCCTTTCTACACAATCATTGTCTTATTAGTGATCAGTGGAAATTTATCAAAGTCCAATAAAACACAAAACAGAGTTATATTACGATAGTTCGTGACAGGGGAGAGACACTGGCATTTCTGCTACGTAATGATAATTAAACACTGGCTGTATATGTGGAAATAACAATTTTACTGATGCTCAATCTCAATCAACGAATACTTGAGGATGAATTTAATTTGCTGAAGATTAGGTTTTAGGAATTGCACAGGATTGTGTCTTGATGTACTAGTTGTGATGTTGTTGTATGACGCAGTACATCAATACAGCTTCCAATAGTTACTGTACGATAGTAAGATATTATTTAAGCAGACTAAGCAATGTTCCATTACACTGTCGGATCCTGTTTTAAACCAATATGTGCTCTTCCGGAGAAATTGTTTTGCGAAAACAAGAAGTATTGATATAGTTTGGAATTTAAGGAAAATCAAGTTTACAAAAGTTCTGAACTCTAAGGAAAATTCCAAACGTAAAGTCCTTTATAAAATGGCAAAATCAAAAAGTCAAAAACATCTAACGAATCATATTCCTGACTTGATACAGGTGTATATTGTGTACAAAATGGTTCATTTAACCTGATTTAATAGCTAGCTTAACCTGCCACTTGTATGACAGTCGCATAGAATAGATTCTAGAGAAATTTACAATCGATCTGATTTTAGTTATTTATTTTCAATTCTAAAGTGAAAAATTGTCAACCGTAAAATGACCTGAGAGACGTATTGAAGGAATTAGAATTTGTTTAGAATAAACATTGTCTCTTTTTTCAGCACTATGTATACAAGGAAGAATACATATGAATGAATTTTTAAACATGTTTGTTTTGTTAAAATAATAAGTATGTTACAATATAATAAGTTTATTTATTCTATCAAACAATAACACAGAAAAGACCTGGTCTGTCTTGTCAGTGGTCAATCAACTTCAATAGAGTATTGAGTATTTATTTAATGTGGTACTTCCCTGAACATTAACACGGAAACGACACTCAGTTGTAGTGCCTTGTTAAGAGGCAATGCACTTCAATTACCTATACACTCCCTTTTTTCATTCGTTAAACAATTGTTTAACTGGAAAACTGATTGTTATCATTCGACATTGTGACGGATATATAATGATATATGGGGATCAAATCACACAAAGCGTATACATGACACCTTGCTTTAAAAAAAAATATTGAACGAAATATACTTGTATAGCATAAACGTTCTTTCTCTCTTTTATATACCAGGAAGAAAAGATATCCGATGAAATGTTACACATATGTGTTTTGTTACATAGAAAGATTGTTGCAATAAAATGTGTTTGTTTATTCTATCATACAAAAACACACAGCAGACCTGTTGTTTCCTTTCAATAATCAATGAACTTCAATATCTTTTTAGTATGCATTTAGTTTGTTCTTTCCTATTATAATAATACGGAAACGACACTCAGTTGTAGTGCTTTGTCAAGGGGCAATCGACTTCAATAACCTGTCGAGTATCAATTTTTTTATTGTTGATTCGCAAAACAATTATAGAAATTTAAATTCAGAATGGAAAATGGAAATAAGTCAAAGAGAAATAACCCATCTAAAATTGAACAGCAGAAAACAGCCGAAGGCAACCAATGAGTCTTCAACATATTGAGAAAATCCTGCATCCTGCTAATAAATGCCGCGGGCCTTAATACGTTTTATGACATCCCAACCGACCTCCTTCATCTCTATTAAGTGTAGAATAAACAAACGGTTTGCAATACACACAGAAAAAAATCGGTTCAAAAGAGTCCGAGTCTGTAGTCAGAACAAGTACCAATAGAAACTAAGCAAAAAGACAATGATACATACATAAACAAGGGACTACTAGCAGATACTGACATGTACGCCCAGACCTGATCAATTTAACTGATTGAAAGATAATGTCTTAATCATATTAAAATCATGAACAATTCCTCCTGTTAGTGTTTAAGTATCTTACCATTATGAAATATATGAGAAGAATATAATCCGTATTATGTCATTTTTTTTTAGAAACATAGACTAAACACTAGGGAAGCCACTAATATGCACATTAAGACTATTTCAGTTTCCCAATTGTGAACTTTCCATTTCTATGTAACAACATTCCAGAAGCGCCTGCATCCGAAGTATATATCTCCCATTGAATACTATATACCGGTCTTGTATTTCTTATCACGATTTCCTTGATAGAGGATTGCTGCTCACAAGGAAGCTATTTATTTAAGAGTTCCAAATGGTGAAGTTGAAATCATCCCTTCGTAAATTTTATGGAAGCCATCACGAGCTGGTTGACCGTTATGTAATAACCGTTTCAGAGATGATATCGTATATGTTTCTGATGTCGTAACAACAATACCCTTCCCTTTTCACGAATGTGAACTACCTAATTAGACTATTTAACGGATTTTTTATAACATAAGCAACACGACGGGTGCCACGTGAGGAGCAGGATCTGCTTACCCTCCAGGAGCACCTGATAACACTCCCAGACGGGGTTCGTGTTGCTTAGTCTTAAGTTTTCTATGTTGTGTCTATTATTTTTCTGTTTGTCTTTTTTATTTTTAGCCATGGCGTTGTCAGTTTATTTTCATCCTGTGAGTTTCACTGTTCCTCTGGTATATTTCGCCCCTCTCTTTTAAGTGAATACTCTTAGAAATAAAGGATTATAGCTTATTATTTTACTATATTAGGCATTGACTGCGTCCGATATTTTTTACAAACATCAAATTGATGAATATACATTGATTTGTTTTTGTATATGTAGTTGTACCATTTCACAATATTGTGTCGTCCAGGACTGTTTATGATGTTCTTTTATATACAATAATAGGTGTACAACAGCACGATCCCAGTTCAGCAGAATTAGAACTTTGCAAAACAAAAATCCTGTTGTTAAGATATGATTCCATAGTTTTAAGTAAATTTAAAGTGATACTTTTCTTTATCAATTTCATTGTTAAATTTTGACATATTTTTCTTCTTTACATATAATTATGGAGTTTAAAAAAACCAATCAATAAACGTCATTTCTGCTAAAAGAAATGCATTCTATATTTATATATATATATATCAGTATATAAATTGGGAGGGATTGTGTATGATTTTTCGCCCCTTTCTCTCAGCACTACACTCTCTTAGAAAAATAATACACATAGAAAATATGTCGCAAAATAGTGCGTTTGATCATTCTAACAAGGAACAAACATTCAATAAGCACTGGGGTAAAGCTGATGACCGTAACTGCATTCACGGTCATCCCAAGATGTCGGATGAAAAATTAGGTCAGTATTTTTATTGTCTGTTAAGGTGTTTCTACATCATTTTCTTTACAAAGCATACTTTGATACGATGTAAATTTATAAAAGATTCACACGGAAGTCACAAATCTCTACCAAGGAACGTGTATAAAACGGGAATTTGGATTTGAAAAATTCACTAGGATGACCGTAAATCGTAATCGAGATGACCGTAACAGGATTAGCGATTCATAACAAGGCTGACCGTAATTGGTTAAAAGATGACCGTAAATTGTTACGGATGACCGTAATTTATAAAGAATGACTAAATTTAAAAGGATTTTCGTCAATTGAAAGAAATATCCATATTTGTATGCATTGTTTTTTGTTGAGTTTGTCGCAATAGGGGATCGGTTAGTTCTTTTTAACTATTTGGCGTGTTTTGAGTTTATATGAAAATGATAGTAAATAGTATAATCGATGTTGTGAGTAGTTTTGATTTAAATGGACACTATAGACAATATACACCTGCAAACAATAGGTGATTTTAAATGTGTAACTGAGTGGACTGTATCAAATGAAACTCGTATGTCTGTTTATTTTGCTATCTTCTGCATATTTAAAAAAAATGCAACTCAAAAACCAGGTAAGTTAGTTGTTTTTCTCAAAAATAGACTTTATATAACTTTTACATTTCTAAAGGTCCTGCCATGCTTTAAGGTTTATGTACCCTTCTGTAGTCATTTTTGTACGATTTTTTTTTAACATCAATTGTATCAAAACTACAGATATAATGAATAATAGGTACCGTCCATTTTAAACATATACTAGGGGGAAACTTGATGCAAAGCATTATTATTTACTGTTGCATTGCATTTAATAGAAAAAAGAGTACTTTGTGGCAAATAAACCAAGATTTTTATAGAAATCCACAGCCTTTAATAAAGTGATTTTTGTTATAAAATTTGAAAAATAGATTACTCACTTGCATTTCTATGATGTGCTAGTGGTTTTTTTTTACAAAAAGTTCTAACCAACCTGTAAATTTCAAAATACCTCGTGCAGCGTATTAAACTAAAGTCGAACGCACCCTACAAGGTGTACTTGATTTGGTCCATATTTTTATTTGTTCTAACCAATAACTACATTAATAAACTTGTTTTAAGGAAATCAATGCTAGCACTGCATGCAATTAATAATCCTATATCTATCGGTCATCAAATTGAAAAATATGATAGAACAAGGATAAAGGCTGTGGATTTTCTATAAAATTTCCATATGTTTAGCATTGAAGCAACACAAGGGTACATAATCCTTAATACTTTCCTAGATGCATCAGTTTGTCTGTTCTCTTAATAGATATGCGTGTGTAAAAACGGACATATTTTTCAATTCCCTCAGATGAACCTTAAACATTATGAATATCCGATAATTGAGCCCATGTGTATGGTTCCAGAGGAGCAGAATAAAATCTTGATTTGTCTTGATATATAAAAAAAAACCAATTCTGTTTTCTGTTTATACAATTTACAATGCTCCCCTTTGAAATTCGCTATTTATACAAGACTATTTTAGGATCTATTTTGCTGGAGCTCACCTTCACTAGTTTGGTCGGAGTATTTTAAAAACATTTTCTGTTATTTTACTTACAAGATAAAATGGAAGACCAATCAACAGAGACAATAAATGACGGTTATACTATGAAAGTTACGGTCATCCTTTATAAATTACGGTCATCCTTTCGAAATTACGGTCATCATTTTACAAATCACGGTCATCCTTATTATATGTTACGGTCATCTTGAAAATATTTTAAAGATGATTTACGGTCATCTTAGCGAATTTTTCAAATCCAATTTCCCGTTCTTTACAAGTTCCTCGGTAGAGATTTGTGACTTCCGTGTGAATCTTTTATAAATTTACATCGTACCAATGTATGCTTTGTAAAGAAAATGATGTAGAAACACCTTAACAGACAATACAAATACTGACCTAATTTTTCGTCCGACATCTTGGGATGACCGTGAATGCAGTTACGGTCATCAGCTTTACCCCAGTGATAAGGGAGGTTTGTCAAGTGGCGATTAACTTCAATAAACTTTTGAGTATGTATTTTATTGGTTCATTGTTTGAACAATTGTACTGAAACTGATTGTTGTCATTGAACTGTCAGCAGGATATATTTACGTCAATGGTTTATTTACTTTTCAATAATTACGTTCATCTCATTTATAATTCCCTAAAAAAAAAATGACAACATTTTTCGTTTTTTTTTCTTATTATTTATGTGTGACCAAATTATGTATATGATTATTTCAATAAAACAGCAACCGGAAAGACACTCTAAAAGAGCATGACACTTTCTTTTATAAGTAAATCTCAGTATTCGACCGACCGTTCGGCATTCCGTCTATTTGATCGTTCGTTCATTCATTATTGTCTTTTTTTTTTATTTTTGTCAGAAACTTTACGGTGATATTTTGTAACGAATGAACCCTTTCTTGATAGTCAAGGCATCTTTTTTCTGTTTTCTATTAAGTGATGTGTATCGATTTACTGTTTGCAGATACTTTGAATTTTTCAATATGCAAAATGAAATTTAAGTTCTTTTTACACTTTTGCAGTTAAACTTTATATTTGGTAAGACAAAGGAGTATGTTCGATAAGGTCCTAAAATGGCCCCCCTTTTTAGCGTAAATTTCAAATTCAGATTTATCGATCAATATCACGATAAATTATAGCTAATACATTGACTAGCTAGGATATGAACAATTTTGTTGAAAATTTTACGTTTCTGCGTTTCATTATGACGTCACAAGTCGTACTCATATTGTTTTTTCACGAAAAAATCAATGAAAATGGGTAAATTTCCATAGATTATTGGACTGGAAACATAGAGCGCATACGTCGACAAGAAAGATCTTTTAAAATAATGTTTGTGAAGACATTTCACAAGTCTAATTTGAATCTTAAGCTTGTCGACGCCTGCGCTCTATGTTTCCTGGTCCTTCATTTGGTTGAAATCTAGCTGATTTCGTCAAATTTCACCAAAATCCCTTATTTTGACCTTTTTTGGATGTAAAAATCAACGTGTTAGAATTAAACTTTGACAAAAACAGTTCTGTTTAACTTTCTAACATGTCTTTAAGGCAACTTAAAACATTTATTGTCTTATAACTATGAACTTTATAATTGGGGCCAAATATGGCCCTTATCGAACTTACTCCTTTAAGTTGAACGTGTGAGTGCTTTCCCGGTTTTTGCGATACCAACTTCTTTAAATGATGGTTGTGCATGCATGGGTATAGAGAAATGATAGAATATTTAAAAGAGGGGCGAAAGATACCAGATGAACAGTCAAACACATAAACCAAAAATAAACTGACAGCGCCAGGCCTAAAAATGGAAAGGTCAAACATACAAATAATAGTCCACAAGACACAACATAGAAAACTTAAGACTGAGCAACACGATCCCCGCCAAAACTCGGGATGATCTCAGTTTTTCCAGAAGGGTAAGAAGATCCTGCTCCATATGTTGCACCTTTCGTGTTACTCATGTTATTACAAACTCGGTAAATAGTCTAACATTGAAATATAATTCCTTTTGGGTGTAACATTCTTCATTTCTTTGATACAAAATCATGCAAAAAAAGGGGATGAACATGTCATAAAAGTCTCCAAAATTTGGTCCAAAGGAAAATTTCAATCAATTACAGTGATACCTTTCCTGAAATCATAGGTGTATATCTATCAAGTGGTAAAAAAAATCATATGCATTTCTGCTCGTTTTTCCATTTAATTGAATTGAAAAGATCGAGCGCAAAATTTTTGTTGATAAACACTACAATAATTTATGAACCTATGGACGGTACGGATAGGAAAATACGGACTGTTGAACAGATAAATGGCCTATAAAACATGATAAAAACAATCTAAATGTTCATATAAACCCACTAAGAAGACTATATCAATCTTCAACTATCTAAAAATCAAGTTTATTGTACAAAAACTTTCATATTTAAAAAATTCACCATGGCCATAATGCGAAACTTAACTTCTAACTGTGTATTGCTACCTAAGATTCCTCAGTCATAGATCAAACACAAAGCTAAAGAGATTGAATTACTGAAAATTCCGAAAAGTTGAACAAAAATAGATTTGTTTAGTTAATAAATATATTATAAAATTAATGATAACCATAAAGAAAAATGAAGATTTTAAAGTATTGCATAACCAAACAAAAAAGTGTAGACTCCTGATCTGATGATATCTTTAAAGATGGTACGTCCACCAGCAGTTGCACTGAGCAAGCGGTCGGAATAATGAAATATATGTACTCTTTCTATATGGTTTAAGTCTATGAGATGGTTGATATATATATATGAGAATTTATGAAACCTGCATAGGCATCTCAATGGGTATATAAACATTCACGCTACATTTATTTTTTTATACACCCAAGTTTGCCAAGCATCTTCTTTACCTCAATGACAAACATCTTGATTTACGAAGATAAATCCACAAACAACAGTATATTGTGTGTTAATCATATTTCATGAACTGCTTGCAAACGGAATTAGATATTGACAATCCTTTGAAAATTCAGCATATTAGACAAAAACCTAAGTTTAACATCTTGATTTACAAAGATAAATCCACAAACAACAGTATATTGTGTGTTAATCATATTTCAGTTGAAACCGGAGTAAACCATGAAAAAACGTTGATGACGTAACGTTAATATGACTAAATTTTGTCTATGAGCTGATAAACAAAACAACGTCAGCCAATCAGAAGACGCATTACATCCAAAATTAAATGATTGCATCATGTAAGTAGGTTCGTTAACGGTGGTCGACCAGGATGGCGGATGTAAAACGTTGAAAGAGATGCAACTGAAAATAGTTGGTACTTCAGATGTGGACTGAAACTTTCATTAAAAGCATACTCTCTACGGAACATCAAAGCAATATAGCAAAGGGTATGAAACCTACAGAGAGTATGTGTACCCCTTATTTGGAACAACAAACCTTACTTCAACATGAAAAAAATGGATGTGTCTTATTATTTGTAAATAGTACATAACCACAGGCGCCTCCCTCAACAGGGGATTTATGTTATAGATAATGCATATTTTAAGGTTTTTCTTGTCGTAGAACACACCAGGTGTGTTCTACGACAAGAAAAACCTTAAAATATGCATTATCTGACTTATATACCGGCAAAAAATATCAATTTTATAAAGATATGTAAAATTTAGTATCCTTTTTACCGACAACACTAAAGTGGGATATTCCTTTCTAATGCGTTCAGGTTTTAATACGTCCTGCGGCTCATTTAAAATGCGAAATAAAACTCACTAAATAATGTAGATATAAACCTTTTAAAAATTGTTATCCATACACAATAAAAATATAACTGTAACTGCATGAAGGAAGACACAAATGTATTGTTACCATCCGATAACGGTGTATGACAAATACAGGACACACTGTAAGTTATTTATTGTACCACTTAGCTTATGGAAAAGGGGGAGGGGGTATGTTTTTTTTCTTTTTGTAATGTTATTTCTATCGCGGAAAAGTTGTTATTTATTTAACCATTTTACTTGAATCGCATGAAAAATTCAGAAAGATTGTCTTTCGAATAGCTATTCATTTTATTAAAAAGATGATCAGGATAAAATGATATGCCCTCCGCACCCGACCCATTCGTGAGTTACGTTAATGTTATTCGATAGAATATAAGATTATGTTGTTATTTAATCATTTGATAGAGTAAAAGGTATACTTAAATTTTTAAAAGTTACGAACTGACACGAAGACGAATATAAATACATGTAGGTCTAAGTATGATTTCCTATTCAGTGTGTATCGTTCTGAACATGCATGAAATATTTGCCACTGGACGTTAAGCAGTCAACCAAAAATCAATCAACTTATTCAGTTTGACTCAATAAATTTTCAAAATCTTACACACGAATATGTTAAATCTGGATTTATTTTATGAAAGTCTACATTTAAATTCATCTGACCTTTAAGATAATGTTTCTTTATTAAAGCGATAAATCAACAAAACTTCACGTTATTTGTTTCAAAAATTAAATTGCGGGTGTACAATGACGGTTTCTTTTACTTCTATCATCGGTTGAACTTAAGAAAATAAATTTCCAAATCGGCAACAAAAAACTATTAGACGAATAAAATTTTGAAGTAAATCATAGATTGCATGTTTATCAAGGAAAATAATGACCTTACACAGGTCATTATTTTATGCCTTGGAGCATATATCATTGAAACATGGTATCGTCCGGGTAGATTCTGAAAAAGAATGACCTGACGTTCTGAAAGAAAATAACTCCATATAGGTATATAAATTACTTTAATCGAGAGAATTTTTTTATCACTTTTTCTGCACTCTTTAAACAATAACAACTCCGATTACTTTATCTTCGTTAGTTTATCTCATAGCTATGAGTTATAATACCCTTTTGATATATTCTGCCTATCTTTCATGAAATCATAAGATATAAGTATCGATTGAATGTAATCGATAGGTTTTACAGAACATTAAAGAAACTACGTCAGTACGCACCACAAATTATAGGGGCGTACATCGGTTCAATATGCTTGTCTGTAAAATCATTGAACACGTTGCCCGGTCTTTGTAAATCACAAACATCATTCGAACTTTTGAACCAATTTGAACTTAATATACCACTGCAGAACTTGTTGTAAACACATTTGTTGTTTAGAAGCAACGATCGATTCAATATTTAAAGGTGTGGTGACGTTGTGTTCGCAAAATTATCTATGCTTTTTAGGTGGTTGAATTAGTGTATCTAAAAGTATTGATTATTCACTTTCTGTATTAGCTTTGTGTTAAAATATTTGATAATTTAATAATATACACAATGTTGCACTTTCATATTAACACAACTGAATAATGACAGTTGTTATCCTTTGTTTGATGCGTTGAGATTTTAATTTTGCCGTTTATAATTTTCTTCAAAGTTTGGTATTTTTGTTAGTTTTCTTTTTGATTTACTAATCAAGAAACAACTTCAATAAATTTGATTAAATAACATTATTCAATTTTACAAGTAGAACAACATATTTCTCCCCAATTTTTACCTCCTAAAACACTTGACTGCTGCGTTAAAATTTCCTGATTAGGCTAACAAAAAACCTTAAATATTTCCCTAATACGACCCCTATCAATGCATTTTAATGATGAATATCATCAAATTACTGTTATTATTAAATACAGTGGAATCTTATGATAGATCTGATTTTGGAAAATGTTTATTCAGGTAAACTATCAAATATATTAGAAGCTCAAAACATTTAAAAATAATTCCTATTTGTTTTTCAACATGGATATCTTAATCTTCCAAAACAAATTTCGGACAATTATCGTGTAATTTTCATTGGACTTTGTGTCAAAATACTCTAGAAATTGAATGTTTTGGGGGAATGATTAGTTTGTATTGGCAGTTGGGCAGATTTGAGTATACTTTAGACGATGCTGATAGAAGATAATTACATGTACAAACATACACGGTACAATTTGTTCTGCTCCAGATTCGCATTTCGAAAATCAATGTCTCTTACTGTACGCTCTCCTTGCCGACCTCTTCTTATTTTCATATTAATCGGAGTTCTCTCAGACACTTGTTAAAAATAAGAATATCAATGACGCCAGGTTATTTAATTTCACTTTCAGGTATATTGATAATGTTCATTCTATTAACAATCCATTTTTTATTCTGATCGGATTCCATTGAAATATCCCCCGCAATTGTGATTATAGAAAACCACGTGCACAGATACAGTTTCCTCTGCCTCATTTTTAGAGCTTTAGCTCGAGTTCGACATATACGGTCATCTCAGTACAAGAATCTATGACAAACGAGACGATATTTGTTTAAAGTAATCAATTTCCGCCTAAGTAGCAATATACCAACTTCATCTGCATATGGGCAAAACGTTTCTAAACTTAGTCGCTATTCAAGAGCGTGAAGCTCCTACTCAGACTTTGTCAAACGTTACCCGTGTCAGAGGTGTAAGTTGATGAACCAGGGCTATGTCAATGAACGTCTCGTTATTTTTTTTGTCTTTAATAATTTAAATTTAGTCTGGTTTGTTTTTATATACTCTCGACGTGGCTCGGTACTTGTACATCCCGTCATTGTGTTATTGTTCTATCATATTCTCGTATTCTTGTTCTTAATTGTTGCTTATGTGCTTTAACTATATGCCTTTTAATGTTTCTTTGATACATATATGACGTACCTCTTTACATAAACATCCCGTAATTGTATTATTTTACTATGGTACATTTGTGAATTCCTTTCATGATTTTCAACTATTATGCGTGGTCTATGTGCCCCTTTGTGCTTCAATGTTACACATTTGTTTGTTTTTATAGTGAACAAGATAATGACACTGCTGTACCCTTATTTTTGACATTTTTAACAAGTATTTTGTCTGTGTGTTTTGTTCACACATCGTTGTCGATATATAGGAATTTGATGTGGCTGACTTACAACTAGCTTTAACATCAGGTTTTAACCACCATTTCCACATTATAAAATGTATGTACCAGGTCAGGAATATGACAATTTGTTAAACGAGCTTGAACATATGATTTGTCATTAAATAAGGAAATTTTCTTTTTGAATTATTGTCGGAATTCTTGTAATTTTATTTATGTCCGTGATGCTCAAGGCATACATATTTGACAATCCAAAACTTATTAAAAGGACTAAGAGCTATAGAAAAAAAAAAAAAAAAAAAAAACGTAAAGCCAAAGCCGGGCAAATTTTTCTCCACCTTGAAGTAACATTTGTTTCGTAACAGTTACTAATGTCTGTTACGTAAAATAAAAGTAAACCTTCAGCAAACAGCTTTGATATGTTTAGAAATCTACTAATATCAACGCATGACATTGATCATTTGATTTTGTAGTTATCTTGACTCGCTGCAAATTGTTAATTTATATACATATTAGAATAAGGAAATGAATTTGAACAGTAAGAATAAGACATATATTTGTCTGTGGCGAAGAGGGACACTACTCTCTATTATGCCGCCTTGAGTAAAAAATACAGTGTTTGACCTGCTCAAAATATTGACAAAATACATACCACTACTTTAAAGAACAACAGATCTTTAAAATAAAAGAAACGAATCAAATTATCAAAATAATGAAAATAAAACTACAAAATGTTAAGAAGAAACATATTTTGGCCTTAAGAAAAATGGATTAAAAATTTCTCATTTAAACATAAGAGGGGTTCTATCTGAATTTGAGGAGCTGAACTTATTAATAAATAAAAAAAAATAAACACATATATTATGAGAATATGTGAATCATTTCTTACAAGTAGCACGGAAGACAATTTCGTTACTATTAAAGGATTTGAACTTGAATGCAAAGATCGAAGTGAAACAAGTGAGAAAAAGGGAGGGGTGTAACAGCTTACGTTTCTAGCTCTTAAAAATACAAAAGAAGAACTGATTTAGAAATAAGTTCACTGGAAAGTATAAGGCTTCAGATTCATTTCAAAAACTCCAAATCCCTATTAATATTTTTATCTACAGACCTCCTGATAGGCCACAATGGTCGATTGGTGAATTTGAAAAGGATATGAATTAGAACTAGGAATGATAATAATGGGCGACATCAATATCGATTTAACAGGCCTAGGAGGTCGCTTGAACAATAAATGGGAAAATCTTTTACTAACACAATATAGTGTACAATTAATTGATACTCCTACCCGTATCACATCAACAGCAAGTACTATCATTGATCATGTTTATACTTACCACCTTGAAAATATTGTTGAAACAAATGTCCCCAAAATAGCCCTTAGTGATCCAGTACATTTGTATGTATTACAAAAAAAAAAAAAAAAAAAAGGATTTCCCAAGCGTACAGCATAAACAAACTCGGTATCGATGTTTCAAAAACTTTAATGAACACAATTTTTTGAAGGAATTAATTAAGACAAATTTTGCTCAAATTCAACAAATAAGTGAAATTTAATCTGACACTGGCATGTGGTATAAACTATTTCTGTCAGTTATTAAAAGGCACGCTCCTGTCAAAGTAAAAAGAATTAAACATATAAGCCAACCAGATTGGTCTACAGATGAGATAAAAGACGCTCAAAAGAAGAAAAAAAAAACATTATCAAAGCAAGTGGAGGGATGGGGAAAAAATCCGTTATTGACGCAACAATTGTACTAAATTAATAGAAAATCTAAACAAGTTCTATTTCAAGGAAGGTCTATCCACCCAATTGCAATTGATAAATATATATACAAGAAAATATACGATTCAAGGTAAACATTATCAACTGTGGTGTCAGATAATTACTTCATTAATGTTGATTTTTTTCACAATGATTCCAAAAATAGAAGGTTCTAGTTAGTTGTTCCTAAAATAATGCATAAATAGCTGCTATCGGTTATCAAAAGGTCACTTCCGATTGACATCCTTCAAGGTCATTTATCTGTAACCTAATGTACTGACTTTATCTTGAAACTAATAAAAAATATGAACAAACGTTAAAAATCTGGAATGCTAATCAATTGCTTGGGAATAAAAATAGATTTACAAAACTAACAGTGTTTTCAGACATGTATGTCATTTTCATGTAGCAGTACATTATATGTTTCCTTCATTATAATCTTAAGTGGAACTAATGAAGGAAGACATTCTTTACTAACAACAAAAAATTATTATTTTGGTAAAGTTGTATAAAATGTTGGTCACGATGTTGCAGGAACATGGATTTGAATTATCCCATGGGGAGGACAGAACATTGTTTTGCCACATTTTAATGAAAAATGCATGAGTAAATTATGATAAATCTCATGTATATGCCAAAAGTTATTCCAAGAAGAACGGCTGTCATAAATATATTTCAATGTAATTCTAGATCTTACAAGGACAAGTGGGTTTGTTGCAGTAATTTTGAAGAAGTTGACGGTACTTGTATTGGTAAATATATATGTTTTTATATAATGTTTAACGTGGTAAATAACAATGAAGAGAAATATTTGATAAAAAATAATATATTTTGATTCCATAGAAAACAAAATTAATGCTATTATAATGCCAAGAATATCTAGTCGCATAGACACACGCAAGACAACTTTGCAAATTTGTGGTAAAGAAGTATGAATTACATATAAGGTAATAGGTCAATAAGGCATTATATTCAAACATACAAGAAAGCCATGCAAATAGTCTTAAATGTTACTAAAGATACGTAAATAATTTTATTACGGCAGACAATCATATCAATCATTTCAATACATGTTTTATAAGATTGTGTTATGTTAAGCAAAGTAGAAAAAATGATATGATTTCCAATTAGACATATATCCACCATAGTCGCAAATGACTTGCATGTGTGCATCTATGGGATTTATTCTTCAATAATAAGCCAAACTCATAAGGTGCAGTCAACCCTAAAATAAACTTGTTAAGAAACAGATGTAAACATTCAAACGTGAATTTTTTTTAACTATGAATTGTTACCATAAATTAATAGTTATTGCGGATATTAACACGACATAGGGTAACCAACGAGTTCTATCCCAAGGCTGCTGAAGTCGTATAGTCATCGATTATAGAACCATACAAATCTATACATACCACAGGGTATAAATACGGAAAAAAAACAATACAGATAATTTTACATTTTTTCATTACAAATAACAATTAATGTGACTGTTAATCAACTGATGAATAAGTACCTCAGCTGCCTTACTGTTTCTTTTTAGTCGACAATACATTTTAAAAATAATATGTGTGAGGAAGAAATAAAGAGGTCTGAATGCCAGAGTGTGTACAGTATTAAAACGATAACTCCAGAGTTATTTTTAACACGTAGTTAAAAAAAAATCTGAAACTTCCAAAATACTGATATATTGAATTTCCGAAAATTATCTGTAAAATGTTGGTTGATATGGCCACTATAAACAAATTCACTAGAATGAATTCAGCATTTGACTTATTTTTCAAATATTAAAGTACAACAGACAGATTTTTTTGTGGTCCCGAATTTTATCCAAAAAATAAACACATTATCCGTACAAGCGCACTATTCGTCCACAATTCACTCATCAGTGGCACTCGAATCAAACAGTTGAAAGGCAAACTCATATATGACGTTTAGAATCTTTACAAGCGTAAAATCCCGAAAAATTGTGGGAAAACGGATACGACAATTTAAAAAAGGGTAAACACCTTAGTATTTCTATTCATTCAACTATCAATCGACAGTAAATTTACAGACATTAAATACTATGATATTTCAGTTAGGAGTTAGTTTTTTGATAACATAAACTCGAATTTTTTATATCAGATAATATTCTTAATTAATTTATGTCAAGAAATAGAATTTTTGATATCAAAAAGTACGGTACCCTATGCTTGCTTACATCCACTTCATTTGAAACTTGGTGGCACAAATATGTTTCAGTGGAAACTAATAATTGCTGATAAAAGAAACAAGAATATAATATTATCTAAACCTTAAAATAATAAATATGCAAAACACAAAAACACAAAACTGAAGCCGAACTCTGATTAGTATTTCATTAAACACGACAGAAACACCAGACCAAATGTCAGTGCTCATTGGTGAACCGGATGCTTTTATTTTCACACAGGGAGAAATCATTTATATATTCGTATTTTCTGATATAAAAAAATTCATTTCTTATGTCAGGAATTCGATTTATTTTTCTTTAATTTTTTTTATATCCGAAAAAATGTATATCTTCAGTATTAATTTGATACAAGAATTATTTTTGTGTATCATGAAATGAATTGCTTGATATCACATAATGATTTTTTTATACAAAAAAAATTAATTCCTGAAATCAACAATTGGTGTTTGATATAAAACAAAACAATTGTTGAGTTTAGGAATTGAATTTATGATTTCAAGTTATTTTTTATAACAGAAAATAAGGAATAAATAGTAAAACGGCGCCTCATAGATATATAACAAATAAATATACCATACTTTTTAAATAAACACGAAAGTAAATATACTTTATGGGCGTCCATCATAAACAGATTATTGCTTTGTTCATTTTGAAGACCGTACGGTGACCTTTAGTTGTTAATTTCTTTGTCATGTTGGTCTCCTGTGGGGAATTGTCTCATTGGCAATCAGACCACATCGTTTTTTCATAAGTTATATGACTCCATGCCTGTAAGTATAGTAGTAACGTTTTCGAAAATGTATTTATAGCAGTAAATGATAAATAGCTCGGAAATAGAATTCGCTTTCGTCAACTCGATTTGTCTATAACAATTTCGTTTTGCATGCTGATTGGAATAGAGATCTGATTGGATTAAATGGTATTCCCAGTATAAAGAACAGATCGTTTTAATCAAACAGACTTCTGAACGGTTCTTGGTTTGTCTATGTTGTCACCACTTATTTTTTTAAATAGCAATACATGTTATAAAGTGGTAAACAGAATACCAGAGCCCGAAACATAATAGCATATTTTCTACGCCACTCAAATCTGGTTTTTTTACAGAATGTAACATAGGTTTCTCTTCGATAATCGGTAAAAAGTGTGAAAGATGCTATAAAAATTCTTATGGATGGAAATGTGTGGATAGATGTGATTGCAGAACAACTGAAAGGTTTGCAGATTAAAATGAATAGCATTTTTAAGCGAAATAATATGTTATTTATATTAAAACAATAATTCTGAATTTCGTTTTTCAATTGATGTGTGTATAGTGCTTTTATTAATCATAACGCTTACTTTTATTTCTTTTCCTCTTATCTTTGGAATTAAACTTATTTGTCATTTGTAAAATGCAATTTGGTTTTAGTCTTCTCCGTAAAGGTAAACGTTCGTTTAGGGTCTTTGGCCATAAACTGTAAGTCCATTATTTCAAAATAAAAGATATATATTCATTTCATGTTATGACATATTTGTTCCGGACTATATGAGTATTTGGACCATACGCGTATGGTCATGACCATATGCGTATACTCATATGGTCCGACCATACGCATATGTTTTGATCGCTTATTACATTCTTGCATGTAGGCTTGAGGTGACAGTTACTTCTACACGGTATCATAGCTTTTTTGCATTTACTAGTCCTTGTTGTGCACGATCCTTTTCATTTACATCTTTTGTTTGCCAATGAAAAGTAAGCCTTTTTGCAGCTGCGTACAGTGATACCGAGGTCTTTGGCCATTCCGATATATCTACGATGTTTTAAGCTCTAGATTTCAAATATCGTAACACGACTGAAATACACCATATTCACAAGACAACTTGAATAAAATGTGTTACATACTCATATGGTCCGGAACATATACACACATTATAAGGAAAGGTAAAATATCACTAAAACTATACATGGAAAACCAATAACATTTTATACAATAGCGCACAATCTTTAAAAACAAAATTGAGGGGTTGTCATCATTGACAAATGTATAAAGCTCACATCAAAATCGTATTAGGAAAAGCAACGGCGATTGACAGATCACTAGTAGCTGGGCGTAACTATCACTACTCTGTTGAATTTCGCATGATTGTCGTTTATGAAGCTTTCAAACCTTCAACGCAAAGTAATAGACAACCTGAACATAACATGAAAAGTAAAATCACAAAAATACTGAACTCCAAGGAAAATTCAAAACGGAAGGTCACTAATCAAATGGCAGAATCAAATGAAAAAACATATCAAACGAATGGACAACAAATTTCATATTCCTGATTTGGTACAGGCATTTCCAAATGTAAAAAATAGTGGATTGAATCTGGTTTAATAGTGCTAAACCTCTCACTTATATGACAGTCGCATGAAACAGTAAAACAATTTGATCTCATTTGGTATACACAGTGTAACTTGCCTAATCCGACACCAGGGGAAAAAATGGCGGATTTAGCAGGGTGTCAGAATACGCATTTGTCGGATTATGCAGGTTACACTATAGATGTTTAATAAGCTGAAAGCATATCTCACATGAGTTAGCTCAAGGTTGTATTTCTTTCTAGCTTTATACGAAACATACTGCTCCTCTTTTTTTGTGGTTTGGGATGTTTAATATGAAAAACAATTTTTGATTTATTCTATATAATTTATATGGAATACGGTAGGTGCAAAAAAGTTTGATTCCACACCATTCTGATCATTATTACCAAAACCAACGGTGTTGATAAATCATTGTATCAATTTAAACCAAAATTTAACAATATTAATTGTTTTATTATATGACTTTTTATCCTTCTCCAATTGCCTTGTGTTTGCTCAAATTACATTTGAAACTGTTTCATTTCATTCATCTACATTAACATCTGGGATATTAAGAGTGGTGAATATAACGTTTTATCAATTAGGATTTCCTATGTTTTAGCTAATGAGAAAACAGGAAATTTTAGTCATTAATTAAAACCATGTATCTGTTAATTGTTTCCAAGCACACGAGTGTTATACCCCAGTAACATCTAGCAAATAATTCTACCATTAACTCAAAGTAGAGACTGTCATCGATCCTGGCAATGAATAATTGAATTGTGTTTTTTTGTTTCATGATGATAGTTTCATTGTGACTTTAAGATGACGAACACCAATGATAATGATTTTTGTTTCCCTGCAGTTTTGTTAGGTGTGTCTGGATGCCGTTCATTATATCCATTTGATTTTTGCATACCAACTATTTTGATTTTGAGCAGTTTTAATCATTAATTTCAATATTCGTTCAGATAAGTTTATTTTAAATAAGCATTTCTAAAAACAGTTGAAAGTTTTGTCATGTTTTACAGCAAGTATACACAACATAGATAGTATTCATAATTGTGGTATACAGACTCATCTCTTTTCCATGGGATGTAATAAACAACACACATTATAATCAAGGGGGATCTAATATTATTTATTATTGTAAAGCAATATAATAATTCCCACAGAAAGTAACCAAAAGTTAGCGTGCAATAAATTCCAATATTGCACTAGTGCAATAAATCTTCAAAATTCATGACGTCATCAACGACAAAATCATAGTTTAAACCAGTTTTTACTTTCAAATATTATATTGCTATACAATAAATGAGTTATTGCATGAATATTGGGGAATATTGTCCCTCGCAGAACATATATTGCACTCGCAAGCTCGTGCAATATAAAATTCTGCTCGAGACAATATTCCCCAATATTCATGCAATAACCCTATATTATACCTCATTTATCATTTTCTATTTAGAATAAGTACACAATATTTTGACTATTTTTTAAATTGCAAGCGTTGAACTGTTGGACCGGTCAAGAATGGACTAGCAATAAAAACAAGTTTTACCGAGCATTTTCCTGTAAATGGCCTGTATCAAGTCAGGAATATGGCAGTTGTTATCAACTCATCCGTTTCTTTGTATGCTTGAGTATATTTTTGCTGCAGTTCAATGTTTCTGTTGTTCCGTTGTTTTCCTGTTATAGTTGATGTGTTCCCTTTGTTTTTATTTGTAACTCGGATCTGTTTCTTCTCTATCGATTTATGACTTTAAATAGAAGTATACTTCTGTTCCTTTTGTTTAGGATACTATAAGTTCCCCTTTACAAGCATAACATCAATTTAACAGAAGCTTAAATGATACTAAGTAGACATCATGACCGGTGTTGAATTTGTAATTTCATGACAACCTGTCAAACATTCAGGGTATAAAAAATGCGAATAAATTAAACAAATGTGTCGAATTGTTCAATTTAAGATGCGACCATGTGTACGGATGTGTGGGGATAATGATAAGCACAGAAACTGGCACATCAGAAGATAATTATGATGGTATGTTAACGTTTTAACTGTCTTAAGTAGTGTTTTCAGTCATATTATATCATATTTTACTATAAAACTTTTTTTGTGTATTGCATGATGGATTGCTTGACTATATTATTACGTGAACTTTGACAATCTTTCTTGTGCAATTATAGTATATGTATACTTTTTGATGAATATTCTGTGTGCATTATTATGTTTAGTAATTTATTTATTGTGTTACGTGCTTATGTAATGAACTTGTGTGTTTTGTCTATATATGCTATATTTTCATCTTATGATAATTCAGTTATCGGTAAAGTACAAATATATGTTAGTGAAATTGAAATTGGTATGTGCAGTAACTAATTTCGCCCAAAGATTTAAAGAGAATTACTCAATTTGAATATTTGCACGTTTAATCAGTCATGCAAAGTTGTCTCATATGAGGGGCCTGATTGGGGGAGGGGGTGGTGGTCTCATAACGATTCACGAATTGACTTTATTGTCAATTACGATTCACAGAAGATAAATTTCCATGATCACGGATCACGAAAATATGAAAAGAGTATCCCCAATCAATCTCGATAATAGATATTCAGAAGCTGGCTGTTTGTGTTGTAGATTGGTTCAATTAATCTACAATCAAATACATTACTGGCTCATTACTTGTTTACGTGTTGAATTCTCCAAGGTTCTAAATTAAATCGTTAAAAACCGTCACATTGACTCATGTTTGTTGCTTACTTAACGTCTTAAGAGGCAAGTATTGAATGCATATTCCCGATGAAAACAACTTGACAATAAATCAATCGGTAGGTTCCTCAAGTAAAGTTGGTTGACATAACAAGCAAACAGTTTGGACTGTCAGTCATAATTCAGACTTTGTGGGAAGGGATATTCCATTTTGATTGCAACAGCCGTTCAACCGACCTTTTCAATTTGTTGCAAGGCTTCTTTAACAAAAGATTGTACCCACATTCTTTAAGAAACGTTGGATTTTACGTTCGATTTTCGACCGCCTTAAGTCCGAACTTTTGCAAGAACTTAGAGGTGAAGGTTTCTGTAACCCTGTAAAGTAAATATTGTCAAAAGCTGCATATTTGATTATTCTCTTGAAATATATATCTTTTTAAGTCAGTATATTTATTCAGTACTTTTGAACATGATGCCGGGAATAAAGCCTGAACTTAAATGAATACTTGAGGTTTATCGTTACAGTTTCTGTATTAATTTTACCTAAACTGAAATAATAAAAACATGTTATTGTTTATTTTTAAATAAAGACACATTAAAAAGTATGGATCATGGGTTTCAAGAATTATTAATGATATCTTTTTTTTTTCATTATATTATCTTTCTGTCTGTTGATAGACATCAACGAACGTCAACTAGTATTACTTTTATTCGGAATCGTCAGCACAGTTTCGATGTTACTACTATGTCTCTCTCTTACATGTGTTTGTTGGAAATATGAAATATCTTGCAAGAAGAGGGCACAAAGAACAGTTCACGCAAACACGATGCATTCCAATTCACCAGGAAACCATCTGCACCATGGGGAGACTCATCAGTATGATGAAGTAGATGATGGATTTTTGAATCGAGAATCTTCAGTCAATGAAGAACATGACGTCAGAAGCAGTGGAAGTTCGACTGGGGGTAGTGGCATTTGTGGGGTAGACAGTGATGGTTATCTGAATCCCTACCATGCGTTAAAATCAATACAAATTACAATAGGACAAAGGACAAGTTCAGAACAATCAAGTACAGAAACCAGTTACGTACAGGCACAGGAAAATACAGTTTATTTTCAAAAATAAGAATAAATAGTTAATTCAGTTTGTAAAAAAAATACTGAACTAATTGCCATGTTGAGTTGAATGGAAAGAAGTTTTTTTTCATTTGTTTATGCTGTCAAAAAACCTTCATTTTATTACATTTTGCAGATAGCTTTCAGAATTTGTTTAATAAAAGGATTATTTCAACCTTCTGTTATCTCTATAATACATACATCACACTTTATAAGAGATGTTATGAATACTCACAGTTTCTGTTGGCTTAGGGTTAAACTAAAACAAATAGATATCTTTGTTATAATCAAACCCATGAGTCTTCAATACAGATGGAAAAAAAAACACCCGGATGTGGTCTTCGGTTGGCTTCTTAACAAAATGGGTACGGGTACTAAAAAAAATGTACGTGACACTAAACTTCAAAACATACGAAAGAACTTAAATGTAAAAAAAACAAAAACCTACAGACTACAAAGGACAGAGGCTTCTGACACTTTGGACAAACTAAAACATTCGGCAGGGTTTTACATATTATATGAAATCTCAACCCTCCCAGTATACCTCTAGCAAATCAAACTAAGTCCAAGTCAGATTAAGTCAGAATAAGAAACAAAATGACAATAGTACATACATTAACAAAGGACATGCCAGTTCAAGATCTCAATTAAACTGATCGAAAGGCTATGTTTTCATCATATAAAAATCCCTCCCGTAAGGGGTATTGTATCCTATCATCATAAAATATATCAGAAGAATATAACCTGCGTCATGCCAATTGTTTGTTACTATTTGACGTTGTGATGGATAAGTTCATGTATAAAACAATGAACGGATACGTCATGTCTAATCTTATTGCTTATAATTTATCACAAAGAAAATGTTTTTCTACGCGTACTTGTTCTTTAATATGGATATGCGTGTATTCCGAGTACATCAACCTAACAGCAAATAATAGATTAGATATCCAGAGGACACGTTACAGACTTACGACGCGTATTCAATAAAAGCACAGTTTGCAACGATATATATTACATGAAAAAAGAACACACCCTCGAAACACAAGCAGAACGATATTTATATTATTTTCAGAATGTCACTAATATATCCATAATACAACATATATAAAATGTTATTTAAGAGGATATTTGATTACCACTTTGACAATTACTGTATTGCTTATATTACTCGTATATATGTCTAAAGGGTTATTACCCTTTCTTTCAGCACTACGTATACAATATCAATGAATAAAATATCCGGTAATATGATTTATCGGTAATTTGTACATTTTTCCTTTGATGTGTACTCGCTGATTATGTCAGTATCAGTGGACTGGCCGTGATATAAAAATTATAATGTTAGTACGCAAATGGCATGCGCTAATGCAACGCGTAGGGATCTACTTTCCCCTTTCATTCACAAAATTGCGCGTAGTTTTTTTTGCAGAAACGCATGATATTTTTGGCGAATTATTGTAGAAAAATAATATTCACTGTAATAATAGAGAAAAAAACAAACGAACTTCTTCGCGTCGTATCACGGCGAATCACACTTGACGTCACAGGCTACCTTACGTCATTTGAAATTTTGTCACAGTGCAGTAAACATGGCGTTCTCTTGCACAAAGTATTGAAAGGAATTATTGCATGTGTTTCATTAATTTTCTGCTTTGGACATGACTCTAACAATGGCAACATAATTGTATCATACCGGTAAGTCAAATTTCTTTATCAGCATAGATCGAGCATAGTAAGTCAGAACATTAGAATGATACGTTATGAATCAGCAGAATTTTCATCGATTCAACGACAAGTTATAATAATACTTTGGAGAAGACGTTACGGTTACTAAGTTGTAAAACTTGTGTCTGATCCTTTTGTCATTTTGAACAATAAAATATTTTTACACTATAATTAAATTGAACTTAGTTTAGTGGATAAAATTACATTTATCTGGTCATTATCGGTTCAGAGTTTATCATGAAAACGATCACATTGATTTCAAATAATTTTAAAAAAGCACTGCGAGAAGACATACCAGGAGGCATTATAACCTGACTATAATTTGTAAATTATCTTAATAATAGAATATTCAATAATATAATACAACACAAAATACTTTATTTCCCCCATTTTTTCGCTTACCCTAATTATGAAATCTTCAGGCGACTGTCGTCACAGTCACCCCTTAAAAAGGCTATATAGGCTAAATAGTTTGCCACGTTGCCCCCCGTTACCCCCTTTTTTAAAATTTATCCTAGATCCGCATTAGCCCAGATAATATATTCAATTTTCTATATTTATATATATGCACAGAAGTGATAGATATGCATTATAAATATAGAAAATTGAATATTTTAATCAACAAAAAAATTAAAAAAATTATCATATACCCAAGCGCCTGTGATCTAGTCCAACTATTTATTTGGGCTAATGCGGATCTAGGATAAATTTTAAAAAGGGGGTAACGGGGGGCAACGTGTCAAACTATTTAGCCTATACAGTATATATATATATAATTTAAACCAGAACAATTCAAAAACTCTTTTTATTTCGAATAGAAACTTTATTCAATTACACACAATCAGTTCAGTTAAGTCCATTATTTTTACTGATTAGCAGATTTTCTATATTTTCTTTTCAAAAGTTACATGTACAAATATCGGAACGGAAAGAAAGGTTATTCGAGGAATATTTTTATATGATGGGATATAAACATCATGGTTTACGTTGTTTCTTTCCCCATTTTTAATTCTCTTCGAATTCCTAACTATAACTCGGTGCATTTAATACATAATTTGTAATCGAAATTCCCCTCGTTTGTCTGGGATTAACATGATTAAAGATTCTGTTTTGACAAATTATCAAACGTAAATTGCACAGGGATATTTATAAAGTGTAACATAAGTATGTACGTCATTTGTACCATTTGGTCATTTAATTTTGATGTACCTTATCATTTGATATTTAAGGTCTGTGTATCCAGGATACGATGACAATCTGCGTTAACGCGCGTTTACTACAAACAGTAAATGTGCGTTTACTTTTACGAAAACAGAAGACGCGCATTTGTTCACGTTAACGCGGAGGTAAACGGGAAAGTAAACGCCCGTTTACTCTTTACAAAATTAGAAGACGCGCCGTTTTTGCGTTAACGCGGAGGTAAACGCGAAAGTAAACGCCCGTTTACTTTAAATGTCTACTGCTATTTCGGAGTTAACGCACAGTTAACGCGGCGTTTACATGAAGTGCACGCGAGTAAACGCCGCGTTAACTTTTTCGGCCCGTCTACATGTAATGCTTGGTCTGCACCCAACTGTACGAGATGATATAAGTAATATAGTAATTATCAAAGTGGTAATCAAATATCCTCTTAAATAACATTTTATATATGTTGTATTATGGATATATTAATGACATTCTGAAAATAATATAAATATCGTTCTGCTTGTGTTTCGAGGGTGTGTTCTTTTTTCATGTAATATATATCGTTGCAAACTGTGCTTTTATTTGAATACGCGTCGTAAGTCTGTAACGTGTCCTCTGGATATCTAATCTATTATTTACTGTTAGGTTGATGTACTCGGAATACACGCATATCCATATTAAAGAACAAGTAAGCGTAGAAAAACGTTTTCTTTGTGATAAATTATAAGCAATAAGATTAGACATGACGTATCCGTTCATTGTTTTATACATGCACTTATCCATCACAACGTCAAATGATAACAAACAATTGGCATGACGCAGGTTATGTTCTTCTGATATATTTTATGATGGTAGGATACAATACCCTTTACGGGAGGGATTTTTATATGATGAAAACATAGCCTTTCGATCAGTTTAATTGAGATCTTGAACTGGCATGTCCTTTGTTAATGTATGTACTATTGTCATTTTGTTTCTTATTCTGACTTAATCTAATTTGAAGCAAAATATAAATATTTGCATATTTGAGTCTCGAGGCCACGAAATCTCTCGTAACTTGACATCCATTTGAAAGTGAAAGTCAAAAATGGAGAAATCATTGGTCTCTGTGAAAAATGCTAAAATATAGAAAATTAAAGGTTTGGCAGGTAGGTGAAACTTACATAAATGAAGAAATAAATGAAAACTGAAGAGATTGATGCCCGATTTATATAATTCCAAGGCCCTCAGTCGGCTCCAGAAGCGAGGAAGTAGTGCATCTATTTTGGGTGGGCAAATATCCACTTTTTGATATGGGACAAGCTCTGACGTCCCACGGCCCCAGCTTGTCTGGCTTAACAGCCGTCGGACGTCAGAGTAATCTCGGACTAACCATAACCTTGAACAAAATGCCGCCAAATAGAATACTGTACACCAGTAAATGAATATACTTTTGATGTAAGATGTACAGATGTATTGACATATCTTTTACAAAATATATCATTTAGTTGCTCATAGAACAAGAGCAAAAAAGAAGATATAGAAAAAAAACCTAGGCAAATGTAATATCGGACTACTTTTATTTTTTATCAATTCTATTGTCAAAGAGCACCGAAAGATACCAAATGTACATTCAAACTCATAAGTCAAAACAAACTAAAAACACCATTCATAAAAACAAAATAGAGAAACAGAAGTACCCATGTCATTTTGCTCGTGTTAGTACAAATCCAGTAATTAGTCTAATTCGGCAAGGTCACATTCGGAAAAAAAGGGACTGGACTGTAGGTACGACAAAAAGAATATTTTCGATATCATCTGTGAAACGGATGTTCAATAACGGCCCACCAACTTATGAAGGCGTCCGTTAGATAAACGAAGAGATAATTTCAACTTCATCACTTGGAATTCTTAGTTTTTATTGTTTCCTTGTGAGCAGCAACCTTCTATCAAGGAAAAAGTGATAGCAAAAACAAGCACTTGAAAAAGTAAATTTAAAAGAAATGAGACAGCTGATATATTCCTACTAATAGAATACAAAAAAGGGAAGTTATGGAACGAAAAAAATGTTATTTATATATGTATATAACGTGTTCCCTCTTTCCTTTTGTACTAAATATACTGGGAAGAATATTTATCCGTTTTTTTTTTAGGAAATGTGTTGTTATTCATTTAGTTTGATTATTCTATCAAACAATAAAGCGGAAAATTTATTTAGTGATTGTATTTGTCAAGAGGCAATTAGCTTCAAAACCCTGTTGAGTATATATCAATCAATTGTTCAACAATTGTACGGAAACTGATTGTTATCATTGGCTCTAACTTTACGAAGGACTTAATAATTCCATTGACCTATTTTGCATACAACAATGACGTATACTAATATTTTGTCTTATTTATATATTGCTAATAGTATTTCATATAATCTTTTATATAATGCTTATAGTTCTTCATATAATCTTTTATATATTGCCGATAGTATTTCATATAATCTTTTATATACTGCTTATAGTACTTCATATAATCTTTTATTTATTGCCAATAGTATTTCATATAATCTTTTATAACTTTTTTGGTGTGCATGTCTATATGAAAATTCAATGTTGTCTTTGCATCAATGAGACGCCAACCTGAAGCAAATTAAAAATAAGACATACAGAAATCAATATGCAGTATTATACGAATTAACATCCCATCACAGAAACATGTATGATATTTATTGGGTCAAATCACACGATGCTTATTCAAAGTAACTCCCTTGTTATCATTGGAAAATAAAGAATGACTCGGAAGAATACACATATGAATATTCGTATACTATAATACTTGATAGAAAAAACAAAAACGCAAAGGACGCAAATGCTACGTAATCTTAAATAAAGATGTGGTATAATTGCTGATGAGACAATTATCCACCAGGGACATATTGAAATAGATGTTTACAACTTACTGTTGCCGTATGACATTTTTAAAAACTATCAGCAAACCAATATCGCATAGCATATTGCAAAAGACTCTTCAGACTGTGAAAGATCCTCATGGTCGTTAAAAAAACTCGTCGTCGAAAAGGCTTCTACAATACAATGTGTATAGAATAATGAAACAACGGCCTTAGTTATGAACAAAACAAACGAAAGACAATTATGATACACAGTAACAAACGACAAAACCTTAATTGATACTTACATGTAAGTACCAAAGGTTTTATGCATTTGAAATATGCGATTTAACATGGTTTAAACTGAGGTAGCATCCGTTTATCAGATAATTAAATACAAGTGTAAGCATAACATGTATGTGGGATACGTTACATCTTTATGTATAAATTATTTAGCGTGTGCCGTTTATCTTTTTAGAACTTGATTTGCGAACTTCAAGGAAAATTTTACTCCCACCCTAGGAGTTACGGACTTCATTGTACTCAAAGTTTTTGTCGATCTTTGCATCATATTGTCCGTTCGTTCATCCCTTCATTTGTTCGTTTAATAAAATAGTTTCCGTCAAAACTTGTTCACATTCTACTTAACGAAATGACTTTCTCTTTGATCACGTCTTCATAGGGATGTACTGTTACTTGTGGTCTCTTTTCGATCCGCCGAATACCTATTACATCGTTGTTGATGTCTATCATATTTGTTGTTATTTTGTTCTAATAGATTAGTCCTTTAGTTTTCGAAATTGAACTGTTTCATATTTTCATGCCGGTTCCTATAATAGCCGACCATACGGTTTGGGTTTTTCTCATTGTTGAAGGCCGTACAGTTGCCCAAAATAGCTAACATTCACTTAATTTGAACTTTGGTGTATAGACCGCTACCGCATTATTTGTATACTGCGGATTTTAGCAAGTCAATATCGCTACATGCCAGCTGTGGAATGGGCAGTAAATAGTAGCCTACGATAAAACATGTTCGGTCAAGAATTGTAAGGATTGAATTTATTTTTCTTCTTATTATTTAAAAAATAATCCACGCAAGACTTAGATTCATTTTCAATTATACATTGTGTTTAAATAACTTATTCAAACTTATAAGTGTTATTTTGTAAGTTTTTTTTACAGACGTTATACGTATACTCACATTTACAATACCAATTTGAAAGCACCAGATTAACATTTGGACAATTACTTTCTCTTCAGTGATACTAGAGGCAAATTTGATTTTAATTCGAAAACTTATTAAAACATTTAAAAAAAGGTAAATTAGAAAAAGGTAAAACAAATAAAGGCAACAATAGTATACTGCTGTTCAAAAGTTACAAATCGATTTAGAGAAAACCAAACCGGGTTACAAACCAAACAGTGAAAACACATCATGCACCTATGAAAAGAAACCGACGGAACAACAGAAACACTGAAAGGGGAGCAAAAAAAAATCAAACATTTCAAAGAGGTAGATATACACCTTCATTTAAAACGATTTACAAATTTGTAACAGCAAATTTCATTTACACATTGTCTTACCTCAAGGCAGGCGATACCATCGAGGACTAATAGTCAGTCTTACATCAATGGTATCGACCCAATGATTCTAAAGAGAATTGTGTTGACTACAACAGATACAGCATGTTAAGGACACACAAATCTGTCGGTTAAAATGTAAGTACCCAAAACAAATATTTCTTTATTCTGGACTTAGTTGGGCAGTGTATTGACTGAAAAATCATTAATCTAACTGATATCAAAACTATTTAGTTTTTTGCGACAGTTAGTTTTTTTTGGTGGATGAAGCTGACCTGCCCATAGAGGACAACCTACCATTGGCAGGAACACTAACAATTTTAGTTACTTTTGGTTAAAGTCAGTGTACCTGCCACATGCGGGATTGAAATTTACAACCTCATTGATGACAGGCAAGTGATACGGTAGTTCGTCTACTTATTTATTAAGAAGAACCAAAATTGGTTTTGGTAAACGTTAACTTGATACATAAAATGTGTATATAAACGTAAGGCACATAGGGTAATATAGAAATATAATAACTACAGTGTTTGTCCTGATATTTGTTGCAACATGTATCTATAAAAAAATACTGTTAATATTTTTAAAGCTTTATCTCGTTAGATAGATGGCATCGCTGAAGTTTTAGGACAATCTATCTAGCTTGTGATTTTCAAAGGATATGAATATTTTATTGTTGATTATCGTTGAAAAGTTCATAAACTCGTAGACTTGGAGAATGGTATAATGTCTCGTGACACAACATTTGACCGCAGGATGAATGTTTTTAAAAGCTATATATTTGTCTGAAGTACGAGTAAAACAAAATCGAAAATCGAAATGGAGTTATTAGTTCACCAAACTAAGTTTCTAAAGATATGGTTATTTTTTAATAGAAATACTGATATACGTGAACTGTTACAAAGAAGAAAATAAATGAGGAAGTATATTATAGTTCTCTATATCAATGAAATGGTAGCATAGCATGTGCAACAAATAGTGGTCGCTAAAGCAAATTGAAATTTATACTGTTAATCGAAAAATCTTACATTTATTTTATTTACAATTTAATCCAAATAACCAATCATTTCCTTATTTCCCCCACTTGAAATCATTCCAATAACTCATTTTGTTTTAATAAACGACAGTTATGATACCAAGGTTATACATAATTTTCTTAATCTGTGATTTTGGAATTTCTAGAGAGGCATTTTGGTGTAGTAGAGACAGGTAAAGGAAATAAAGCTGATACCTATATATCATTTATCATTGTTATTATATGATAATTATAAAATTTGATTATTTGTGACACAATTTGTTTGTTTAGATAACGGTGTGGATAAAATCAAGTATAGTTTTACGATATCATGTGGTCAAATAACTTTACGGTCATTTTGACAATTTTTTCTTCCGTTTTCAATTTAATGGTTCTGCACATTCTTTTTGGATAATTAGCAGATTAACACACCAATGGGAGAACGCTCCATTACTCACTACTAAAACATATACATTTAAATATATACAAACAAGTCTAAATTGAAAACATCGTTCAAACCTACGATTGCGTTGGATAAAAACTGCAATTTTTATACGTGTGCATATAAAACAAATTTCGTTGGAGAGGAGTCTAAATACAGCACAAAGAACATTTTCCAAAAGACCAACAAAATGAAAAAGTATACTTTAACAAAACACATTTGACTAAAAGGACGAACAACCGATGTTTTAGACTGCAATAGACGATTGCCAAATAAATTGATCACACAATGTAACAAATGGATCTTTATATTATTTTAATACCAAACTTGCGGCAAAGATGGTATACCACAAATTTAAACATGATGTTCAAAAGTTTGTATACCATATACGGATGTCGACAATTAAGTCTCTGCAGCGAAGTTAGGGATCTACACAGTATTTAGAAGGCCATATATATATATATTTTTTACCGCGATGTAAGACAGACTCTTGAATTTACCATGAAGTCAGCATCGTTTAAGACAATCCGTTGTTAGACCTATTATTCAAATGCGTTTTGTTAAAATATTTTGTGTCCGTCTTTTATTGTAATGTTTTAGGGGGGTGTATATTGTTATGTGTATGTTATTACTTTCTTAACTATAACTTGTGTTTTATGTTGACAAGACATAAACTTGACCAAACTATAACAATTATTTAAAAATTCAATATTTCAGATTCGGGAAGGAAGTATGGTTATGTTGTGATAATCATGAAGAGATTAATGGTAGCTGTGTTGGTAAGTTACATTTTGTGTATTAATTGTAAAACAAAAAAATGTCAGGTTTTTCACATTACAAATAGACATAATGCAACAAAAACTGAGGAAGCAGAAGACATATAAGATAATTGTATGTTAACTCTATTTAAAAGTAAAATTTTATGATATTCCGAGCGGTCAATCAAAATACAAATTCAAATAAGGAATGTACAAAACCATGGAAAAAAAGCAGACCAGCCATGCATTAATTAGTCTTTATAATTCATTGAACAAAATATATATGTAAATATATACTTTTTAAAAGAACTTACAATACTTTACACGGTTGCTACACGTAACAAACAATTATCCACATAAAATCACACTGGTTTGGGTAGATTTAAGTGTCCAAGTCTGACTTTTTTTACGGAATGTTTTGTATAGTTTAGAAATGTACTTTTATTAATCGTTTGTCTTTGTTGACTATTGGTGTTGTTGACTTCTCTTTGACTAATGTATATGTTGATAACACCGTTGATATATTTTTCCTCTTTGAAAAATCTTGTTTGGATTGAAAATCTATTCACTTTTTTATGTTATATACAGATGGGTGCACTCCTAACCTGTACAGCAAGTTAACTTGATAACCAGTCATTTGGACTGGTCAAAGTTAACCTGTGACCGAATATAGGACTGCTCTGACCAGCCCTAGGACCAAAATCTAGTTAACTTGAAAAGCGGACTTGGTCCTAGGACTGTTTTTATGTCTGCCAAAAAGTTAACTTGGAAACAGGTCCGCTATTGATATAAATTAACTTCGAACAGGGACGTATCCAGTCCTGTCATAAGTTAACATAAGTTAACTTCGGAACCAGTCCTGTCAGAAAGTTAACATAAGTTAACTTGGAAACCGGTCCTGCCACAAAGTTAACTTCTGCTTGGAAAAATCCGATCAAAACCAGACCTGTTCGCTCAAGTTAACTTTTGACTGGTCTGCTCAACACTAAGTTAACTTGTAACCAGGACCGCTCTTCGTTGATTTAAAAAAAAAAAAAAATAATATCTTTGTTTCGTAGTATAAACATCGAAAATAAAGTAATTTGAAAATTAATACTTCCGTTTTATGAACAGGATTAAATACAAATATTTGAAAATAAGTACGCACAGAACGTAACACAAATTTATCTGTGATCTGACAATCTATCTATTATAAAAACGATCTCGGTTACAATGATAACAGGCACTGAATATATATATATTCCGAGATCAAATTCAATCGTATTATGTATATTTTTGAAAAGAAGTATATTTGATGTTAGGTGTATACGTCCTTGTTAGTTATACATTATACATGCGTTTCCATCACACACGATCTGACATGGAATTCTCATATAAATGACATCACGAACAAAGCAAATGCATCACTGAGATTTATAAAAAGAAACGTCAAAACTAACAGCATAAAAACAAAAGAACTGGCTTACAAAACATACGTAAGACCAAAAATTGAATATTGTAGTGTCGTCTGGGACCCCTGGCAGAAACAACAAATACATTAAATTGAAATGGTACAGAGAAGAGCTGCCAGGTATACACTCAACCAATACAGCTATCAAAGCAGTGTAACAGCCATGCTTGAACATCTAAGATGGCCAACATTTCAACAAAGAAGAAATCTTGCATCCGTCACCATGCTATACAAAATTCAACACCAATTAGTCTCCATCCCAGTAAATACATACCTAATTCCATCCAAAGAACATAAATTTATACAGCCATTCTCTCCCACAAACTATCATTTGTATTCATTTTTTCCTAGAACAATAAGGTTGTGGAATACCCAACCATACCAAGTAGCCTGTAGCCCAGACTTAGAAGCTTTTAAGTCTGGTGCAAAACCACATATGTATTGCTAAATCAAAGCATGTTTTTAACTATATACAAAAATAAAAAAAATAAAAAATGTTTTTTCTTGCAATTATTGTAAATATGTTTAGTTTTAATTTGTTTCCCTAGCATGTGCCTTCTTGTAATCTTCAACATATTGAAGTTAAGAAGTATTATGTAGATGCATCCTTGCACAATGCAGCCACAATCAGCAATAATTTAATTCATTTAAATAATGACTACAAATTTTTGTTCGCCTAAATTAAGGGTGCCAGCATGTCCTCTTTTTACTCATAATACTGATACGTAACAAATTTTCAGTAGTTTTGATGCCTCCAGTTGACTTGTACAACAAAATTATTTGACCGCATCCACCAAAACTGACCATATATGCACTTTAATTTGTAAATCTATATACCTGCATAGTAAATCAGCCATATTTTTTATGTCAGGATTCAATGTATAATACAATCATGACAATGGACAGCAAAATTGCAATATAATAACAAAAAATTTTGGTTTGCATAAATTTATGATACCAGCATGTCCTCATTTTATTCAAAATATTGATACGTAACAAAATTTCAGTTGTTTTGATACCTCCAGCTGACTTGTACAACAAAATTATTTGACCGCATTACCAAAACTGACCATATGTGAACTTTAAATTGTAAATCTATATACCAGCACAGTAAATCAGCCATATTTTTAATGTCAGGATTCAATGTATAATACAATCATGACAATGGACAGCAATATTGCAATATAATAACAACAAATTTTTGTTCGCCTAAATTAAGGATGCCAGCATGTCCTCTTTTTACTTAAAATACTGATACGTAACAAAATTTCAATAGTTTTGATGCCTCCAGTTGACTTGTACAATATTAATCAACATTCATTTTAACTCGTTATTCCTCCAATCTATATATTCAGTTTGAATACACTAAGTCAAGTATCTTTCCAAAGATTCGAAACACAAGAAAAACATAAAATTTTATCAGAACCTTAATCATCCATATAAAGTCATGCACCATTAAACTTTCAGGATTTCAAACTACAAACAGGCCTCAATTAGATATAATTAAGTTGAAACGGGACCTCTAACAAAAGACATTAGTGTAACATTCAACACATGAACAATAGGAAAAAGTCAACGAATGAAATTCATGACTGATATTCATAAACCTATGATAAATATGTTTTATTTTTACTATGTGTTTAATCCGATTCAAAAGAATGTATCTCATTGAATGTGGTATTTGCTCTTATTGTTTTGAAAAGACCAATTAATGGTTGTAGATCGTATTACGTATTTTTTTAACTTCAGATAACACGGCCAATATTTAACAGTATGAATTATTCCAAAATCCAAAGACTGATGCAATGGAAAGATTAACTTTCTGAATTCACTAGTTGCGATAGTCGTGTTTAGACAAACATATTATTACATAACGACCAAAAATTAACATTTTGTGTACAAACTAGGAGATTAAAGTTGGTCTGCAGGCTAAGTGGGAATTATTCATCATTGTTGATTAAGATCTCTTTTTTATTACAAAGAAATGATGAATTTGAGATTAAAAAAAAAGGAAATCCCGACTTCATCAATAAGTTAAGATCGCACCCAATCATCCTTATCAATCTTCGAAGCAGATCAATTGTATCTGTATTTTGTTTTATTTCATGGTCAATATAATAGGTTCGATCAACATTGTTTATCGATATTAAAGTTATTCCCTGACATGACATTTTTGCCAAGTTGGAGCAAACAAAATATCGTTATTGCTTCATGTGTAGTTTCTTTAAACCCTCTTTAAATACTTCTGTTTGAATATCGCTGAAAACGAATATCGACGCAAGTTTGCAGGCAGAGGATACACAAGGTTACAAAAACCTTATTAACGTTGATGTGAAAAAATTTTTCACTGATGTTGCACAAAACAAAATTAAATATCAATGCACATCATAACACAACTATTATACAGCTTGACGTTCATCCAATACTATGTTCAAGGGCTTGGTAGTCGAGTGCTCTGAATTTTCTTACTACTGAATCATTAGACTGTCATCACTGAGGTTGTGAGTTCAAATCCAGCACATGACAGGTGGTTCGACTCCAATCTTAGTTGATAGGTTTGTAAGTTTGAGACCCGAAGGTCGTTAGTCCTATCTTGGCAGTTTGGCTGCCTCCACTTATAAAATGATAGCAATGAAAAAGTGTACCATCGCTGAGAGCGTTGTTTTGTTCAAATCAATCATTCAATCAATCAACTTCCACCCATCTTCATATTCTGAACTTTCAAATTGTTATGGCTTTTTAGATTTGTTTGTTTGTTTCACTTGTCTTTGATATTCCAGCGATTTTCTGACGTCAGCAAACGTTTTAAGTTGTGTTCGTTTTTTAAAGGGATACGCTGAAACAATATATGTATTAAATGCTGTTGAATAATAGCCTAATCATTCATTACATTTCGATCTTGTTATGAACTGTTCTTGTGTTCTGCTCAATTTATGATCAAAAGACATCAAGACTTTATTTCTTTACAATTATATACCATTTTCCTTTGTTGAATAAATCATGATTACTTAAAAATTCCGACATTCATGAAAATACTGCAACACCAATTATTCCTTATATGAACAATATGACATATCTTGGATGCATTTACATTAAAATTTAATAACATACGAGAGCTTATACTTATAAAGGAAGAACGACAAAATTTAGGAGGAAAATAGTATTATAGAATTCGATGCTTAGAAAATATTCTAAGTAAATACGAGGAAAAACATTTCTTACCTACAAAAATATTACAAAAAGGAAGGCCTGACTCAGAAACAAAGTCAGGAACATGACAGTTGTAATCCATTCGTCTTCGACCTTTTGATTTTGCAATTTGGTTACGGAATTTCCGTTTTGAATTTATCCGCGGAGTTCGGTATTTTAGTTATTCTACTTTATACAACATCAATAAACATCAAGATATTCCTATGTTGTATATATTCATTTAGTATATATCAGCTCTTGATGAAAACAATTTGTTTTAATTAAAGTAAGGTAGTGCGAAATTTCTAATGAGTCAACTATAAGCTTAAGGATACACAAACATTAAATAAAAAGCGTTTAATAAGTGTTTTGCATAATATAAATGACCTGCGAAATACGTTTTATTTACCACAAATACTTACTTAAATAAATTAAAATAAAATGATTAAAATACAATCCTAGATAATTCAATTTTGAAACATTTATTAACAAACTTTGATTTCTACATGTCGTATACTTGCATCATTTCGAAAGTGTCATGAATGTCATCGTTAGTTGATTGATTATTTCAAACACATGTTTTATGGAGGTCAACCAATAACTTCAATTAGTAGCTACGGTCCCATCTTTCAAATTCATTAATGCATTATCGAATGAGACTTACACTATATTAACGGATTTTTAATATGGCATGCGCAACACGAGAAATACCCCATGTGGTGCTGAAATAACTGATTTCCTTCCGACACCTGAGTTACCCGCTACTTTTAAAGAGGCTCATATTGCTTTTACATCCAGATTAAAGTGTTAGAGTTATGATTTAATTTCGTTGTCTCTCGGTAACATGCTCGTATACATGTTGTCCTTAGAATTATTTATCTGTGACAATTCGAGGAAAAAAGAATTATACAAACTTTCTAGTTGTGGTAGTATCCGTAATCTTAATAGTACTAGGATATATGAGATGTAAATACTTATAGGAATATGGACAGGATATCATCAATATAACTGAAAATGAAATTAAAGCTATTTTGTAGACTTTTTGTATTTGAGAAAGTTCGTATGAATTCAAGGTCATATGAATGCAAAGGCGGCCAATAGTGTTGCCTTATCAGAACGAAATCAAATACTATCTGTCTGTTAAAAACAGAATCCTTAAGTTTAACAAATTTGCTGTAAATCAAAAACTCTTACCTCGTGATCAATAATGAGTTGAATTATATAAATTGTTCTGGCATAAACTATCATACTGAAAATCCTTTAACAGCATAACTTTAAACTTATACAATAGTTATCAAAGGTACCAGTTTATAATTCAATAAGCCAGACGCGAGTTTCATCTGCACAAGACTCATCAGTGACACTCAGATCAAAATTGTTATGAAGCCAAAGAATGACAAAGTTGAAAGCAATGAGGATCCGAAACTCCAAAGAGCCAAATACCACTAAGAACTTCAGAAAGAGGAACATTTGTACAATTTGACGACCAGGCTAATTCTAGTTCTTTGTAAGGATTTTGTGACGTTTTGGTATCTTGTGTACAAAGAATATAAAATTTACAGTAAATAAACAGTATTTTACAGTTATTGAAATAAATGCTGCATTTTTCCAATCTATGATTTTGATAGAATTTATATACTGCAGAAATTTACAATTCTAAAAAAAAAGTGTTCATCAACTGCATGTATTCTTCTACAGTAAAAAAGTTTTGAATCAATCACAGTTTACAGAAACTTTCAAGATTCCTTAAATTGTGTCCAATCGTTGTGTATAGCCAAAATTACAGCATAATAACAGTGTTTATGCCGTTTTGTCAATATTATACCTTCATTATGCCGTAATTCAATTCAGTACATGTTGTTATTTATTATTTTAACGTCGCTAAATGATTTCATTAATTCAAACATTAATGCGATTTTTATTTTTCGATGATGAACAGAATGCTTAGATGGATTTGGCTCTTTGGAAGGAGAGCCTTGTACGACATGTGAAAACGGATTTTACGGAAGGAGATGTGTTGATATTTGCAGATGCTTAGAAAATCAAATGTAAGCATATATCTTTGCATCTGAAAAGCATACACTTTAATGTATATCGCCGTATTCATTGATTACAGATTTTTTATGTTTGTCTTTCCTTATTTAAACTTGATTTGCATCATAGAATTAATTCAGCAAATCACATACTTCAAATGTAATACTTTATTAACTGACGCAGATTGTATAATATCATATTATGTAAATATATATAAGCTATCATCATGATCATATACAATTTTAAAGAAAACATTATCTGGCATAAACTTATCGATTTTCAAAACAGGATGAATGATTTTAAAAGATAATTTTGATAACTTTTCAATCGATGTCTCTGGCCTTTGTTAGTCTTGTATTATTTTTAAGTTAATTAAGTTTCATGTGTACAATTTGGAGTTTAGTATGGCGTTCATTATCACTGAACTAGTATATATATATTTGTTAAGGGGCCAGCTGAAGGACACCTCCGGGTGCGGGAATTTCTCGCTGCATTTGAGACCTGCTGGTGACCTTCTGCTATTGTCTTCTCTATGGTCGGGTTGTTGTCTCTTTGACACATTCCCCATTTCCACTCTCAATTTTATTACATGTACGGACTTAAAATCCAAATATCAATTTTGTGATTGAATGTGAAATAATCTACTAATTATCGGTAGTCTCATCTGAAAAAGGACACATATACAAACTACAAAAAAAATTGGTGTAGAAAAAAGACAACAAAATTCTTCTCAGAATAAAACCCAAATCCTAACAAAATATATGACATTTACTGGCCTCTCACCATAACATTTCTTATTTTTTTTTTGTATTACTGCAGACAACAAAATACATTTATGATCCCCGAAATATTTTCAATTTGACAAACCAAGGAAAACAAGCAAAGACAAGCATTTTTAAGAAGATACATCAGACACTTGAACAATGTTAAATCATAACATCATCTCAAAGACTGAACGGCAGTATTGATTGTTTTCTGAACAAAATATAATTGTACAAATAACTACTTGTATAATTTTTGTTGCAAAATAGATAATAACTCACTATCCTTGATTAATATTCGTATCTTCCATCTGTTTTCTTCTTTCTTTGGTTTTGTCTTTTAGTTTTTTAAACGTTTGTCAAATTATTTTTTTCGTTTATTATTTTCATATAATATATTTGTTTGTTTATCATGTGTATATGTTGCTATGGAGACATCATTCAGCGTATGCATATATGAGATTTCTTTTGTGGTTGTTCTTTGATTTCCTTTTTCAGACGTACTTATATATATACAAATAATGAAATGACAAATGATGGTTGTTACTATAATTATCTACTGGGGTCAAAATGATGTGAATTTGAAAATTGTCATGTCATTTTCATTGAGTAAACACAATATCGTAAGCTCTATCAGTTTCCGGCATGTCAAAACGTGTTTGATGTGACATAATGTGGATAATAAAAGCCTTTTTAGAATTTTCACCACTTCCTAAGACTACCGGAAGTGATAGATTCACAATAAACTGAAGCACTCTTTGTATACATTGTTATACTTTTGGACACCTAGGGCCACACATGTTTTATATCTTTTATCATGCAGTGAATACGAATTTGAAAAAAGAATCCTAAAAATGCATTTTAACCTGTATGTAAAATATTTCATATTTTTCTCAACCTGAGTAACCATCAGTTTGGTGGTGTTCGGCAGATACTCATGATAGTGATTTGTTTGTCTTATCACATTTTTCAAATAATTTGATTTAAGTACACACAAGAGTAACCTAAATTCCGGAGTTTAATAACTTGTACAAAACAATAACATGTACACGACATATGTATTAAACTAAACATAAACATATTTTGTAGATGTCATCATCAGATGGGCTGTATACAAGTTTCAAGTAATATATCAACGTATCAAGGTAATTATGTGCTTGATGACACTAAATATAAAAAGTAAGCATGGGATACTGATCAAATGTGTAAGAAAAAAGAGTAGAACATCAAATACAAACTATACAGACCTTCAATATAAAAAATCAAAAGCAACGGATTAATCCAAACATGTAAAGTACACAATTTTAGTGGAAAAGGAAATTGATAAATATTCCTGATTAGACGCACTCTCATGATGTTGGTCATACCCAATAAACTTACGGTATTGGCGGTACTACCTTATCTCTTGGCGTTGTGATTAAGATAAATATGGTACTCAGAACTATGTGTCTCGCCAGGTTGACTGGTCTTTTTGTGGACTGTCACAGTCACCCTGTTCACTAGTATGCTTAAAATATAGCTCATAGTGTCAGTGTTGGTGTTGAACAGCTGCATAGTACTGTTGCCTTTATTGTACAAAGTAGGGTTAATGTTCATATCACATTATTTTGTGCTTGTCCTGAATATGCATTTGGTTTGCTATCGTACGTTACAAAGCCATTCCCTATCATCACTATTAAGATACATTACACTGTATGGGATATGCGGGTTATTGTTTCATTGGAGAAAAAGCATTTCCGTTGAAATTAAGTATACTGTTTCTATATAACAATGAGTTTTACACCTACCTTGGTTTTTTCATAAAAACTGGAAAGAAGCTACAATTATCTATTTAACATGTTTAAGATACGTTTCGTGCTACCTATTATTTATCTCATTGGCTAATCAAGCTTTGTTCCCATGGTTATTACAGTTCAGTCTGATTCTTATCTAAGCTTAAAGCCAAAGAGTACGTTTTTTTTACAAAAAAAGACTTGTTTTTTTTTAGGCAACGAGAAAATTCGTTTTCAATCAGACTTATTTGGGAATCATATGGTTTTCACTAAGCATTCACGTTCAATTGATTGTATCGTTCGTTCTTATGTTGTTATGTCCCAGGCTAGTGGAGAGTTGAGGTCCCGGCATCATTCTGTATGTATGTGCCTGTCAAAAGTCAGTAGCCTGTTATTTGGTGTTTTCGTTTGTTTCTCTGTTACATACATGGTTTTTTTTAATTTTTGGTACACTAATAAGCCGTTAGTTTTCTTGTCTGAATTGTTTTAAATTTGTAATTTCAGGGCTTTTATATCTGACAAAGCGGTATGGGCTTTGCTAATTGTTGAAGACACTACGATGACCTATAGTTGTTGATTTCTGTGTCATTTTGTCTCTTGTAAAGAGACCTCTCTTTTGCAATCATCTTCTTTTTTTTATGAATAAGTTATTCATTTTTTTTAAGGTATCTGAATAAACTTTTTAACGAGATAGTGTAATTCTTCAGTTGCATGCACTCTTCGCTTAAGACGATCTAGACAAACACGTTAGGAATGAATGAAACGTTCTTAATTAAGAGAATACGATATAGTAACAGGGGAGGTAATTACGTCGATAATGTAAAATGTTATTATCGTGACGTCAAACGTTGACATCTCGGCAAAAGATGCAGTTTTCGACTGATTTCTATAATTCAAACTGAGTTAACTTTTAAACGAGTTCATGGACCCCTCTTATTTAAAATGACATTCGGTTTGAAAACGTATGAAGATGGTTTATACCAATTGTCATGAAAAAATTAATTTCTGTGCACATCAATTATTTTTTTAAATTTGATAAATATACCAGTTTACAGCCAAAAATAACGTTTTTTCTACATTCATGAATTAATAGGATACTCATATAAAGGAGAAATTATAAATCATTAACAAGAACCAGCTTGTGTTTATCTTTTAAAACAAAAAAGTTAGGCATTTCTATCGGAAGGATAAATACATCCACAAATCCGAGTTAGAGTAAATATCTAAATTTTCGACCTCGTTTTACTTAAAAAGTAGCATATGCAGGTAAATTTTTTTATCTCATTTTTGATTTAAGCAGGTAAAAATTAGCCTATTTGCAAATTTTCATCAAAACTTCATTATGGTATCAAAACTGTATCGTAAGCCCTTAATGGTTGAATATCCAAATACTATTTCTTAAGGCATAATATTTTTATATGAGCGCAAATCATAAGTTAAAGATATGTACGAATGACGAGTTTTGAGTGTCTCCTGAGTGTCGTTATTGTGTTTTTATGTAACCAAAAATGCATTCGACGAACAGAATTATTAGCCTGATATCTGTAATGATTCTATTATAGAAACATCTCATAGAATAGATTAAATACGCTTGTGAGTATTGCACTGTTAATTCAAAATCACCTATTGATACTGAAAACAATAAAAGCTTTAGAAATGTATGACATAATTTTTCAAATTAATCGAGCAATGCATTCGTTGTCGGATGACAATATATATTTATACTGATATATATTTATTATTAATACAGCGTCTTCGAGGTTATCCACTCAAATCCAACTAAAAACAAAGTCTGCAAGAGATAGCACAAGAAACAGAACAGTAATTACAAGTAGTAGCCTTGACATAGGAATACCATCATCTGAAAAAGGTAAGAAGATAAGAAACAGAAATAGTATCGAAGTTCTAAAGAAAAAACATATAAAGGTGTTGCTTATGGTCTTGGCTTCCAACAATTTAACAAGCATGGTGATACTTGCATGCGTCTGTTGATCCTTTATGCCTGGTTCGAAATATTTCAAATGTTCTGTTAACTTAATTGACATATACATCCTTCTAACCGATATTAAATTCCGCTTCGTTGTACATATTAAATAAAATAATAATCAGGAATCATGTCATTGAAATGTGTGAAATGGTATGAACAAGTAATTTTCAAGGAAATCTATTCTGAACTGTTAACATATGTGTTACGAATACTTGATACGTAAAAATATAGTATGATATTTTGATGTGTAATTTGACCTACCAATGGCTTATTTAAAAAAAAACATAGGAACATCTGCGTTAGAATTATCTGTAGAAAAAGCATGATGATAAGAATAAAGTAAAGCTATTAGCTTTCAATCATACCAATAATTTGCAAAAAGAATGTTGACATACGAAACTAAAGGTTTCAGTTCTGTAAATAAAGACAATTTTATTTCCTTTAGGAAATACCTCCACTAAAACTGTTCCACTTTTACAATGAAGTTTAGAAAAAAAATATAACCTAGAATAGAACGCTCATATGTACTTCTTTTTTTCAAAGGTCAAATTATAGGACTGTGTGGCATATTTTCAACATTTGTATACCTCGATTTTCTAAGAGTTCAAAGTTATACTTTAATTCTGTACTTAAATTTTTAATTCGTTTTGTCTACCTCAGAATTTAAGGCAGCCGCGAATTATTTTTGTATTAAGAGTAAGGGCCATATTTGGTTTCGATTGTTAAGTTCAATGTTTTAAGATATTATAAAATTATAAAAAAAAAAACATTTGAGAAAGTCATTTAATCATTAAGCAGTAACGCAGAAATAATGACAAATTAAGTTTTGAGAAGAAACAAGTGAAATCACGATGTATAATATATTTTTTAAATGTATGGATTACAGTCTTATAGTAGGGGTAAGCACATGTTAAAATAATTCGTATTCACCATGAAATTAAAAAAAAAACCCATTAAAACTGTGAATTTCATCAGTTTGTTTCTGAATTACAGGTTTACTTCAAAGAGAAATTATAGTATATTCATTGAGCGCAGCATTACTTTTAATCGTTATATTACTATGTACGGCTTGCCAGCATATATATAAGCAGCTTTACAACAACTTAAAAAAATACCAAAATGACAATAGACGAAGCGGAATTGTGCCAGATAACCAGTTATCAGAAATTCCCCATGGAATAGGTGGAATATATGAAGTTATAGATGAAACGAATATGATAGATAATCGTGGGCACATTGAACGCAATAATACAGTTTCTGACATAAATGAAAGCCATTTTCATTCTGATAACAATGGTTATCTTACACCGTATCAACCCGCTACTGAGGACGATGCACAAAATAATAGCTTAGATGACAGTAAATCTGAATCCTTAGCGTCGGCAGACGCTAATCACCAAATCACAGGGGATCGCGAATCCACATCATCTTCCTCCGATGTAGAAGATAGACGATCTACCTATCTTAACCCGTATCAACCAATTATGTCTTTAGTAGATATCCATGAATATGCATCTACTCAAAATATTGATGGTTCTGATTCATCTGGGTCAGATGCAATGTCGGGAGAATCTGGTTATTTGAATGCATATCAGCCTACGCTTCAAGTTAGGGATTTCCATGAATATCAACATATCAATGGTTGTTTAGACAAGTCAGATACTTGTACAAAATAAATTAGTCTGTAGTTTAAACAATCTTAGAAATAGTCAGAGGTTGAAATTTATGTGAATCAGAGTAAAAGAAAGGCTCAAGATTCAGAGTGACATCAAACTACATAAATCGAAAATCACATGACATCGTTAAAAACATTGTAAAAATAGACCAACAGACAAACATATGTACACAATTTTGATTTTCGATTTTGTCATTAACAAATTTATATCTAAATTGTATCTTCTTTTGAGGCTGTATGTATAGAGACACACACACGTTAATTTTTATCTCTAAAGAAGTCGCTCCTCACTATCCTACTACCTGTCGATACATTTAGTTTTGTCATTGCACAAGTCAAGTCTTCTCTGTATGTTCATGACGTTAAAATATTAAATCCATGGGATGTGTTTTAGTTGATTTTAGTCTCTGATGCCTGTTTTTTTTTTATTATTAATTGATTTTGGCTTTTAACTAGCTGTCAGTAACTGCGAGTACTCTCGAATCTTACTGTCTTGTTAATTTGACCTGTTGATACTATTTGTAATATTTTTTTGTAGTATTTATTTTATATTAATATGGATCTTGTCTATATAGTTATCAAAGGTACCAGGATTATAATTTAGTACGCCAGACGCACGTTTCGTCTACATAAGACTCATCAGTGACGCTCATATCAAAATATTTATAAAGCCAAACAAATACAAAGTTGAAGAGTACTGAGGATCCAAAATTACAAAAAGATTGGGCAAAATACGGCTAACTTAAGGTAATCTATGCCTGGGATAAGAAAATCCTTATATTTTTTACGAAAAATTCAAAGTTTTGTGAATAGGAAATTTATAAATTGCCTGCTTTGGTTATTTGGAATATCTACTAATTTTCACTTCTTTGTACTACATTTGTATGAACATCAAGATGATTCTCCTTAAATCTATACAGGGAAGTTTTGTCTAGCTCTCATTGTATATGTTTATTGTTGATATGCACCCCATTTGTATCTAGTGTTAAACATGTTAAATTAGATAGTTATATGATAGATATTTCTTGGTATTCCTAATTATTGGAAATTTTAAATTCTAAAACGACAAAGATATTTTTCATTTACCTGTGTATATTATGAAAACCTTTTTTTTCAAAGGTGATTATTTTCTGGGTTGTAAAATATTTCGCGGTGTTTATATATTGTAATGTTTATAATAAATGTTTAGAAAGGCCCAGCTTAAAATAAAATACTGGTATCTCTATTCTAATCCTACGTATAAAAAATTCTGTTATTAGTAAAAAGCATAATAAAAAATGAAATGTCCGAGAAACAGTTACATATTCTACTGCATATTAACATTGTGACGGCATTGGTATACCCTCGATGTCAAGCATACACACTAGCCGTACTTACACTATTTGAACGGCTCTAAATGGTTAAACTTATGAGAAAAAAGAAGATGATGAGGCATATAATTGTACTTTTTTGTATTATTTTTTAGAAATTAGATAGAAACCAATTCGGAGCTCAAAATGGTTGCCTCTCCATGTACGGGCTGGTAGAACATGGAATATAAAACTTCAACATATTTGTCATAGTCCACTGAAAATTAATGCTACACACAAATTGCAATAGCAATATTTTTAAAGACCAAGTTAGATATATACATAAGCATACTGTAATGGGATAACTAACAAAAAAACCATTTTTCAATCTGTATTCTAAGGACCTTTTCTGGTTAAAAATCTCAACAAAACACCTCCGATTTATATTTTTTTCTTTTCTTACCTTTTCAAATAATAATGACCGTAAATGATTCAGGGTAAATGTCTAAAACTGCTACATAAGGATGACATTTAAACATACGATCGTAGTTGGTTTTCTAATTGTTTCATAAATCCAAAGAAATCAAAACGTTTCCTTAATATCACATTCACAGATGATATCGGATATGTACCTTATGTCGTTACTACAATAGCCTTCCCTGTTCATGGTTGTGACCTAACAAATTGTAGTTTTTAGCGGATTTGTAATCATATTAACAACACGACGGGTGCCATATGTGGAGCAGGATCAGTCTAACCTTTCGGAGCACCTGCGATCAACCCCAGTTTTTGATGAGTTTGACTGTCCCTCTGGTATCTTTCGTTCCTCTTTTGCATGATGTGCTTACACTTCAAGCAAATGTCGTTATTATTTGGTTCTTTTTATCATAAGGGTCAGGATAGGGAATACTTCTTTTTTGAACTTTTTATTTTATTATTATTACTAGTACAATGTATTTTCTTATCCTTTTGTTTTAGAAATTCATTATTCTCAACTTCTTATGCTTATATTTTCACTTATGTTTTAGGGTATTATTTTTCATTTTTACCATGCACTCTTTGTCCATTATTCTGCATTGTGTAAACCCCAACCAGATCCAGTTTTTATGGACGTGTATTTTTTGAAAGAAATTATAACATTGGTAAAAAATATTATATGCTCTATTTAAAAATTTAAAAAAAATCTATTCTGCGGAGGCGGAGACATCTTTACTTCAAGTTGACCTGTATAAACGAGAAACCAAAAGATATGATTTGATAGATAATTCACATCTAATGCATCTGTTCTTAGCAATTTTAAATCAAGATTGCCAGTTTATCAATTCTATTGTTGTATTTATCAAACGAAAAATTATTTCAGAAATTTAACATTGTTCCCCTTCTAGCAGATAGTTAGAAAAACATAAAATAGGAAAGTTATAAAGATTAAACAAAAACACTCGTATTTTTTGGCATTTTATATAATATGAAACATATGTATTCGGTTTAATAATACATATTTTTTTATACAGGAAATGGTACAGATCATTCTTTCAAACATTAACCCCGGAAAAAGACTTTCATGTATAATAGAATGTCAAGAGACAATTAACTTTAATAACCTATTGAGGTTTTTTTGTGGATTCATCTGTGAAGCAGTTATAAATAAACGAATTTTAATCCTTGAATTTTGTGAAGGACATATAAACGTCATTTTCCTATTGTATATACAACAACGAAAGATAAGCAACATCTTTCTTTATCAATATATAACTTATAAATTTGCACAATATTTTGAATCATTTCTGTCAGTATATTTAAAAGAAGCAATAGTAACATGGAAAAAGATTCCAATCAAAATGTCATTTATTAAAAACGACGATCAAAATTATTTACAACAACAGGGGAGTTAATCTTACAAATGGTAACATTTAAATGCCCCTGATTTAACTCCCCTGATAAAAAGCCAACCTACAAAAAAGGTGGCGTACAAAAAAGGCCATACAAAAAAGGCAAATAAATTAAAGTAGGCCACTAACAAAAGGTGGCGTATAAAAAAACCAATACAACCACGATCAATAAAGTGGTAAAATATCATATTAATAAAGAAACTAAAATAAAAACAAATTATAAAACCGATCTCGTTTATAGAAGGTGGTAAGTTATTGGGGTAGGTGGTGGGATCAAAAATTGTCCAGAGAAATGTTTGCGAATTTTCTTGTCGCAGAGAAATTTTTACGTCATAACATATCTTTTATTTGATTGGTTGGCTTAATATAAAAATTAGATAATTCTGGAATATACACTTAGTTCAAATTGACTGTTTAATTAAGTCTTTCCACTTTTCTGTGGAAAGACTTATTGTTTTTGTTCTGATTATTATTTTTTTTTCCGCCATATTTTGTTCTTGCGTTAAATGTTTGTTTCGCAATATGTCGCTTAGAAATTTCTCATATTGTATCGTTTAGTTTATGCGCTTTCAAATTTCACCCTGCTAAGCCGAACCCTTTTCTTTGTAAGAGTTATCTCCCTATTCACTGTTTATCATCTGTGTGCATCTCCTTCGTAACAAAAAAAGATATCGACAAAATTCTTTTTACAAATTGTTCGTTACATCCTCAGTAATTTTTGGCGTATTGTGATCGAAGCGATTCGATGAAATTTTATAGGAGTTATCTACCTTTACGGAATAAATTTGTTCGTATGTTTTTTTAACTCATTAACCGTTAACCGTATAACCCTGGAATGTTTTGATTTGAGTCCCCTGGGTCCTAACTTAGAAAATTAGGTCAAGGTCAAAGGTCAAGGTCAAGTTCTCAATAGTGACTTTTGCTTTTATTTTGCATTTTCTCCGACACTTTGAGAGATTCATATAAAAGAACAAGTGCAAAATGTCTGCTTTATTGTAATGAAGATATGCTACATTTAGTCTTATACAATTAAATGGCATCTTATAGGAGTTGGTGCCCCTGGAATGTCTTGATATGAGGTTATTTGATTATAATACATGAACAGATTACTGAAGACTAAAAATGACTTCCAACAAACCGGAAGTGGCCAATTATCTCCCATTCAACATACAAAAGTATATAGAAACTATATATTTTTGGAATCAGTGTGAAAGAAGCTATCATATGAGACCGGATGTGACATTCATTTCACCGGAAGTAGCATATTATCTCCCTTATATCACTCAAAAAGATAATTAAACCATCATTTATCGCATCAGTATAAAGAAACTACCTTCTTATCCAAATTACTTTAGTGTGGAAAGACTTTCAATTGTTCTCTGAACAATTGGTTTTTAATTCAAATAGAAATTGTCCACATAGACATAATGAATTTATAAAATAAATTAGATTACAAAACATGGTAAAAAGAAATTTGCTCAGATCATCTGATAAATGTTTCGAAAAAATACTTATAACTGGCAATTTTACTTAGAATAAATTTCACTATTTCTAATTTCTGTTCGTGTTGTTTATTCTTTAGTTTTCTATGTTTTCGCTTTTTCATGTTTAGCCATGGCGTTGTCAGTTTGTTTGTTTTAGATTTATGAGTTTGACTGTCCCTTTGGTATCTTTCGTCCCTCTTTTCTTATATATTCACGAAGTTTGTTCCGCATTTTTTTTATCTATAAATCTCATATCGGGCAATCTTACGCAACATTTTTAATCTACAACCTGCAAAATGTGCTGCGTATGTTAATAGATGGTATGAAAGTAAGTCAGACCGGAACGTAGAAAAAGCTTCATTTTATCATGTAATCATTTTATGGGACATAAAAACATTTTTGTCAGGAAATTATTCTTATCAAGAGTAATATCATTCGGAAACTGTAAATTTGCATGGGGTTGTCTGTAAGTTTTTGATTACAGGCAAAGATCAGTGGGGTTATCTCACGATCAGGGTCAAGATTAATTACTAGTATGATTGTTTAACGATATTTAATTGACCAATGAGGATTAGGCGCATGTTATCTCTACACATGTGTTTAGATTAGCCAGCATTCTCGCAATTGCACTGAATGCTAGAGGACGCCATTTTAGTTTTTTCAAAAAAGTGAAGATTTTTAATTTCCCACCCACCTACTCCCTTGATTCTTTAACAGATTTATATTCATAGGTATTTTTTTTTAAATTAAAAATTTTGAATTTCATATGCTGATGATTTCAATCTTTTATTGTACTATATTTATTTGTTTATATATTTTGTAATTTAGTTATTGAGGGTGGCGGTATTTATTCCCCACCTTTGCAAATTATTGTCATTTATTCAGTTTTGGTTTATTACATAATTGTTCATAACATTCAGTTGTATTATGTTTTTATGGTTTCTGAAGAAATGACCTTTATCGCAAACCTTGTGTTAGATATTTTGCACCTGAACTCTAATCCTTGGAGTATTTCCTTCTCACGTCATCAGTTTAAAAGAAAAATTTGGCTGACAAAAATACATTTTTGTCTGTATTTTTCAATTTTTATTCCCGATTCACAATTTCTGCAAATAAGTAAATTGAACAACAACAACTGTTAAGTAAAAAGCGCACCTTCGACCCTTGTAAAAAGTTTTTTAAATTAGTTATATCGAACAGCTATTGTTAATTTTCAAATATAATGAAGAAAATCTATAATTATATTAAAAAAACCTAACATACAAAATAAAAGCAAATGGCGAACACATTTGTTAAAAGGCGAAAACGTGTCTATCTCTCATTGTTGTTGTCAATTGAGTTAATAATATATATTGAAGATATTTATTGACCAAGCGTGTTGAGAAAGGTTATCCAATGAACCTCAACACTAAGATAAACAAACATTAAATACTCTTTCATTGCAGAAATCATCCCTCGAGTCATTTAAAGAGGAATCATATATTTATTTTATACAAAGTATATAATAAGCAGGTTTTAGACATTCCAATACTCCGAATATCATCGAAAGGTGTTTGAATGGCGGCATAAATTCATAATAATTTTGTAGAAGTGGGGTTTGATTCCCTGGATATAAACAGCATATAGAAACAATGAAAGCATTCATTATAAGTTTGATAAAAAAAAATATAAATAAATAATTTTTCTGTGTGTGGAATACCAAAGCCTTGATATATACACTTAGAGGGAACACATTTTAAGAGCAAAAACAAACTATACATTTAATATTGGACAAAAATTTTTGAGATTAACATTGCTTAATTTTGCGCAATTTGGCATCTTCGCGAAATACTTCTTTTACTTCTACTTATCACGATTTGAAACATAAAAAAATTAAAGAAATATGAGGCAGAAATGAGTTTTACATTTTTACTGGCACTTTTCCTTACTTCAGATTTACATATAAGTATCACCTTAAAATAAAAATAAATCAAGCTGATCAAATAATCTAAAAACTGAATTGTGACTAATAATTTTAATGTTATTCCATTTATTTTTAATGTTAGATATATTGTATGGTTATTTGACACTTTTCACCATTAACTTTAATCTAGTACATATGTAAGGTGTCAGATGAGTTAACTTAATAATGCAGTGAAGATTTTTTTTATTAACACATATGCAAAATAGTATATGAAGCAAGTTAATAAATTTTAAAAATGACACATTTTTTCTTGTTAAACCACGAGTTTAATATAATCATGATAATAGAATTTCAATAACGATCCTTGATAACGTTTTAAAATTGGAGATTAGTTCCAAAGTTAAAAGAAAAAATATTTCAATTTTGTCAAAATAAAAGACATATCCTACAAGAAGCACTCTAATAAAATTTAATTTTCTCAGTACATGTGAGCTTTACAGATTTAAAGAAAGCATTTTTTTTTAAATTTGTGTATTACTTATCTTGTGAATTTAACAGGCATTGCGATTTAAGTAAATCAGAATGTTGCAATTTTAAATGAATGTTATTTAGAATTTTAAACACTCAGATCAGGTTTGACTTTTTTCGTTGAGTTTGATCCAAGCAGGATCCATTACTTTATACTGCACCAAAATAAAAAGAACAATTTTATTATTTTCCTTATTTTTTTAACCATTTTTGATATAAATATTATATATAATATATTCCAAATTATAATAATAGATTGCTTACAATGTAATTTTAACACACTATTTAGTATATAAATATAAGGATGTTTAAAATATTTACAAAATGATGAAAATAAACGCAACATTTCGCCAGACCAACTAGCTTTATCAAGCGTGCATCTATCCAGGTGAAATCGGATGTAATTGATAAAAAAAACTTTTGCAGCTCAATGTTTATGTTGCACTTGAATTTAGCTGCATTGAAAATAGTACATTATTTAGATGAAGTTCAAGATTTTTGCAAAATTGGTAGTTGAAGTTAGCAACGTCCATAGGCCAATATTACAAAATAAAAAAACACCACCAAAACAAGAAGCACCTTAAAAAGATTTAATTGCACTCAGTATAGAACTTGTCTTAAAGGAAAATAAAGTCTTAATTTGAACAAAACTCTAAAACTTTAAAATAAATATAATTATATTATTATGTAAATATTTTGATTTAAATACCTCTGTTTGTTAAATCTTTGAATCATGTAAGGATGTAAACGTTTGTTTTTATATATTTCTTTATTTATTTGTGGCTGTTGTCGTCTCAGTTAACAGTAAAAAAAATAGATGCTTCTTGGTCAAATAAATTTCAGACTGGTCGAGTATTGTGCAGACCTTTGATAAAGTACAGTTAAGACTAACACAATAGGTCGAGAATGGATTAATAATTATAATTTATCAAAGGTAATTTAATACTTCAGATGCGCTTTTCGTCTACATAAGACTCATTTATTTGAACTGTAGTCCTGTCATGTAATGTTGTCATACCAGTGTAGCATTTAACATTGTCATTTAAGCACGAGGTTTAGCTAGCCGAAAAAGTCAGGTTCAACCGATCATTTTTTTCTTAAAATGTCCTGTACTAAGTCGTTTCTGGGTGTGTTGCATTGTCGTTTATGTTTTTTTGTTGCACTTCAGAGTTTCTGTTGTTTCGTTTTTTTACACTCATAGTTGATGTGTTACCTCTGTTTGAGTTTGCTACCCGGATTTTTTTTCACCAAATCGATTAATGAATTTTGAACAGCGGTATACTACTGTTGCCTTTATTCATCATTGATGCTTATATTAAAATAATGGAAAAGCCGAACAAGAATATAGTTATAAAGCATTAAGGACCCAAAATTCCTAAAAGTTGGTCCAAATAAGGGGAAGGTAATATATGCATGGGATAAGAATATCAACATGATCAATAGTATTTTAAATAATTCATATTTTGTTAACTTGAAATTTATAAAAATGACAATTTAATTAATATTCTTGTCAACACCGAATCGTTGACTTCTGGGCTAATGATACCCTCGGGGATGAAACGTTCACCAGCAGAGGCATCGACCCAGAGGTGTAAATAGTTTTATAATTTAATACTTTAGACGCGCGTTTCGTCTACATAGGACTCTCAGTGACACTCAGATCAAAATTATAAAAAAGACCAATCCGAACGATCGAGTAACAATGAGTCCAGTCGAGTAAAGATATAGCCCATGCTAGATATTTTTGTAGTGTAACCCAAACCGAAGCCTTAATTTGTAAGAAATCAAGGTAATGAAGATGGAACAATTTATAAGGATACTGTTTATTGCTACTTAATGTGCAAACTAAAACAAAACATATGAAAGTCGCTGCTTTCTGGTTGTATCTATCGGAATATACTACGACCTTGTTCATCAATATTGTTCATCACTTTTACATGAATATCAATTATGTGGTCATTTTTATAAATTTCCTGTTTACAAAACTTTGAATTTTTCGAAAAACTAAGGATGTTCTTGTCTTAGGAATAAATTACCTTAGCCGTATTTGGCACAACTTTTGGAATTTTGGATCCTCAATGCTCTTCAAATTTGTACTTGTTTGGCTATATAACTATTTTGATATGAGCGTCACTGATGAGTCTTATGTAGACGAAACGCGCATCTGACATACTAAATTGTTATCCTGGTACTTTTGATAACTATTTACAAATAATACATGTTAGTCTTGAAGAAAAGGTTTTATAAAGCTAGTTACTGGCGATGTTTAACATCTTAATTACAAGTGATAGAAGATTTTTTCTTGATAAATTATTCACTCTTTTCTAAAACATAACCTTGAATTTTATAAATTGACATTTTCATAAACGCTTTAAAAAAACAACTGTCATGATAAGAGTCATGCACTTAGCCACAAGGAAATATTTCTGACATTTAAAATGTTGTATTCGATCATAAACATGTTCTAATCAAGGAACTCGTTGATATAATTTTTTAGTTTTTTTCCATTGTTTATTTGTATTGTTAGTGTAGGTTTCGCAGAGTTACTCGATATCACAAAATAAACAAAATAAAGAGAGGCGAAAGATACCGAAGAAACAGTCAAACTCATTATCATTTTGCAAACTTAAACATAAATTTACCCAATATATGTCTTATATATAATCATTTAGCTTGTTTATTCAATACTAATTTTGTTTGTAGAATGTGAAGATGGTTACTTTGCATCCAACGATCAACCTTGTAAACGATGCCAAGACGGTTTTTATGGACAGAGCTGTAGCTATCAATGTCGATGCGAAAATATTCAAAGGTTTGCACATACAATGAGTTTTTTTTCACACAATTTGTTCAAGCAAATATGCCATAATATATATAAGTTTAATCCAACAAACTTTTCTGAACCTTGACTTAAGTTATTCATACTATCGACGATATAATTTGCTTTCATGTGACCGGGTTGTCTACTGCTGACCATAACATATAAATAAACACTAAAATAAACAGGACAGTGAGTAAACTCTAATAATAGAAAAAAGAGGATGCTGTAAAATTGCCACTGAGACTTCATCAAAAACCAAATGGCGGAGGAGTTAATAACTACAGGTCCCCATACCGTTTAACAATGTTCACATCAAATACTAATAGAAATTAATAAAAGGTTTAGAACGAAAACAAGAAAACTAACGATTTATGTACGACAATGAATAAAAATTATTGATACACATCAGCAAATGACAGTGGTGTGCCAGTACAATATCTTTGAACCAAATATGAAAATAAGTTAAAAAAGCCTCAAGTATAGTTATTGATATCAATATCAATATGTATACCATAAAAATATATAACTGCTGTTTAAGATTGGTTTAACCTTTCGGAAAAAGTGTATTCAAAGAATCGATCAGGTTAACCGGATCGTATCTTTAAATTTTAATAAGACGTTAGCAATATCCTTTAACGCAACTTTCCGCTACATAGTTGATTTTCTTTCACTAAATAGTTCAAAATTTGGTGACTATGATGAAAGCATCTATCCCATTGAACTAGAGATAAAGGATACTACAGATACAGTTAAATCGGCCTCATATCTTGACTTACATCTAGACAATGAAGGTCAGTTAAAAACACAACTTTCAACAAAAGACATGATTTCCGCTTTCCAGTTGTGAACCATCAATTCTTAGTAGCAACATTCCAGCAGCACCTGCATACGGTGTATATATCCCCCAGTTGATACAATATTCCCGTACTTGCATTTCCTATCATGATTTTCTTGATAGAAGGCTGCTGCTCACAAGGAAGCTATTAAACCAAGAGTTCCAAATGGTAAAATTGAAAATGACCCTTCATAATTGTTAATAAACAACAATCCCCTTCCCTTTCATGAATCAGACCTACCAAAGTAGACTATTTACCGGATTTGTTAGCACATAAGCAACACGATGATAGAGATTTGTAAACACCATACGATATGGGAATAGTATGTTTTTGCTAAACAATTTAGGATTTTTTTATTTAGATGTAACCATGTGAAAGGATGTCTCACGGAAACTAGTACAGAATCTTTCTCAACAGATACTCCTGTTACAGGTAATTATATTGTATAATTTTTTGCAGTAAAAATATAATTACATGTAACAGGCCTATATTTTTACTGCAAAGTGGAATAACACAAAAAGGTCCGTTCAGATATATTCAGAAAGACTACTGCATTATCTTTTTTTTTTCTTTCATTAAAAAGGTCTTTCCTTTGAAAATGTTTAAATTCAAACGACATGAAACGATACTTTTAAGTCATTTTTAAAAGAGAAAAATCATTGTTTGTCATTTGTAAACAGTAGTAATTAATTATCGTTTGAAAAATGGTATGCACTAGTTTAAACAAAACCATTTGGATCCGTATTCAATGCTTCAAAACAGAAAGGATATTGGCTTTTAAGTATACTGTCCAAACTATATGAAATGCTTTCTCATGAAGATTGTGTTAAAAATTAATGTTTGCCATAAATTTAAAGCGAATATTTCTTTTTTAAATCTTATTTTGCCTTCACATAAACCGTTGTACCGAGAAAAGTATTTTGAAGTAATAGCAGTATGACAAAAAAACAATATTTGCAATATAAAAATTTTATTATAAAAAACAATTTATCTTTTTACAAATTCTCGTGAATAAGCAACGATATTGATTTAGTTGCAAGATTAATTGATCGTTTAATTTTATCTTTATGGCGTCTTTACATCTTTTAATAGGTTCGAAAATTAACAAATTCTTGCAATCAATCGAAGGCATTATTACAGGGATCATATTACTTCTATGTGTTCCCCTCATTTGCGTTTTCTGCAAATACAAAGTATCTTGCCAGAAGAGAAACCAATTCAGATGTTGCTCAGATACATTACCTTCCAGTAAATCTATGAATTCTTCGCCACAAGAAGAGACTCACGAATACACAGAAGTAGCTGCTGACGTACGACATAGTGAACTTACAATTCACGTTGAACAGGATGTTGGTAGCAGTAGCAGCATGAGTGGCGGCAGTGGCATCTGTGGCACAGACAGTGATGGATATCTGAATCCCTATCATACGCCACAATTTACATCCATTACGTTTGAGCATGGATTATATGCTGAAATATCAAACACTGCAACCAGTGTTCTGCATGTGCTTGAGAGTCCAGTCTATTTTAAAAGTCAGAATTAATATCATGAAGAGTGAAAAGCGATAGAAAAAACACATAACGTACTGCTCAAATTCACAATGCATTATTATTCACTTGCAATATTAATCTATTGGTATGAATCCCGAAAGCAAAAAATAATAATTTAACCTTGTATGTGTAAACAATATTATTCCTAATGAAAAAAAAAAGACACGATGATATTGAAATTAACAACAATAGGTCACTATACGTGCAAAACACATACTACAAGCGCAACTACAAAATGCTCCAAAATGTCATATGATGAACAATTCAAACAAGACTTACGGCCTGAAATATGAACAAAACAATGCAAATAAAACACAAATGATATTAAATTACAAACTGACACCACTGAAAAACATGTATATGCTCCTCATTTGGGACAGACACATACATACAAAATGTAGACGCCAAGTAAATCCTCTCTTACATGTAAGAGCACAACATTTAAACAAACTATAAAATTAGTACAAAATAGACTAAAAATGATGTAATCAGCTGTCTTTCAATTCTCCTTCTTTAACTAGCTGGTTATACAATGACAGGCCTAGATGTGTACAAACCTTTGAATAGAGGACTGTATTTCTTACTGATAGGTACAATTGAAAATGGAAATAGGAAATGTGTCAAAGAGACAACAACCTGACCACAGAACAGACAACAGCAGAAGGTCACCAATAGGTCTTCAGTGCAGCGAGTAATTCCCGCACCCGGATGCGTCCTCCAATTGGTCCCTAAACAAATAAATAGACTAGTTTAGTGATTATGAACGCCATACTAAACTCGAAATTATCGAAACTTAAATAAAAAATAGCGTCTAGCGGGTTATTTTCGTGGGTGTAAAATTTCACGATTTTCATTGAATAAGGCATCCAAAATATTTTTGCGGTTATAATTTTGGCGGATTCAAAACTTTATCAATACCTTTGCATGTGCACTTTTCTATTGGTAATTTCGATCTATCCGCGAAAATACGCGAAAATGTCAGCCCGCCAAAAATACCCGCTATACGGTAATACAAGACTAACAAAGATCAGAGGCTCCTGACTTGGGACAACCGCAAAAATGCGGCGGAGTTAAACCTGTTTAAGAGGTCTCAACCCTCCCTCTATATCTTTAGCAAATGCAGAAAAGTAAACGCATAACAAATGAACAATACGCACTTTAAAATTCAGAGCAAGAGAAGTCGGTGTCTTATGTCAGAAGATATAATAAAAGAAAATAATCAAAATGATAATAATACACAAATAACAACAGACTATTAGAAGTTAACTGACATGCCAGCTCCAGACTTCAATTAAACTTATTGAAATATTATGTCTTTATAATATAAATATCAGGCACAATCCCTCCCGTATGGGATTTAGTATCATACCATCATAACATATATGAGAAGAACAAAACCTGTGATAGTTACAATACAAAGACCCTATAAGTGAATAAATATTAAAGCCGAAATATGCAACCTGTAATGACCTGACAACAGTGTCGTAATTAAATCCCCTTTTAAAAAGCCTAGTTGAAGGTTTTGTTAGCTTTTGAGGTGAATACTGACATTTTTGAATATTTCCATAAAAGATTTGATGTGAAATACCTGAACGTATAGGAAGTCCGCATGTAGAGCTATATTTACGAATGATGTTCTTGTACCGATGCAAAAATTTAGTAAATATTTTGACTAAGTTGTGATATCGAAAACCCTAATGTTATAATTGTTCAGTAATACAGAAATGTCTCTCATCAAAATATTAAACGTTGTTACATACACGAGCGAATCGTACAAGTTGAGATATATAAACATCGTAAGATGGTAACAAGGGAACGTCACCATCAAAAAATTTATTATTAACGATGGGAAATGACAAATCATCTCTTTTTAGTATTAAACTTTCCATTAATGATATAAATATAAAGATCGAGGAAAGTGCAGTGGTCATTAATAGTATTAGCCTTATTTAATGTAAGTTCAACAGTACATAAAATGTCTTTAGTATACATACTGAATTCGTCATTATTGAGAGCCATTATATCATCCAAATATCTAAAAGTATTATTAAAAATTTGTACCAGATAATGTTACGATTGGTCTTTGCTTGATGTTAAGATCCTCTGTTATAACATGAGAAATTGGTTCATAAATGTATTTGGAATTACTTCAATTACTAGTTCATGAAGTAGGTGTGGGTTTTTTTCACTAATATTAACAGCTTTCCACAATTGCCTACAATCAAACACATATTTCCGAGTATATTTCTTGTAAATGTAATAAATAAGAGGGAGCTCAGTTTTATCAAAATATCCCGGAATTTGTTCTTTAATAGAATGGTCGTTAAAAATACCAGCACTATTTACAAAATAAAAACCTTTATTGACAAAATTTATTTTGATAAAATATTTTTATGATCTTCAGGGCTATAAATTTTGGAAACATTTTAGAAAACATAATGCCATTATAATTAATTTTGAACGATTTCATACTTAGGACTGCTATATGATAGTGTGATGCAATCCTCTAAAATTTTATTAAACTTATTGTCCGGTAATGAACAGAGCTTTGTTAACAGATAACGTCTGCCGTTGTTTTTTTAAATAGAAATTAGGTCCGAAATATTGGTTTGATTCCCATAATATTATCATTGAGACCGATCGAGTATATATTCTTCTTTAAAAGTGTCATAGTTTTGTTTATTCAATATTTAGTCATGTTAGTTGAACTAGTTTCTCGGAAAAGCTATTTGTATAGGTTTCCGATAGAATTCTATTTTCAAATCTTTCAACAGTGACGTTCGACTTTGACTTAATCACTGGTTCACCATAAAAGAGGGACAAAATATACCAGAGGGAGAGTCAAATTCATAGATAGAAAATAGATAAACAAGTCATGGTTAAAAATAAAAAGACAACACACAAACATTAGTACAGAAGACACAACATGGAAAACTAAAGACTTAACATCATTATGGTGGGGGGTGGGGGAGGTTCTGGTTAAAGAAACACAAGCTTTTTTGTTTTCGCTAACAATCAAGTGAAATGACTATATGAAAGGTTTACTCCTCTCAAGTAGAAAACCATGAAAGTACAAAAATTTGGATAAACTACGCTGGCCTTGTTTATTAGAACAAAAATTTTTGATTTCATAATATCCGCTCATAGTTGACAGGATATATAAAGATAGACATATATACGGCTTATTTCAAAGTTCACGCCGTGGATATGTATATTTATATATAACATTAAAAGTACATGCCTTGTTATTTCCAACAAGTTTGTTTTCCAAGTATTAGAAAACAGGATAGAGGTGTGTTACAAGTTATGACATACCGCTGAATAGTTACTGACCAAATATGAAGTCGTTCTGTGCATTAGTACTGTAAGATATTTTTAAACAATTTGATGTTCTGATACAAAATGTGTTTTTTATAAAGTTGAATAAACTGCCTTTAACCACGAGAAACAAAATAATTAATAATGACCAGATGATAATTATTTGACATTCACAACCAACTCCTTGATATATAGCAATATAATTTGCGACAAAAATATATTAACCACCGACAACCACTGGATACGGGCTCGTTACGGTGTCAGACCACCAATTACTCCCTTCAATTTAGAAAGTATGTAAAAGTAGTTTTACTTTGACACAAAATAGGGCTTTTGATGTCATTGTTTACTTAAACTAACCAACAAATTAACAGAAATGAAACTTTTGGTGAAAGGGAAAGTTTGCATTAAAAATTCAGGATTAATGCGCTACATAGTACACTATTTTAAGATGTCCAGAAAACCGGGAGTTATTTTGATAGTACCTGTCTTTTCAAGTTTAGAAATTCGTTACAAGACGTTAAACATTAGTTGAAAATTGGCATGTAGAAAGGTGATATATGTACAATTCAGGATATACCTGGTTTCCTTGAGGTTCGACTTAAGGTAAATATTTAGAAAGCTGTAAAAATTGCAAAAGTTGGTTGAACAGATAAGGATTTTTCATTGGTGGTCTGACACTTTTAAGGGAAATGCGGTGAAACCCCAAATTCAGAAAACAATTGATTTTTTTTTTTTTTTTACTTAACTGATCAGATGAAGTGATAGTTGTCACCTTTCAATCTTTTTGGTGGCAAACAGTCACATATTGCAAATTAAGAGCCTAAAACCAGAATTTGTACTATTTTTAGCTTTTCCCACCCTGACAATATGCTTGCACATAAAAAAAAATGTCCCAAATTGTTATAAATGCACATAAAGTTGTGTCTGTGGTATGTACATTAAAACATGGTTATTTTACAACCAAAAAAAGTTGTTGTCATCAAGATGTAATGAAATTATTTGATTTTTATCCCTTATTTCATTGCGTCATAGCATGTATTTGGCAGATAACATAGCCTGATGTAAACATTGCCAAAACTCACAAAAATCCCATTTATTATCTCAAATGAAAGTTTTATACCTTGAGTTGTACCAACTGATAGTACTTAAAAACAGTTAAATGACCATGACTGCACTATTGATCATTTAATAGTCCCATTACTTACACCAGGTGTAAAAAAAAGAGGGGTCAATATTCCTTGACTCTTCAAAACCTTGGATTATTTACTTAACCCATTGTAAAAAATTGTGGAAAGTCTTTTAAGTAGTAGAACAAACAAGAAAAAAATCAACAAAACTTATCTTGATATTGAAAGTTTATGTTCCTGTAGTCCAAAATGTAATTTTCAAGTATTTTCTATCAAAGTCATACATTAATTAGATATAGGAAGATGTGGTGTGAGTGCCAATGAGACAACTCTCCATCCAAACAACAATTCAAAAATTAAACCATTATAGGTTAAAGTACGGCCTTCAACACGGAGCCTTGGCTCACACCGAACAACAAGCTATAAAGGGCCCCAAAATAACTAGTGTAAAACCATTCAAACGGAAAAACCAACGGTCTAATCTATATAAACAAAACGAGAAATGAGAAACACGTATATATTACATAAACAAACGACAACTACTGTACATCAGATTCCTGACTTAGGACAGGTGCAAACATTTGCAGCGGGATTAAACGTTTTAATGGGCCCAAACTTTAAGGTCATTTTAGATTGAGCTGTGAAATTTGTAATCTAAGTCACATTATGCTCAGATAAGATGTTTCTGACTTCAATTTGACTAAGGATTAAGAATAAAGCAAAGCAAAGATTTCTGAGCAACTTTTTTGGCTTTTTAGGTGTCAGACCACCAATATCTCTCTCCAATTTAGAACGTATGTAAAAGTAGTTCTACTGTGACACAAAAAAGTGCTTTTGATGTCATTGTTTACTTAAACTAACCAACAAATTTACAGAAATGAAACTTTTGGTGAAAGGTAAATATATTTAGACCATTTTGAGCCAAAATTCACTTGCCTATGAGTTTGCATTAAAAATTCAGGATTAATGCGCTACATAGTACACTAATTTAAGATTTCCAGAAAACCGGGCGTTATTTTGGTAGTACCTGTCTTTTCAAGTTTAGAAATTCGTTACAAGACTTTAAACATTAGTTGAAACTTGGCATGTAGAAGAGTGATACATGTACAATTCAGGATATACCTGGTTTTACTTGCGGTTAAACTTAAGGTAAAATATTTAGTAAGCTGTGAAAATTGCAAAATTTGGTTGAACAGATAGGGATTTTTAATTGGTGGTCTGACACCTAGTCACACCTTACTTGGAACAGTCACATAAAGAACATGGCGCGGATAAACATGTTTGTGAGCGATCATCCCTACGCTTAACCTAAAACAGTATTTTAATGTTACAACGAATGATATATCTGTTGTAAAAGTCTGAACAAAATAAAATGGTACGAACCCATACCAAAAGACCAAAAGCCTCGATAAAAGAGGGACGAAAGCTACCAAAGGGACAGTCAAACTCATAAATCTAAAACAAACTGACAACGCCATGGCTAAAAATGAAAAAGACAAACAGAACAACAATAGTACACATGACACAACATAGAAAACTTAAGAATAAACAACACGAACCTCACCAAAAACAAGAAGTGATCTCAGGTGCTCCGGAAGGGTAAGCAGATCCTGCTCCACATGTGGCACCCGTCGTGTTGCTTATGTGATTACAATTCCGGTAAATAATCTTATTTGGTAGGTCAAATTCATGAAAGGGAAGGGGATTGTAGTTTCGACGTAAGGAACATTTCCGATATCATTTGTGAAACGGTTATTCCATAACGGTCAACCAACTTGTGATGGCGTCCGTAAAATTACCGAAGGGATGATTTCAACTGCACCATTTGGAACTCTTGGTTTAATAGCTTCCTTGTGAGCAGTAACCCTCTTTCAAGAAAATCATGAAAGAAAATGCAAGCACGGGAATATTGTATCAATTGGGAGATATATACCCCGTATGCAGGTGCTGCTGGAATGTTGCTACTTAGAAATGGAAAGTTCACAATTGGAAAGCTGAAATCATCTCTTTTGTCGTAAAACTGTCGTTGCAGATTATCTATAATAATTAAGGTCGTATAGTCTTTCGTATTTCGTTGATAGCAGTCAGATTGGTTCAATGTTGTGAAAATACATAAAAAAAACCCACTGTAAATGTATTATTTACTTGCTCAGCGACGAACGAAAATTAAAATTTCAAATTAAGCCCCTTAAGGGGACGGAGAACACCTAGGAAAAGATAGGCTGATTCATTACTGCGTTTTATATGAGACACTTTTGTGAGAGGTGGGCGATCAGAATAATCAAATGTCGAGCTTGAGAACTATCTTGGTACTTTTTTTATCATTCGAGCGCAACGCCCTACAACCATCCGATGCGTATCCGCCCTATTCTTGTTTATTGTTAAATATGTTTAAGCTTCATATATTTTCCTTTAATTCATGATTCATTTGCATTTCAATTCACCATGGGTTTGGTTTAATATTTCCTTCTAGTCGTTACTCCTATACATAAACATTAGAATATTTTGGCATGCATTATGTTGATGCTTTATATCGTTCTTTTCTTTTTGTGCACTTATATTGTTTACTGTGAACAGGGGAATTGTTCAAGAGAAACGACATCTGGGTATATATATTGCAAAAACTTTAAAAAGAATATTTCGATAATTTGTCAGCGAACATGTTGAAGATGTACATTAAACCTTAGTACACTTCATAATACCAGTATTGCGGATGTAACGCATTTTTATCTCGAAAAATATTTATAATTGCTTCATTTGTTCGAGGCAGATTATGATTGTCGTGTTTATTTTTATTTTTCAGTTTAAAACAGTTTTTCTGTTGTGCCAATTTTGAATTCAGGAACGGGACCTGTGTTGGTAGGTATATTTTTTGCATATTCATAAAAGATTGAAATAAAGATTAAAAATGATTCTATTGTGTTGTGTGTGTGTGTGTGTGTGTGTGTGAATGTGTATGAGAGGCGGGCAGAGCTGATTAAAATTAATATAACATTATTGAAACGATCCGTTAGGTCCATTTTGAAGACTAGTTTTCGAACAACGTTTAACCTTATTATGGTTACGTGTCTGCATCAGCAGAAGTTATTGCTTGTACTTTTTTACAATGTAAGCTATTTTCAAAACTGGACAAAAAAACAAGTTTTACTATTATAATTTCTAGAGAAATTACTTATCGCCGGCAAACATTGAGCCATCTGTTTTTACCATATCAAGCACCATGCAATATACTTCAAAACAACTGAATGACAAAATTTATTTATTTATTTGTGGGAAACAAACCATAAATATAAAAAGAGAAATATTACGTTCTGAACACAAATAAGAATGGCTGAAAATGATAGATATTGATCTTGGATTAGAATGTTGTTCAAAACAACCCAAAACTAAATAAGCTATTGGAAAGTACTGAAAAAATCAGTATTGAAAACCTAGTTACCGTAGGCCCCAAAAACGATTCGCTCTGGAAAAACAAAAACAAAAACATAAAAATAGGAACAACATCTTTTTCTATAAAGACTTGATGGATAAAGGGATCTTTTTGATAAATGATTTATTAATTAATGAGGGAAAACTAATGACTTTTCAATAATTTCAAAGCAGTTATAAAATTAAGTAAATCTTTCTTACTTATAATAGGGTCATTTCATCAATAACATCATATAAAAAGAATTGAAAGAACTATATATCAATAAACAATCGTTGTGAAACACAAGAGAACCAATTTTGCCGAATAATATAAGAATATTTTTTTTATTTAGAAAAGGCTCAAAAGATATGTATAATGTTTTATTTGTAAAAAGCAGTACTTAACTTAGAAGTGAAGAAAAATAATTATGGACTCTCAGCAAAAATTTTGATTGGAAAACTGTGCATAATATGTCTTTTTACTCTACAAAAAGCTCAAAACTTTTCCAATATAGTATAATACGCAGAATATTGGGCACAAATACATTTTTATTTAAAATAAAACTATAACAAAGCGATAAATGTACTTTCTGCAGTGATATTAAACACATATTTTGGACACGCCATAAATAGCATATCTGTGGATAAAGGCTAATGGACTGAATTTATAAACAAACACAGATAATAATTCCATTTAACATGGCTATAATTGTTTTCGCAAACTTAGGAAAAACAGAAAATTATAAAATAAAAGATCTAATAATACTTTTATCAAAATTCTTCATCTATAGAACAAAACTGTTGAAATTGAAGTAAACTTTCTACACGAAAATCTAATACTAGAAAAGAATATACGTTTTAAAACAAAGCCTCTTCACATTGCCAACCTCTAAATATACAATGTATTGTTTAACGAGGCCGGGATACTTTCTGTATCAAACTAACAAAACTAAAAAAAAATCAATGAAGTATATAATACCTTAAAAAAAGTTCTGGTGATCAGATTTTATTCGATCAAATTCCTGATAACGTTTAATGTCGGATAACTGATGCTGCTGTGCATGTTAGAAAATTAATGCTCAGCTTCAAATTCAATTAGAACTTATTTCATCTCTTGTTTGTTTTCACATATATCTAAATTATAACGTCAAATGAATTAAAATATTTATATTTTTCTTTTTTTGTTTGAATCACATATTGAGTCAAAAATTATCAATGGGGTTGCTTTGTAGTGCAGTGTCAAATTCAAAAGTGACACATTATTCAAAGATAAGAATAAACATATATCTTACTGAATAGATAAGAATGGCAACAAAAAATTAAAGACCCCCTCGTTACCCCCAATCCACCAGACCCCTACAGTGACGGATAATTTTGTTTAATACATTTAACTGTTTTTGTCTTCAAAAAGAGTACATGTATTTGTTCAAAGCGTTGTTAATATATGTAATGGACAATATATACCATGTCCTCTCAGCCGTCGTAGTAATTTAATTCCAAATTAAAAACAGTATTTGAAACTTCCCTCCCTGTGCAATATGTTATCAAACTCGTTAGGCAGAATAATTTTCAGGAATACTAGCATAATTATTTAATCGTACTTAATTCTGATTTAAGTTTATTTCTATAATAAAAGTACGGACGTGAAAAAAAGCACTCTTCTCGGTTTACAATACACTTACGATGATACACAGGACTTAACATACAATCGACTAAGTAGTCCTTTACGATGCCTTTGTGAAAAACATGTACCGGGAACGTAGAACCACACGTATTCACCGATCGTAAACTGATACGATGATCAAAGTTAATAAGGCTTTGTGAAACGGTGGCCTGTATTGCAGCAACAAAACAAATCTATTTACAAAAGAATACATGTAATACAAATAGAGGATCTGGTTGTATTGCATTTAACTTGGTATGATTTACTATCTAAAGATTGCAAGTACTATGTGGACGTATTTGTCTTCATTACCGAAACATATCGTTTTTATTGAAAAGATACTATTTAAAAGCCAATAAGACAATTTAAAGCAGCGTGATTATATGATTTTTCCTAAATTCTTGTATCTGTCTTTTATAAATCTAGAGAGATAATGTAATCGTTATTTGAAAACAAGTGTAGGAAATTTTTTTTGGAAAAAAACTAAGTGTCAGAATTAACAAATTTTTAAGGAATTTAGTTATAAACTTGAAGGTTTGGATGAATATTTGATTATATGTTTGTACTGATAAACACCCAATCTTGTATTATTATATATATAAAAACATGTATTTAATATTTGTATATTTGTTTATATCATTGAATAGTTGATCTTACATTTGCTATCGTAATGTCTTCATTATTTCTTTTAAAAGGTATCGCAAGAAGTCATATGATACAACTATCCGTCGGATTCACCAGCATAGTTCTAATGATACCAATTTCAGTTTCACTTATTTGTCTTTGCTTGAAATATAAATTATCGTGCAAAAAGAGACAAAACGTCACAGTTTTTAGAGATACTAGTACTCCAAATGAAACTGCTCATCAGTGGCAACCAGGTGTTCTTCATCAATACGATGAAGTAGATGATGGATTTTTAAATCGTGAATCTTCGATAAAAGATGGAAAAGAAGTCCGTGGAGGTAGTGGTATTTGTGGAACAGACAGTGAAGGTTATTTGAATCCGTATCATTCAATATTATCCAAAGAAATTACATTGTGGCAAGGGCCATATTCTAAACTATCTGACACTGATTACAGTGGTTCACTTGCACAAGGAGTGATCAAGCATGGTTTGGAAGATGATGTATGTTTAAATCGGATATCTTCTAAACTTCATGCCGTAAAGGATGTAAGATGCGATGAAAGTCCAAGAACTGGAAGTGGCATATATGGCACAGACAACGAAGAATATTTGAATCCCTATCATGCGCTACAACACACAGAGAGAACTTTGGCTCAAGGACCATATTCTAGGCTATCTGACACAGAGACTGATGTATAAGACAACCAGGCTTGCCCAGTATATTCAGGGTAAACCTTTTGAAACAGACCACTAATAAAGAAGATAAACTAGAATGAGCAAAATTACAATGTAGTGATTTTTTGGGTGTTTTTATCTATATTTAAATGTGTCAGTACTTATGTGATGTAAAAAGTATAAATATATCCAGCAAAGTGTTTTATTTATATTTTGATAGTTTCTAGGACACCATTACGATTTTGTGGACTCTAATATCTCCAATTTTTACACCACTCGGTCAATACCACTGCACATTCACTTTCATTCTTCTTCGTATAATTATTGCAAATGTCAGTATTGTTATACTAGCATTATTATTTTAAACCTTTCTTAAAATGTCCCTTTTTTATTTAAAAAATATTTTTAAAAGGTTTCAAACCCTCAGACAACGTGAATGTCCGTTATGGTTACATAGCTCTTCATCAGTTACGGTTCTTATACATCCTAGGGAACTTATATTCGGATTTGAGAATCTCAGAAGCAGGAAAATACTTGTAAGTGCTTCGAGCGCATTATAAGTAATAAATTGTTGTTATTTTAGACAATATGTAAATGCTTCACAGATGATTGTGTCTGTGCAAAGCCACAACCTGGTTATCTTTGAAATAATTTAATGGATAGTTTACTTGTTTATTGTTTTTGTTTGTTTTTTGATAATGTACCCTTTTCGTTACAATAAATGAAATTCTATTTTAGATTTTGCTCTTACTCAATTGTTTGGATTTAGACCTGTTATTATAAATTTCGATAAAGCATAATTCTATGAAACACGTGTGCTTTTTTTTCTAATGTGAAAAATCTAAAGATGTCAGGAATGACAACAACATTAATGATGGTTATATTTCATCTACTCACATTAAACCATGGTGAACAATTTTACTTAATGTTAAACATTATTGATATATGAAAGTGTTGGTATGACAATATTACTTCCTCATACAAATGTATTGTATTTGAATACAAACTCACTCTTGCGTATGCGTGTTTTAGGTTCAAATTATTCCTATCTTTTTATTTAGTACGTATTTTGAGATAATAACTAGTTTTCTCTTATTTGTTTATGGTTAGACATTTACGGAATAAAGTCTTATATATATATATAGGTATAGGGGAGGGTTCAGATATCATAAACATGTTTAACCCCTGCCGCATTTTTGCGCCTGTCTCAAGTCAGGAGCATATGGCCTTGTTAGTCTTGTATTATTTGAATCTTAGTTTCTTGTGTATAATTTGGAAATTAGTATGGCGTTCATTATTACTGAACAAGTATATATTTATTAGGGGCAAGCTGAAAGGTGCCTCTGGGTGCGGGAATTTCTCGCTACATTGAAGACCTGTTGGTGACCTTCTGTCGTTGTTTTTTTGCTAAGGTCGGGTTGTTGTCTCTTTGACACATTCTCCATTTCCATTCTCAATTTTATTATATTATCTGACTTATTGACTATAATAAATCGATTGTCATGGAAATAGCCCTGGAAAACATAGATATTGACAAAAAGGTATGAAATTGAGTGCAAAATCATTTAACAATCGGTTTCACTTGTATTATATTTATTGCAAAAGTTTTCCAACTGGAAGGATATACATCCTGAAATAAATTCCAATATACAAACATATTGGTTTGTTCTAACTTTTTTTTTAAATAAAATTCAAAATTTACAAATGGTGTTATCAATCGAATGTGTTCGTTTAATTTAACGATAACACGGATCTAGACTACAATCACATGGTTCGTCAAGTGCAAACACTCTAAAACTATGCTATTTACTATTGAAATCATTACCGAAATGTAGATTTGTTAAATATTTAATCGAACAAATAATTTTAATTTTGCTGTATGTCTTGCAATCTGAACCAAAAAATGAAATTCATTTATTTTCAAATGACAAACTTATTATATGATTACATTTCATTCATGGTACCAATTGCAATTAACTGAACTATAATTTAAGGGAGTTCTAAATTTTCCTGCATTTTCTGAAGGAATCTACAAGGAATTTTTCATTTTTGTATTTTAGCAAAATAAAACGTACGGTGCCCTTTGTTTACATTTTGTACTCTTGATATTCTGAAAGCATTTTCTTTAAGCTATCTTCTCGTGTTGGATCGAAGCGTTCTAGGTAGAGGCAAATATTTGTCGTTCCCATTTATAAACGCACTATTAAATTGGCGTAAAAACCGTGGCTAACTGAATTTGTGACATGCTTAAACTATTTACAATAACGTATTTAGATCGTTTTGGATAAATTTAAATGACAATGTACGTATGTGTCTAAGTTAGAAAAAAAACAAAAACAATCAAACTTAAACAAGGTGTTATTGAGAAATTACTGCGTGACTGTAATAAAACACACAATTTTCTATATTTATATCAAAAGTCATTTTAATAAATTACATACAACTGCCAAAATTTGCACATTTCATCATATATCTATACCAACGTTATCTGCTTTTTTCAAATTCTAAGATGGATGGAGATGAACCTAAAATGCTTTTTTTCTCTATTTTACTCATGAAGGTACTTGTTTTTTTGTTAGTATTTTATGTTCAAATAGTGTAAGGTTAAAGTTTATCAGATATCAAACACTTTGCATGAACTTCCATGAAATGACATTGATCTTAGACAGACGTACTTCATGATCAAGAATTCCACCGAAGACAAACATTTATTGTTTTTTTTATTCCCAAATTCTACTGATAGATAGATAACGTTTGGGAAGTCACTCCAAATTTCACTCTAGCATCAGTCAATGGCGTAATAATAAATACTCATCAACAATAAAAAGGACTATAATTTGGTATTTCATACGTGCTTTTCAAGGTAAAAAGACTCGTCTGTTGCGATTGAATCAAAACATCTATTAAATCGCGTCAGATCTAAATTGAAGAACTTATAAAATCAGGGTCCGCATACTCTTAATGATGGTTTGTTTTATAGAAAAGTTCAAATCAGGTCTTACAATTTCTTATATGTATACGAATTGGAGTGAGGCAAAATTTTATTAGCCAGTACCTTTACAAGTTATCTCTTTTGAACTGTCATTACATTTTCCCCATGAAAATTCACTTCTTAGTTTTCTTTTACCTACGGTATTATGATTTCCTTAAAACAAATGTGAATAAACTGAATATATCATCTTTTACTTAAGTATTTTTCTTTAGTATACTCAATTGTTACGTTGTTGATTGATTTAGGACGGTAGTGTTTCTTCATACTATGTAAATCCCTTTTTGATATAATTTGTTGTCTCCTTTTCCAATACTTTCAATTTCAACCATTCATTTATTAGGGTAAGAAAATTGATAGAAGTTATTTATAATGTACAATATTTCGAATGAAAGAGGAATAAAGATTTACTTATCAACCAATTAAGATATTGTAACGATGGTGTTCATAAATAATTGCAATTTTCTATTTAATGAAGGTCTGGCAGGAGAAATTTAATCTGCATTATTTTATTTTCAGTCTCTTTATTTTATACTTTTTTTTGAATTTTTTTTATCCTTTGTTTATATTTCTTATATTTAGATTCATGATTTTTTTTCTCTGTATAATTTGCACCTTTTATCTAAGTCTTAGTTCATGAATGTATATTAGGTAAATGTCATCTAGACCAACAATTATTGTTTAAGGCAACCAAGGAAACAAACTAACGTCGAGGGAATTGTATTTACTCTAACAATTGGTGCAAAAACTGCGTATCCTACCGATGGACATTGGTTCACTACCTTCTTTTACTTTAATCGTTCTGGTTGTTTTTTTTTTGGTAAAGTGTTTACTGGTTTGTTGTTATTTTGTTGTTTGTTATTTTTGGTAATATGGTTGTCTTCCGTCGAAGATTGTATTTTGCTTAAACGCTAAATGTATTACTACACTCAAAACGCATGATAGCTGGGTTCAGAAAAGAACTCGAACACGAACATTCACATTTATTTATGTCTTTGTTTGGACCGTAGATCTTTACCAAATAGTAGCTTGGAATCTAATTTTATGAACGATTATGAAAAAATAAGTGAGCTAGAATAAATGTATATTGTAGTACAATAAAGTTCGGAGTTTGAAAAGGTCTCAAAATTATTAAAACAAATAAGATTCAAATAAGTTAACAAATATGAAAGGGATAATGTCAGTTTGATTATTAAAACTAGAGGCTCTCAAGAGCCTGTGTCGCTCACCTGTTACTGTATTTACTGATGTCGGCCATCTTGGTTGGTAGGAAGGGTCATTAGAAACGTTTTTAAATAGATACCCTAGTAATTAGTGTGACCAAGTTTGGTTAAGTTTGGTCCATAGTTTTAGAATAGAAGATTTTTGTAAAAGTTACAAAAATGACAAAAAGTTGTTCAAAACTGACTATAAAGGGCAATTACTCCTTAAGGGGTCCTCTCACAATTTTCATCATGCTGCCTTATTTGTAGAACTTACTTTGCTGAACATAATTGCTGTTTACAGTTTATCTCTATCTATAAAAGTATTCAAGATAATAACCAGAAACTGCAAAATTTCCTTAAAATTACCAATTTTAGGGCAGCAATCCAAAAACGGATTGTTGGATTCATCTGCAAATATGTGAGGGGATAGATGTTATTCTGAGGAACATTCAAATCTTAAAAAAAATGCCCATTTTGTTTTGTAGGCGGGGTCATCGGACACATTTTTAAAACTCTATGCCACAATGATAATTGTGGCTAAGTTTAGTTAAATTTGGCCAGGTTGTTTCAGAGGAAGAGATTTTGTACAAGTTGCAAAAAATGACGAAAAGTTGTTAAAACTTGACTATAAAGGGCAATAACTCCTAAATGGGTTGACAGACAATTTTGATCATATCGACTTATTTGTAGGTCTTACTTTGCTGAACATTATTGCTGTTTACAGTTTATCTCTATCAATAATAGTATTCAAGATAATAACCAACAACTGCAAAATTTTCTTAAAATAACCAATTCAGGGGCAGCAACCTTACAACAGGTTGTCCGATTCGTCTGAAAATTTCAGGGCAGAAAGATCTTGACCTGATCAACAATTATACCCCGTCAATTTTGCTCAAAATGCTTTGGTTTCAAAGATATAAGCCAAAATATACATTTTACACCTGTGTTCTATTTTTAGCCATTGCGGCCATCCTGGTTTGATTGCAAGGTCATCGAACACATTTTTTTTTAACTAGATACCCCACGGATGATTGTGGATAAGTTTGGTTAAATTTGGCCAAGTAGTTACAGAGGAGAAGATTTTTGTAAAAGTTTACGGACGACGGACAACAGACGCAAGACGACGGACGACGGACGCCAAGTGATGAGAAAAGCTCACTTGACCTTTCAGGTCAGGTAAGCTAGGAATAAAACGACCTTCTACATGTTGCACTTATCTATCTTCCATACACGACGGTCTGGACGAGATTAACAGACTAAAGCAAAGCTAATAATGCATAGAGAAAAAGAATGGTCTAATATTAAAAAACACTTTAAAGAGAATTTTGACAGAATTTGATATTTGCCATTAAACAAAAAAAAACAGAAACAAAAAACTCCTCATTGAGACTTTCATAATAGAAGGATTCTAAAATGTATTCTAAAATACTACATGTAAGAGTGTTAACAATATGATTACTGTTCGATAAAACATAACTATATCAAACACTGAATGTGTGCAACATTTACTCTCTACATAAATGATATGGTACATTGACAAGACTCTCTTCTTTTCATTCTTAAGGAGGTTCGCGGGTATAAGATTTTCAGAAAAAAATAAACTTTTATTTTACATTAAAAATTCTCTATCAATTACCTTCAGTAGTTGTTACTTTATCATATGGTACAAAAATTATTCAAATAAATCAATTCGTGTTGACCCCAGGTGACTTTTAAAATGTCGATATCATTGAAAAAGCTCTAAATTATCTCCCTTTGGTTAAAAAATGCCATTTTTTGGCATTTAAATGGAAATATCTTTTTGAACTCATCGGTGACCTATATTTTTTATTGTTGTTTTCGAATAAGCTGTACATAAACTAAATAATTGTAAAATTTAAGCGATTTCTGTAATTTAGCTCTTTTTTTATTTCGATATTATCGCTATTTCTCCTATTAGTTCAACAGAAAAAAAGGACATTAACAAAAATGTATGCTTCTTTCGACGGCAGATTGTGAGCGTAAATGAACGGTGACCCCATTTTTTTTATTTCATTTTTCTATTAAGGATAAGATAAAGTTTATTTATAGAAAAATATATAGAAATCTTATATTAAATAAAAAAAATCATTTAGACCCGCGAGCCCCCTTAATAATTGAATTTTAACTCGATGAGTTTTTTGTTGTTTGACCATCCGAGTGACCTTTCCAAAACAAAAGCTTTTTTAAAAGTAAGTTTCTCATTTGTTCACTCATTGCTATATATATATCATGAAATTCGACGCACAAGTCAAAACTGTAAACAGCTTCAAAATTTCAATTAAAACTTTCAAACCATTCAAAGTCATGTCTATTCGACCCCAGATGGTTGTGAGTATATAATTCATCGGCTCACTGTATGGAGTGGAACTTAGTGTCAGAGCTGGCAAGTTAGAGAGCGAAGATTTCATGTGTTTTAACATGCAGTTAGAAGAAGAGTCAAGATAATTAGCTAATTGTCCATTCGTCCACTCTGTCAAACTTAATTTGTAAAACATTGAATAACAAATGACTACTTTAAAAGTTTTAGATACGTACTGAATAAGAGTTTTTACCGGTTCCATGGTCGTATTGCTGATTTTTTCAAACAACTGTTTAAACAATTCCTTTTGATTTGAATTAAGATTATCTTTGTAAACATCGTAAGTGTCCAGGTAAACGTTTTTCATTAATAAGTTGATAATATCTGTATCTTCTTTGAAAGAAAGTTCTACTACATCCAACAACAATTTTAAATGACTAACTGATATAATACCAGTCATGTTATAGGGACCACACATATAACTTTCTTCTTCTTGCTCTTTTTCTAATATAATTGAATAGTTAAATCTAAGTTCTGTTGTTTTCTTAAACTTCTCTGTTTCATAATCGAAGCATAACAAAGACTCCCTTTCCATTGTTGTTTTAATTTGGTTCCATACAACATCTTTCTGACCGATGTCTGACTTAAAAGTGTTAAATAATGCAGTATTTATATAAACTCTTGGTATCTCAGATAGAAGAAAGACGACCATCAAAATTACTGTTAGCACGCATGACTTTTTTTCGTTTATTGAAATAGTTGACCGCCCCCGTATCATTTTTCTTTTACACAGGCTGGTGATGATGTAGACTGTGGAAAATAGCATTGTTACTAAAGCAATGATTAATATGCCTGTCGCAATCATAGGATAATAAGCTAAGATATAGTTCTCCCACATAGACAGTGGTTCGGAGATCACACATGTACTATTACCATCCGTTTTGAATGTGATTACAATCGCCCGCGGAAAATGGAACGCCACAGACATAAAGAAACACATAAAACAAACAATATAAGAACTTAGTGCCTTAATGTGGATATGACTCCAAATTGGAAAAAATATAACGCACACTTTTTGCAGTCCTACATAAGTTGTTAAGAGAACCGAAACAAAATGGAAAGTATCAACAGTTGCGTGCTGTAATAATGCATGACACAAAAAGGATAGTTCAGCGTTACAAATGTTAGAATTTCCTTAAAGCTGTTTGACGGGATTCTATATATAGGTTCTAATTGATCTGTTAAATTAGATGCGTTGGTGGTGCTTCCAATTGAATTGTACAATACAGTAAAGATAGGCTCTAGTCCGTAAATGCAAAAGGCTGTTAAACTATCTGATATAGCAATTGCTTGCAAGAGAATGGCGAACGGTCGCTTCTTGCTTTTATCAAAAAGTGCAATAAACACAACTATATTCATTATAATAGCAAGATAAGAAATTGCTGGTCCAATTACAATATTTACCACAAATGGAAATCGTGCAGATAAAATGAAAAACATCTTGATAGTACGATGATTGTTTCAGTATGAAATCTTTTTGCTGAAGGCATATGATAAATATCCTTGATAAAATATTAATAATTTATATCAAGTATAATAAACAGAAAATATTTAAGTAATTGCTATTGATTAGTTGTCCTATTGACCTCTCTGTATACAACAATTTATTATTCAAGTATCTTTCAAATAGAGATTTTCTCATATTTTTTTTTGCTGAACATCACGTCCATTTAAGTTTATAAATACACATTAACATTTCCTTCTTCTCAGCTAGTTAAGTATAATGATAGAGTAGAGTTTGTGAATATCTTAAAGAATCGTTATTGCTTTTTAAAAGACACACATTCTTTTCAACTTTTTTTGTTATTATTTTTTGACAGAGTGATGTTCATTGTTGCACTTTCGTGAAAAATCTTTTAGATGGATAATTATTTTAACCGAGATTCGATTTATCTGTTCTAATAGATGTTTTTCAAAAATCAAAAAAACTACTTATATTCATATTCAATAGCATAACAAATTCCTTTTTTTTGTTACACTTAGTCTGATGGAATTTAACAATAAAAACAAAAAATGTGTGCGGCAGTGTTTGAAATAAGATGTGAATGTTAAATATGTGCTATCACGTCGTACTTTGTTATTTCGTATATGAGGTGAACAGATGTTTCCCTGACATCCCACAGTTGTTTTGTGGAATGTGTAAGGAATGTTGACCGCAAAAAGTATTCGGATTAGTCAACTACTTATACAAGTAAATCTACAAACATGAGCACCACTGTTATGAATGTTTACGTCTACTAGTAAACATCTAGTAATTTGGAATGCAATATAAATCATACGACACTTCCTGAGAGAATATGAACTATGATGAATTACAAATTATCGTTGAAAAATATTTTACCTCATTTGAATTCGTATTGCCACTTTTACCAGTAATTGAATTCAAAACCAGACTAAACAAAAAAGTAGATACAAAACGACATTCTCTCTTTTTCTTTCCCTTTGTTTTTACCTTTGCTAATGACATGTACGGTTGATGTTTTATGAATGAATTGCAAGGATAATTATTATCTTTTTTCATATAAGTTAAGCCTAGTCACCGCCATGGAAAAATGTATGAACTATTAAGCATTTGCTCTCATTATGATTTGATACTATTTTACTTGACCCACATATCTAGTCACCAAGGGCAAAACAGTGCAGTAAATGTATGCTTCATAAACTTTGCGGAATATATGGACAACGAAATTTTGTGAATATTCATTACAATAGAGTATTGTGTTCTTCTTTCTTCTTTTTTGGAATAAGGAATTCTAAATCAGAGTAGAAACAAAATTAAATCAAGAAAAACCATCATGTTGTGCTCTATGCTATATTTGTACATTAGAAGGCTATAAATTTGTCAATATTTTACACCGAGCGTATTTGTGGTTGCTGTTGCAGTCGTGTCTTTCTGTTGTTCCATTGTTTTTCGTCTTATTAATGATGTGTTTTCCTAGGTTTAGTTTGTGACCCGGACTAGCTTTTTTTTTCGAATTACAACTTTTGAGCAGTATTATACTACTGTTGCCTTTATTTAACTATGTCAAAATGACCATAGACCATGACATGAAAGAATTATTGTCAGTCTTATAGCCAAAGTACGGTATTTCCATGTGTTGAAGCGTACGGCAATACCTTCGAAATATTTAGCTGTTCCCTATTCCTACCCATGAAGTATGTACATATTTTCATATTAGAGGTTTCCCGATTTGCTACGTGTCAGGTACGGTTGGTACGTAACACAACCGTTTGTGCTGTTTTGGAGATATTATTCATGTTATTTGATTCATGAAAATATTTTATTCATCATGATGAAATTTAAAAAAAAGGATTTGCTTATCTCAAAAGAAAGCTTTACGATTTAATTGATAGCGATTGTAACGCTACTAGAACACTTTGTTAATGATTCCGTATGGAATAACTTAGTTATGCACAAGTGCATGAATCAAACAGACCTTAAATAAACTGAGTTGAAATAGACACGACTTTTAGATTCTAAATATAGATTTGTGTTTCTGTTTGTTATTTTGTTTTGTTTCGTTTATTTACAGGAAAAGGATTTGTTTTCATACAGACTTATGAATGAATTATAACTATAGTGCCTAACAAGATTTTGTGAGGTAGACGAAATTGACTTTAAAACGATCGTTTTGACTTTTGATGTGCAAAAATAGGCAGATCGGATTTACTTCATTTACTTACTTCTTAAGTTTGGGATATATTTATTCCAGTGAGACCGAAAAATGCTTTTTTTATTATGATGAATAAAAGAGGGACGAAAGATACCAAAGGGACAGTCAAACTCGTAAATCTAAAACAAACTGACAACGCCATGGCTAAAAATGAAAAAGACAAACAGAAAAACAATAGTACACATGACACAACATAGAAAACTAAAGAATAAACAACACGAACCCCACCAAAAACTAGGGGTGAATAATAATTTAATGGCCTTAGTCGTGCGTAAAATATATTTCGACATTTCTCTTACGAAAATGGCTTGTTTAATGGAACAAAACGTATTATTTGTAAAGTTTCTCTTTAATCTTCACAATAGGCTTTTAAAAAAAACTTTCAACAGTATATTCCCGAAAATTTTGTGAAAATAGAATAAGTGGCAATTCTTACCTTTTATACCTTAACTTTCATTGATAAATCATAACATTGACTCGTCCGGTGTCTAGTTTGAAGGTCATTTGGTACCGTACACATTCATGCACGTTCTAATTAATCGATAGTCATATATGAAAAGCAACACACGTTTGAAGGTAAACTAATAACAACTCAAATCAAATTGCCTACGATTTAATAACAATGATCAGTCCACATCATAAAAATGTATAGGGGTAAACTGGGAAGGGAGAAAATGTCAGATATTTTAAGTTCATTATTTTGCAATAACGAATAACAATTTGTTAACCAATATAGGCGAGTGACATTTCCAGAAAAGACGCTTAGTTAGTGACTTTAATGCACCAACCTAACACACGGCTGAATTTTTTATATGTTATAGTATAATATCTGAACTTCCTTTTTTCGTCGGTCGTAAAAAAATCGTACGGTGCAATTTTTGTAAAATTTGAATTAAAATCGAGAAATAATTCAAAATTGAAAAATGACCAACAGTGTTGAAGCGTGAAAAAATTAACATGCAACTTTAGTTTCTGTTGTCACAATGCAAAAATTATGTACGTTTTACATGTCAATGTATAAAAAAATACTTTTCAAAAATAAAAGAAATAATCTTCCTAAAAAAAAAAGATTTTTTGTAACAATTTTTGGATTTTCTTATAAAAATGGTGCCAATTTTCATATTTTTTTTTCATTTCTTAGATATTTTCGGCTCGAAACCAAAATTAATGATGCTCGTATTATTCAAGAGTTCATTACTTGTTTAAAACATATCATTATCACTGTATTATTCTGGATTTTATACAATTTTTAAACGCTCCCCCTTTTCAGTCTAATTTCCGAAATCGCTTTCTCTGTTAATTTCCCTCATGTTAATTAACCTAAACGCTTCGAAAAAGAGTATGAATAATCACGAAGGCAATTTCTTTGGTACAAATTTTACGCAAAGTATAAAAAAATAAATTAAAAGGACCATAGAAGCTGAAATGTCAACGTTTTTTTCTTAGACGAAAACCAATATTTTACTGTTCTTAGTCGATTTGCACTTACAAAAAGATTATGAATAACTATTGAAAAATACTGCTTTCTCAATTGGATCAATGCACATTTTAGAGGAAGCATAGCGTATGTGCTAGGGCCACGTCAAGAACCTGTGTGTTGACATGCTCTAAATACTTTAATATATGGGGATATCTATTCATTCAGTGGACAATTTTGAATTCTTCGTAGATATTTATTTCATTTCTTTTAAAGAAATAGATTATTCACAGAAAATCCTCCAGAATGACAAAAAAAAACTAAATATAGGTTTAGCCGAACTATATCCTGCAAATTCATATTAGTTGATAGCAATCTATATATAATATCTAAGTTTTGAATACGGGTAAGACATTAATGCTTGCATTTATAACTGCAAAACTTTTGACTGCACAAACGTGAGTTAAAATAAATGCAGTCGTAATAAAAAAAATCCCGTTATGAAATTAAAGTGTTTGTAAAGTAGAATCTTATTCAAAACAGTGTGGCCATTGATTGACGATCTAGATTATCCCATTGACTGGGACAGATAAGGTGAACGTCTGCAACGACCATTGCTCATTTCTTACTTATTATAGAATTTAAACTGTGGGGTCACCAAAGGTTCTTAACGCCTCTAATAATAAAAGAATTCGAAAAATTATTCAGGAATAACCTTTATGTTTTGATTTATATTATTGATATAAATCAACAAATTGTATTATTCCAGATTCGCTTTTCGAAATGCTTTATTTAGGTGTTAAGAACCTTTGGTGACCCCACAGATTCAGTGTCTTTAACAAGTACATAGTGAGCAGTGGTTGTTACCGACAAACGTTCACCTAATCTGTCCCAGTCAATGGGATAATTTAGGTCGTCAATCAATGGCCAGGACCACACTGTTTTGAATATGATTCTATTTAATCCCAAGTGTCAAAACAAGAGTCACCGTGGGACCTAAGTTTAGTTTGTAAATCGATATCACCGCATTCTAATTTTGCATCTGGGGTCAGTTTCACAACAAATATTACGACTTAAGCTGGTCGCAAGTCATAAATAGTTCAGTTTACTTGCGATAAATATTGTCTTCAGTTTTTTTTGTAAAACCGACTTCTGTATCTGAAGTTTGGTAAATATAAAAAAAAAGAAGATGTGGTATGATTGCCAATGAGACAGCTGTCCATAAGAGACCAAAATTACACAGACATTAACAACTGTAGGTCACCGTATGGCCTTCAACAATGAGCAAAACCCATACCGCATAGTCGGCTAAAAAAGGCCCTTGACAATGTAAAAACCTTAGTTTTGCAGCTATATATGTCGCGGACAGGACTCCATTATAATTGGATCAATATCATAGTGACCTGATTTAAGTTTATGACCATCCCCTATTATATGATGTATATGCATACTTAGTTGGGAAAACCCTGGTTCAAAGGTTCAAAATATATGGACCGGACACAAACCAGACAAGAACGAATCAAACAATGTTTGAAAACTTGACGGCTCAAATGTCAATGCCACTGCTAAAATAAACTGATTTAATTTACGAAGAACCACGTGCCATCCCATAATACATCTCTGAACTAAGTGTGTTAAACATTAGTTCTATAGTTCAAGGCAATGCATTTGATAAGGTCTTTGCATCGGAACTAAACACATTTATTCTAAAAACAGTTGTTGGCATGACACGGGTTATGTTCTTCTCATATATGTTATGATGGTATGATACTAAACCCCTAACGGGAAGGATTGTGCCTGATGTTCATATGATGAAATCATAATCTTTTAGTCAGTTTAATTGAAGTTTGGAGCTGGCATGTCCGTTAACTGCTAGTAGTCTGTTGTTATGTATGTATTATTGTCATTTTGTTTATTTTCTTTGGTTACATCTTCTGACATCAGACTCGGACTTCTCTTGAACTGAATTTTAATGTGCGTATTGTTATGCGTTTACTTTTCTACATTGGTTAGATGGATAGGGGAAGGGTTGAGATCTCACAAACATGTTTAACCCCGCCGCATTTTTGCGCCTGTCCCAAGTCAGGAGCCTCTGGCCTTTGTTAGTCTTGTAATATTTTAATTTTAGTTTCTTGTGTACAATTTGGAAATAAGTATGGCGTTCATTATCACTGAACTAGTATATATTTTTTGAGGGGCCAGCTGAAGGACGCCTCCGGGTGCAGGAATTTCTCGCTACATTGAAGACCTGTTGGTGACCTTCTGCTGTTGTTTTTTATTTGGTCGGATTGTTGTCTCTTTGACACATTCCCCATTTATATTCTCAATTTTATTTTATATCTTAATTCATTGGTTTTTGGATCAACTGTATATCTGTATACATGTTTAAGTTACCTGATTTAATTCGACACGGGCCACACACAAGTGGGGACTGACGGACGGACGGACAGACTTAAAATTTAGTTCATATATCCTTTTAAACTTTGCTTTGTGGTTGTATTAAACATGTAAGATAGTGATTTCCAATCTTGACACGGTTTGTAGGCTGTTAACAAACAAGAGACTATTGTCACTATTGATGTGACAAAGACGTCTACTTTTTACTCTCTTTATTGCGTTGTTTTCTCTCCATTTTTCTCGTCCAACTCAAATATTTCATCATATTTTTTTTATTTTGCATGGCACACCATCAATTATAGCAAATATGAACACATCTAATGTCAAATACTTGTTATTATACGTCTTTTTTGTAGAAAGTACCGTTTTACCTATAGCATCTAGTGAAATCGTTAAAATGACGTCAATTATCGCCAAACCATGAACGATACGCACATAAGAATCATAGAGACGTTAACATAGTATCGTATAAAGTAACATTTGAATAAGCTATATCACCAGCTGCTTCAAATAAAACAACAATACTGCAAACGTGTTTTTCTTTCGTTTTTTTATGAATGACCTTTGACCCCAATTTAAAAAAAAATGCACCATATTTCATTTTTACGACCGGGAAAAATGGAATCTACACATTTTTTCCTTTCGAATGATATATAATATAGCTGTGTGTTAGATAGGTGCATTAAAAATATTTTTTAGGTCTGAATGTCACTCGCCTAATAGATTTGATACAATTTCATAAACATGTCGTTATGTATTTGAATATCTTTTGGATCTTTCATTAGCGTATTTAAGGCTGTAGAAAATTTGGCCTTCAAAAGTCAACACAATCATTGACTTTATACAGAAAATTCGCCTATTTAAAACATTTAATGTTTCACAAATAATACGCGACAACAAAGCAAAATCATTTTTTAAAACATCGCAAAAAATAATTCTTATTGATGCAGTGGTATTTTCATAAATTGCACTGGATTGAACAGTGGTACAGCAAATGTCGAATTCCTTCACACAATCTTATCAAACACTATAGAATAATAACTATTAACTACTTGCGAAACACACGAAACTGGTGTTGTTTATATTTGAAAAACGTGTCAAAAAATATTTCGTATCATAATTAGTTCGTGCATGATTTTGAAATTAGTTTCTTATTATTAAGCTTTGTTTTTTATTTTCCATCATTGCAACAGGATAGTTTTTGGAAAAGATGTGCGAGTTGAGCTTTTATATTGAGTAAGAAAAGGGAATTCTTGTACATTTTTTTTCTCTAGAAATGCATTCTAGAAAGTAAAGCGAACAAATATTGAAAAGTCAGTACTTACTATTCGGTTGCCAACAGGGAAAAAATACATTTCTTGAATCATTTGATTTAATTGACTAGAATAAATTTCATATGATTATTCTAAAATACAATTGTACTGACACTTGTACATGGCTTCTTTGAATATTTAATGTGTATATCTTTTATTTGATCCTTTATTTTGTCTGTTAACTTTTGGTAGCATTTCTCATACGTCTGAATGATAATTCTTGCAAATTTGCGAGAAATATAAGAATGAAATTATAGATAACGAATTTGAACAGCTAAAATAACTTACAATTTGATATTTTAACAAAGAATGCAAATAAATCTTCCTGATTATTTAAAGTTGATGACCCCTTCTGTGGCTGTGAATTATGAACTTTTCAAACTGCAATAGTATCAAAACAGCAAAGATAATGAATAATGGAGATGGACCATTTTGTACATATACCAAGGGGACACTTCGTGCAAAGCATAATCATTTATAGTTTCATTACATTGAATAGAAAATGGGAATTTAGTGACAATGAAATCAAGAATTTTGTAAAAAAATCCACAGACTTTAATAGAGATTTTTGTTATAAAATGTGAAACATAGTTTACTCACTTGTTTTGCTATGGTCCGCTAGCATTTATTGTTGAAAAAAATCATTAAAAAACTGTAAATTCAAAAACACCTAGTAATTAGTCACTTAAGTCGAGCGCACCATAGAAGGTGTACTTGAATTGATCCATATCTATATATGTTATGATATGACAGTTATGACAGTTATTGTCCATTCGTTTGTGATGCGTTTTTGTTATTTGATTTTGCCATGTGATTATGGACTTTCCTAATTGATTTTCCTCTGAGTTCAGTATTTTTGTGATTTTACTTTTTAAGCAGTTGGAAACCCGGTTGAAATAGATCAAAAGAAGTTTTTTTATAAGAAAACGAGATAAATGCTTACTGTAAAGTTTACTATAGTGACAATTTTGTTTAATAGTTAATAGAAACAAATAAAATGACAATTTTCTTCTCAGTTACATTGTGTACGAAGTGTTTTTTTTTTTAAAACACCATTTGCAATTTATCTTATACATAGTTAAGCCGAACAATTGGATATCAAGTCGACGAACTGGGTATCTTTCAAGTTGGAAGTAGAAAATGCATAACCTCCGATTTTTACAAAAAAAAAAATACCATGGACGGAAAACAAATCAATCTATTAGTTCAGTAATTTTCGTGCCTGCCCTTCCATTATGCTACCCAATAAAAAAATTCCAAAACATGGGTAACAATTTTATCGAAATGAGAAAATCGAGTGCACCTTTTTGTGTGAGGGTGTGTTTGAGTTGAATATTTTGTCTTGATATCGCACAAAGTAAGAAAAAAACAGGCTAGGTGTGTTCGAATAGCTAATATTTGACTAAAAGTTCTTGACGACAGTCTTTCAGGTTGGCTGATGAAAATGCACATCTTCGAAAAATCATATTTTTGTGTATGCGATAACTATGGTTTATAGTCTTCAACCAATAAAAAAATCTAGTCTGCCCTTCCACGAAATATTTAATAAAATTTTTTGAAATGTTTATGAGTTTTTGAAAATTTCTTCGAACAACCGATTTTACAATAGTTTTAAGATGATCTTTTTTTACATTAATAAGGCCGTTAGTTTTTTTGTTTGAATTGTTTAACATTGTCTTATCGGGGCCTTTTTTAGCTGACTATGCGGTATAAGCTTTGCTTATTGTTGAAGGCCGTACAGTTTCCTATAGTTGTTAATGTTTGTGCCATTTTGGTCTTTTGTGGATAGTTGTCTCATTTGCAATACTACCACATCTTTTTTTTTTATAGGATCATTAACTGATGCTCATTAGTTTGTTGAAACATTTGTCTTTTAAAATCCATTTGCCATATAAAGATCGTAATGGTGCATTGTGGATACAAGTTATCGGTTTCCAAGAGAAAAATTAGCGCGCAACATGCCTACAATGGCTTTCATTTCTACGATTTTGAAAATGAACTGGCGTAATGGGGAGATAATTTTGACAAAGTAGAATCCTGACTGTGACCATTATTTAAGGTATAAACTTGTCTTAAGGAAATCATTGCTAGCACTGAATGCAATAATCCTCCATTTTTAGTACCATATTTCAAAATATGAAAGTTCAAAGGAAAGAGGCTGTGGACTTTTTTATAAAATTTTCATACGTTTAGCATTATTGAGGAAAAACAAGGGTACATGATCCTTAATAAACAAAAATTGGTTGATCAACGGTATCGTATATTTTCCAACTTTTAAAGACTTGCTTAGTCTGTTTATATTCATACTAGAACACACCCGTGCAGGTCCGTGACTGAATTAAAGTATATAACTATGCATAAGCCTTATTTTAGTATTGGTATTGTCATCTGAAAAAGTCATGCCGATTATAAATTACACAGTCATATCATCCTCCAAATCTTTCTGTTTGATCTCGTCGACCTGGAACTTATCAATTATTGGCAATATCAATTATTTGGAAAACAAAAGGTCCTGGAATGGAGTATTTTTAATTAACAGCATTGTCTTACATAAGTTATACATACAGTTGAATTATTTGATTCGCTGTTTTACGCCATATCCGCTAACAAATTGAAAACTGTACCTATACGCCTAATTTTGAGTCCAGATTTTAGTATTCGTATTGTTATCTTAGAAAGTCTTGCTGATTAAAATACTTCAATAGAGTAAATTCGACACTGATCGTTATAATCATGCACCATATACATTCTGAACTTGAGTTAATAAAAATTTGAGTGGGTTTTGTTTGTCATTGTTATTACCAATGCCTGATTAATTCTTGGTCAGATTAACAGATAATAACAATATATAATACAGTGTATAACCAGCAAAAGTATCAATACTTTTAGGAAAAAAAGTAAAATTACGAAACTGTAAGCAGTCAGGCTGTGCACATGTGTAAAACATATTTTCTATTAATTAGAAAACGTTTTTGTTTACAAAGTATAATCATTAGGGAAATTAAATTATAATTGCCAATTCTGGTTTGCTCAAACATATATAACAAATTAATGTATGCTACTTAACCATTACAGAGTTCTAGATAGATAAATATTTCATTTGTGGTTAATTTGATTTACAGCAAAAAAAAACTTTGTTAATATTTCACTTGTCAAAATATTCCTGTTATCCTTATAAATGTCATACAGTGGTTAAATGATTGTGCTTTTGTGTTAGAAATATTTTGGATTTTATCTATCATTTGGAATGTTCATTGTGAACTTACTTTTATATGGGATTCCTCTTGTAATCCCAATAATAGGTGTTTTTAGCACAATCTTTCAGAATTTGGGGGTTTCATTGCAAGTTCTAATAAGAAATATCTGTTCTAAGTAATATTTATAAACTTAAGTATAAATTGTGATTGTATTTACAAACAATTCAAAGAATAAAAATCTTCTAATGTCCTTTTATTTTTTTAAGTATTCTAAATTGCTACAATGTTTTTTGTTTTCAGAATTTGCAGTTCCCTCTTTGGATATATTTTTGTCTCCTTTTCAAATACTTTCACTTTCGACCATACATTCATTAGGGTTGGAGAAATTGATAGAAGTTATTTATTATGTACGACATTTTGAATGGGGGAGGAATGAAGAGATACTTATCAAACAATTTAGATATCGTAACGATGGTCTTGATAAATCATTGCAGTTTCCCATGAATGAAGGTCTTGCAGGTGAAATTAAATCTGCATAATTTCATTTTCAGTCTCTTTATTTCATATTTAACAAAAAAATGTATCTTATTTCCGAGCGGAGCGATGCGAAAAATTTTTGGGACCCTTTTATGCAGAAAAATGTTTTCTTTTCCGGTTTTCGGTCATAGGACGGTTAAAAGAGGAGCTATATGTAGATAATAAATCTTCTGAATACAGTAATACATAAACAACACATATTTGTGATACAGAATTTACTCAAAATTGTCCAAAATCTGCTCTTCGGGTCTAGGCAGAAACAAACTTCTCTATTACTTTAATTGTCAATATTCACACTTAAATGCCAATGAATATGCAGTAATGCTAGTAACTGTCGTCGTTCATTGTTGATCGTACATTTGTTTTCAACATACGCAAAAAATAATGCGACTTTCCAATACTGTTTTGGCGTGTTTTCAGGGTGATTGACTCTGGTCTGTCGACCACATCGCCTCGGCATATTTTCAACGATATCGAAGGGTTCTGATAATTCTAATGCCAATTGGTACATCTCATTCCAAACTGGTGAACCGTACACTGTAAAATGTGCTCCAAAAACTACATGTCTTAGACTGAGTATTACAAATTCAAATCTTGTAAAAGATACAAGTTACTGTCCGATTTTGTCATAATCTCCAATAACACTTTTATTTTGAAACCCTATGCCGTTTTCAATGATATTTCATCAATTAAAAAAGTGACAACATAGGTGTTTCCTTTAACATTCATTTTATAATTTTTTATTTTGCCATTTTTTGCAAGCCGAATCGATGTGCACGCAACTGCGTGTTAGCGTATAGGGAGCTACGCGCCTGTAAGGTACATTTTATAAAGACCAGCAATTATTTTTTAAGGTAACCGAGGAATCGATACAAATCAAGGAAAGAAATAATGTTGAGGGAATCGTATTTTCTCTAACAAGTGCAAACACTGCTTATCCTACCTATGGACTTTGGTTCACTACCTGCTTTTATTTTAATTGTTCTGCTATTTTTTTGGTAAAGTGTTTACTGGTTTGTTGTTATTTTGTTGTTATTTTGTTGTTTGTTATTTATTGTAATATGGTTGTCTTTCGTCGAAGATTGTATTTTGCTTAAACGCTAAATGTATCACCACACTCAAAATGCATGATAGCTAGGTTCAGAAAAAAACTCGAACACGAACATTTACATTTATATATGTCTTTGTTTGGATCGTAGATCTTTACCCAATAGTAGCTTGGAATCTAATTTTATGAACTATTATGAAAAAATAAGTGGGTAAGAATAAATGTCTATTGTAGTACAATAAATTTTGGACTTTCAAAAGGTCTCAAAATTATTAAAAAAAATAAGATTCAAATAAGTTAAAAAATATGAAAGTGTTAGTGTCAGTTTGAATATTTAAAAATAAAACGACCTTCTACATGTTACACTTATCTATCTTCCATACACGACGGTCTGGACGAGATTTGCAGAATAAAGCATAACTAATACTGCATAGAGAAAAAGAGCTAAAAATATAACGGATAGAGATCGACGGGTTGTATCATTCATAAAGGAAAACTATGCAAAATTAAAGAATTAAGTACAATTCAGAATACAGAAATAAACGTCTCACAGAAAACAAAATCAAATTATTATAGAATGGTCTACTTTGAACAGAATTTTTACAGAATTTGATATTTTTAAAAAGATAAATGCCATTAAAGTAAAAAAAAAACAGAAATAAAAAAACTACCCATTCAGACTTCCATAGTAGAAGGATTCTAAAATTTATTTGAGAATTGAATGCTTCTTTTTGTAAATTGATTGGGGTGTAAAAGCGTTGACCGAAGTACATTCTATATGAAGCGCGGTAAATGTGCGCACGGTCAACGCTTTTACAACCCTATAAAATTACTAAAAGAAGCATTCAGTACTTATAATTACATTTTTTTAGCTATGATCATGAAGACACGAATTTTACAATTTTTGTTTTTTATTCACCTGTACACTTTATTATGGGACCACGTGTTATCATGAATGAAAAGTTTTATTGAGTGATGCAATTGCTTACGGAATAACTCGTGGTGTGCAGTTAGCCTATCAAAATAAAGTATTATAATGAAACATACAGCTAATGTAATTATTCTAAAATACTACCTTTAAAAATTTAACAAAATTATATTATTTTTCAGAATGATCAAGAGAATCTAACAGAATAAGTGTTATATTTTCTAAAAGTTAAATGTCGAAAAAGTAAACGAACACAGAAATAAAAGACCATTTTCCTTCAGACTCTCATAATATAAGGATTCAAAAATGTATTCATAAATACTACATGTTAGCGTAAAAGGTTAACAATATGATTACTGTTCAACAAAGCATAACTATATCAAACTCTGGATCTATGCAACATTTACTCTTCACATAAATGATATGGTACATTGAGAAGACTCTCTTCTTTGAAAAATCGTATATGTCTTGGCTTTCATGATATCATTAACGTTGGTTCATCCTTAATGGAATTTTAACTCGATGAGTTTTTTGTTGTTTGAACATCCGAGTGGCCTCTCCAAAACAAAAGCTTATTCAAAAGTAAGTTTCTCATTTGTTCACTCATTGCTATATATATCATGAAATTCGACGCACAAGCCAATACTGTTAACAGCTTCAAAATCTCAATTAAAACTTTCAAACCATTCAAAGTCATGTCGGCTCGACCCCAGATGGTTGTGAGTATATAATTCATCGGCTCACTGTATGGAGTGGAACTTAGTGTCAGAGCCGGCAAGTTTAAGATCGACGACGATATGTGTTTGAAAATGCAGTTAGAAGTAGAGTTCATATAATTAGCTAATTGTCCATTCGTCAACGTTGTCAAATCTAATTTATAGAACAATGAATAACAAATGACTACTTTTAAAGTTTTTAGTATGATTTGAAAAAGAGTTTGTACTGGTTCCATGGTCGTATTGCTGATTTTTTGAAACAACTGTTTAAACAATTCTTTTTGATTTGAAAACACATTATCTTTGTAAACATTGTAAGTGTCCATGTAAACGTTTTTCATTAATAAGTTGCTAATATCTGTATCTTCTTTGAAAGAAAGTTCAACTACATGGAACAACCATTCTACATTACTCACTGATATAATACCAGTCATGTTATAAGGACCACACATATAACTTTCTTCTTCTCGCTCTATTTCTAATATAATTGAATAGTTAAATTCAAGTTCTGTTGATTTCTTAAACTTCTCTGTTTCATAATCGAAGCATAACAAAGACTCCCTTTCAATTGTTGTTTTAATTTGGTTCCATACAACATCTTTCTGACCGATGTCTGACTTAAAAGTGTTAAATAATGCAGTATTTATATAAACTCTTGGTATCTCGGATAAAAGAAAGACAACCATTAAAATTACTGTTAGCACGCAGGACTTTTTTTCGCTTATTGAAATAGTTGACCGCCCCTGTATTTCTTTCCTGTTACACAGGCTGGTGATGATGTAGACTGTAGAAAATAGCATTAGTCCTAAGGCAATGATTAATATGCCTGTCGCAATCATTGGATAATAAGCTAAGACATAGTTCTCCACATTGGGAGTGGTTCGGAGATAATACATGTACTATTACCATCCGTTTTGAATGTGATTACAAACGCCCGCGGAAAATGGAGTGCCACTGATATAAAGAAACACACAAAACAAACTATATAAGACCCTCGTGCCTTAATGTTAATATGGCTCCAAATCGGAAAAATAATAACGCACACTTTTTGAAGTCCTAAAGAGGTCGTTAAAAGAACAGAAACGAAATGGAACGTATCAACTAGTTGCGTGCTGTAATAATGCATGACACAAAAAGGATATTTCAGTGTTACAAATGTCAGAATTTCCTGAATTATATGAATAGGTTGATCTGTGAAATTAGATAAATTATTGGTGCTTCCAATTGAATTGTACAATACAGCAAACACAGGCTCTAGTCCATAAATGCACAAGGCTGTTAAACTATCTGCCATAGCAAGAGCTTGCACAAGAATAGCGAACGGCCGCTTCATGCTTTTATCAAAGAGTGCTATAAACACAACTATATTCATTGTAATAGCAAGATAAGAAATTGCTGGTCCAATTACAATATTTACCACAAATGGAAATCGTGCAGATAAAATGAAAAACATATTGATGGTACAACGACACTTTCAGTATGAAATCTGTTTGATGTAGGTATAAGATAAATCTTCTTGATAAACTATTAATAATTAATTTCAAATACAATAAACAGAAATATTTAAGTAATTACTATTGAGTGGTAGTCCTGTTGAAATCTCCGTGTAACCCTATAGATTATACTTATTAAATAAAGTATGTTTATAATGGAGATTTTCTCTATTTGTTTTTTTTTTTTTTTGCTGAAACGCACTTCCACTTGGTTTTGTGAATACACATTAACATTTCCATTTCCCTAGCTTGTTACGTTTAATTCATTAGTAGATTACTACGAGAATATTGTGAAGAGTTTTGCTTTTAAAAGACCATTATTCATTTCAATATGTTTTCTTATCATTTTTTGATAGAGTGATGATCATGTTTGCACGTAAATGCATATCTTTTCGGTGGATAATTATTTCAACCGACAGTCGATTTGTTTGGGTTTTTTTTCACCAAAAAATAGGACCCATACATGTTATATGCATATTTGATTGTGTAACAAATTATTTTATTCTTAGACTGATCGAATTAAACAAGAACAAGAGATATTTACGGTATTGTTTAAAATAAGATGTGAATTTCAAATCTCAAAATATACAATGATACTAAACCACACACTTTTTGAGGCAATCTAAATTATAAAACACTCCCTGAGAGAATATGAACTATTATGAATTACACATTATGGTGGAAAAATATTTTACCTCAATTGAATTCGTAATGTTAAACGTTACCAGTAATTGAATTTAAAACTTAGAGCAATAACCATTGAACGTTTTAAATCCAGACTAAACAAAAAAGTAGATAGAAACGACCTTCTCTCTTGTCCTTTCCTTTTGTTTAAACTTTGTTAATGACATGAACGGATGCTGTGGAAGAACATATTTGCAAGGATAATTATTTTTGTTTTAAATTAGTAAAGTTTTGTCACCACCATTGAAAATGAATGAACTATTTAGCATTTGCTCAGAATATAATTTCATACTATTTTACTTGATCCATACATTTAGTCACAAACATGACAAAGGACATTAAGGCGATAATAGTTATCGATGTTTAAATCTCAGAAATCGAATATTGATAGACACATCAAGGTATCAAGCAAACACTAATGTGATAATGAAAGCTTATCGTCCTTTGTGCCAGAGGTATACTTCAAATAGATACTTCATAAATTATACGGTATATATGGACAGCGATTTTTTTAGAATATACATTACAATTAAGTTTTTTTGTTCTTTTGTCTTCTTTTGGGGAATAAGGAATTCTAGATCAGAAAAGAAACAAAATCAAATTAAAAAAAAAATCATGTCGCGCCCTATGCTTTTTTGTATATTAAAAGGCAATTTACCTGTCGATATTTTACAACGAGCGTATTTATTTTTTGTTGCAGTTGTGTGTTTCTGTTGTTCAATTGTTTTTCTTCTTAGAAAGATGTGTTTTCCTATGTTTTAGTTTTTAACCCCGATTATTTATTTTTCTCATCAAGTTACGACTTTTGAAAAGTTGTATACTACTAATGCCTTTATAATGACCATGCAGTTTCCCCATTCTAATGCCACAGACATAAATTACCTTGGCTGTATTAAGCACAATCTTGAAGAATTTTGGGTTTTCAATGGATGTTCTAATACGAAAATAGTTATCAAAGGCACCAGGATTATAATTTAGTACGCCAGACGCGACTTTCGTCTACTTAAGACTTATCAGTGACGCTCATATCAAAATATTAAGAAAGCCAAACAAATACGAAGTTGAAGAGATTAAGGATCCAAGATTCCAAAAAAGTTGTGCCAGATACGGCTAAGGTAAACGTTTCCTGGGGAAAGAACATTCTTAGTTTTTCGAAAAATTCAAAAATTTGTAATCGGAAATTTATAAAAATTTCCACATATTAATTGATATTCGTGTCAACACCGAAGTGCGGATTACTAGGCTTGTGATACCCTCGGGGATGAAACGTCCATTAGCAATTGCTGGTATGAGCAAAATTAATCAACTTAAGTACAATTTGAAGAATAATAAACGCAGATAAAGGATAAGTTTCTCGCAGTAACATATTATTTTCTCTTGCGATACAATATTTCATTTATTTTTTTATTATTTTTTTATTCAAACAACATGTAAATACATGACATTTACCATTGTTCCTCTTCCTCATCATTTCTTTTTTCTTCGGCTGATACCTCACACTCCTTTATGTACAATACACATAGCAGTAATTGTAAATATACCAATCTGACCAACTTCAATTCGACGCAACTGTGAGCACTTTCGATACTAATACATTAAAATACCAAACTTTATATAATACCATTAAACCCCACCCGTAGCTATAGAAATCGCCAAAACTTTCATTGTGTCTTATGCACCTAACATTGAACTTAAAGTCATATGAAACGAGTGAGTAGTGAAAGATAATGTTTGTCCAATTCTTGAACCAATGGATGTATACATCATAAACTTAGTTTTCTGTGCACGATTTTATCATTATTTTCGCAAAAATATCATATAATCGTCAATTTTTTTTCTCTCTGCTTTTTATGATTTAACCATTATGGCTGCTCATTAAATCCCGTGTTTCGAAGCCTAGTTTTACCGATTGTCACCTTAAAGTAAACAAATCACAAAAAGCATGGGTATTAAGCACGTTATCATTATGTATAATCAAATATTTGTTTATTTCAATGACAGATCCATGCGTATTGTTGTCTTTTCGAGGAGGGTTATGCTTGGGTCACTATGCATACGGAAAATATGTCGGCGAATTGCTTCCTGGAAGCAAGCAATTAAAAATAAGTTAACTTCTACTGAAAGTGGACAAATTAAAGAATTTTCCTCAGAAAAAAGTATATGTACATAAGTTGTATAATGAAAACTATCCATTTAGTTATAAAATACATTATGCTTTTTTTTTAATTTGAGGATTCTCATGACTTTAATAGATTGTACATACTGTTGTAGAACCAGTATCAGAACTAGTTATACTAGTTCCAATCTATGAATAATTACTACAAATAGTAAACGGGAAAATCGCAATTTCAAACAAAATAAAATATAGGCATGAAACATTAGCTGCTTTGGATAATAAACCGATACATTTTTTTTTTGGCAAATGGATATAAATTCATTTGTTAACTAATTTCGGGTTGACAAATATCTATACGAAGTTTATAACAATTTGAAAATTGAGTTGACATAAGAACCCTACAAAACAGACCACAATTTATCTTTTATCTTGTTTCTGAGAATTCAAAAATCATCGAAACACTAACACATGTATAAGTGCTCTTGCAAAGGGTTGACTTTTGTCCAATGCAGCTCACACGTTAAAAATTTAAATGCACACAATAGATTCCATTTATGAACGATTTGATGGACGAAACGCGTGTCTGGCGTAATAAATTTTAATCCTGGTGCCTATTTACACCACTGGGTCGATTTCACTGCTGGTGGACGTTTCGTCCCCAGGGTTTTACCTGCCCAGTAGTCAACACTTCGGTGTTGACATAAGTATCAATAACGTGGTCATTTTGATAAATTTACTGTTTATAAAACTTTTAATTTTTCGAAAATCTAAGAATTTTCTTATCCCAGGCATATATTTCCTAAGATGTATTTGGCACAACTTTTATGAATCTTGGATTTTAAATGCTCTTCAACTTTGTACTTGTTTGGCTTTACAAATATTTCGATATGAGCGTCACTGATGAGTCTCATATAGACGAAACGCGCGTCTGGCGTACTAAATTGCAATCCTGGTACCTTTGACAACTGAATATATCTAAAATTTTAAAAGAAAAAATATTGAAAACATGTGTAGATGATGACCGCTATAATATAGTAACCAACCAAAATGGAAAGTATATCAAGATTGATTAATGTATGTTTTTGTAAAACATAAATGAATTAATATTTACTTTTTTATTACATGCTTTTTATTAATAATCATGATAATCAAGTTTTATTATGTTTTCTCAGAAAGCATTTCACATGCCTACGCCTTTCAAGTGTGGTTGAAAAACAGACGACTTAAACTTATCTCAGTGTAAGTATTTTGATGTAAATTATACAATGTCATACTGATACAGTTACGCTAATATTGGTCCTTTATGTATGTGCCGTACCAAAATCAGGAACAATTAAATCAGTTGTTGTCGCTTGTTGCTTTAATACACATTTGTTTTTCATTATTTGTGTGCATTAGTTTGGCCGTTAGTTTTCTCATTTAAATTGTTTTATATTTTGTAAGTTAGGGGAATTATAGCTGTGTATGCGATATGTTTTTTTTTTCATTGAAGATGGCAGTACAGTGACCTTAACTTGTTTTTAATTTCTGTGCCATTTGGTCTCTATGAGGGTTGTATCATTTGCAGCCTACCACATCTTCTTTTATACATAAAACTTTAAAATGTTTTGAAATTCCTTTTATTCTTTCGATTTCTTATTCGACAAATACATTCTAGGCGTGTATATATACAATTTGTCAAAATCTTTTTGATTAATAGGTTTGATTGGGGTTTTTTTTCAGGAAAATCAGAATTTTAAATGTAATAGAATAATATTTTAGGAATTTAGAAAATACCTACCAAATTCATATGAATTAATATTACTTTTACAATACATCTTATTTCATAATTGATCAATGAATATAAATTTCAGTTTAAAAATACCATGGCGAACGTGTCAGTTATATATTCTAAAGTCAATCTCTCCCCGCTTTTACATATATGTATGTAAAATATCTAAATTTCTAATATTTATTTAACTCAATCAATATACCTGTCATTTATACAACTCATCAAACGAACAGAGGCAATTTTTACTTTCAAGATAACATTTTAAAATGTTGTTTATTCTATTCACACGGAGTCCATTTTTGGTTAAATACCGTAGCTGGACCAATTGTGTCGTATATATCTATAATGATGAACATAATATTTTTTTGTGTTTGACAGAAAAATTGAAACGCCTACAACAGTTCTGATGCAGGGATTGGCTTTAGCCGACGACCTAACTGCATTATGCACATATAGGTTCGAGCCGATATTTGCAATTTTTCATGATAAGATTGGATCTTATGTTAACCTCAATGATACAAATGACGCAACGCAAAATCTTTTCCTGGAACTAACAGAGTTTTGCTAGCCTAAAGTTTTCTCTGTGCTGGTTTCATTATGTAGTAACTAATCTGACAGACACTTTCCATATCTCGTCAATATTGATAACAACATGTCTTGGAGTACAGTACAGAAACTTCTGGCCGTGATGTGTCCAATAAGGACCAGAACCAAAGTTACCCATAGAAAGGCGGAAGTAGTTTGTGTCGTCTGTGTTGTAGGCTCGATGGTAATAAGTATCCCTAAATTGTTTGTTGTTGGTTTTACATCCTACTATCAGGACATTTGTTTGGTGTCAGATCCGTACGCTAACATCCGGAAATATGTCTTGACATTTTATCTAATTATGTTGTTCGTTATATTATTCCCGTCAGTAGTTACTTTGTTTGTTTCTTCATTTTATATCATAGTTATATTGTGTCGCCGACAACATGTTCGAGGTCAAACATCAGATTTAAGGTATGAAAAGAAATCTTGCGCGCTAATTTTGAGTGTAATGGTCGTGTGTTTACTCTCGAAAATACCAGGATTATACTTAAATACAACCCTATTCTTTACTTATAGTACTAACCTGGAAAATAATTCAAACATTACCGTCAATAAGACTATGACAGAATCGCAAAAAAATGTAACGTCAAGCTTTAACAGAAATCTAGATATATCGCAGTATTCTAACTTAACACGAGGTGATAGCTGTACAGGATCGCAGTATTGATGGCACGATATCCTACTCAAGTTCAAGAATGTTTCAGATTATATATATGTTTATCGTCAAGGGATTATGTTCACTGATTATGGAAAAACAAATCTAGCTTTCTTTATACTTGGGTCTACACCGTACAGTGAACCACTGAACTACATACTCAACGTTGTTGGTTTTTCATCTAACTTTCTCATATATATAATCATGAGCAAGAAGTTACATCAAGATGTTGCTACGAAACTGGAATGCTTCCGAGACACACACGAGAGACGAGCAGAAGAGACTGAAAACTGAAATTGTATTTGCTTTGTATTGCCTGTGTTTAGTAGATTGGTTATCAATTGCAAGCAGTATTGGACAGCCTTTTAAAACTTCGACACATTTTAATACTTGACCAACACTTCCACCGTTTATACTGATGAGAAGTTACAGATATAATATTCCAAACGTTAATTCAATTTCAAAATAAATCAGTATGACTGACATTATTTTTTCTCGATAACTTTACTTAACAGAGTTTTACTAGACATTTTAATAACAAAACCTGTTTCACGTACGTAACGTAAAATGTTTGTTTGGTACTTAAGATGAAGCAATTTTGGAATGAACATTTTGACAAATACATAACGTTAGATAACCCGTGTTGTGGAATTAAACGTTTGCTGCATTTAAAATTTTGTTTTTTTCTTATTTCGTAAGTTTATTTATGAATGAAAATTGAAAATACCCATATTTATCAAACATCAATTAAATAAGTATAGAGATAAGGTAATATTGCCATTTAGACTATTTTCAGGGAGCAAACTACGTAGAACGTATTTAAAGAATAAGTGGAAGTTCAACTATCATTGTGTCTTAATATAAATTCGAGGTATTCTGTTGCATGCACGCAGGGATCTATATGTAAGGACAGTGACTGTTTACCCTCACCATATTAAAAGTGTTTTTAGCTCACCTGACCCTATGGACAATACATACTAATGTTATCTGTTTGAGAACCACTAAATGAAATGAAATGAAACATATCAAGAGTGTTCTTTATGGGACGCGATCAAGTGCTTTAACTTTGTAGGCGATTCATAATTCTATATTTACGCCAGCGAAGGGCTTCGTGTAACATAGGACCATACTATGGACAATTCATAGAAATGTATTCTTTTACGTAACGACTAACTGGAATGAAACCAAAAATTATATGAGTGTTCTTTATGAGGAGATGACTACGTGTTGTTACTTTGAAGCAGATACATCATCCAAGATGGCAGCGGATAACTTAGTTTTACAAAGGACCATATGGATAAAAAGTAAAAACACAAAAATACCGAACTCCGAGGAAAATTCAAAAAGGAAAATCAAAAATCAAAAGGCAAAATCAAAAGTCCAAACACATCAAACGAATGGATAACAACTGTCATATTCCTGACTTGGTACAGGCATTTTCTAATGTAGAAAATGGTGGATTGAACCTGGTTTTATAGCTAGCTAAACCTCTCACTTGTATGACAGTCGCATCAAATTCCATTACATTGTCAACGATGTATGAACAAAACAAACATACTCAAAGAGTAAAAATGTCAAAAATAGGGGTACAGCAGTCAATATTGTGTTATCATCTTAATATTACTATAAAAACAACAAATGTAACGAAGAATCACAAAAAGGCATACATCAAATTTAACATACTCATTTTGCTTTTCTTGTACCACTTAATTTATGTATATAAAGTCTACCCGTAAAGGAAAGAAGGTTATCATTGCTGGTGTAAAAATGCGCGTTTGAAATTCGTACAGGTAGACATAAAAATAATTTTGTCGTTAAAAGTATGAACAAAACAAACATACTTGCATCACTATAAAAACAACAAATGTAACGAAGAATCACAAAAAGGCATACATCAAATTCAACATACTCATTTTGCTTTTCTTGTACCACTTAATTTATGTATATAAAGTCTACCCGTAAAGGACAAAAGTACATACAAATGTTTTGTTTTACAGAACCACTGATGAAATGAAACAAAAAACATGGCATGAATGTTTCTTTTGACGTGCCATCCTTTAGGAACTTTAAGAGATAAAACATGGCATGAAAGCTCCGTACGATTTGCTGACCAAGAGTTGTAACTTCGTTGGCGATCAATAATAATGATGGCCGCCAGTTGGAATTTAGATGAACATAGGACCCTTGAAAATACTTGCAAATGCTTTCTTTTAGGGAACTATTCAATTAAATGAAACCAAACTTGGCATGAATGGTCCAAATTTCATGTCGTCTTTGTAAAAAAAAGCCGATAATTATATGGCAGAGAGAAAATAAAGGCGGCTGCACAGTTTAATGGTTTTAATGCAACTGAAACTGATACTGAAGTATTAAGAAATTAAGAACGACAAAAAACGTGTTCTATAACACTAAAATATTTCTCCTTTCTACGTCTATCTGGTATATAATTAAAAAGAAGAGGTGTTATGATTGCCAATGAGACTCTCCACACGAGATCAAAATGACACAATAATTAACAACTATAGGTAATCGTTCGGCCTTCAACAATGAGTAAAGCCCATACTGCTTAGTCAGCTATAAAAAGTCTCACATTTCAAACGAGAAAAAACTAACAGCCTGATTTTCATACAAAAAATGAACGAAAAACAAATAAGTAAGACATAAACAAACGACAACCTACGAATTACAGGCTCCAGATGTTAACTCCAAACCATTTTACTCTCTTGAAATGTCACTAAAGTTTGGTAACGTAATTAATGAAATATAAAAGTAGAAAATTACGAGATTATTTTCTAGTTTGTTGTAGCAAAGTGCTTATGATAGAATGCTATAATTTTGATGTCATGATAATTTAAACGATACATTATTTGACAACAGTCAATGCAAGATAAGACAAAAATTAGGAAAATCACTTAATATGGTTTATGAAGTATGACATCCCGAAAATCATTTCCCTTCCTAATACATTTATTTACTTCTTTTAAAATTTTGATGACACACCGGTCTAAGGCAAACAAATGCGGTTCTGTGAGTATAGGGTTTAACGAGTCTTTGGCGAGTAATTTCCGCATGATGTCACTCAATCGCTCAGAGCCAATGTATAGCTTCAATAGTTTTTAAAATGTTTCGAAACTTATTTGACAACATTGATATAATGGCGCTAAAATTGACATTTCATCATGTTTAGTCTTTCCGAATCATCGGCCATTGTCGTAAAGTATGTAAAATGTGTTATTCCCGAACTCCTCGTACGTTTGGTAATGATGACGGTCCATATTTCCTGTTGAGAAGTCGAAAATATGCATATCAATGAGTTCTAACAATCGTCTGTTGTTTTTGTATATTGACCCCTGTTTAACGCCCTCGCAGTAATAACTGTTAGTTTCCCATGATGCCTTTTTATGTTTGCTATATGACCGTCGCCATGGATTCCACCACTCAATAATTTTGACTTCATCGTGAGTTGGTATAAATAAAGCAAATGATCCTTCAATCAGATCAGGTTTCCCACATATAGCGTGATTTGAATCACAGTAAAAAACACATTCACCAAAGAAACATAAATTATCTACTGGCGATTTGAAGAAATTTTTCTTCAATTTCGTCTCCGCGACATTAAAAATGTCAGAAGTCATATTTATTGTACGCCCTGCTACTGGTGGAACGCGGTAAAACCCCATTACGCAATCAAAGTGGAATGCTGCTATCTCCGCATGTTGGCCATCATAATCACTAAAATAATAATGGTCCGGGATCGTTTAGACACCCCTTGCAAATCTCATAGGCTTAAATAATGCACTTCCGCCGTTTTGAAAAGATTTAATACGTTTTATCTGAGTCCCTTCGTCCTGTAATGTTGTCCTTACAACGTTGGTTTGTGATATCGTTCAGTAAACCTTTTATGTCCGTTTCCATGGGGTCATATAACGCCGTCTGGTGGATATTTCTTTGGAACTGTAGCCAATTCTTGTATTGGTGTTTCTTAAAATATCTTAGTCTAGAAAGATAACGTCCTTTTGTTACAGATTTGTGTAATTTAAAAACCAGTTTTTTTAATGTATTGATCTTTAAAAATACAACTAAATTAAAATTCATGTTGCTTAAATTGAGTAGTTTGTTTAATAAATAGTCGACGTCAGGGCGGTATAATAACCAACTTTGACTAGTCACTAGTCTTGACAGTAGGTAACACTTTCAAAGAAAAACTTTCTTTACTCACGTTTTGCTTGAATTGAAGATTAACAACTCCACTCGCCCCGCTTCTATAATTGCTTGTATTAAGGTTCGTCCGTCTTACTAACAAATGAACCCTTTTAATGTATTGCGAGTCCAAACCATTCCATCTCGTCATAATCACAATATTTATCACTAATACGAAAACAACAGTACATAGTACAACTCTCTCCTTATACTTCATTGCTTAACATTGGTATACATGTAGTTTTACATACTATACCTATATCGCAAACCTGGAAATCACGATATTTTGTGACTGTCCAAAAAAGGTCTTGTTAAGTGTTTTGTGACAGAAGAATTAAGTATAATCAAAGTTCAACTAGTTCAAACAGCGTGGTTTCTGAAATGGCGGGTGGATCCATGGGTAACCTGTAAACTTTTACGCATTGAATGTGTCCAATTTATCAAAAAATACTTTTCATCCTTAGCCTCTTAAAAGGGACATTGGTTCGAAAGTTGTTCTTTTTAAAGTGGACACCTCACCAACATAACTAAGGTCGCATTGTTTTTGTTTTTACTTTATGGAATCTAAGAAGCGTTCTTGCAGATTATGGTTATTATAGCGACGATATCTTTAATAACTGGCACCTGTGACCAGTCAAGTATATTATATATTGCTTGTGTGACAGGTTGAAATTATTATTTTATTGTTTTAAAAACTGTTGTTCAAAACTGTTCAAAACTGTTATACATACTTGTTAAAATAAAAACGATATGCTTTGTTTAATATTTGGTTTAAAAATAAGGTACAAAAAATATAAACAAAAAGATATATGACGCAATCAAATTTGAACATATAGTTTAAAACAAAAAAAAACATTAATCTTTATCAGGTTTTGTTATCATATTAAAAAATATTGCACACAGTTGGAGGGCAAAAGGGTGCCGAGTCCGAAAGTTAAGTATATGCTTTTTTCAAAAGAGTTAAAATATACACTATAAAAAAGAGATGTGGTATGAATACCAATGAGACAACTATCCACAAAAGACCAAAATGACACAAACATTAACAACTATAGGTCACCGTACGGCCTTTAACAATGAGCAAACAAAATTGAGAATGGAGATGGATAATGTGTCAAAGAGACAACAACCCGACCAAATAAAAAAAAACAACAGCAGAAGGTCACCAACAGGTCTTCAATGTAGCGAGAAATTCCCGCACCGGAGGCGTCCTTCAGCTGACCACTAAACAAATATATACTAGTTCAGTGATAATGAACGCCATACTAATTTCCAAATTGTACACAAGAAACTAAAATTAAAATAATACGACTAACAAATGCCAGAGACTCCTGCCTTGGGACAGGCGCAAAAATGTGGCGGGGTTAAACATGTTTGTCACAAAGTCCATACCGCATAGTCAGTATAAAAGGCCCCGATAAGACAAAGTAAAACTGCATGGTACCACTTCTAATTAGATGTATATTTATAGGTATTTTGTAGAGATAAAGAAGGACTGTCTGTACCTTCAGCTGTGAAATAGACATTAATATAAGATATTAGTAGGTAACAATCTGCAATGAATAACAATTAAACAAAATGTCAATTATAACTATATTTCAAGAACAACTTTATAAATCAGAAACACAACCTACTTTGATACGTATATGAGAGACGGACGGACGCCAAAGGGGTATGATCTTTATAATACAGCTTTGACCAAGTAATTTCTTTTGCAATATATGTATTTTTAATTTTTATATTTCATGTAAAAAAAAATATATATTTGTTCTTTTTGAGATTATTATTACGCTTGGAAGTTATAGACTATTTGTTGCACTAGAGCTATAAATAGCCTTATCATTTACCTGGTAGATCTAATGAAGATGTCATTGGTATTTACCTACTCATGTATAAAAAGGTAAACATAGCAATGCAAACAATTAAACAGTGGTAATAATGACAACTCCTTACCTGAATTTCTTTATATAATTTCATTTGTTTAAAATGGATTTATGTCGGTATTTTTGCCTTTTATTATAGCATACACCTATTTTCTCTATTTTTTGTTTTTGTTTAATTCCATTATTTCGTCCAACGTATCCGTGTATGATACGATGATTATGACCAATAGTTTTAAACCAGTGATATCTTATGCATAAAGTGGTTTACGCATGGCTTGTGGCAGTTTAGTCAGATCAATGGGTACTGCCTACCAGCGCATTCTTATAATGAAATTGTGTATTACCGTCTCAGTGTTGCAGACAAAGATATAATATGATAATTGAATTTTATTTTTTGGAAAGAAATATATTTCATTTCGTTTGGAATTGGTATTTTCCCGTTTGCTATTTGTAGTATTTATATATAGACATGATAGATGGGAACTATTTCTGCAACAATACGTACTATTTATAAAGCTTGATGTTAGGTGTGTAAGGCACAAGAAGAGTTTTGGCGGTTTCTTCGGGAGAGGATTTATGGTACTATATAATGTTTGTCTATTAAATGTATTTTTTTTTGTCTATCTGATGAGTTAAGACTTTTTCAACTGATTTTTATAGTTCGTTCTTATGTTGTACTGTTATACCACTGTCCCAGGTTAGGGGGAGGGTTGGGATCCCGCTAACACGTTTAATCCCGCCACATTGTTTATATATGTGCCTTTTCCAAGTCAGGAGCTTGTAATTCAGTGGTTGTCGTTTGTTTATGTGTTACATATTTGTTTTTCGTTCATTTTTTACATAAATAAGGCCGTTAGTTTTCTCGTTTTAATTGTTTTACATTGTTTTATCGGGGCCATTTATGCGGTATGGGCTTTGCTCATTGTTGACGACCGTCCGATGACCTATAGTTGTTAATGTTTGTGTCATTTTGGTCTTTTGTGGATAGTTGTCTCATTGGCAATCATACCACATCTTCTTTTTTATACTTCCGTCGAAAATTTGCAAGACATTGAGAGTCTTTACTTATTTAAAAGTTTTACATTAGACTCAATTTTATTATAGTTCATCACATTAAGACTCGATTGTATTATAGTATTTTACTTGAATAACCGTCCCATCGTTAGTTCTTCACAACTCAGGACCAATTATCAAAGTTTCCTTATATTAATTTTTACCGTATAGCTCACTCTATTCTTCTCATACAGTAATTATCATTTATGAAACCACTAGTTCCTACATAATTGGCCATGCTTTCAAATTATATCAAATGTTTTCATTGGTTTTAACTTGTTAGAAAGATGTTCTGAATTTATTGTTAGCTAAATTATCAATGTTAGGTTATTGCATATTCTTCAGAGCTGTATCTTGAACTAATAAATTGAAAAAGAGGGGATGGGTATACGTACTAAACATCTGTCTGTATTTTCAACATATCTAACAAACATGAGACCAAAAATAGTTTTAGAATACGAAATATCTCTCTCATTCTGTAAACAGATATTGTAGGATTGTTAAGGTATTTTGGAGTTTTTAACCCCTTCCCCCTTTTATTTGTAATATAAACCACAAACAACATTTAGTTAGGATAAAGAACTAATAAACGATAGTACAATAATGTAAGGCTTCAGAGTTTCATATCATTTACATTCAACATGTTTATCTGATTTTTTTTTACTATCAATGTTCAATCATTAATTTTTATCGGATTTTTTTTTCAACTACCAATGTTGAACCGTTGAACGTTGAAAGTAAACAAAAATTCGATAAAAAATGATGATGATATGATATGAACCTCCGGTCTTTATTTAAAAAGGACAATATATAAGACTTCTGAAGTTCATGTCATTTACATTCAACAATTTTATCGGATTTTGTTTTAAATTTTACTATGAACCGTTCAAGAACAATAGTAAAAAAAAATCAGATATAAAAATGTTGAATATTAGTGATATGAACCTCCGAAGTCTTATTTAATACCACTACGGTAAATAGAATAATTGATATTCAGTTAATTGAGTGTGAGAGTCTTTTTTTATCCAGTTTATGAGTATTATTATATAATGTTACAATGTAACAAACCTATCAAACACACCGTGAAAAATAACATTATCTCCCCTTGAAATGCTTAACAACACGACACAAAAAACTGCTCCCTTTTTTTGCTCTATATCACATAATTATGAAAACTCATTACATAGTAGGGACTACTGTACTTGTGTACACGTTTGAATGTGTAGGTGGCACACTCAGAACGATCGTCTCTAGAATTTTTTTTAAATTCGTCCCGGCCTTTCCGGTTTTACGTAGCATTACGTTTCTTCCCTTCCCAGCTATTCCTGATTATGAATTAATTCAAAACATGCATTTATCCCAATGCAACAACTATTAAACAACTCATCTTTACCAATGGTGATCGTGAAATTCCTAGCTGATTCCTTTAATCGTACCTTTCTTGACGACACCCATCGTTGTAGCGTCTACAATTGGAGGTAGCGAAATTACATGAATAGACAGGAGAGCGAAATAAACAAGGGGAATAATTTGATCGAACCGCATTCCTGACTGTATAAGTACGCAATTAGCATTATTTAAAATAGTAAACAGTCAGTATAATAATGATATTAATGTTGTGTTTAACATTTACTATGGAAAATAGTCAATGTTAAACACAACATTATTAAAAAAGTATATAAATAATATCAAATGGCACAAAATGAATTTGATTCAGATATTTGACAGTTAAACAATGAAAGATTAGAAAGTAGTTTAAAACATAGCTTTATACAATGAACGCCTTAGAGTGATTAGATTAAGTCTGCTATTTCCCATAGTGAAAAAGATTCAGGAGTAGCAAGATTTGATGATATGAGTAGTGAGAAGAATGTTCTAACAAGAGATACGGTAGTGTTTAGGACTGAATAACCGATAGTACATTGTTTTGATAGTTTACCGGGCAAAAGTGATAGTTTTTCGGTAAAGGATACACTGAGTGCAAGTAAATAAATTGTAAAAATTGACTATAGTTATGCCGAAGAGGGTGAACGTAATGTAAATACTAAAAGTGAGATAACAGATATTGACAAACTGTGTCGAAATAGTGATCTTAATAATCAAGGTGTGAAGTGCAAACCGGCAACATACTAGTAATTATGATGAGATAAGTTCATCAAAGGTCACATTTTTGTATGGTTGTGTTAGTTAACAATTGGACCGAAATCCAGAAGAGTCTTTATCTAGCAGTTTCTTTTCGAGGTCAAGCGTAAACAGTGTTAGGCGATCTACCAACATATGTGCGAAGTAATGTTTGTGACACTTGTTAATGCACTTGAGTGACGTTTAGTCCCGACCAGTCAAACAGAGCTGTACATAGTTTAATTTCATGAAAGGAAACAAAAGGCATCTGAAATTTTGCATATAATGGGACACGCAGTGACCTTGAATACCAAACAGCTCGCATTAAATGCGCGAAATATTAGCAAAAAATCAATTTAATGATTGATTATTTGATTCAGAAATGCTATTAAAAGTAAAGCAATCACGAACTATAAAATTAGATGAAGTTATTCACTCAGCAGTAGAATTAGAAGCCTCTAGTCAGGCTGAAAGTAGCAATAAGAGTGAATTGTGATAATTTGCGGTCTACATGTCAAAGTAAAATCATTGACTCTTCTGATATGTTTGCAGACAAATCTGGTATGGAGAAAATCGAGGTGTCAATGAAGGGAATGATAAAAACCTTTCAAAGTGAAATAGAAAAAATTTGAAAACTTCAGGGAATAGTTTGACGATAGGAGATGGGCGACAAACGATAATCTAAATAAAATTGTTTCAATTGTGGAAAATTAGGAATGTAGTAATCCGTCGCGAAGGAGTCAAGAGAAAGATCAAAACGGAAGAAGAAACAATTCATAACGAGCGATCTTGCAGGTTTCTTGTTTATCTAGTAGCAACGTTATCTTTAAACGTAATGAAAGTTTGACACAGTAAGGTTTAATTCTACGAAACAATTACAAAGCTCGTGGTCTAAATGAGAGAATATGCAACTAAAAGACGTAATTATATATCGAAAGTATGAGACTGAAAATGAGCAAAATCGACGACAAGTGGTTCTACCGTTTAAAGAACGTAGAAATGGTCTTGAACAGTGTCATGATGATACAGGACACTTAGGCACAAGGAAAACATGAGAAAAAATACGACTAATCTTTTACAGGCCAGGATTACAATCAGATGTAAGATTGTACATCAGGGGATGTGATTTACGTTCTCAAAAGATACGAGCAGAGCACCGACGGGAATAGTACAAAGCAGTTTTCCAGTGGAGAGAATAGCGACAACCATTACTCGAAACAAGAAATGGAGACAAATTAAAGGAGTAGGTCAGGTAAGGACCGATTTTGGCCTCAAATTTAAGCTTCATTTGACAAAAGATTTTGACCACTTTTTAAACACTTAAGTGTCTATTTTATTTGATTCTATTACTCTATGTGAAAGATTTAAATGGCTTTTATCATAAAAAATCGATCCGATTCAAGCTTAAATATAAAAAATCTACCCAAAATGCTGAAAAAAAACACATTTTTCAGATAGTTTTTGTCCACAATAAAAGTGGCCGCATCCGTGTTCATCCTCAAACTTTAAATATGTTATGTATTATCACCACATACAACTAACATTTTAATATTAAGGATGAACACGAATGCGGCCACTTTCGTTTTACACGAAAACCGTCTAAAATTTAACTAAAATGCTAAAATTGTGAAGATTTCAGTGATTAGCATGACTTTTTTTTAAATTTATTATTTTTCTTCATGAATCTACAAGTATCAACATATATTTATGTTGTGGCACAATAAGCAGGCAAATGAAATAGAAAAAAAGTTAAATCACAAAAATACTGAACTCAGAGGAAAATCAATTTGGAAAGTCCATAATCACATGGCAAAATCAAAAAACAAAACGCATCAAAAACGAATGGACAAGAACTGTCATATTCCTGACTTGGTACAGGCATTTTCAAATGTAGAAAATGGTGGATTAAACCTGGTTCTATAGCGCTAACCCTCTCACTTTAATAACAGTCTCATCAAATTCCGTTACATTTACATGATGCGTTAAATAAACAGTCACAATCAATAAAATAGTCAAAATATGGGAACATCAGTCATCATCGTATAACAATTTAACAGGACACAACAACATCTACTATCTACGAACACATGGATTGATTTGAGTGTCTGACGTCAGAAAAATTATATACGTCACATAAATTTGTCGTTCAATGTGCATACAATAGTTATCAAAAGTACCTGGATTATAAACAATTTTAAATTTTACATAGGCAATGAGCGCAGACAGGGTTAAAAAATCAAAAGTATGTAAGAATAAATTACAGAAATCAAACTAGTCCAAAAGTTATACATAGAATTTATGAGAATCCAAAACTTTTAAAAGGAACAATTTAACAGGACACAAAAACCTATCCACGAACACATGGATCTACTCGAGTGTCCGACGTCAGAAAAAATATTATACGTCACATAAATTTGTCGTTCAATGTGCATACAAACAATTTTAAAATCTTACATAGGCAATGTACGCATACAGGGTTAAAAAATCAAAAGTATGTAAGAATAAATTACAGAAATAGACCGAGATTCAAACTAGTCCAAAAATTATACATAGAATATATGAGAATCCAAAACTTTTTAAAGGGAACAATTAAACAGGACTCAATAACATCTACTGTCTAAGAACACATGGATTGATTTGAGTGTCTGACGTTAGAAAAATTATATACGTCACATAAATTTGTTGTTCAATGTAAAAAAGCGTTATAAGCATTCTATGAACTAACACTTAGAAATCTATGGATTAAGTATAGTAATAACATTTTCATTAATATAGTAATAGTAGTGCAAGAAATATATATGAGCATACATATGATATGGTATAACAGTATACAGATATTTGCAAATGCTCATATACATAAATGTTAAATTTAATTAATGTTATTAGCCCAGGGGTTCAAGTACAAGTTGTGCTCTTCCACACTTAAGTATTTTGAAGAAATATGTTTCTCTAAAATCAAGTTTTCTTTTATGTAGTCTTGAAGACCTTTTATATACTTCCGGTTCCGGTTGGGGAACATGCTTTTTTATCATAAGCAAACTATGATTTAAAAACAATTACTAAACATAAAAGGACAAAGGTCAGGGAATAGTTCCAAGTGCACATTTTGTGCCATATTTATATTATATCCATCACAACAGAGAATTATAGCCGTTGTATCTGTTATCTTCATTTTTTTAACAGAAACCTGTCACGTCGCTGTAAAACTAACAATAACATGGCGTCTATTTTTGACGATCTACCTAAAATTGTCGTTGAAAGCGTTACTAAATCCAACCTTTGGATGCCCGACACTGAATTTATTAAGTATAAGTTGCCTGATCAACCAAAACCACCAACAGGCATTGCTATCAAGGCACCTTTTGAGAAACTAGATCATGACTTGTACAGGCCAGCTGCGCGTATGGTAGCATTCCGAGTTGAATCAAAAGATCGGTTTCTGCTTTGGATAAAAACTTTTGCGTTTAGATACCACTCCCAATTTGGGGCTTTGGACAATTATACCTGCAAATGGACTGACAAAGAAAATACAAAAGAGGGCATAATTGGAGAAATATTTATACAACTTTTTAAGGGCACTGAAGATGAAATAAATATTGACTCAAACAAATTGCTTACACTTCATTTATATCCAACAAACTTTCTCATAACAGTTCAAGGAACACATTATTTATCATGGGCAAAAACAGAGTTCCAATATCTTCAATCAATACTAGACAATCATTTTAAATTAGACAATACAGTTACAAATTGTGAACACAATAGTCTTCTTGATTCATCAAATACAGAGTATAATGACTTCATAAATCATTTGGACAAAAGTGAGACAAAACCAATGAAAATATCAACCCCTAGAATTGTTACACCAAAAGCACATGCTTCTGTGATAAATAAACAATCTGCAGAAAATATCCTTGCATCATTGCAACTATTAGAAAGCAAAGTATGTGAAGTGTCAAACACCTGTGCAGGCTTAAAAGATGACAACCCGATAGATAACAATAGCTACGATAACAAAATATCAGAACTTAATCAAAATCTGAATGACCTAAAAGAAAATCAACAAAAATTAGAAAAAGAGCTTCATGGTCTTGTGTTATCGTCTAGTCAAACAAAGAAACAATATGTAAGTACAGCAGTCCTTGAAAAGAAATTTGTAGACTTTCAAAAGTCAATCTTGACAAAAATAAATTTGCAAACAAATGAAGCTACATTTAAGGAAAATTCTGAATTAAAGAAAGCGTTGACAGATTTGGAGTTGTCCAACTCAAAATTGAAAACACAAAATGAGGCTCTTGAGGACAAAAACCAGTTCTTAAAGAAGAAAATATCTGATCTTGAAAAGCAACAACATGAGATACATGCACATGCAGCTGAAATGCAATATGAGGCAAACGTAAGTACACAGAACAGATTTACCGAGCTAACTTCACTAAATGATGATATGACAGTTACACCTATAAGTGAAAAAAACAGAGAACAACAATATATTAAGAAAAATGATGAAAACAGCATTTCTAAAGAAAAACCACATTTTTTAGATTTAGAAATAATTATAGACTCTCATGGAAATGGTCTATTGGCTTCAAAACTTTACAGAAATGTTCAATCCAAAATCAAGGTTCTTGGACCAGGAAAGAAGAATATAAAAGGTGCAGGGGAGGCTATTCTTCAAACAACAAATAAAGACACCAGACATATAGTGTTAGGTGTAGGAAGCAATGACTTGAGTATTAAAACAACTACTTTATGTGTTAATGAGATGAAAACCCTTATAGATGACACAAAAAACAGCCATACTCACTCCAAGATACATGTTTTACCAACGTTTGATCGTGTGAAACAGTCCCATTTCAACAGAAAAGCTAAAGAATTCAATGAGGAAATACAGAAATATTGTGAAAATCAATCAGATGTTGAATTCATTTTAAACAATGACATAATTGGTACTAATACATCTATTTTTCAAGACGATGGAATTCACTGTAACCAATTAGGCAAATAATACCTTGTCAGGATATTAAAAACGCATTTAAACCCAGTATTTGGACTCAAACCTTATAATGAATATAAGACTTCTAATTCAACAAACAAAACACCAAACAGAAACTACAGACAGAACCACTCCTACGGTCGACAAAACAACGACAATCAGTCTTACCGGCAAAAGTACATGTATAATGAGAACCAAAACCCCTATGACTATTATAGTGAACAATATCATAACGCTAACAATGGGAGATCCAACCAAAGTGACATGAACCAGCTTCTCAGTAGACTTATTGAACTTGCACGATAATTCAATAATAAATCTTCAGAGAGAAAAAAGCCATAGAGTACAGTACATTTAGTTATACTTAAATTATGGCCAATTGGAATTATAAGCATTTATTCTAGTTGTTATTATTTTATTTTTGTACAAAAATCACAATAGTATGTTTTGTTTTATTTAAGTTGCTTGAAAATGTCATTAATAACATATACATGTATATTGTATTATACACTTTTAAAAGTATATGGTTACAACTTACTATATATAGTATAGGCAGTATTACACGCATATTGATAACAATGTTTACTTAGTATTATACATGAAACTAGCAAATATTTCAAGAAACAAAAAATTCTACCCTTGTTCCATGTTTGAGTCTCATTTTGGTGTTTCAAGTAAAAGTAAAAGAAACTTATGAATTTATATATCATTTTGATAACTGAAAGAAAAGAAAAATATACATTACACATATCAATGATTTTACAAAAAGATATGTCCCTGCATATATATATATATATATATATGTTTTATTAACCAAAAGATCTTTAAAGTAATAATAATTGAGTTATTTCCCTTTCCCCATGTCCTTTGTAAATAGATAGATTTTTGACTTGCTATATGAATATTGCCTATTGGAATATTCATGGTTTAAATGAAGATAAATTTCAGGATGATTTGTTTATTGAAAATGTTTGTAAATATGACATAGTATGTTTTGCAGAAACAATGTCGAGAGAGTCTCCAGGAAATCTTCCAGGTTTTACATCTCCCTATATAGTTAAGCCTATTAAGGCAAAAAAAAGGGGGAGACCATCAGGTGGCATGCTTATATTTATAAAAGCCAAATTTAAAAATGTTATTTCTGAAATAAAACAGAACAACTTCTCAATATGGTTGAAAATAGATGGAACTTTTCTCAATTTGGAGAAAAACATTTTTCTTTGTTTTACCTACATCAAACCATATATTAATAAGGATATTTCTGAACTGACATTCACAAAATTGGAAAATGATATTTCTTTTTTCTTATCAAAAGGTGAGGTGATTTTAAGTGGTGATTTTAACGCACGCACAGGAGGGTTAAATGATTTTATTCAAAATGATGGTGTTAATGACAATTTTACAGACTGTCCAGTACCGGAAGATTATACACCTGATTTACCCTTAGAAAGAAATCAATTAGATCAAAAAAACAATTTACATGGGAATTTACTTGTAAATATCTGTAAGTCCTCTCAAATGAGAATTGTGAATGGAAGATTCCTTGGTGACTCACTTGGCTACTTCACATTTTATAATAGTAATGGTAAGAGCACAGTAGATTATATGTTGACATCACAGAATTTATTTTATACCATCAATAACTTTATGGTAAAACCACCTACTGATCTATCAGATCATTGTTTAATAGCATTGAATATTTTTTATTTTAAAAATTCTAAAGAAATAGATAAGGAAGAACTATGGTCCCTTCCTGGTAAATTTAAATGGGCGGATCAAAGTAAGGACATTTATATTGATGCTTTATTAGAAGAAAAGAGTGTAGAAGACATTCTATCTTTAAACAAACTAATTGATGATAATAATTTTAATGATATTGACTTCTTAGTGAACAAAACTAATGAAATCTATTTAGAAGCTGCAAAAAAATCAGTTTCTTTTAAAGCAAATTTAAAAAAATCCATAATGCAAAGACACACAAAAAAAGCAAAACCTAAAAAAGTATGGATGTCAAATGATTGCTTACTCCTTAGAAAAGAAGTGCGTTCCCTTGGAAATAGATTAGCTAAAGCCCCTAATAATAATGCATTAAGATTAACTTATTGCAACTGTAAAAGAGAGTACAATAAATTGAAAAATAAATTAAAAAAGGATTTTTTTCATTCCTTAATAAAACAAATAAATGAGATAAACCCAAAGAACACCAAAGAATTTTGGGGAAGCATTAATAATTACAAAAAAAAGAATAATAACTGTGAGCCTGCTATTTCTGCCAAAGAATGGGAAATTCATTATAAAAATTTACTTGCTTCAAGTAATAATGATAAGACTGATACAAATCAAAATATAGAGAACAAAAATCAAAACTTTTCTAATACATCCCTTAATGTCCCTATTACATGTAAAGAAATCAAAGACTGCATTAAGAAGCTAAAAAAGGGAAAATCTGGAGGTCCTGATTTAATAATTAATGAATTTCTAAAGGTGGGGTCAAACACACTAGTTTTACTTTTAACAAAACTTTTTAATAAGATACTTAACTCAGAAAAATTCCCAAAAATTTGGAACATTTCTCTATTGACATCAATTTATAAATCTGGTGACCCATCTGATTGTGGGAACTATAGAGGTATAAGCATTACAAGCTGTCTTGGTAAAGTCTTTACATCCATTTTACAAAAACGACTTAGTGATTTTCTTGAAACACATAATTTATTATCTTCAAATCAAGGTGGTTTTAGAAAAAAATACAGAACTGTAGATCATGTCTTTATCTTAAAAACAATAATAAACAAATATTTGTTTAAATGTAAAAAGAAACTATATGTGTGTTTTGTAGATTTTAAAAAGGCTTTCGACAGTGTCTGGAGATCAGCTCTGTTCTTAAAATTACAAAATAAAGGAATACAAGGCAAATTTTATAATATACTGCATGACATGTACTCTAATACCTTATATTCATGTAAATATCAAAATATGTTTACCAAGCCTTTTCTTGCTAATCAGGGTGTCAAACAAGGTGACAGTTTAAGTCCAACTTTATTTAATATATTTGTTGATGACATAGGAAAATACTTAGATACAAACTTAACTAGTGCAGTTAATTTAAATGGTCAAAAAGTGAACCATTTATTGTATGCAGATGATTTATTGTTGATATCAGAATCTGCAGATGGTCTCCAGAACTCTCTTGATTCTTTACAAAAATATAGTACTGAATGGAAACTGGACGTGAACCTTAAGAAAACAAAAATTATAATTTTCTCTAAAATTAAAGTAAATAAAGAAAACTTTTACTTTTATTACAGCTCTAATGCAATTGAAATTGTTGATTGTTATAAATACTTAGGAGTTGATTTTCATAGCTCTGGAAAATTTATACAGGCAGTGTCAAGTCTCTCAGATAAAGCTAAAAAAGCATATTTTGCATTGAAGTCAAAACTACCATATAGTGAAAATTTGTCTGTTAAGACTTGGCTCCAGCTTTTTAATTCAATGATAACTCCTATTTTAACTTATGGATCAGAAGTATGGATATCAGAATTCAAACCAAATTTTGAAGCATTAGACAAAAGTAAATTAGAAAAAACACAAAACTCCATATTTAAAAACTTACTTGGGGTTCATGGAAAGTCTTCCAATCTAGCAGTGCGGTGTGAATTGGGCACTTTACCCATTAGCATTAAATGTTATCAACTTATGTTTAAATATTATGAGCGTCTCAGTAATATTGGTGAACGGTCTGGTGGTCCGCATGAAATTCTCAAAGCTGCTTTTGAAGTGGACAAAACTCTCACAAATAAAGAAAATTCATGGTCTTATAAACTATCTGAATTAATGAAATATATTGGAATATCCTTTAACAAGCATTGTAATATTAATTTCAAACAGAAACTAGAAGATTTCTACAAAAATAAAATTATTTTTGAACTTTCTAAGATAAAAGATGGAAACTGTGGTAAACTTTTATTTTTTAGTAAAATTTATACTAAATTTAAACAACAAGAATATTTAAATTTTAATATTCCTAAATACCTTAGAAAAAAACTCACTAAATTAAGAATAAGTGCACACTCATTAGCAATAGAAACTGGAAGGTATGCAAGACCAAAAATACCATCTAATGAGAGATTTTGTAAATTTTGCACAGAAAAAATTGAAAATGAGATTCATTTCTTGATTGAATGTCCGCAATATAAAAACATTAGATCTAAATATAAAATAAATGATTTTAATTCAAATAATTTGGATGAAAATTTTACCAAAATGTTAAATCCTATGTCTGAAAAGGAATTAAAATCTATTTGTATGTATATTGAAGAAGCTCTTGATTTGAGAGACCACCATACCGTTTCATCAGATAATAATCTTTTACAGTAGTTTGTGCATATACATATATATATATATAAATATCTTGTATTGTGTGTTTTAAGTAAATATACGAAAATCTATAATAATACTGAAATATAAGTCTATGGTATCAATATCAGTCTATAATGTATTTGTATACATAGAATTGGCTCATGACTTGTTACATGAATCTTTATTTCATTTATATGTTGTTTTAATATTATAATTGTCTGTATTTGGATCACGCCTCTATTGTGCTCTTTCCAATAAAATATTGAATTGAATTGAATTGAATATAAGGTTTTATATCTGGCATCTTACATCTGTACAAAAAGTTTTTCGTCAGTAAGATAACTTTATTTTTAATAAAGTTCAATTTACAATTTTCATAGAGGCCAAAAATGACAATTTTCAAATTAAGTGGAATTTCGATAAGAACCTTATCCAAAATCAATGAATTTAGATTGTGCAAAATGTCGGCTACTATATGACAACCCCAAAGTAAATGTTTTATAGTTTCAGGCTCTTCCTTGCAAATTGTACACAAATTACAACTAACTAGCTTCATTTTAAAACGTAAAGCATTTGTCCCTAAAATATAATGAATAATTCTATATTGAAACCAACATAACCTAAAGTTTTATGAAACCTTGGTAACACACAAGTGTATTTTTTTCCAATTTTCTACAACTTTGTTAAGAATACCTTCCCATTTGTTTTCTGCTACAAAATCTGTAGGTAAGATTCCTTGATTTAAAATAGTATACATGTCCTTTGAGCCCTTTTCGGACTTGAAGAAAATTAATATTAAAAGGTACAATAGCCTGATGGTTTTTTTTCTCTTTTAGTATTGATTCCAATATTCTGTAGCCACTTTTTTAGTGCTAATATAAGTCCATAAAACTGTAGAAACATGGGTTTAAAATTATACATTATATCAAAATTTTCATATGTTAATATATTTCCATGTTCATCTAACAGGTCATTTACAGTCCATACCCCATGGTATGCCCAATTTTATAGTAAACGCTGACATTATCAATTTTTATATGTTCGTTATGCCATATAGATGTAGAAATGACTTCCTCAAAATAAAATGGATGTCTAAGTTTTGACATAGTTTTCCAGGCATGAAAAACTTCATCACAAAATTTGTTTTTTGATTTTTTAGTAATTCCAAAATAAGCCAACTCTGTAAAATTTATATTTTGGGTGGAGGTAAAAAATTGAATCCACTTAGATTTTGACTTTAATAATTTTCTAACCCAAGTTAGTTTTAAACCTTGTATAAAATTTCTCAAATTAATCATTTTTAGGCCCCCCTCGGAAGTATTCCTGACAAAGAAGATCCCGTTTGATCTTGTCAGGCTTATCAACCCAAATGAATGAATAAAATTTAACTATTAAGTTGACTTAGCATATTGTCATCTGGTCCTGGGATAGACAGGAACAGATGATTAAATTTTGATATGATTAATGACTTTATAATTGTTATTTTACCAAACGGGGTAAGTGACTGTTTTGACCATTTTTTGTAATATTTTTTTCTATTTCTTGTATTCGAGGATCATAATTTAGATTAAACATTCTATCTAAATCAACACAAAAAGTGATACCCAATAATTTGAAGGTACTGAAACCCCATTTCAGTTCCCACTTTACACATATTTTGTCTTGACTATGTTTTTTTACTACCTATCCATATAACGTTTGTTTTGTCTAGGTTAATTTTCAGTCCTGATATCTCAGCATAGAACTGTAATATGCGGAGAGATGCATCAAGCGCGGAAGGCAACCCATCTAAAATCAGTGATGTGTCGTCTGCATATTGAGACAAGATATTCTCTGAATCGTCTATCGTAATACCCTTTAACTCATCACTTCCTCTTACCAAAATGCCTAATATTTCAGCACATAGCAAGAAAAGGTGAGGAGATAAAGGATCACCCTGTCTACAGCCTCTCTCCACACGGAAAAAGTCTGACAGACAGCAGTTCTGGGTGACAGTAGATGTAATATTGTTATAAAATGTTTTTAACCAATTCATAATATAGTCTTCAAAATTAAAATACTTCAGTGTTTCAAAAAAACAGGCCCATGATATAGAGTCAAATGCCTTCTCAAAATCAATGAGTTATAATATACCAGGGATATCATTTTCTTCTGTAAATTGTAAAATATCATATACAGTGTATGTAAAGTGCGGATCCTAAAATATCATTTTCACTGTATATGCCAGAAATATTTAATGTAGAATGATAAATAAACAGACGACTTTTCTTTGTTTTTGAAGAAAATAAGTCAAAATGTATATGTTAAGAAACACATAATACTAATAAAACAAAGTAAGAGATGCGAACGGGTTTTTTTTCGCGCCTTAAGCCAAAAAGCTGTGAAATATATACCAAAATAGGTGAATATTTAGGACATTTCACTAACAGATCGTGCAGGTGTTTTATAACTAACAGGTAAGATGTTGTTGCAGAAAAAAGTATTCATTTCAACACAATTATTAAAGTTGTATAACGTAGAATAGGTTTTGTCATTCAGTTTCTTCATATTGAACTGAATTCCACTATGGTGCTTTCTTTATGCGAGTCATGTTAACTGTCGAATAATGATTCTATTCTTTCATTTTTACTGTAGAGCGATTCATTATTATTGTATATGCGTAGCATTTTCACTGTATGATTTATTTATTTATTTATTTTTGAACTATTACAGCGTACTTTTTTAAGCATGTAAAGCAAGACTTTAGTTAGCGTGCTCGCTTTTTTTTTTTTTATTGTACAATCATTATAATAACACCCAATTTAATTCAAATATAATAATTATATAAATACAGGTTAAACTATGCCGATACATGTTGTTTAAAGATGTCAATCTTATTTACAAAGTTTGTATAAACAATTATAGAATAGAATAGAATAGAATAGAATATTTTAATATTAAAGTGCAACCTGAATTATAACAAATATTACATTCATATATACAAGTAATTTTCAGCCAGCCAAATAGGCTTATGATGCACTGTACATTGTGAAATATTATTGAAAGTAAAATAAATAAATAAATATAGTTCAAATTTACAAGCAAATTATATAGCAAGGCACGTTATCAATTAGAAACAAGCTTGCTGTTATTACAAAATAAGTGTTTTAATTTGATGTTCGCAGGTAGCGTAGTTAAGTCTATGTTGTACTTATCTCAGATAACATTAAATAATGTTGTTCGTAATTGTTCATAGCGTTTACAAAACAGCAAGAGACGGGATTCGTCCTCTATTGATTGAGACTTACACATTTTACAAAGGCGTTGGTCAAGTGGCACATTACGAAATCAGCCCTTTTCGATCTCTAAATGTAAAGTTCCGCTTCGCATCCGGGCTATCACTGATCGTTGTTGTCTTGATAAACACTTTTTCAAATATGGCTCTACATTGTAGTCAGTTTTAATGTTTTTATATGTTCGTAATTTAGGCATATCTGCCAGTGCTTTTAGCCATTCCTGTTGATGCAGTTCAACGAGTTTGTCCTTAACACAAGATACGATATGAGCCGTTGATCGTCGTTCTGAGTTTTGATTCAAATACACATCTTGTAGACCACATTTTTTTACATCATTACTCCATGTTCTTTTATTACTGTTGGAAATGTTGAAATCCCACATAAAAGTTTTGCGACCCAGCCTATATTCAGGAATTTCACAAAGTTTACATCATAGTTTTATCATGTTACATTGAGTTTTCATGTGTATAGGAGTCCAGCCTGTATTTCCTGTGATAGCCGGGAGAGGAGCGTGCTTGCCAACTCCCAAAAATGTCCGTATGGCTCTGTATTGTAATCTTTCTAGCGGATTGTACTTCTTAAATCCCCATACAGCAGATGCGTATTCAAGTATCGGCGACACTGTACTGTCATATATCTTAGTGTAAGTATCATAGTCCATGTTTCCCATATTATAGTATTTTGAAGTTAATGATCCTAGAGCTCTGCTGCCTGCGGTAAGTAATTCATGCGTTGTAGTTGTAAAATCGGTATGTTCACAGATGACTAGGCCAAGATAGCGATACTTTGAGGTAAGTTCCAATGTTTTATCATCAAACATAAAAGTATGACCGCACTGGTTAACAGTAGTTTTCCGAATGTGCATAACTTTAGATTTGTCGTAGTTAACTGTCATTAAATGATCCTTTGTTCATTTGTGCAAAGAGTCAAGTTGCGATTGTAGTCCATCAGCACTGTCAGACAAAATAACTATATCGTCGGTATACAAGAGACAGCTTACCATGTCGTCTCCTATGTTAATTCCTTTGTGTAAGTTATGGATTTCTGCGATAAGACGGTTAATGAAAAGCGCGAAAAGTGTCGGCGCTAAATTGTCCCCTTGACGGACACCGGCGTCAATAGAAAACCAGTCAGTTAGTGTGTTTCTTGATATTCGAACAACGCTTTGCAACTTCGAGTACATATTTCTTATAGTTCTGAAGAAATTTCCATGTATACCATTTGACACTAGTTTATTCCATAGCAGTGTGTGGTTTACAGAGTCAAACGCTTTACTAAAATCAATAATGCACAGATAAGTGTCCATATTCATAGTTTTTCGGTTACGCAAAATTGTACAAAGGGTGGAAATATGGTCCAAACAGGAACGTAATTTTCGAAAACCATTCTGTTCCTCACTACGAAGGTCGTTTTCTTCGATGTACTTTACAAGTCTTTCATTCAAGATATGACTAAACACTTTTCCAACAGTGGACATAAGGCTAATGCAACGATATGACAACGGGTCTCGGTAGTCCTTCTCTTTTTTAAGAAGCGGTTGTATTATATTTTGACATCATACATCAGGAACTATCCCGTTTCAAAAGCATGTATTGTACAGTTCGTGCAAAACATTAGTTAAATTAGCATTACGTAAAATTTTGTTTGGAAGGTTATCAATTCCTACCGCTTTACCAAGTTTAACACTTCGAAGAGCTTGTTTAGTTTCTTCTAAGGAGACCTGGTCATTAATTTCATTTGCAGTGTGCTCATTTTCAGTACCAGTTTCAATGTCAATAATACTCAGTTCTTGTTCCCATCTTGAGTTCAATTTTTCTATTTCGTCTATCAATTCACTATTCGCTTCATTTGAATTCCCCGAATAAAGCTTAGCATACTCTTCTTTCCATCTTCCAAGGATAATATTTGGATCATTAGAATAACCCCCTTCATTTAAGACAACACAATCAATTTTAGTGTTTTCTTTCCAGGTCCAAGTTTATTAATTTTCCGCCAAAATTCTTCAGGGTTTGATGTGTTCATTGTTTTCATTCTAATCAGTCGTTCAGCCGTGTATTTTCGTTCTTCTTGTCTTAAACGCTTATCGAATTCTCTCCTTTTCAGTTTATACATATTTTCGAGTTGTTTCCGCATTTTCCTATCTCCTTTAAATTTTAGATATTCTTTTTCGGATTTGTTTGTTTCTAACAGTAGTTGCTGTAGTTCGGCATTCCAATACGGTTTTCTAATGTTACGTTTCCGTTTGTTAGTACTTTCATTAATGTCTTAGTTCTCCATATATTTGTCCATTTCATCGTGTAAAGTTTTTACCAGGCGTTCGTATATTGTGTTAATCCTATTTTCTATGTTGTTCATGTGTAGCATTGAATCGATTATACTTTGAAGAGATCGTACACATCTTTCATTATTGAATATATCACGAGGAATCGTTGATATATTATATTTACGGTTAAATGTATTTCCCGATATCGTATTAGAATTATAATGACTTGTGTCTGATAACTTATTGATTTCCTCATATTCTGAAAAATGTATTACACATGTAAGAATCGAGTGATCAGGTAGTCGGACGTTCGACGATAATTGAATATTATAATCAATCACTAAATCAGATATAAGTTGTACTTCAAAATTTGAACCTTTGGTGAGTTCTTCATATTGTACTATCATATAATCCACAACAGACCTTCCTTGCAGCGATACATATGTGAAGTTATCCTTGTTCTTTTGTCCTCTGCCATTTAACATGCAATACGTAGCGTCTCTCAAAAAGTCGAGTAGATAGTATCCAAAGCTTTTCTAGTTTCATCCATAGGTTGTCTAGGTAGTACCATGTCTAGAGTATCGTCAAAGTCTTGTTGTAATCCTGAACGGCCGTTGAAATCACCACAAAGGAAAATCGGAACACCAGTGCTGTATAAATATATTTGCGATAACAAAGAGTCATACAATTATTTTGCTATATTACCCCTACATGAACGTTCGGGTTGAAGATAACACACGCAAAAGTAAAATTTAACATCCTGATCATATTTACATTGAAGATAGATCCATAAAATGTCATTTCGGTTTCTGTCGAGAATGTTTACATCAAAATTATTAAAAATGTTATTCTTGATAAGAAAACCAACTCCTCCACTTCCACGCCATGCATTTGTTGAAATAGTTTTTCTGTTGTTCCCTATCCATTTATAACCGTTCAAATCAATTGTCTGTTCATCTCGAAAATGACTTTCACTAATACCAACTATGTCAAAGTTCAAAGATGTTAGAATATTTTCCCTTAATGTTCTACTATCATCAGTTTCTTTAGTAACATACCAACCATTACATTTCCAAAAAGCTACTGACAATTTAGCATCTTGACTATGAGACTGGCTTAGATATTAATGTGATGACTGTACGACTGTACCACCTTTGAATTCTAAGTCAGGTATCTTCTTGACTATTCTCCGTATATTTGCTTCTTGTTTTGGTCTTTGTTGGTCAGTACCGTTATTATGGTTGCCGATGCGTTGAACATTTAACGAGGTGAAATTTAAATCTAAATTGCTCAGTAGACCATCAACATAAGCCTTCAGGCTTTCTGTACTATCAACGTCGTTTGTGTAATTAACGTTTTTAAAAATCAATTTGTGGTGAACAATGTTCTCTGTTGTTGTTATTGGTACATTACTATCAGGTTGTTTAAGTTTATTTTCTAAGGCTTTTAATTCATTATCAAATTATTCTGCAAATTCTAATGTCATTTCATCTCTGATTTTCCCCATATTAATTTGTATTTGTTGCTTGAAGCTAGTCTCTAAGCTTGTCATTCTCTGTTCTTAGGAATTCCGAAGGGAATCTTGGTTTTGTTTTATTGTCATTATCAATGCATATAAATCATCTGTTATTAATTCGGATGTCATGTTTTGGAACTACCACTTTTATCCGTGTTGGTCGGCATTTCGTTGTCAGTGTTAGCCTTTTGTGATATCGGTTTTGACAAAGATTTCGTGTTCATACGTTTGGCTTTGGGATAGTATGTTTCACTGTCAGTTTCAGATGAACTGTAACGATGAGATCTAAAGTTTGGTTTGTTTTTGTATCTAGACATGGGACATGGGAGACGTGTGTTGCAGTTTCACCTACTTTGAGTATCATTTATGATCTGTTGTTCATCATTATCAATGTTTTAGTAGTCAGCACTTCGGTGTTGACATGAATATCAATAATGTGGCAATTTTTATAAATTTCCTGTATACAAAACTTTGAATTTTTCGAAAAACTAAGGATTTTCTTATTCCAGGCATAGATTACCTTAGCCGTATTTGGCACAACATTTTGGAATTTTGGATCCCAAAATGCTCTTCAACTTTGCACTTGTTTGGCTTAATAAATATTTTGATATGAGCGTCACTGATGAGTCTTATGAAGACGAAACGCGCGTCTGGCGTACTAAATTATAAGCCTGGTACCTTTGATAACTATTTGATATCATCATATCTTTAGAAACGAAAACAACGTCCATGGTTGACGAGCCTCACTTTTACTCTCCTCTCCCATTATACAAACAAAACAAGAAGTAAACCAAACTTTTGCTTTACATGCATTAGGAAATTAGCTGTAAAGCCTTTATTTAGCCGACTTGCTCAAACAACAGATAAAGTAAGAGACGGATTTGATAAAATTTAACTTAAGGAGAAAAGTTTGGTTTTAAAACATTCTAAATAAATTCAATAGAAATAACATTTATTTCAAACGTTTTCCATTTTAAAATTTCTTAGAAATCGTATAGGGATATGTATCCTTGTTTTTTTTATCCATTTCCATATCCTTGTTTTTTTTATCCATTTCCATGACACTTCACCACTAATTACGTACATCCTGATATAGCTTGAATCGTTAGTTTTCCCGTTTAAAAGGTTTTACAATGGGGCCCTTTATAACTTGCTGTTCGGTGTGAGCCAAGACTCCATGTTGAAGACCATATTTTGACGTATAAAGGTATACTTTTATAAATTGGGACTCGGGTGGAGAGTTGTCTCACAGTCACATATGACATCTTATCTTTCTATGGCTCAAACGGAAACGAGGCGGGGTAAAAAGGGATAAAAACACACTTGTTTTATATACATATTTATAATGGGCTAAATATGATCGAGTAAGAAAAGAAAAGAATAGTGGGTCGCTTTGGGGTATAAGCGTGACGCCGAATTGCGGATTTTTTTTTTAAGCGTGACACGTGAAAGTCAAATGATTGTGTCGTGAAAACGAGAAATAAAGTATAGCGAGACACTGGAAATTTCAAAAAATGAGAACTGCAAAGTATAAGCGGGATACGGGAATCTGACAAAGCAGTAAGCGGGATCAGGAATCAGACCCCCTCCCCCCCACCTGAGACCCCAGAATAAGATATTTATTTATCTTCATCCTATTGTTACATGTATGCCTTCAATAACAAATGTATCCCATGCATGTATTTTTATGTTTTTGGTCCTTTTTTCAAGTTTGTGGTCTCCAAATTTATAGACAAAAGTCCTTATGGATATTTGGGGTTCTTTGACATGCTGAATCTAACTGTGTATCCAGTTTGGGGATTTTTTGCCAAGTTACCGAAATAGCCCACATAGAGGTCCAAAGGGTCTAATATCATCAAACATGAATCGTAGCATGCATGTCGTGTACAATTATACAAATGTGAATTGTTGACCTCTGTGGTAGTATCCACTCGCGGATCTAGAAATGTTCATAAGTTGGGGCATAATGACTGCATAAGAGGGGGCCCGCTCCAGTGATTCCATATAAAAGTAACCAAATGTTTTTCCAAAAAGGGGACAACCCCCTGTCCCACCTAAAGCCTCCTCTGATATCGAGCGGTGCATTAGGGGTCATTTTTTTTGTATCAAGGGTGCTCTACGTCACGTTCCAATGCAAACTGTCTTTTTCAGAATATGGAAATTGAAGGTGTTGAGGGTACAACTGGGAAAGTTAATCTTTTATAAGCTTTTCTGTCACCATTGCGTTTCAAGATGCATATTTCTCTGTTCGCAAGTGTATGTATTGCGTGGAAGATAACGTCCTCAAATGTACTCGTCTCTATTTTACACAGACTGCACTTTAACTCCGCCATATCAATCTTTGACTTAAAAAAAATACAAAAATATCTTTTAAATTTTTTTTTAATCAAGGAAAAACGTAATTTGAAGAATACAGTATGACATTTTGAGAAGCGTTTTTGTTACAAGTTTGAAAAGCTATATATTTGATAAAGAATGAATGAGGAGTTTGTATTTCAATTTGAAAATACATTTATCATAAATTCTAAAGTCATCAACTAAGTTTTTTCATTTGTTTCAAGTGCATTTATCACATATTTCTACAATAAAAATTCCTCGCATCATCGAAAATTCCACATCAGAAATGACTGCACTAACAGTGATAATTCATCGCATCTATAGTTAAAATGGATCGCTTTCAATAATCGATATGCTATATTATGTTGCTTTTATAACACTTATTTGAACATTAATGCCATGTTTGTACATAATATAGACATATCACAATAAAAATATGTAAAAACTTTCCTTCAACACAATTAATTTGGTATTTTCAAAACGTAAACAAATATAGTTTTCCCATGATCCTTTATTCTACAATAGACATACCCGCATATGACAGTGAAAATGAACTAGCTAGATTCGCACATTATATACACTGATATATAAGTCTACAGTTCTCCCCAATAAATCTACCCGGGATAAAGCCTGTTTGATCAGAATCAATAATTCTGTTAAGAACTGACTTTATCCTCTCAGCAATACAACTAAAAGCTAGTTTGTATGTTGAATTCAAAAGTGTAATTGGACGCCAATTATTTAAGAAGTGTTTTGACTTGCCTTCTTTAGGAATATAATACATGTGATAACTCCCTGCCTCTGTGTGACAGACATTTCTCCTATCTGATATGAATAATTTATTGACCTAAAAAAAAATTTCCAATGTCTATCCAAAATACTTTAAAAAATTCTGCAGTAAAACCATCTGACCCAGGGCTTTTATTATTTTTCATTCTTTTCAAAGCTTGTGTTAATTCAGCAAAAGAAATGTTACCTTATAATGATTCTTTTTCGATATCATTTAATTTAGATGTCAAAGATGGTAATTCCCTTGATAGTTTAACTTTTTTAAGACATTCTTGTCTTTTGTAAAGTTTCTCATAAAATATTTTTGATTGTTTTAAGATTTCTTTTTGATTTTCTACTACAGAATTTTCCTCAGTAACTAGTCTTTTAATAGTTTTATTGACAAAGTTTTGTGTTTCTAAATTACAAAAGAAATTTGTTGGCCTCTCTCCCTGTTTAATCCATTGGGTTCTTGACCTAACATATTGACCTTTAACCTTGTTCTGTCTCAAAATTCTTAGTTCACGTTTTTTTCATCAAGAGTGTCTTCTATACTTACCTCATTTATTAAATTTTGTATCTCCTCAGTCAGTTTGATTTCCTGTTTGGTCCTTTCTCTTTTTATAAATGTTGAATAAGAAATAGTCTTACCTCTAATCTCAAGAAGAAGGGTCTCCAATAATAATTGATAATTAATTGAAAAATCAATTTCTAAATTATCAATACAATGTAAAGCACCCCGCTATGCACTGGAATTTTATATTATTCAACTGTGTTGGTAATTTGTTGTTTTATTAGTTTTACATATTCAGGATCTTGAAGGAGAGAGTTATTAAATATCCAGAGGCCTCTGCCTTTTATAAATTCATTTATTTTTAAAGTAAAAATCACTGATGAATGATCTGACCTGTAGCTATTACCAATGTTTACTTCACAAATGTCATCTATAAGGCTTTCAGAAATCAAAAAGAAATGTAATCTAGATTGTTTAATCTCCATGTAAATAAAGGCAACAGTAGTATACCGCTGTTCAAAACTCATAAATCCATGGACAAAAAACAAAATCGGGGTAACAAACCAAAACCGAGCGAAACGCATTAAATATAAGAGGAGAACAGCGACACAAAAAACCTTTAACATCAGGGTTTATTATACCTCAGTATCTTTTTTCTATATAAAAAGTAATGAAATAGTTGTGCTATTTCATTCCACAGAACCATTTGCCAGTCAATAGTTTCAAAGACTATTGCCCCGGTGAATAGTTTCATAATAATCTTTCCCATACTTTTTCATACTTATTTTTCATTGGATGATAATGATGTCATTGACTACTCTGCTGGGTTACGTATGCTTTGCAACGTCAAACTCCCTCCAATATTGTAAACGGTGAAATCTGTTTGTGTTGGTTGTAATTTCACTTATAAGAAGTAATTATAAAAAAGAAAAAAAAATCTTCACGGGGAATTTTTTAAAGATCTAAAATATAGTACCTTATTCATAATGTGGGTTCGCTCTCCGTATATTTAAAAAAAAATTGCTTTTGTCACTTAAGCTAGAATTTTTTATAAGCACGGAAAGTTGAACACAAGTATTTCTAATCTTGATTGAAATTAATGAAATATTACAAAGCGAATTATAAAAAAAAAGTTAAGTTCATCATGTGTAAATAAAGTTATGTGACATTTTTGTTTTCTTTCAGGTGATATATTATACACTTTTAGAAAATTAGTTATTTGGTATATATATAAAACACTTAATAGCTGTGTTGTTCAGTATAATAAAACACCTAATGACTGGGAGTGCGGGTAATAGCAAGTTTGTTGTCCCTTTGCATACCAACTATTGCTCTCGGCTTTGCCTCGAGCAATAGTTGGTACCTCAGGGACAAAAAACTTGCTATTACCCTCACACCCAGTCAATAGGTGTATAATATTTCTCTGAATGGGTCAACAAGATTCTTATATTTTTTTAATTTCTAAAATTTCCTATCTAGATCTTGGATTGTTTATATTTATATAGTTATGGGTATCAAGGTTGAAATTTTGAATAACATTAAAGTCCACACAAATAATACAGAGCTGATTTCCAAAGAAATCTATAGTTTCTGTTAATTTGTCATAGAAGCAGGGAGTATCAATATTTGGCCCATAAACATTTATCACATTAAATTTCTTGTCTTCAATATTAAGATCCAATCCCACCAGATTGCCATCTCCATCTTTTTTAACTTTGTGTATTTTATAGTCAAAATTTTAAAATGTATAGCAACTCCTCTTTTGTTTCAAGCAAATGAATTGCAAACAGAATGGCCTTTCCATTGTTTTTTTATCAAAACTTCATCTTATTCTATAAAGTGTGTATCCTGGAGACAATATATATTTAAGTCTTTTGAATTAAGATAATCAAAAATATCTCACCGTTTTTCCTTCATGTGAAGTCCCTGACAGTTATAGGACATTATTCATATGTTTTTTCCTTCCATCATAATATTTGATCTTCAACTGTGAAGTATGATATTTGTAAAAACAAAAGAAAAAATAGTTCATGCAAGACATCAGGACTGATTTCATAATATTTCACTTCTTGAAAAAAACATATTCATATATATGCCTATTACCAGAAATCCATGTTTAGTAAAAAAATATATACATAAAATAAACAAACAAAAAAGAAAAAGAAACCCATTTAAAATATATAATATGAAACTAAGATATTTCTAATCTTAATGTAGATTTATCTGTGTTCTAGGGGAGATAACTAAATTTGTTTATAGATCAAAATGTACATACTGTAATCATACTTTTTTTTGATTGAGTTAAGTCTGTCAATTGATATTTTATCGTGTGTTTTTCTATGTTGTGATGTTATGCTATTGTTTCAGAAGAAGGGAGAAGGTTTGGATCCATTAAAACGTTTAATCCCGCTGCAAATGTTTGCACCTGTCCTAAGTCAGGAATCTGATGTACAGTAGTTGTCGTTTGTTTATGTAATATATACGTGTTTCTCGTTTCTCGTTTTGTTTATATAGATAAAACCGTTGGTTTTCCCGTTTGAATGGTTTAACACTAGTAATTTTAAGGCCCTTTATAGCTTGTTTTTCGGTGTGAGCCAAGGCTCAGTGTTAAAGACCGTACTTTATCCTATAATGGTTTACTTTTTAAATTGTTATTTGGATGGAGAGTTGTCTCATTGGCACTCACACCATATCTTCCTATATCTATGTTTTATTTCAATCTTAATGTTTATTTTTTAGAAATGTAGAGTCTTAAAATATAAAAAAAAAAAAAGTACTCGCACATCCTCCAATTCTTTAAATATACACTTCTTAAGGTGATCTTATAAATTCATACACATTGAAATAGACTAAAGCATGCATTTTCTCTAATATGTAAACAACTGAACACAACTGTGACCCGATTAGGCGAGAAATTAGAGACAATGAGATGATTATTGGTAGCAGTATTCCATTCTGATAAAAGCACGTCATGTTTTGAATGACATTTTATATGTTGTATAAAGTCTACAGTCTGTGATGCACTGGATGTTGTTTTTTTCCTGTATAATATAATTAATTTTTTTGGGTTTTGTCTTGGACATGAGTCAGGCTGTAAATTTTCTTATTTTAATTGGAATTTCTTCAATTTTGTCGTAGAATTTATACCGCGTCACACATCATCGTAAAGCTGGGCGTGTAAACATATCATGTACGCTGCTAATACGCTAGTAATTTTGGATGCAGTCAACCTGTCAATCATATCTGTAACGTGTGCACAACGATCTTTAAGCGTGTATTTGGCGTTCGAGAAGCGTACCAAAGCGTTTATCGAGCGTTCTAGAACCGTGTGTTGGCGTATGCCTGGCGTTTCTATAACGTAGATGGAATGCATTCTACCAAGGATAAAAGCTTCTTGAACGTATTAGAGACGCACCCAAGTCGTATCTTGGACGTTTTATTATGGGTGTTTGTTACAAACACATGTGCATACATTTTAGTTAAAGTCGAATGAACTCGTAGAGTTTACAACGTGCCCAAAACGTGTCTCAAACTTATCTGTAGGTTTGGTAGACAAATTCATCAACGCACTTCTGACGGACGTTTAACGGATAAAACGAAGTGGAAACGGACATTAACGGAAAAATAACGGATACATACCAAATGCAAAACGGATAAATACCAATTGGAAATTTCGCGTCACTCAGAAATGACAACTTTTTTGGGCGTCATGAATGTCTATTACTCATGCTTGGATCTTGGAGTAAGAGCATGTCTCCACTATCGAGCATCTCTTATTCAGGTCCGACTGAACTAAAATTTTTAAGATATAAACCTTCTAGTTGTTGAGAGGATAAGAATAATAAGACACAGGAGGTTGGCAACATCATTGCTAAAGTAGCACTCCACAGTTAGGTGTGTAGTTTCGCATTTTGGCCCTTGTGGATTTTTCAAATATGAGAGCTAGTGTGCATTAAAAATAATTTTTGGATAGCCGAGTATTAAAATAGCATTTTTATTGGGTTTATATGAACATTAAGTTATGTAACGTATGTAATATAGACTGTTTTCTGTATGAGAGTCCGTATTTGCATGTCTGTACCATACAGTGGTCCGGAAATTATTGTTATGTTTTTTTTCTAACTTTTTGTCGCACGAACTTTGTGATTGGATCATATCCAACTAAGTTAGACATCACGTGACTTTTGTGACGTATAATAGCCGCCATTTTGTATTATATTTCCCCATATAAAATGCACATATGCTTCAAAAAAATTCAATTTTCTCATAAACCTGATCCGTTTTCTTATTTTTGCAAATCAATCCTTGACGTTCAAACATATTTCTATCAAACAATGTTGGTCCTAACAGTTTAATTTTTGATTAAATTCGGTCAAATCGACATAGTAAAACATGCACTTTTTCTCGTCATTACTCCGTTGACTTAATGCTAAATTACCGATACCCATGTGTATTTTTACAACAAATACAGAAATTCTGTAAATAAAACACAAACTTTGCAAATCGATCAAGTATATTCAAACATATAGCTGGCGAAAAATATTACTTAAAACAGTTTAATTTCAGGGCAAATTCGGTCAAACATCGATTTAAAAAAGGGAATTTTCCGAGATTTTTCAAAATGGCGGCTGATGTATCATATGAAAATTTTGCATCAAATCAATGATTTCTATTGTAAGACTTTCCTAGATTTTATCTAATTTTTCATAAGGAATCTCTGATGTTTCTGTTATTTTCCTTTAGTGATATTTCGATATCATTGATTTCAAAACTTCTTAATAAAAACAAATATTTTAAGTGTACGTGACACGGGAACATTCATTTTGACAGATACATGTATTCATCCAGGAGATATTATTACCAGAAAACAGTTTACAATATCTATAATAACAAAAATTCTCTTCTTTTTTTTAAATGTTTTTTAAGTTTTCTGTATATTCTATTTTTCTTTAGAAATATATTATACCTTCCTTTTAAAAAAAAAAAAAATATGTTCATCCTAAGAGAAAAAAAAAACGATGTCCAATTATATTACATAAATATTCTATACCTTTACATTCCTTGACCGAACAGGTAAAAATCTAACTAGGGTTAAATGTTACATCATAATATATTGTCAGGTAGACGTGCAAACCAAACGCAACCAGGTGACATTCAACATCCTGTCAGTGTGTATACATGTATTGCCAGAGTTTAAATTTTGTTATATACAAAAGTTTTCATAAATGTACAAATAAATATCTTCTCCTCAACGTGTCAAATCAGAAGGAGTATGTTTCATAATAAACTTTAGGAGAATATTAATATTATGAAAATTTCTTAAAAAAAATAATTTTTGCTTAAAAGGCATTCAAATATTTATATGTTTCTTTAATTATTTCAAAGAAATATTCTGATTTAAATTTTAATTTAAATGAATTTCGATCATTGAATATGATTATTATGTTATTTATTTTTTAATTCAATATCTAAAGCTGAATCCAGGCAATGAATCGATATAAAGTTGAAATTTGTTAAAAAAAAGAGTTATTGTATACATTCCAGCAGAGACGTATGATACGATTGATCTGGATTTAACAATATTGTATACCCTATAATATCTATCGACAGAGTTATCGGTCCTGAATAGGACTGATATAGTTGGGTATGTTTACGAAAAAATAAGGAGAAAGACACCCATTTGTATTTGATCATTAGAAAGATGAATGTCAACAGCTTCTTAAAAGGTATCACTCAAAGTGATTGAAATTCTAGTTTGATCCAATTTTTGGGGGATATGTGACATGTTCACCCCTCCTTTTTGCATAATGTATGGTAAATAAATGCAAAATGAAGCACTAAATACACAGAAAAGGAATTCATTTTCACCCTTTTAACTTTTGAAAATGAAATCTATGGAAGAGACTGATAACTTACATATGCACATGTTCAACACAAACAGTAAAGTTGATGTATTAGAAATCCAGAAACAGGAGATGATAAAAAAAATTTGTGGCTATCAATTTTATTTTCTAACTGTGGAGTGCTACCGTAGTCATGACAAAAATGTATTATAATTATCGCTCAGTTTAATTTTCCGCTTATCTTGTTCATCCTTTTTATCCAGAACGCTTTCGTAAGGTGTCCGATTTATCCGTTGGATGTCCATTTTACGTCCTTTCTGTGCGGTCCGTTTGAACAGACTGTTAGTGTCCGTTAGGCATTCGTTACCCGTCCGTGTTTTTGGTCAGTACGCCAACGGATACCCAACGGATATTTTGTCAACGGAAAACCTTTTTTAGCAGTTCGGCATACGTTAGTTTTATGGTAGGTACATGTATGACCGCAGCTTTAGATAGTGCAATAATATCCTTTCGGGACTACTTTTCAAATCAGTCAAAAAAATCGTTGATTTCAATGAGTTCTAACAATGCAATTTTGAACATAACTATTATAAAAAAAACTATGACTAGTTTCATAAAAAAATCCGGCAAAAATTGTAATCGTGATACCGGACGGATTAACGCAAATACCGACGGACGAAAATACAAACATCAAATATTTCCATTGACTCTGTAATACGTTACGCGGGATAAAACATATATAAATGTACGATTTACCCAGCCTTTATGCCGCTTTTGCCCACCGAATGTGATCAAAGACTTTTTCCCTCTTTAGTCAATTAGTAAATGGTGTTACTTTAATTTTTCACAATCTTATTCAAACAAACTATCAATATTAAGGTGCCACTTACATGTATTAATTTTGATCTAAACCATGACAAATACAACCGAAACTATGAGACTCTTAACTTAACCATGTCAGTCGCATAACCAAACTATACCAATTTAAATATCTTAGTTATCCTGGGTTAATTTCTTAAAAACAACAAATTAGATTTAGATAGTTTGACTTACGATATAGATTCAAATATTTAATTTGCTTTTTATTTGCTTATTTGAGAAGAACTGGGGCAATCGTTGTGAGAAATAACATAATTTATCCATGAACAAATTAACAAAATTATGACAAAATTATGAACGCTCCTCGATATGACAACCTAACTATTCTCGAGAATCAAACCGGACTATTTATGCAAATTATAATCTATATCAATTTTATAAAAAAGAAAAATACAATTCCAATCTGAAAAGATCTTAAGACTATACATTAAACATGTTTAAAATAACAAAAAATCACAAGGCAAATGTCATTTGTTCACATTTTGTTAAAATCTTTTTATAAAGAAAGCATCTTGAACACGTGCGATTAAACTGATATTATATGATAACAACGAGAAATTAAATTATCAAGATTGTTAAATGTATTTAATTGTTTAATTTTAATAACATTCGAGTTTTAATTTGAATATTCATAACACATTTCACATGGATACATAGTAGTTGCGTATACAATTCAAGCCCTAATTAATCTTCAAAAAGAGTCGACGAAATCCGCATATTAAACCGAAACTGTCAACAATTCGTTGTTAAAATGTAATAAAAAACAATCTTTTTTATCTTTCAAGAAAAATCAGGAAGTTTGAAATACAACTTCTTAAAGTTTTTAGAAATTGTCTGTCCAATTTATATGATTTGTTTGTTTGCAATACATCTAATTTTATAATTGATCGTTGAATGCATATTTCTGTTTAGAAATCCCATGGCGAACATGTCAGTTATATATTTTAATGTCAAACACTCCTCACTTTTACATATATGTATGTTACAGATTTCTCATATATATATTTTACTCAAACAATATATCTGTCAGTTATACAACCAACCATACGAACAGACGCAGATATATATCGTTTTAAAAATGTTGTTTATTCTATACGCAAGGAGTCCATTTTGGCTTAATATCGTAGCTGGACCAACTATTTCGTACATATCTATTGTAATGAACATAATCATTTTTTGTGTTTTACGTGACAAAAAAATTAAAACGCCTACAACAGTTTTGATGCAGGGACTTGCTCTAGCCGACAGCCTTACCGCGTTATGCACCTATGGTTTAGAACCGTTATTTGCATTTTTTTACGATATAATTAGCTCTCTAACATTTAAAGAAATGTTGACAGGGTTTGTTAGCCTAAAGTTTCCACTGTGCTGGGTCCACTTTGTAGTTAGCAATCTGACAGACACATTCCACTTATCGTCTATATTGATAACAACATCGCTTGGAGTACAGAAACTTCTAGCTGTAATGTGTCCAATATGGAGCAGGACCAAAATTACCCCAAAAAAGTCGGGAATGGTTTGTGGCGTCTGTTTTGTAGGCTCAATGGTAATGAGTATCCCCAGATTGTGTGTTGTTGGTTTTAAATCCGGCAAAGGGGATATTTGTGTGGTTACAGATCCGCACCGTGAGCTGCAACACTATGTCTTGAAATTTTATCCAATTATGATGTCCGTTATATTGTTCATGGCAGTAGTTACTATGTTAGTTTCTACATTTTATATCGTAGTTGTACTGTGTCGTCGAAAACATGTTCGAGGTCATGCATCAGCGTCAAGGTCTGAAAAGAAATCGTGTATGCTAATTTTGAGTGTGATGGTCGTATTTTTACTCTCGGAAATACCAAGATTATACATCAATACTAACCTATTCTTCACTTACAGTGCTAACATGGAAACTAACGAAAACATTGCCGTCAATAAGTTTACGACAGAATTACAGAGAAATATCATATCGAGTACAGATTGGTATACTGATTTAGAACAAAACACTTCTAACTTAACATTGTACGATAACTGCACAAGAGCTATTTTACCTCCGTTGTCTTATAAGGGATATTACGATCAAACTATTAACGTCATCTTGTGGTACTTCAAGATAAAGGACAAATACCAATTAAACTTAATCAACACCTTGCGTTATCTCTCTTCTTCTCGTATTTTTGATGAAATGAGAAAAATGTTTGCGTATGCTTTATGCAGTAGCTCTGACAGAGATAACATAATAGCCTACGAAATTCTCCAAATGAAAACTAACCGTATTTTTGAGGAGTGGTTCTTTTCAGAGGAAAAAACAAATGTATATATCTTTATACTCGTATCTACACCGTACAGTGAACCCATGAACTACATACTTAACATTATCTGGGGAAATTGGGACTTGAGTTTAAACAATTTAAAACTTTTTACTGAGATTTTAAAACTAGCTATGATTCTTGGTTGTTCATCTAACTTTCTCATATACATAATCATGAGCAGGAAGTTACGTCAGGCTGTAGCTAACAAACTGAAATGCTTTCGAGAAACACAGGAGAGAAGAGCAGAAGAGATCGAAATGAACTGAAATTGCATTTATTCCTTTTATTGCCTTTGTTTCAATGATGGTTATCCATTTTCAGCATTCTGAAATTGTATATTTCCTTTTATTGCCATTCATGATGGGTTATCGATTGTTAGCTTTCTTGGACTACCGTTATAAACTTGGATGCATTAAAATAGAGGTACATTTACACTGTTTAATACTGGTTCGCGTTAACAGATGGTGCCCATAGCTCGTCGAATACAAAACAATCGGTTGATTTTGCAATGGATCTTCTAGATATTGTTTTTTCTTTCCAGTATTACATTACACAGGTAAAATAGCAATGCCGGTTTACGTACGTAATGAAAAGTACGCAACACGTATGTTTAGTACCAAAGATGAAAAAACCTTTGTAATGAACATTCTGAGTCTCAAATATATGGATGTCCGTTTGCAAGTTGAATGAAGATTGAAAAATTTTGAACATTTAATTTCCAAAGAACGTCATCGAACTACAATGTATATTCATATATCTTAAAGAGATCGTGTTGTGGAATTTAACATTTATTGTATCTTTTTTGTACTTGCTTTGAAAACTTTGTAAACCCGGTTTAGAATTTTAAACAAAATAAAGAGTCAATGTTGATGAGAAAGTAAATTGAATAAAATAAATGATAATGTGGTAATATTGCCAATTTTATACTTAAATCTCACAGACAACAGAATGAGAGTGTAAAAAAAAAATACAGAACACAGTATGGCCTTTAATAGTTATCAAAAGTACCAGGATTATAATTTTATACGCCAGACGCGCGTTTCGTCTACATAAGACTCATCAGTGACGTTCAGATCAAAATAGTTAAAAAAGCCAAATAAATACAAAGTTGAAGAGCATTGAGGACCCAAAATTCCAAAAAGTTGTGCCAAATACGGCTAAGGTAATCTACTCCTGGGGTAAGAAAATCCTTAGTTTTTCGAAAAATTCTAAATTTTATAAACAGAAAATTTATAAAAATGACCATATAATTGATATTCATGTCAACACCGAAGTGCTGACTACTGGGCTGGTGATACCCTCGGGGACGAAACGTCCACCAGCAGTGGCATCGACCCAGTGGTGTTAATAGTTATCAAAAGTACCAGTATTATAATTTTATACGCTAGACGCGCGTTTCGTCTACATAAGACTCATCAGTGACGCTCAGATCAAAATAGTTAAAAAAGCCAAATAAATACAAAGTTGAAGAGCATTGAGGACCCAAAATTCCAAAAAGTTGTGCCAAATACGGCTAAGGTAATCTACTCCTGGGGAAAGAAAATCCTTAGTTTTTCGAAAAATTCTAAATTTTATAAACAGAAAATTTATAAAAATGACCATATAATTGATATTCATGTCAACACCGAAGTGCTGACTACTGGGCTGGTGATACCCTCGGGGACGAAACGTCCACCAGCAGTGGCATCGACCCAGTGGTGTTAATAGTTATCAAAAGTACCAGTATTATAATTTTATACGCCAGACGCGCGTTTCGTCTACATAAGACTCATCAGTGACGCTCAGATCAAAATAGTTAAAAAAGCCAAATAAATACAAAGTTGAAGAGCATTGAGGACCCAAAATTCCAAAAAGTTGTGCCAAATACGGCTAAGGTAATCTACTCCTGGGGTAAGAAAATCCTTAGTTTTTCGAAAAATTCTAAATTTTATAAACAGAAAATTTATAAAAATGACCATATAATTGATATTCATGTCAACACCGAAGTGCTGACTACTGGGCTGGTGATACCCTCGGGGACGAAACGTCCACCAGCAGTGGCATCGACCCAGTGGTGTTAATAGTGTATCAAAAGTACCAGGATTATAATTTTATACGCCAGACGCGCGTTTCGTCTACATAAGACTCATCAGTGACGCTCAGATCAAAATAGTTAAAAAAGCCAAATAAATACAAAGTTGAAGAGCATTGAGGACCCAAAATTCCAAAAAGTTGTGCCAAATACGGCTAAGGTAATCTACTCCTGGGGTAAGAAAATCCTTAGTTTTTCGAAAAATTCTAAATTTTATAAACAGAAAATTTGTAAAAATGACCATATAATTGATATTCATGTCAACACCGAAGTGCTGACTACTGGGCTGGTGATACCCTCGGGGACGAAACGTCCACCAGCAGTGGCATCGACCCAGTGGTGTTAATAGTTATCAAAAGTACCAGGATTATAATTTTATACGCCAGGCTTTAACAGTGAGCAAGACTTATATCATATGGAAACCTATAACCACTCCTGACAGCAAAAAGTAAAAATAAGACCTGGGCCAAGTAATGTAAATAAACAATATTGAACGAAAACAGCTACAGTCGACATCAACCAAGTTGAACGATTAGAACAAGAGTATTTTTATGCCCCACCTACGATAGTAGAGGGGCATTATGTTTTCTGGTCTGTGCGTCCGTTCGTCTGTCTGTCCGTTCGTTCGTCTGTCCGTTCGTTCGTCCGTCCGTTCTTCGTCCGTCTGTCCCGCTTCAGGTTAAAGTTTTTGGTCAAGGTAGTTTTTGATGATGTTGAAGTCCAATCAACTTGAAACTTAGTATACATGTGCCCTATGATATGATCTTTCTAATTTTAATGCCAAATTAGAGAATTTATTCCAATTTCATAGTCCACTAAACATAGAAAATGATAGTGCGAGTGGGCATCCGTGTACTGTGGACACATTCTTGTTCATCCTGCGATATTCACATGAATAATTTAATGGGGAGGGTAGGGGTATCACGTTCGTGAGCTCTTAACCCTCCTATGCCATGAGTAATAGAAACAAAATCAGGGATATCAATCAAAAATATCTGCATTATTCACAAAAAACACTAGCAAAATCTGAAAAGGCAGCATTTATCCTTCTAAAAGTATCACAGGTTACCGAAAGATAGTGTAACGACCTATTTTTTCTAATACATGTTTAAGAAAAATGAAATATCTACAAAATAATTCTCCAACAGGTTTAGTGTGAAAACAACTTCATCAGTCTAGGAAAATATTGAATTTGTGCAATGCTTAATATATAAGTTATGGCAAGATTTGAATATATGTTAAGTTATGTATTAGTAAGCTATTGACAATACAAACAATGTAAATACCTATATAAAGACAAAATTCAAAGAAATCAAATTGATATTCTCCATGGTTAATATAAAAGCAAGAATAGGTTGTATTATTGCCAATAAGACAACTTTCCATCAGGGACCAAATGACGTAAAAGTGTATTTAATACATTATAAGTTCAACCAGGATCATGTCTTAAATTCGTGGTTTTAGAATCTAATGAATTCTGGGTATTATTTTCAAAAAGGGAAACCAAAACTTTGTGATTTTTAAACGTCCTAAACAATATAAATTCAACCAATGAAGTAACGTTATTCTTATTTTTGGGGTTCGAATAATAACATTACCTATGGTGCTTTAGATTCTGAAGCAGCCAATTACGATTCTTGCTGAATTTTTAAATAATGTAAATAACTTCGAACTGGATTGCAATTGCAATTGCAATATAAATTGTATTTCAAATTCCCATAATAAACTTAAAAAGTTAGGATGGTGTTTTTTACATCAATTTACATCAATTATAAAATGTACAACCAATGACAGAACTTTGCACAAGTTTAGTATATTGTAATTTTGCTTGATTACTGTCTCCCGATGTACATCCGGTTGTCTGATTCTTAAATTATTGAGAGATATTAACATCAATTCTCTGTATGCACCAACCAACAGCTGGTCACATAAAAAAACAATGTGATAGAAAAACTACTTCTAGCATCAAAGTTAATTGCATTATTCATAATCAGTTGGAATCTTAATCATCCCAGTCCTTATTTTCGTTGCGAAGAAAAATAACTTCCTTAGCAACTAAGGAAAATTTTACCTCAAAATAACCAAATTTCAATTATGAACAGCTCAGTTTTTATTGCAGATAGCTTTAAATAGCTCATCATTAAATAAACAACAGAACATGCTTGACAAAAATATATTTATCAAAGTAGACCATATACGCTGATACGGTGACACACAGTATAAAATATTAGAGCCAATAGCTATTATGTATAGGTATTGTCGATCTTTGACAAAAAGAGTAAAATTTGACAAAATTTGGGTCCCAAAATAATTTTTTTGGCAGAAATATAGCCAAACCATGACTCACTACTCTTAAAAATTAGGTATTCAGCTAATCATTAATGAAAAAATATCTTAGGGTAAACATGTTTTTAATTACTGGCGGATAATTCAAATTAGAACTTATGAACCTGGTAAAGAACCCATTTGGTTTATCTATGTATTTAAAGAACATCATTAGAAAAATCCATTCCAAAATTTATTGATAATTTTATTAGGGGGTGTAAACTGTTCTTGTAAGTCAATTTTACATATATTTGCAATTATAACAGACGATTTTCACCATGTAAACCAACTAATATGTTATAAAGATGTTGAATATGTTTGTTGAATATGTTTGTTTAAATGACTGGCTAATGGTTGACACAAAAAAACTTATTGTAAACCTTTAAAAAAAAAAGGGGGGGGGGGGGGGCATTACAAAAATTGTCTTTCCAAAAACAAATAGTAATAGAGCGGACACTATTATCAATAAATTTTGTAATGGATTTTTCTAATGATGCTCTTTAAATACAGAGATAAACCAAATGGGTTCTTTGTTTACAAAACTTTGAATTATTCGAAAAACTAAGGATTTTCTTACCCCAGGAGTAGATTACCTTAGCCGTATTTGGCACAACTTTTTAGAATTTTGGGTCCTCAATGCTCTTCAACTTTGTATTTGTTTGGCTTTTTAACTATTTTGATCTGAGCGTCACTGATGAGTCTTGTGTAGACGAAACGCGCGTCTGGCGTATAAAATTATAATCCTGGTACTTTTGATAACTATTTACACCACTGGGTCGATGCCACTGCTGGTGGACGTTTCGTCCCCGAGGGTATCACCAGCCCAGTAGTCAGCACTTCGGTGTTGACATGAATATCAATTATATGGTCATTTTTATAAATTTTCTGTTTACAAAACTTTGAATTATTCGAAAAACTAAGGATTTTCTTACCCCAGGAGTAGATTACCTTAGCCGTATTTGGCACAACTTTTTAGAATTTTGGGTCCTCAATGCTCTTCAACTTTGTATTTGTTTGGCTTTTTAACTATTTTGATCTGAGCGTCACTGATGAGTCTTATGTAGACGAAACGCGCGTCTGGCGTATTAAATTATAATCCTGGTACTTTTGATAACTCTTTACAAGGTTCATTATATATAGAGAAAGTTTACTTTTTTTGTTAAAAATTGGGGATTTTGAGAATCAAATAATTTTACAGGTTATACATGTTATACTTTGAGTAATTAAGGAACAACTCTTTTGAATCAAAGTTGAACATTTAACTTGGTAATTTTTTTTTTAATTTCAATTAAAAGTAAAGGTAAGAGAACAAATTATTACATTTTTGTTGAAAAACCTAAATTTTGTGATGAAGTGTACTTTAGGTAGGTGCTTTATTTATTAAGTATCAGTGGTAGTGTTACAGTGCTAAGTTCTTTCGTATGTATACGTCACATTTTTTTCTTTCGGTGTTTTTTTGCTATATATAGAGACAACTGATTATTGCCTTTAATAAAGTATAAATGCTTTTCGTCTTTGGCCCAACATGATAAGTTTTGCATGTATTCAAGTTATTTTTTAATAAATGTGTTGACTTAAAGTTGTTTGGACTATAAATCATTTTGTATTTAAGGTTTTTAATAAGTCAATACCAATTTTATTTCACATCAATATATGTATCATACACATGATACAGTTGTGAAGATATTTTCAAACAATATATATTTTATAAACACAAATTTCTTATTTTAAATCAGATATACTCAGATAATTTAAAATAATTACGATACTGTTGTCAAGTCATTAAAGATTGCATATTTTGGCGTTAATATTGAGTCACTAATAAGGTCTTTGCGTCGGAACTAAACACATTTATTCTAAAAACAGTTGTTGGCATGACACGGGTTATGTTCTTCTCATATATGTTATGATGGTATGATACTAAACCCCTTACGGGAAGGATTGTGCCTGATGTTCATATGATGAAATCATAATCTTTCAGTCAGTTTAATTGAAGTCTGGAGCTGGCATGTCAGTTAACTGCTAGTAGTCTGTTGTTATTTATGTATTATTGTCATTTTGTTTATTTTCTTTGGTTACATCTTCTGACATCTGACTCGGACTTCTCTTGAACTGAATTTTAATGTGCGTATTGTTATGCTTTTACTTTTCTACACTGGTTAGAGGTATAGGGGGAGGGTTGAGATCTCACAAACATGTTTAACCCCGCCGCATTTTTGCGCCTGTCCCAAGTCAGGAGCCTCTGGCCTTTGTTAGTCTTGTATTATTTAAATTTTAGTTTCTTGTGTACAATTTGGAAATTAGTATGGCGTTCATTATCACTGAACTAGTATATATTTGTTTAGGGGCCAGCTGAAGGACGCCTCCGGGTGCGGGAATTTCTCGCTACATTGAAGACCTGTTGGTGACCTTCTGCTGTTGTGTTTTTTTTTATTTTGGTCGGGTTGTTGTCTCTTTGACACATTCCCCATTTCCATTCTCAATTTTATTATCTTTAGAATAACAAAGATAAGAATAATGAGACGGCAATGCCAATGCAGTGCTTAGGCCAAAATTAATACATTGGTTCTATATTATATGCAAAAAACTTTTATTAAAGTGACTAATATATCAGACTAAACTCAAAGGCAGACAGAAAATTTATTGTCCGCTTATATTTCAAAGGGCAAAATACTACTATAGAAAATTACAATCACAATTGCATATGAAATGTGAGAACAATTAGACTGACAGGAGTATAACTATAGAAATTTATCAAAATCACATTCAGGCTTGAATATCCTAACCATTTAGTAAAATAAGATTCCCCCATTGTTGAATGTTAGAAAAGAAAACTTTACAAAAGAAGCCTACCCATTGGAAATTCTTATAGGATTTGACTTTCCTTGCCTAGATATTTAGTTTCCTCATGTAATGGAAAGCAGGAATTTTCAAGCCCTGGACATATGTTCGCCAATGAAAGATAAAAGATAGACTTAAAATCAAAAAGACTTGATTATATGCAAGAAAAGTCTTCTTGTTGTTCTTCATTTTGCAATTTGCTAATTGTTACTGAGATCCTTCACAGAAAGAAAAAAATCCACCAAAAGACTGGTTATAGTACCTATTTGGGATGTATTGATAGGTTAAACTTCTAAATATAAAATTTTTCATATTTGGTATATTATTACAGAGATTTGATGTTAAGGGCATACGATACAGTTGCAGGAGAGGTAATTACGTTGCTAAGGTAAATTTTTATTTTCGCGACGTCAAACTGTGACATATCGGGAAATGATGCAGTTTTCGACTGTTTGTTATCATTCAAACTTATTTGTCTTGAAGACGAGTTCGTGGACTCCTTTTTTAAATGACATTTGGTTTGATAACGTATGAAGATTATGTATACTAATTTTCATGAAAGAGTCAATAATTCATTTTTTTTATATTTGCAACAAAATTTATAGAACATTTATATAAACGGAATTAACAAATAATTTAACAAAAAACAGCTTGTATTTATCTCTTTAAACAAAAAAGTTATGTATTTCTGTCGAAAGGAAAAATACGTTAACAAATCCGAATTTTGAGCAAATATGTGAAATTTCGACCTTAATTTACTCAAAAGTAGCACATAAAGGTATATTTTTTATTACATATTTGATTAGATCAAGTAAAAAAAAAGCCGATATGCAAATTTTCATCAAAATTTCATTATGGGATCAAAACTGTATTGTATGCCCTACAGCAATGATGACAAACCTCATACTTAAGGAGTGACAACCCATATGGTTTCAGAAAACACAGACCATGTGAAAGCTATCTTATCATTACCATCAATTAGATAGCAAAAAAGATTTCAAATCGAAAACAGGTTGACATCATACTCCTTGACTTTGAAAAGGCTTTTGACAATGTTCCTCATTCAAGACTTCTGTACAAACTCAAATTTTATGGTGTTAGAGGTTGGATAAACTCCTGGATCAGTTCATTCCTATCAAACAGGAAAAAACGAGTAGTATCGAAAGGGGATAGATCATAACAAGATGATGTTCTGTCAGAAGTGCCAGAGGGAACAGAGCTAGGTCCTTTATTGTTCATAACATTAACATTAATGACATGCCCGGTTATACCCAGTATGATGTCCGCCTCTTTGCTGATGACAGTCTAATTAAGAAAAGACATGGATGATGAGATTTAACAAAATGCAACGTTATCCGCATACCACCAAAGAACAAAGACCATTTACAATATGCATACAGCTACAGCTAACATGGCCACACACAGGAACCAGTAGATAGTGCCAAGTATTTGGGAGTTTCAATATCGAACAATCTCCCATGGAACAAACATATACAGAATGTTACAGCAAAGGGTAACCGAACACTTGGCTTAGTTAAACGGAACCTAAAAGAGTGTACAAGAAAAGTAAAAACTGCTGGTTATACAATAGATATAGAAAGATGTGGTATGAGTGCCAATGAGACAACTCTCCATCCAAGTAACAATTTATAAAAGTAAACCATTATAGGTCAAGGTACGGCCTGCAACACGGAGCCTTGGTTCAGACCGAACAGCAAGCTATAAAGGGCCCCAAAAGTTACTAGTGTAAAACCATTCAAACAGGAAAACCAACGGTATGATCTATATAAAAACGAGAAACGAGAAACACTGATGAACCGAATAAACAGACGACAACCACGGAACATCAGATTCCTTAATTAGGACAGGTTCAAACAATTGCAGCGGCATTAAACGTTTTAATGGTTCCAAACCTTCTCCTTTTTCTGAAACAGTAGTATAACAACACAACATAGAAAAACACACGATAAAATATCAATTGGAAGGCTTAACTCAATCAAAAAACGTAGTAACACAAATTAACACACAATGAACGAATAAATTTGATCTGTGATACAATGCAAATACATAGTAAAAATAAGGGATGAATAATTAAGGTAAAAAGTAAATAAATCGGTTTAAACTATGGTAAAAGTATAAAACCGCTGTGAAATGTTAAACAATTTTTGAAAAACATCATCATAGTCGGTTAAAGAGCTCATCAGAGCTCATGTTTTTGTCTGTTATTATGTATATATATGCTCACTCTAAATAAAATTTACTTTCTTACTATCAACTATGGAAAAAAATACGTCATATTATACACAGGTTAATGAAAATTATTTTGTTGTTACGTATACTTCTTCTTTTGTGTGTATAATCTTCCTTTTAGGAATACCAAGAAATGTCTTGTATATCAATAAAACTAATCTTAAACTTGGTACATATGGGGTAATTATTAAAAATTAAACTATAAAATTGGTGCTCGATAAAACTTCGTGTTCTTCATGTACAGGTGCCGGAAGAGTATTTAAGGAGATATGAAATAATTTTGATGTTCATAGTACGAAGAAGTGAAAAATTGTAGTAATTTCAAACAATAAAAACTTGTATATAGACAAGATCCATGTTAACATTAAATAACAAAACGTCATTACAAATAGTATCAACAGGTCAAATTAACAAGCAAGTACGATTTGAAAGTACAATTTATTACTCTTTTATTATGTCAAACTTTAGTTACTGCCCTTTGACTTGGCATTTCTGTGGGGAACAAAATACCAGAAAAATAGAAAAAATACAAGAACGAGCGCTTCGATTTATTTATGACCTCATACGAAACACTCCTGCAGATTTCAAATTTTCGATCACTAAAAATTCAATTGCCTTGGAGACCTTTAAAATAATTATTAAAAAATGTCCTTTATTTATTCAAGATCTAGTTGTAATAAAAAAACAATCAATTTAATTTCAGGTATGTGAACACTGCTGAGGTACCTAGACCTAGAATCTCAAGTTATGGTTGAAGATTTTTTTAGATTTGAGACAGCACAAGTATGGAACTTCCTTCTCAATGAGACTAGAATCATGACTTTTTTACCAGTTTAGGAATTATATAAATTCCTGGTGTGGGGGGCAAAAATGCAACTGCAGTTCATGCCGTTTCTATCTGGTGCTTCTCAAAACTGAAATTTCTTTCTTTCTTTTGATAATATCCTTTTGCTTTGCTTTTTATGCATTTATTAAATGGATCTGCTATTAAATGCTAGTGCTTAATAATTTCTTTATTCATTGTTTTTATGCTTTTTAGTTTGTTCTAATTTTCTGATATGCAAATGATTTGCTGGTTCCCCCGTTCAATGCACATAAAGGCGCTTTCCACATGAATTTGACTCTGGAGGCTCATAAATTAAAACTAATTTCCTTTCATCATACTAGCATGCTTTTTCATTTTTATTTATTAATATTTGCATGATGCTGCATGATTTTTTAGGTGACAGTTAGTTAAAGAGCTCACCAGAGCTCATGCTTTGATTGTTATTATGTATATATATGCCAACTCTAAATAAAATTAACTTACTTACTTATTAGATATAGGAAGATGCAATGTTAGTGCCAATGAGACAACTCTCCATCCAAATATAATTGAAAAAAAGTAAACCATTATAGGTCAATATACGGCCTTTAACACCGAACAACAAGTCATAAAGGGCCCCAAAATTATTACTTACTTATTAACTGTAGTACGACCTGTCATAGAGTACGCTTCTACGATTTGGGAACTAACTAACAAAGCAAACATTTACATAATTGAACTTATACAGAGAAAAGCTGGTAGATTTGTCTATAATGACTACACATCACGTACATTAGCACTAGGGTATGTCACTACAATGCTAGAAGAGCTAAAATGGGACACATCACAGACAAGACGCCGTGATAACAGGCTATGCATGCTATATCGTATTCAGAATGAGCTGCTAAGAATATGATTATTTACCGAGGCTAAGCTTACCAAAAAGTTCCTTCGTTACTCAATTAGTAAAACATGACGAGTAGACCAATCAGCAATAACTGTTTTCCACTGGCAAATCAAATGCATATTACGCTACCGGAGACTTGTTCGAACTCCGAACAGACAACAATAACCATTTTTTACGTCTGTATTCCTACCCGGCCGAGGATCGAACCCACGACCTCCAGCACTCGAGCGAGACCGCTTTCAAGAATCCACCGAGTTGGTTGTCGGTGAAGGAAATAATAAAGGGGAAGGAAACTATGAAGATACTGACAAATAGATAACGACAGGTGTGTTTATAAATAAACATTTTCAACGAGCTTTTATTATAGGGATGCCAGGAATTACATGTCATTCTTTCAGTATTTTAAGAAATGGAGCTTGATCTTAATTCTTTTTGATAAACATAATAATAAGTTAATATGCGGCTTTGGTCAGCTGTTAGAAATATCATTCCTCCTCCTTTCCTACATCGAACATTGTTTTCTTTTAATAATCATACTTTATTTCAAGGATGGTCTAATTGCATACCTTAATGTAAATGTTTTGTATATCCATGTTAAAGCACCAACAATTCGTTTTTTGTTTTTGTTGAGGGGAGTGTTGTTGTTTTTTAAAACTCGGAACAAACACTTTTTTTTTTAATTTATTTAAAAAAAAAAATATATTTTTTAATGACATACAGAAAAAAGATATTTTGAAACTCAATATCGTAGTATTTTTTCTTCTTCCAAATTATCAACCGAAACAAACAATTTTTTCCCACTTCTATTCTTAGCGAGACATTTTCCGTAAGACATCTAAAATCGAACAAATTATTGAAAATGAAAATAGACACCGCCCCAACATCCACCGTCCTCCTTCCCCTAACACACACATATTGTTGCTTGATTTCTAAAAAATAACCCGAGAGAAGAGCTCACACAAACTCATCTCTCATGTCTCCGACTCTTCCATTTGTGTAGATTTGTCAAAGACCCTATTTTGATATTTGCTAGATTTATGTGAATATGAATATTCTGATTTAGTCTAGTCTGTCTACGGCAAACATTACATAAATCTAAACAAATTGCAACAGAAATGGTTCCAACAGTTTTATAATACCAAAGCATGACATATGAAAAGTCTAGAAAAATCGTATGATCGGAAATCACCATTTTGGGCTAAAAATATTGATTTTAACCAAAAATCGAGGAAAATTGTGAAAAAAAATTGAAAATCGAAATTTTGGCACTATGTTAGCCAATGAAATGTCAAAAACGAATTAACATGACTAAAATAACTACATAGAAAAATTTACAATCCAGAGGTAGAATTTATTGGTAGAATTATCCCTTTTAATGATAAAATCACAAACAATACAACTTCTAATTAATATCACAATTGTCGGTTGCATCCAATTTGACATTGAAAATATAGCATTAAAACCATGATTGATTTTTGTTGCATGTTTTGGACGAGAACAAATGAACAATAAATACTACTAGGTAGGTCATGTAATAGAGGCTGTCCGAGATGAAGGTTGGGGAAATTTGGACTGCCATGGGTGGATAAGGGTATATTGGATAGGGACAGAAATTTCGCCTTGCAACAGGCCCCCTTTACGGATCCCTAAAAGATTTATTGCAAGGGTTCTTAACGTACAAATAGTGTGGCACTCTGTTTACACGAGGCATCGGATTAAACGTACCCATTCTGACTAGACGTGGCTGCGAACTTGTACATCCCACACAGCCCAAATTTGGCGAGGGTTTTACTGCAAGTCAGAGGAACACCAATGGTGACCCTTTTTCTATTCCCTAGTCACCCGGGGGAGGGCATTACACAAGAACTCTCAATATTACAAAAGAAAAGGGATACTTTTTACCTAGACTTTATGCATCCCGTTAATTAAATACATCTAGAATGTCATGGCCAAACAAAATAGTGTGTGTGTTTTGGTTTCTTCTAAAACTTTTTAAATATTTTGGTATTCTGTGGCATACATGAATTGGTTTGTATTAAAGGATACCCTTAATATGTTTTATAAAAGGGTTTTTGGTTGGTTTTCTTTTTTGTATTCCTAATATGATAACTTACTGCAGTTGTTAATATTACACCGTGTTAGCGAATACAAGAAATGTTTACATATTACCACGTTTCGTTTGAAATATGTCCACTTTTTATTTTTTTTTATTGTGAAAATTATTTTGTACGTTAAATGTAGGAATAATTTTATATATCTATAACATTTCAAAAATTAATGAAATTGGATGTCTAACTCATAAAAAAATGGTATATAGAGTTCATTAATAATGTATGGTTTGTCCTTTAAATCAACATTGTCCTTTTATTTCAATTGCATCAATTTGATAATCTTCGTTAGTATTTGTTGTATCGATTTCAATATGAACTTCATTTGCGGGAAAGGAAACAGTCTGAAATAAAAATCATTACTTTATAATTACACAGCATGTATGTTTCATTGTATAGTGTTATTTTGATTGGCTAACAGCAATGTGGTGTCCTTCTGAAATTAACATTCATTACACAAGAATTTCGGGTTGAAAAAGCCATGCAAAGTCTATAACAATTTGAAATTTGAGTTGATATAAGAACCCTATAAAACATACCACAATTCATCTTTTATTTTGTATCTGAGAATTCAAAAATCATTCAAACACTAACACATGTACATATCAGGCGCGGATCCAGAGGGGGGTTCCGGGGGTTTGACCCCCCCCCCTTTGTTTTGGACGATCAATACATTTGAATGGGGTAATGTAATTGGAACCTCCCCCCCTTTGTCCTGGGTTAGGACCCCCCCCCCCCCCTTTTTGAAATGGCTTGACCCCCCCCCCCTGCCGTATAAGTGCACAAGCATGATGTCGACATTTATCAGATGCAGTTTACATGTTAAAGATTAAAATACACACCACAGATGCCATTTGTTAACGATTTTATATCTCAAATTTTAATAGAAAACAAGTTGAACATGTGAAGATGAGAACTGCTATAATATATTAACACACCGAAATGGAAAATTTATCTAGATGGTTAAATATATTTTTTGTAAAACATCAATGAAATACTATTTACTTTTCTTCATTATACGCTCACTTTTTAATTAATCGAGTTTAATCAAGTATACTTAAAAAGCATTTCATAGAGCTATGCCTTTCCGGCTTGGTTGAAAAATCGACGACTTAAACTTATCTCTGCGGAAGTTTTTAGGGGCATTATAGCTGAGTATGCGGTATGGGCTTTATTCATTGTAGAAGGCCGTACGGTGGCACATAGCTGTTAATTTCTGGTCTCTGTGAAGAACTGTCTCAACGGGCGTCTGACGTATAAACTAAATTTAGTCCTGGTATCTATGATGAGTTTATTCATAAGCAATCATACCATATCTTCGTTTTCATATGAAACTTCCAAATGTTTTGAAATTCCTTTTATCCTTTCGATGTCTTATTCGACAAATACATTATGGGCGTGTATACAATTTGTCAAGCTCTTTTTATAAGTTGTCAATCAACATATAATATAGAAACTGTCAACAATTTGTCATCAACTTGTATAAAAAAAAAATCTTGTTTGTCTTTCCAGAAAAAAAAACCAGGAAAGCTTGAAATGTAATAGAATAATATTTTTAAATATTTAGAAATTATTTGTCCAATTCATACATACATGTATCATATGAAATAATATTTTTTTGCAATACATCTAATTTAATATATCGTAGCTGGACCAACTTTTACGTACATATCTATTGGGATGAACATAATTATGTCACCCGATCGACAATGTCGGGTGACATATTGCTTTTCCTCTGTTTCTTTTTCTGTATTATTATTATTCTTCCACCTATTTTGTCCGGCAGTTTTCTCGGAGCCAATGGAACCAATCCTTATGATAGTCAACTATAATGAGGAACACAAAATTCCGGGTTGCAGTAGGTGTTAAGACCATTAAAATGGCTGCCGTTTCCATGGAAACCGAACAAGTGTGAAAAATTCCAGTTTTTTGTTTTGGTGAATTATTTGGAGATGCTTAAACTTAGAATCATTGTATTTTGATACAATGTAGGTGGCGGCCATATACTGATTTTGGTACAATTTTGGCAATCATTGGAACTATCATGTTGCCATGGAAACTACACCAAATATTTCAAAAATATCAAAATGCTCCAAATTTTTTCAAACTTCACAGTAACGATGAGCAACATTGGTAGATGTGCAATTTGGCGTTGGAATTTCGAAAATGTCTGCCGTTACCATGGAAACAATGCCAAACAGGTCAAAATGGTTAAAAAAAACTAAAAGTGGCATTTGCTTTCTTAAAATGGTAGGTCAAATTGATTGAAACTTTGTTGGTATAGTCCCATCCATGTACCAATGTACCATATGCCATTAAATTTTGGGAATGGTCTCTGTTGCCATAGGAACCAATCAAAATGTCAAAAATTTAAAAATGCTCCAAAATTAATGAAACTTTATAGGATTGTTGACTGGTAAGTCTGCACGAGAATTTCGAAGTTGGAATTTCCAAAATGGGCACCGTTACCATGAAAACTGCAAAAATGTCAAATATTTTCAAAATGCTCCAAACTTAATAAAACTTAATGTTATTGTAAACTGGCATGTTAAGATGAGACTTTTGACTTTGAAATTTTCAAAATGGCTGCCGTTGCCATGGAAACAGCAAGAATGTGAAATTTTCTAAAATGCTCTGAATGTACTGAAAATTTACAGAAAGATGTATTGCCATGCTATATGTGCATGGACTGTTATACAATTTTGAAAAAGCTGCCGCTTAGTGGCAATGGGGGAAGGGTGACATCTGCTATTGCAAGAATAGCAATTCTAGTTATTTTTTGTGTTTTACTTGACAGAAAAATGAAATCGCCTACAACAGTTTTGATGCAGGGACTGGCTCTAGCCGACAGCCTTACCGCGTTATGCACTTATGGTTTTGAGTCGTTATTTGTACTTTTTCACGATAAGATTGGCTCTTATGTGGACCTCCATGATACAGCAGACGTTTCCCGGGAGTTGAAAGAGTTCGTTAGCCTTAAGTTTCCACTGTGCTGGGTTCACTTTGTAGTTAGCAACCTGACAGACACATTCCACCTTGGGTCTATATTGATAACAACATCTCTTGGAGTACAGAAACTTCTGGCTGTGATGTGCCCAATATGGAGCAGAACCAAAATTACCCATAGAAAGAGGGAATGGTTTGTGGCGTCTATGTTGTAGGCTCGATGGTAATAAGTATTCCTAAATTGTTTGTTTTTGGTTTTAAATCCGGCAAAGAGGATATTTGTTTGGTGTCAGATCCGCACGCTAACATGCAGAAATATGTCTTGTCATTTAATCCAATTATGGTGTCCGTTATATTATTCACGACAGTAGTTACTATGATAGTTTCTACATTTTATATCATAGTTGTACTGTGTCGCATGTAACATGTTCGAGGTCATACATCAGCGTCAAGGTCGGAAAAGAAATCTTGCGCGCTAATTTTTAGTGTGATGGTCATATTTTTACTCTCGGAAATACCAACATCTCGTTTTGTAAAAAATGGTGTAATCGGGAAAAATCTGATAAAAAATTTCTTGGTTCTTATATAAATAAATGTATGAATGTGGTAGATAAGAGAATATCACATTTTGAAAATAATTTAGAAGTGAATAATAGAGTACATAATACATCTATTTCCAGAATAAGAAATAAACTTCAAATACTTTCAAAGCGGTTTGTATTTGTACCAGCCGACAAAGCAGCCAACAATGTGGTGGTGGTATATCACAACCACATCACAGCTTAAGGCTTCTTTTGAACATTTGAAGGTCCCTACTATGTATTGGCTACCTAAACTACACAAAAAACCATTTAAATATCTTTTCATCTCGGCCTCTAGTAAGTGTTCTACAACTAATCTGTCAGTGCTCTTAACTAGTTCATTAACTACGATTAAAGAGCTTATCATAAACTATTGTAATAAAATATATGAACATAGTGGTATAAACCATTTTTGGGGTGTAAAAAATTCTTTGGATGTTTTAGATAAATTACGGGCTTTTGATGGTCCTTTTGATTCTGTTAATAGTTTTTCTACTCTTTACACTACACTTCCACACTATCTTATTAAACAAAAGTTTTCCTATTTAATTCAATGGTCGTTTGGTAAAGCTGAATGTAGATATATTTGCTGCAACTCATTTAAAGCCTTCTTCTCTAATGAGAAAGATAAATATGCTAGATATACTTACTGGAGGTGTGATGAGATGATTGAAGCTGTTAATTTTCTCTTTGATAATAGTTATGTACGTTTCGGCAACAAAGTTTATCGACAGGTTGTAGGTATCCCCATGGGCACTAATTGTGCCCCTTTAATAGCAGACTTGTTTTTGTACTGTTACGAATCACAGTTTATGACTAAACTCAGTAAAGACCCGTCGAAATTGCATTTAATTGATAAATTCAACAACACTTACCGTTATCTTGATGATATTTTTTCGTTAAATAATCAAGAATTTTCTCAATATACTGCTGAAATTTACCCCAAGGAACTTACTTTAAATAAATCAAATTTACTCGGTAATAACTGTCCTTTCCTGGATTTAGATATTTCGGTTTTAAACGGGAAACTCCACACTAAAATTTAGATGGTGATGTTTCTTTGGCACCATCTTACGGTGTTTATATTTCACAACTTGTTCGCTATGCCCGTGTCTGTTGTGATGTTTTTGATTTTAACGAACGCAACCTATGTATTACTGGTAAATTATTAAACCAGGGATATCGTTACCATAAATTACTTAAAACCTTTACTAAATTTTTCCATAGATATACAGATTTGGTTTTGAAGTTTGGATGTACCTGTAGAAAACTTATTTCAAACGGGATAGCACATCCTCATTTTTACGGAAATGTTGTTAACCGTGCCCGGAAATTTAGAAATGATCCATGTAAACTTGTCGCTCCTTTAAATAAACTTATTCTAAAAGGTTACCTATTCAACACTCTAATAAGATCATTGAATATTGTTTTTATTGGAATAAATATAGATTTTGTTATCAGTAGATTAAAAGCTAACTAAATTTTACTAGTATGTTATACATATACATATTCGTGGATCTACAATCTGTCGATACCTGTAACTTGGCATTGCACAAGGTCATGTTTTTCTCTGACTGTTTATGACGTCTTTACACTAAATCCATTGGATGCTAGATGTGTACGGATTGATAGTTTAGTCTTAGATGCATGATTTTTTGGTAAGTTGTTATTGGCTTTGAACTAGCTGTCAGATAACTGCGAGTACTCTCAGATCTGTTCATTGTGTCTTTTTGTGTCGGGATGTATAAGTACCCGGCCACATCCACTAATATTTTTGTCCATCTGATGAGTTAAGCCTTTTTCAACTGATTTTTATAGTTCGTTCTTATGTTGTACTGTTATACCACTGTCCCAGGTTAGGGGGAGGGTTGGGATCCCGCTAACATGTTTAACCCCGCCACATTATTTATGTATGTGCCTGTGCCAAGTCAGGAGCCTGTAATTCAGTGGTTGTCGTTTGTTTATGTGTTACATATTTGTTTTTCGTTCATTTTTTTTACATAAATAAGGCCGTTAGTTTTCTCGTTTGAATTGTTTTACATTGTCTTATCGGGGCCTTTTATAGCGGACTATGCGGTATGGGCTTTGCTCATTGTTGAAGGCCGTACGGTGACCTATAGTTGTTAATGTCTGTGTCATGTTGGTCTTTTGTGGATAGTTGTCTCATTGGCAATCATACCACATCTTCTTTTTTTATATAATACATCAATACAACCCTATTCTTCACTTATAGTACTAACCTGGCAAATAACACAACATTGCCGTCAATAAGATTACGACAGCATTGCACAAAGAGCACACAGAATTGCACAAAGATATTATATGGGGGTTAACAATTGAACTGGATATAAACCATTCTTCTAACTTAACATTGCACGATAGCTGCGCGAGAACTATTTTACCTTCATTGCCTAAGGGAGCTAACAATCGTCAAATACAGAGTGTTTTATCGTACGTCATGTTAAAGGACAAATACCAATTAAATTTACTTAACACCTTGCGTTATCTATTTTCTCCTTTTTTGTACGAAGTGAGAAAATGCTGGCGATGTACTTATGCAGTGTGTATGAACAAGATGAAATAATAGACAACAGATATTTCAAAATGTTTTCTAATCTTCTAATTGATAATAGGTTGTTGTTCAATGATTATGGAAACGCACGTCTTTATACTCGGATCTACACCGTACAGTGAACCCATGAACTACATACTGAACATTATCTGGGAAAATTGGGACTTAAGTGTAAACAATTTAAAACTTTTTACTGAGATTTTAAAACTAGCTATGATTCTTGGTTGTTCATCCAACTTTCTCATATACTTACTCATGAGCAAAAATTACGTCAAGCTGTCGCTAGGAAACTGAAATGCTGTCGAAAACACAGGAGAGAAGAGCAGAAGAGATCGAAATGAACTGAAATTGTACTATTCTTTTATTGACATTGTTTAGTAGATGGATTATCGATTGTCAGCATTCTTGGACTACCGTTATAAACTTTGATTCATTAGAATAGACGTACATTTAAACTGTTTTAAACTGGTTAGCGTTAACAGATGCTGCACATATCTCGTCGTATACAAAACAATCGGTTGATTTGACAATGTATCTTCTAGATGGTTTTTTTTCTTTCCAGTATTACACTACATTGGTAAAATAACAATTTCCTGCTTCACGTACGGAATACGTATATGAAGCACACACCGTATTCGCAAATACAAGAAATATTTACTTATTACCACATTGCGTTTGAAAAATGGCCACTTTTTTTTTTATTTCGAAAATTATTTTGTACGTAAAATGTAGGAATAATCTTATATATCTATAACATTTAACGAATTAATGAAATTAAATGTCTAGCTCATAGAAAAATAAAATGGCATATGGAGTTCATTGATAATGTATGGTTTGTCCTTTAAATCAACATTGTCCTTTTATTTCAATTGCATCAATTTGATAATCTTCGTTAGTATTTGTTGTGTCGATTTCAATATGAACTTCATTTGCGGGAAAGGCAACAGTCTGAAATAAACATCATTTCTTTATAATAACATTGCATGTATGTTTAATTATATCGTGTTATTTTGATTGAAATTAACATTCATTACACAAAGAAATTTAACATTACTTAATGAATACAGTAAAGTTAATTCCACAAAATACAAGATGGCGATTATTAGCTGACATACTTGTCCATTGGATGTTGGCTTTTCTATGTACTTTCCTATTTGTATCTGTGGATTGCTGTCTCATAAATGCAAACCTCCTTTAAGATTTGAAATCTTGAATTTTGAAGTAAATCGTTACACATGAAGTATAATAAGTATAATATTTTTTTCCTAAAAAAAAACCGGTTTTCTATATATTTCATATTTCACTTTGTTTTGGTCTTCAAAAATAAATTATGAAGTTATTTCTAAATTAATTTGTTATTCAAATTTGAACCAATGAAAACACAGATAGTTCTTTTTTTATTTGGTGTGAATTAAGCGTTCTCATTTTTTAAGTTTAAACACAAGTGCTATTATATGTATATAATTTGTATGGAAATTTGCTACATATATGTTGACGAAACGAAATTGTAAAATGTTATAATACAAGTTCACATCAGTTGAAAACAAAAACAAAGGAACACAACTGTGGCCAAAATTATGACAAACAATAATGTGTCCATAGCACACGGATGCCCCATCCGCACTATTAATTTCTACGTTCAGTGGACTGTGAAATTAGTGTTAAAATTTAATTTGGCATTTCAATTATAAAGATCATATCATAGTGAACATGTGTACTAAGTTTCAAGATGATTTGACTTCAACTTCATCAAAAACTACCTTGACCAAAAACTTTAAAATCAAGTGGGACAGACGTACAGACGAACGAACAAACGGGCGAAAAGACGGACGGACCAGAAAACATAATGCCCATAAATGGGGCATAAAAAATTAATACACTTCGACATTTGTGTGTCTGTTTGGACTGTTGAAATTCCATTATAAATGCTGTAATAGAATAGAACCCAAGATAGAACAAACAGCATTTAACTCTTGTATATTTACCTGAATTGGAGGAGAGAAAACTCTGCTACTTGATATCACAGTGGACAGACTTGCTCTGTCAATTTCCCATACTGAGATCCAACTCCCATTTGAGGCTTTAAAACTTAGTCTCCAAGCTGATCCCCCTTTGTACGTCTCATAAATATTGATACTCTGAATATAAATCTTCTTCTGATATGCAATCTGAAAAAAAACCAAACACTTTGAACAGTGATATTTTTAATTCATCACACATAAAATCAAACATCAAATTGGACCCATTTGTGACCTTCGGCTATTGTCTGCTTTATTGTCGGGTTCTTGTCTCTTGACACATTTTCAATAATTTTCATTCTCAATTTTATCAAAAACAGGAGCCCTGGGTTATACCCGTGGACTTCACTGGTTTAAGTTTTGAAGAACGTCTGCGCTATCAATAATCTGTTCAAATTCGAACATGTTCATCGTGGTTTCCCAACTATTTTTAATGTCAGGGTTTCATTTCAAAATATAAGATTTTATTATATTATCTATACTTTGTCTTCAAAGTAACATTTGCTAGGTTCTTTGTTTATTTACAGAAATTGAAATTGTAAATAAAGAACATACGTCTGATCTAATACTTTCAGACTACATGTATTATTCTTATTTAGTATTGGTATTTTTGTTGTTTTACTTTTAAGTCCTAAAATTTACAGTGCAATACAACAGATTTGAGGTACCCGTTTTGCACATCATTATAGTTTAATTATAAAAAACAAATCCAAAAATATCGAAATCCAAGGAATATTAGATAATGCAAATTTATTTATAAAATGGAAAAATTGAAAGCTCAAACGCAATGTAAAAAATTGTGAACTAAACTAGTTTAACTGGTTTAGCATGTTTAGTCCTGTCATGTAATGTTGTCATTTAAGTGTTAAATTAAATATTGCCATAAAAGCGCGAGGTTTGACTTGCCTCAAAACCAGATTCAACCCACCATTATTTTCTTAAAATGTCATATACCAAGTCAGGAAAATGGCAGTTGTTATCTTATAGTTCGTTTCTGTGTGAGTGGCATTGTCGTTTTTGTTTTTTGTTGCACTTCAGTGTTTCTGTTGTTTCGTTGTTTTCCTCTTATATTTTATGTGTTTATCAGTTTTAGTTTGTTACCCAGATTTATTTTCTCTCAATCGAAAAACTGTAAAACAACTTAATTATTAGGTATTACGTTACTTGGAAAATAAAGTACTACACAACTAGAATTGCAAAAGAAAAATTTATAAAAAGTACATTTTAACAAATTATGATAATACCGTTATATAGTGATCAGATGCTACTCCTCTCAGTGCCCATGCTCCTGCTTCATCGCCATAAGCTGGATAAACGTTTGGTGGTCCTTTAACTTGGTCTGCTGAATATCTTGAAATAAAAATGTTAATGTATATACTGTGTTTTATTTACTACATGTAAGTAGAATCTTGCGATACCAAATGGGTATTTATATGAGTTTGACTGTCCTTATAGTATCTTTTGTTCCTCTTTTAAATCATAAGTCGATGAAAAAGTCATATCGCCATGATAAAAAAACCCGCAAGACTGACAAAAAGACAAACAACAGAAGATAACACACATTACAAAAAACTAAAGAATGAGCAATACGAACCAAACCAAATACAATGGATAGGATGTCAGGTGCTCTCGATGTGTCATGAATTGGTTTTATAACATTTTATTCAGTATCATTCTTTATACAACAAAAAGATACAAAACTTTAAATTTTAGGATTAGACTTCTTTTTAAATTAAGTGCCATTGAGTGAACTAGATTTTTAAGAGAAAACCTTGTTTAGAATTGAGGACATATAATCTTACTGAATTTAATAGGAACAAAATGTTGTGGGGATTTCTGAAGAAAGTGTTTAAAAAAGAAAATCCCTTTTTTGATTTTTTCCCAATTCAATCTGTTAATGTTCCCTCAATAACGAAAAATGAAGTTTCCTCTAAATATCTCATAAATAAGATAATTAAGAAAGATCTATCATCAAACACGAAGACACCTAAGCTACCTTATTTGGATTCTGCTTCGAAACATATGAGTTATCAAAACTTTACCATTTAGCTCCGTTACACAGATTTGAATACTTGTATCATGAAGGTATCACATTTTCATTTTTTTTTTCTTATTTTTTTAATGGATTTCATTTTACAAAGAGAATCCTAGCAGCAAAACACTGTTGTGAAAGAGCTGTCTACATATTACATTGAACTATAGTTGTTAACGTCTATATCATGTGGGGATTTATCTCAATGGAAATCAGAATCGTGGTCCTTTCGTTCAATAATCATTGTGTATAAAGACCAGTTTGAACCATAGGGAAGCATATAATGTATACCATTTTGTACCATAATTATAGAAGATTATAATGTATACAATTATGTTTCATATGGACGATTATAATGTGTAACATTCATATTATTGTATGCTGTTTTGATAGTTCATAATACAGTTCTGAAAGAAAGTTTTTCTATGTTTAGTTATTAATTTGTAGTGCATTTCAACCAAATTAGATACCATAAACTGAATAGGAAACGAATTTCATATTCGTTCACCATTTTTTCGTTTTGTATTTAAATTAGTGTAAATTTGAGCGGTCTTTCCATGTCAAGTGTTCATCACTGTCTGATTCCTAGACAGATTAGAACTAAAAAGAGGCCCAAAGAGGTGTCCAAATCACATAGTTACATGTTTTTTTGTTTTTTTTTACAATAGAATCATATTTTTACATGTATCCTTCATTATTTTTTTTAAACAAGATAATTAAATAATTATAATACAGTTCTAGATTATTAAATGATAAAATAATAATGAAGTATTCAATGTAGTAATCCAATAATCACTATTAAAACGGACAAGTAATCAAAGAATAAAAAAAACCATAAAGAGGCTTCAGATTGGACCTCAAAATATATAATCTTACTTATCGTTGTCCCATTGATTTTTGTAGCCAATGACGCTCGACACCCATTGCTGGTCTGAAAAAAGAAAATCAGTTTAATCAACTCTGTTTAGAATATATGGGTTCTTTTCATAGAACATCTTACGACTAAAATTAATCGTAAGTTATATCGAGAAGTTAATGACTAACATTGAGCGAGTGTTTTTACCCTTAAGATTTTTTTGGTGAAATTAGTCGCTGATCCTGTTGACTCCAATGGAAAAATACTTTAACTTCAACCCCAAAATGCGGTACCTATCGAAAGGAGGTTTTTAGACGCGCCGATTGTAATTTTGCTGCCCACATTTGAAGCTCTTCAGTACGACCGTATCCATTGATAAAAATATCTGTCAACGCTCCATTCTATTTTCCGTTTAAATCGGCGTGGCTTTCGGGATGCTCTGGTTTTGAAATGATATAATACTTTCACTAATTTAGAGGAAGACATTTCATTGGTTACACGATTATAAAATAGAACGAACTGTTGTCGTATCTTCATAAGCAAATCATGGACATATAATTATCTGTATTTCAATTATGTTACGAACAATAAACATGTTTATCAGTCATAATAAAGTACAAACTTTATAATGATATGTATTGCTATGAACTGGTTTGTTTCGGTCCTCGTATACATGTTCGATTACCTGTATACATATGAACTTGACGTTTCGAGTTCAATTCAGTCTTAAGGTCTACTCGAAACGAAATACAAAAAAAACCTAGTTAACTGGAATGTAGTTTAAATGTTTTATGACATTTAGTATTGTCCTCTTTTTTTTTATCAAATGTAGTCTTTAATGTAATTCAGTTACAGGAGATTTGTTTTCTATTCATTGAAAGGAGATTGGAGCTTTTGAAAAAAAAACAATGAAATAAATAAACCCAAAATCATGAGGAAAGTGAAAACTTTTTTTTAAAAAGATGCTTAAAATTTTTGAATACTAATCAATCTGATAGACCAATGCTTTATAAATTTCGAAAGAGATTTATTGAATAGCTGTGTAAAACTAATTTATTTTCGAAACATATGAGTTAGTTGGTCATCTTATCTGGAAGGGTAGTTGGGGTTAGGCCTTTATATTTGCAGGAATTTTAAGACAAACACCAACTAATGTCGGAACTCAGGATATTCAAGATACTTTCCAAAGAACAGGAATGGGAAACCGGGATTTAGCGTTGAGTTTTCATATCATTCGGAATATAACACCTCCTCTTTTATTACGGAAAGATATCAGAATTGTGCAAAGGGCTGAACGCTTTTTTGATCCGGATTTTTTGATTGCCTTCACTTTAAATTGACCGTTTCCGACATAAACGTGTTGTCCAGTGAAATTTTTACAACCATTGTATGTCAGTTTTCATTGCGTAATGTTACCTGAACAATGAATTCCATAGTAAAACTGTGTTAATTAGATTGATGGGGATTTATTCACTTTTGTTTGATGAGAATTGACCAATTAATTCTGAAATGTATATTTAGGACGGGTAACGATATATAAAATGTTATTTAATAATTCACCATTTCAAAATTCAATATATTCAGAATAGTAAACCTTCTAAACATTGGAAGGTCAATCAATGACAATATTATTATTGGTCTTGCACTTAGGAACGTACAATGAAGCACTCATCGACCTTTGGACTCTGAAACTTCAAAATTTTAAAGGAAAGTTCACCATGTGGCTAATAGGTTTATACTGTTACTTGTCCATGTGGAATTATGAGTAGGGTATACCAGGTTTAGTAGGATCCTAATTTGATAGTAATTTCCTCTTTTATTGGTATTATGCTCCAAAACCGGTATCAAATTTCAGTGATAAAACTTTAATTTTGATTTACAGATATTTTCTGTCATAGCGCAAACATAAAGGTTTATGGCGACGTTTTTTCTTAATAAAAGTTATATCCTAAAAAGAATGATTTTTGGATGCCATTATCTCTGTATTCATAACTCGCTGAAACTATGGTCTCAATAGGAAAATGTTGCAGTTTATTTGAATACTTGCGCACTGACAACTGTCATGATTAAATACAATTTTTTTTTATCACTACATATGTTGACCCTATTTGGTATGTACCTAACCCTGTCTAAAGATGTTGGGTTTTTTTGGCATTTGTAGGTCGTTTACAATAATGTATTGCATAGATTAAATGTTTTGGGTAGGAAGTAACTCGGAAATAAGTGCATTTAATTCTAAATAGACTGTACATTCAGTAGTAAAAGGTTGTTAAAACTTTTTTTACTTCAAATTTCTGTCTAATGGTTTCTTTCAATTTCCAGTTCGTTAATTTTTTAGCCAATTTGTGCTCTTTTCTATGTTTTTGGTTCTTAATTTTTTATTTTATTAACCTGATACCTTTCATTATCACTCAGTTAGTTTCTACAAAGAAAAAGGTATATTGGTATCAAATTGTTTTGATACCTTATTTTTCCATTCCTTATTTTATATGTATGTAAATAAACTTATCAAAGATACCAGAATCGACTTTTTGTATTTACGTTAGACGCGCGTTTCGTCTACAAAACACTTACAAATAACGCTAGAATCAGAAAAGTTAGAAGGCCAAAAAAGTAAAACGTTGAAGGGCTTTCGGTACATTTTAAGTTGTTCTTTCAAATTATATATCTTCACGGTAAAGATTAACCAGAAATGCCCTCCGAATGTAAAGGAAAATATAAAAGTGCTTTTCCTATTAACAAGCACTGAATCGATATGATTGATCATGTAAAAGAGGGACGAAAGATACCAGAGGGACAGTCAAACAAAACTGACAACGCCATGGCTAAAAATAAAAGGAAAAACATACACATATTAGTACAGAGGCCAAAACAAAGAAAACTAAAGACTAAGCAACATGAACCCTTCCAATAATGGGGGGGTTGATCTCATGTATTCCGAAAGGGTAAGCAGATCCTGCTCCACCTTTGGTACCCGTCGTGTTGCTTATGTTATTACAAATCGTTTCTTCTTTTATGTTTTGATAATTACTGGTAAGAAAATAAATTACTGGTAAGAAAACAAATTACTGGTAAGAAAATAAGTATCAAGTGAAAAAAACAACTTTATTTTTGTACTTGGAAAAAACTAAATTTCCAAACAATATACTAAAAATTATACGTACAATACTGTCCTTCAAATTGCGTCAATTTTAAAACGCCGTTTGACGGTGTTGTTGGTTGGTTGCAACATCCGGTTATATCCACATGACACTCCAACTTCGCTGCATCATAGAAAGAAGCACACAGACCGCTCTCAACAAGTAATCGAGCACATCGGAAAGCAGAAGAAGTTTTAGTTTTATTAAACACAGATGAATTTTTAATAAAGCCTGTATTTTTTGCAACAGAATATTTTCCGAACTTAATTTCTGTCAGCCCACATCGAATTTGCATGACAAAAGCACATATTAATAAGTGCACATGTAAACGGATCTTGCTACTGGAATATTGAATCTGCATCTTATTGTCGGGGATCATGGAATGAGTTTTAGATATGCATTGAAATGTATTGATATGTTTAAAAGGCGTATCTTTTAAATTTGTTTACAAAGTCAATTTAATCATATTCTAAAAAATTCCTGTAATTATCAAAACCAATTATAGTATTATATATATAGCACGTAATGTAAAAACAGACAAATCGAAGATAAAGCATTAAAGTTTAAAGCTACGGCATTCGTATATAAAGAAAATAGGGATAGCCGATTTTTCTTCCATTATAATCAATATTTGAAATGGAAATTATCAAAGGTAATACTCTTATTCCAAATTACCATTTAAAACTGACAAATTGTATAAAAGTAGATGTAAATACTACTCACTATAAAGAACAAACTTGCCAACGGGATGGTCAATGCCGATAAAGACAACATTATCACTCCATCAGACAGACTTTTCCCTGGCACAAACATCAAAGGCTTCAAAATACCATCGTCAGTGTCGGATCCTGGGAAAAAAGAAGGATGCAGTGGCTCCAGGGATTGTAACCACTCTTTTTTTTTTTGATTCAAGGCTTTGACTGTGGACACGTGGCTTTAAAACCCTGTATCCTGGGTAAGAACTCCCTACTTTTATAAAGAAGTAGGTCCGGTAAGGACCTATTTTGGCCTGAAATTTCAGTTTCATCTGACGAAAGATTTTGACCACTTTTTAAACACTTAAGTGTCTATTTCATTTGATTCAATTATTTTTTTGTGAAAGATTTAACTTATTTAGTCATAAAAAACGATCCGATTCAAGCTTAAATATGAAAAATCTACCAAACAGGCGAAAAAATTTCACTTTTCAGATGGTTTTTGTCAAAAATGAAAGTGGCCGCATCCGTGTTCATCCTCAATCTTTATATATGTTATGTGTTATCATTAAATACAACTTCCCTTTTAATATTTTGGATGAACACGAATGCGGCCACTTTCGATTTACACGGAAACCGTCTAAAATTTAACTAAAATGCTTGAATTTTGATGATTTCAGTAATTTAGCATGACTTAATGGTGCTAGTACTCAAAATATGTGCATTGTTTTGCCAAAAACAGCCAACATTTATGTAGCAGAACCATTCTACTATCCAATAAATAACTAAAAGTTTACATTTTAACAATTTGGTAAAACTGCTATATTTTGGGGCCAAAAAGGGCTCTTACCGGACCTACTCCTTTTCTGTATTCGCCTCCTCATCGTGACTGAACAAGTGAGGAGAAAATCATTCTACCCAAGAACAATTACAGATTAGAACGCACCACCACTTATCACCACCAGGGCTGGTTGTCTTGAATGCTTCAATGAGTTGCTTCTGATGAAGGCATAATCTCTCAATCATTTTCATTGAGATTTGGAACTGTCATGTCAGTAAGTGCTAATAGTTCTTTGTTAATTTGTGTATCATTACCATTTCGTTTAGTTTCTTCTGTTATCCATTCTAATATCGTACACGGACTTCTTTAAACCGAGTCAGAAGCCTCAGGCCTTTGTATAATTTTTTGTTAAGAGGCCATCTGAAGACCGACTCCGGGTGCTTGATTTTTTCACTGTGTTGAACATGTTGCAGGGCAATTGATGGCCTTGAACTGCTTTCTGCTTTTAGGTCGGGTTATCGTTTCTTTAATTCCCCATCTCCTTTCTCATTTTTAATCAAGACCCACCTGTATGAGACAATCTAGACCACCGTGCAGGATGCTTTTGATTTCACTTTATATAGAATGAATATTACAGAACTGGTTCTTTTCTTTTAGATATTCACATGCCCATACACAAGTGACAACACAATCAGTTTATTTATGATGGCCGTGTAATAGTTGAATTTCTTAATATAAAGCTTTGTATTTGGTTTTGATGTTATATTTGTTGTTCTCATTTTTTTTTTTTTTTTGTCTAATGCTTAGTTCGTTTCTGTTTGTGTTACATTTTAACGTTGTGTCGTTGTTCTCCTCTTATATTTAATGCGTTTCCCTCAGTTTAAGTATGTAACCCCTATTTTTATTTTTTGTCCATGGATTTATGATTTTTGAACAGCGGTATACTACTGTTGCCTTTATTTATTGCAGTATTGAAAATACAGATGTCAAGAAAATAATTAATTACGATTTATAAAGATTTGTTTAAATTTTAAATATTTCGGAGTTGGGAAATAAATTACTAACATATTAAAAAATCACTCTGACCAGAAATATATACTGTAGTAAAATATACTGTTCCCAGCTCTAACAGATGGAACAGACAGCATTGACAAAATGATCGGTCAATGATCAATGATTATAGATTATAGATTAGAAAAATTATTCATTACGCCAAACTGACAAAAAGGAACATTTCTTTGACAGCCAATAATGAAAGTTCGTTTAATAGCAATATAAATTAGTTGAAGGTGTTTGGAAATAGAAAATGGCACAATGAAATAGGACACAAGCAGAACATAGAAGAACTGAGATATCTTTATATGAGACAGACTTAACTGTATTTGTTGTATCCTTTATACCAAGTTCGATGGATAGATGCATGAATAGAGTCATCAAATATCTAGGTGCAAAACCATGCAGTAAGGAAGATTCATGGTATTCTTCCAATTTAGATTGTACCATCGCAGTACAAAATCGGTCTAGTTATTTGAGCAAATCTGCAAATTTGGACAGATTTGCAATGTAACGGTAAGACTGTTTAATTATATAATGAAAACTTTATGATTTGTTGTATTTCAAATATTTAAACAAATATTATTTTTGTTTTTGTTTCTAGAAATCATTTTTTCAAATGAGCCATTTGAGGGTAGATAACTCTTTAAGTAAAAAAAATATACTGGACTCATTGGGATTTTTTTTTTATTTTGACTTGTACCATGAAAAAAAAGTTTGGTGACACCATTTTTTATTTTGATTTTCTTAAAACATATAATAAAATCTATCTTCTCAAAATTTATTTCAAAATTCTATCGCATAGATATTTTTATTTATGCACACAATTGTGTTTTTTCATGAACAATCTAACAAAATTTAGGTAAATTTTCGGCGACCCATAGCTTGCAAAATAGCACGTAGACCCATACTTTGTATTTATATATTTAAAAAAAAAGCATAGTTAAATCTTCATTTTGGCAGATTATAAGAATATTATGTCCCATACTTATACATGTTATAATCTACCTAAACAATTAACTGCGAATTGATCAGTAGACAAAGGTTACTGTACCGTACGATATCCAAAGATGATAAAGATAATTTGTAAACTTCAAGATCGTCAAAAGGTGAAAAACGTTGGTTTGGTATTTTTGTTCCTGGCACTGTAAATTTATTTAGATTTTTTGTAATCTCTCTGCATGCCTTTTCCCTTGAATAGTTAATCAAAAGTAGGACTCAGTTTACCCTCTTTGTAATGGTGTATAATAAAACTCAACTTAATCTTTGGGTTTTTTTTTTATTGTTTTATATTTTCCTTTCAAGTTTAATAAATGTCATTTAGTTTATAATTAATTACTATCAATCAATTTAATGCATATGAAATATGTCAGCTTTCTCTTTTGAAAAAATATTACTTAAAAATTGTTCATGTCTCAAAAAGAATTACCATAAACAGACAATTATTTTGCAATTTTCTATAAAAAAAAATTATTTAACATTGAATTCCTAATTAAGGAAAATTGCGTCATTGTGACAATTTTAGATTTCAAATGAAGCAATCACAGACACATTTCTCTCCAATTATTGGTAATAATTAATTATATTTACTTATCTGCATATCGTTATGGCTGTTATTGGCACAAGTCATCGGAAATCAAAATTCTGAAAACTCTTTAGAACGTTGAGCAGTTTAATCAATTCTATAGTAATAAGTTGGTTTTCTGCTAGTTTAAAATTTAACAACGGAAGAAATGATTTGGCAGGTATTGATCCAATTGGAATGTATAAATATGCTTGAATTTTAATCAAGTCTTGGCTAGCGGCCTATGCATTAGCCTTTTTACAACCACATACACATTTTGTCGGCTCTTCATCTAAATATAACTTCGAAATGATTTCAAAGGAGCTCAATTTCTGTTGGTAGTAATGATTTACATTCACTATTGGTATTTCCTGTAAATATATTGATTGTTGCTTATCTCCGTGATTTTGAACAATATAGTATTAATGCGAATTTTTTCGAACAAAATATCTTACTGGCAAATCAATGTTTACTATAGTTGTCAATAAGGAATTATCTTTAAAAAATACAGATTTAAGCTTTAAATCAGAAAAAAATATTTATTGAAAATCAAAATATTTGTATGTGCGATCACAGATCATCCTTATGAGATGTAACACAACTATTGGTTTTCCCCCATTAGTCTTTGTTAAATTTGCACTTTTCATAAAATCTGTGCAAAATTCATTCTTGTTTCAAATTAAGAAATACATGAAATGAATTAAGTTTATACTGGCCAATAGAAATACCAAATGAAATAAATAATTGTGCTTTGAAACACTCAAACTATATGTCGATAGTTATCAAAAATACCAGGCTTATATTTTGATACGCCAGACGCGTGTTTCATCTACATAAGACTCATCCATGACGCTCGGATCAATAGTTAGAAAGCCTATCATATATAAAGTTGAAGATCATTTAGGACCCAAAATTCCAGGAAGTTATGCCAAGTACGGCTATGGAAATGTACGCATGGGATAAGAAAATGACACAGATTGTTTTACTGCAATGTAAGGTAGGATAAATTTCCTTTAACTTTCAAAATTTCTAGTTCGAGGGATTATATTTTTTCGGTCTTTTTTCGTCTGCAACTAAATGTGACTTACTGTAAGTTGGTGGTATTACACCTTGTGAAATATTTAATTTCACATCTATAAGGTTTTGGTCTGCATATTCCCTTAGAAAGGAAAGACACTGTTTAGCTTCCTGCGTATGATAGAGGTATACATGTTCAGTGCCTAATATGGTCAGAAAACACAGATTGATTTTTGTTTATGGTTCATTATTTTCAATCAATTACATGCATTTGACAATGTTTGAGATAAGTCTATTTTCTCTATTTAAAAAAGTAATTGTTCATATCTAAAAAAAAAATCAACACCATATATAGCTAATTATTTTGTAAATTTCTATATTTCTATTTATTACACATTGTGTCATATTTTAAGAAATGCGTCGAAAATAAAAAATATTGTATATTTCATCATCAGGACTCAATTAAATAAAGCGATCACAGCCGTACTTCTCTCCATTGTTGGTTATAACTAACTATATTTACTTATTCGCATATTTTCATGGATGTTATAGGTAAAAGTGATCGGAAATCAAACTTTTGAAAACTCATTACAACGTTGATCAATTTAAGTAATATTACACTAATTGGTTCTTTTCTTTAGGTAGAATAATTATCAAAGATACCAGGATTATAATTTAATACGGCAGACGCGAGTTTCGTCTACACAAGACTCAACAGTGACGCTCAGATCTAAATAGAAATTTTTACAACATAAGAAATGTATTGGCAAAATGTAATGTACTTGGACAATAAAAATATGATTGGGCTATTTAAAATCTGTTTTGTATACTGGTAGATGATGCGTCTCACGTTGGAATTATATCCGGTACCCGTCTTTTTAGTTGCACTTTCTGTAAATTTACTTCAAAAGAAAACAAAAATAAATATTTAATTTCGTTTATTTTTTGTAAATAAATAAAGCCGTAATTTTTTTCGTGTTAATTGTTTTACCTTTGATAACTTTTTACACCACTGGGTCGATGCCACTGCTGGTGGACGTTTCGTCCCCGAGGGTATCACCAGCCAAGTACTCAACAATTCGGTGTTGACATGATTATCAATAATGTGGTCATTTTTATAATTTCCTGTTTACAAAACTTTGAATTTTTCGAAAAAAACAAAGGATTTTCATATCCCAGGTATAGATTACCTTAGCCGTATTTGGCACAACGTTTTGGAATTTTGGATCCTCAATGCTTTTCAACTTTGTTCTTGTTTGGCTTTATAAATATTTTGATATGAGCGTCACTGATGAATCTTTTGTAGACGAAACGCGCGTCTGGCGTACTTAATTATAATCCTGGTATCTTTGATAACTATTTACATTTGTCATTCGGGCCTTTTTATAACTGACTATGCGGTAAGGGCTGTGATCATTGTTGAAGGTCGTACGGTGACATATAGTTGAAATGTCTGTGTCATTTGGTCTCTGTGAAGAGTTGTCTCATTTGAAATCCTAACACATCTTCTTTTTTATATTTTACATTCCTTTCCCTGCCAAATAATTCATATATAAAACATAATGAAATAAAAATGGAAAGCTTATGCAAAAGAGTTTCTTGTAATGTAATTATGTCAACACTAGAGACTATATTTGACAACCAAAATCATAGGACCATAACTGTGTCCTCTTTTGTGATCAATAAAAGAATTCCATTTGTAGGTTTACTCACAACGGTAAACAGATCGTTCTTACTCTTCCAGGTCACCTAAGATATTTGTTGGTGTATGTGATGTGTTTAAGTTTTCTATGTTGTGTTTTGAGTACCTTTGTTTGTCTGTTTGTTTTATTCTTTTTATCTATACATGGCGTTATCCTTTTAATTTCGACTTATGAGTTTGAATATCCCTTTTTCGTCAATCGTAAACAGGAAGTACTGTACGGAAGGTGAGATATTTTCACATATGTTGATACTAGTAACTGCCTTCCCTTATATATAATTCATTCAGCAATTTCCCCTTTAAAAACAGAAAAATCGGTTGCAATCAACTGAGAAAATATATTATAATTATGCAAATATGAATTGATGATATGTTTTAATGATTGAATAGGTTTTTTTAAGTTTGGGTGTACAATTTGATTTCACTCATAAAAGTGTGAAGTTGTTTTAGAATTTGTATCTACGTAATTCATGCTGATTTTGTTTTCAATGTTAATACTGATTTAGTAATTTAGAAACACTCAGACACATAAACAAGTGCAACAAGAGGCAAAATACACCAACACAAAAAGTGAAAACACAAAAATACTGAACTCCGAGGAAAATTCAAAAAGGAAAATCAAAAATCAAAAGGCAAAATCAAAAGTCCAAACACATCAAACGAATGGATAACAACTGTCATATAATAGGGGTACAACAGTCAATATTGTGTTATCATCTTAATATCACTACATAAACAACAAATGTAAAAAAGAAGCACAAAAAGGCATACATCAATGTAACATTCTCATTTTGCTTTTCTTATACGGCTGAATTTATCTATGTAAAGTCTACCCATAATGGCAATAAACAAATGGCACACATCCACAAATGGCAATAATAGTTATGATATCAAAGAGCCAACCTCAAAACAGTTAGGAATAGCGTACAGTAAATCTGTTTACGATGCAATCTGATAAATGGTCGCATTTTCGTTCAGTCAAATTTTACATAGTACTAAACAGTAGTTCAATAGATTCAAATGAAAAAATGTAATTTAAGGGGTATATTATGCTTTGGAATTTTCAAAACTGAGGCTAATAATTGTTTGACACTATAGCAAAATTGTATTGGCCTAATAGAAAAGATTTAGATACAATTGGTAATAATAAATTATAATATTTTGTCGTTTCAATCAGCATTGTCCTGTTATTTCTATTGCATCCATTTCATAATCTTCGTGAGTATTTGTTGTATCAATCTCAATCTGAACTTCATTTGCAGGGAAGGTAACAGTCTGAAAACAAACATATTTGAAGAATTAATGCAGTAGTATTCAATTTTCAAAACATGTAAACGGTACACTGATTAAAAGATCATTATATGCGAAATTCAATTTATGTAGGCGGTAATGATAGAATTTCAGCAGTTCATCTGCCAATATTATTAGCTCGGATGTTTGAGGATGTTCGCTTGTCATGTTTGGGGACTTGTTATATTTTTTGGAATCCTCTGATTTTATTCATTTTAATGCTTAAAAAATTTTGCCCATTGACCCCCTCTTGTTGTTTTATAAATCTTTTTCATGTATAGTTACAAGCCATCTGTTAAAGTTTTATAAAATCCTTGTTATTTCTTATTAGGTTTTGAGAAATTAAATTCATCAATGATAAAGCTACGAATAATCAATAGAGAAAGTTTTCCCGCTAAAATATCAATGGCTATTATCTCTAAAACAAGCACATTAACCTTTATATTTTTTTGCATTTTTTGTTCCTTTAGTAATCCCCTTTTAATATATACTACCTAGTTTTATGAAAAACTTGTTATTTTGAAACTGAGTAGTGAACTTCCTTAGTGGCTCGTTTAAAAGCTGAGATATTTTCATATATGTTGTAATATGTTCATGAAGTGAAAATCCTATTAGGAAATACAGTTCTTTGGATAAGGGAGGTGAAATCTACTAAAGAGATATTTTAACTCATTCGGTCGCAGTTAAACTGATAACATCATGGGTAATTAAGACGAAGACAAACAGACAAACATCAGTACAAAAAACATAACATAGAAACCAAAGACTAAACAACACAAACTTAACCAATAGTGTGGGATTGACAGATCCTGCTCCACATGTGGCTCCCGTATATTAAATTACTAAATTGTTTGACACCTTTATTCATAGATTTTCTACTCGTATCAGTATAAATGGTTATTCTTTATCTCTTATTTTTTAACATCTAAATTTGGAAATTACAATGTGTCCAATATCACTACATGGAGATTTTTTGTTTACATTTTATATGCGAGTACCCCCATTTAAGGCTCGTTAGGCAAATATGGTCGTTAGCCTATATAAAATAGACGAACACTAATTATTGAAGACTACATGTTGAAATTAAGATATGTATCATAAATGTGTGTGTCGCTGAATAATTGACAAATACACAATAGTACCATGTTTTGTTATTTTAATAATTGAAACTATGAAGTGATTAATGCAAATTTTATTGTCTAATTTCTGGCAAATGATAGAATTTCATACTCAGTCGATACATGTAAATCACGATCAATAGATAACAATGAACCAATTGAAATCATAAATACCTGAATGTGTGGAGAGAAAATTCTGCTACTTGTTACAGTCGATAGAGTAGCTCTGTTAACTTCCCATACAGTATGCCAACTCCCATTTGGGGCTTTAAAACTTATTCTCCAAACCGACCCGCCTTTATATGTCTCATATATATTAATACTCTGAATATATGTTTTCTTCGAATATTCAATCTGTATAAACAAAAGTTATATCGTTAAATCAGTACACATGCAATTTGTATCTATCAAAATCGGACTAAAGACGCAAAACAACTACGGTTACGAGGTTTAATTCTCTAATAAATCAAGGACATCAGAAGATTAATATTTGAATATGTTTGCATGCATAACAATCTATTTGAAAATCGAACCTCTTCATCGTTTTTTTTTGTTCTTTTAATAAAAATGAATATGCAATAGGGCAGTCAAATGACTCAGTGTTTTATGCTTATATGCTTTGTCTATAAGGCCTTTTGTTTTTCTTTCTTACACATGACGTGGATCTGTCCTTTTGTCATGGTCAATGTTTGTTAATATATTTGTTTGTTTGTTATAGAGTGATTAAGATGACTACACAATGTTTACTGCTGTACCCCTATTTTTGACATGTGTACCTATAGTTTTTGTTTATTTCTGTTTACAGGTTGTTGCCAATATAATTGAATTTATGCAACTGTCAGAGAAGTAAGAGGTTTAGCTAGCTTAAAAACCAGGTTTAATCTACCGTTTTCTAATGCCTGTACCATTGCAGGAATATGATAGTTGTTATCCATTCGTTTGATGTTTTTGAGCTTTTGATTTTGCCATTTGATTATGGACTTTCCTTTTTGAATTTTCATCAGCGTTCAGTATTTTTGTCATTTTACTTATTTTCTAGGCTAAAGGTTGCACGCCCCTCTTGGAGATATTTAGAATATTCATAGAAAATTAATTTTGTTTACATACTGGTTCCCAGTTCTGATCTGTAGGGTGCATCTCATAGAGACATAACTTGAGACTTACCAGAAAATATAAATGTGAATATTGTTTATATTGGAATTTATGGTAACCCTACAGTCGAGGTAGGGATAGTTAAGAAATTTAGTGTTAGTTAAACTCTTAGAAGTTCAGAGCATATAAACGTTAAAAATATTCTATAGCTTTAAATGCTTTTTAAGGTAAAATATATCAGTTTCGACATGTTGAACTTGATTGTATTTTAACAATGACATCTGAAGGTGTAACAAAGCTTAATTTACTATCGACTATCTTATCTCAGACTAAACGAGGCGATGGTTAAAAAAATAGTGAAATTATTTCATTGAATATTATAGCCTTTTATCATTTATTCTTTAAAACTTTTTTTACTTCCTCAATACAAATATACTAAGAAATTGAAAATAAACTCTGACGAGGATTTTATATTCTACTACAAATGCGATAAATATATAAAAAAAAGCGAAATATAACAGAGCTAAAAATGAAAAAGACAAGTAGACAAACAAAATTACACAAAACTAACGACTTAGTAACACAAACCCCACCAAAAACTTGGGTTGATCTCAGTTGCTCTGGAAGGGTGAGTGAATCCTGGTCCATATGTGGCACCCGTTGTGTTGCTCATATTAGTTGATAGATAGATGATTGCTGCTTACAAGGAAGCTTTTAAACCAAGAGTTCCAAATGGTGAAAGTGAAATCATCCCTTCGTAAATTTTACGGACGCCATCACGAGTTGGTTGACCGTTTTGGAATAACCGTTTCACAAATGATATCGGATATGTTCCTTACGTCGTTACTACAATCCCTTTCCTTTCATGAATGTGACCTACCGAGTTTACCGGATTTCTTATCACTTAAGCAACACGACGGGTGCCACATGTCGAGCAGGATCTGCTTACCTTCCCGGAGCACATGAGATCACCCCTGGTTTTGGTGGGGTTGGTGTTGCTTATTCTCTAGTTTTCTATGTTGTGTTATGTGAACTATTGTTTGTCTGTTTGTCTTTTTTATTTTTAGCCATGGCGTTGTCAGTTTATTTATGAGTTTGACTGTCCCTCTGCCGTCTGGTGTCTTTCGTCCCTCTTTTAGTTAAAACCATGTATCTACGAAACAGTAAAATACCGTTATATAATGATCAGATGATTGTCCTTTCGAACACCAAGATCCTTCGATGTCACCATATTGTGGATACACATTAGGTGGTCCTATAACTTGAGCTGCTGCCCATCTGAAATTAAAAGAAGTCCGTTTTAACAAAAAGTCTATATATTCAAGCTGTATTATTAGATGTAAAAAAAAATGTTTTAATTTGTTTCATCATTGTACAACACGAAAGCTTTGTTTAGATTCGGTAAAGTTTCAAGCTACAGACAAATCCTCTATATAGATTTCAAAAATAACGAAGAGAAAATAAAAAAAATCCCTTATCGAATACATACAAAAATAAAAACAATATAAATACCATTATCATCCAAGTAAAATGAACAAGGAGGAGAACACATACAAGCAAGTACAAAAAAGCTTTGCGAATCAATATTTAAACATTTCATTATTAGTAGTAATAGTATCTCTTTGGTGAGACAAACACGCGATATCGTTTGTTCTGACTGATTATGTTTACCTTCTTTACTGCGAATACAATTCATCTCAGTACCAGAATCTATTCTAATTCAGATTTTAGAATTATGAGTTTTTTTTTTTACCATAGCAGCTATATTCAAACTTTGCCAGTATATGGAATATACATTAATTAAGTCATACGATATTCAAAAGTTGGAGTTGCTACCTATACTTGTAAAAAGTCGTCAGTGCCATGGCAAAATATTTCTTACAAAGTTCACCGGTAAGTAACCATACCCAATAGATAGTCAAATACTACATCATGGTCCTGAATTATAGATTATAGGAGCTGACGTTGTGTATCCGTTTGTTTACTTTACAGTTTTCACTACACCTGTCTTTGCACGATTAAACCTTTTTGTGTTGTATGATTCTTAAGTCACTCGGTATTTGTCCATCCGTCTCTCGTTTATTTTTAGCTATTGGCGTTCCTGATTCAATTGGTCCAGTGAAGCAATTCAGTCGTATGAGGTTTTGAAAGTGTTGTTTATTTAGCTCAAATTGTACTTTCCGGGTACGTGTATTTGTTTAACGATACTGTATTTACTATCAACTATTTTGTCGTTGTGTGTCTGTGGCGGATGTGAACACAGTTCTGTAAGATATATCCCAATTATTAGGAAAGTTTATATGCTATATTATACTGATTGTACTACAATTTTCATTTTTGTTATCGTCTTGTTAGATTTGTGTCTTTGAACAGACGTTGTATGATTGCCAGTTAGACAACTATTCACCGTAGTTCAAATGGAATGTAAATTTGTTTGAATTTTTCAAATCAGTAGCTGTTATGGTTGTATGTCTATGATGGCTCATGATTCCTAATTATTGGTACGTTTTCTATTTATATCTACGTGGGATGCAATTTTGTAGATATGAAGGAAGTATAGACAACTGTCATACAAGTAGGAGGTTCAGCTAGCTTTTTTGTAGGAAAACAAAAGTTGTTTACCTATTTTCATCCCACTGAGATGAGTTACGTTCACAACATATGTCATTGTATAACCGTGGTATTTTTCTACCTCTATTATGATAATAATAATCAGCTTACCCATTGTCATCCCATTGTGATTTGAAGCCTGTTACTTTTAATACCCATTGACGATCTGTAAAACAAAATTACTATATACCCAATAGGTCTATACTAGAAAGAGAAGCACGACGGGTACCAACTATGGAGCAGGGTCCGCTTACGCTTCCGTCACACCTGAGATCAGCCCAGTGTATAGTGGAGTTTGCTTTTCTCAGTCTTTAGTTTTAATGTTGTATTTTGTATACTGTTTGCCTTTTGATATTTTTTTTGTCATATCTTTTTCAGGTTATTTCAACTTTATCCTCAACGTTCGAACTTTTTATCATACACCTTTTTTCCGTTCTAACCAGTGCCAGAGATGGTATAGAAACTGTCATAGAGACGAGAGATTTAGTTTTGTGCTTTATGCCTATGTGTTAATTTGAAATGAACAGCAGCAATTAGATACTGCTTATTCATTGGTGTTATTGTGTCATTGATTTATATCATTTTTTTTATTATTTTTCTTAGTGTGTCCTTTGACAGTTATGAACTTTTTGTTCATATCCCAAATGACAATATAGACAAAGACTTCGCTTCTCTCCATATGTTGTTTTTATTAAATAACTGACTGGTCTTTATACAGCTATATAACTATCAGCATCATAACAGTGGGTTTGTTACTGCCACTAGCTATAGCCCATGACATATGTTGGACAGAGTTTTTAATGAACCTTTGCATTTAGTGACCTTTACCTAAACCCTTTGGATTTGATGCATTTTTTGACAAAGTATTTACTTTGACCCTTTAAGAAATATATAAAAAATTCAAAAAACTTTAACCAATTACTTTCTCGGAAAAAAAATGGTTGAATGAAGAGCAGTTTGACAAACACTAATTTTGACCATTGAGAAGCTTAATATTTCCTTAACAATACAACGTGATTAAAACCTCAGTAATGAAACAGGAATATAATTATTTAATTAGTCAATAACTAGAATATACGTGTTCTGTCTAAAACCCTTACTTTACTAATGATATAAACAAACTAAAAAAGCAACAAAGAAGTTCTGCTCGATTTGTCATAACACGACACTGAAACAACCCAAATGCTAGTGACATGGTAAATCCCCATAAAATGGAGATACAATGCATGTACACCGGAGAACAGAGGCTCGCCTCGATATCAATTCAATGCAATGACAAACACAGATAGACTTATACAACCACTGAGACATTACCGGAACGAACGAACAAACGAATAGATTACAAAGAAAATGGTGTATTTTTCTATTTTTATTGCTGGCTAAACCTCTTGCTTGTTTGACAGCTGCATGAGATTGCAAATGATTTCAAATATATTACGAGGAGAATATTTATTTTTATATTTTGCCAATTGTTTAATTCATATTCATTAATATACCACTGTTGTCTTTTCAGATGTGCCACAAGGGCAGAATGTGAAAAAGATTGGATAACTGAATCTGCGGACAGAAATGAATGTAAGAATTACAATGTAGTAATCCTGCTAGATGCCCATTTCGAATGTTCATTCTGTTGCAAAGGAAACGACTGTAATCTCGAGACTGTGCCAGATAATCTGTACGGACCTGTTGTGGGATAAAATAAAAGAAAAGAAAACTTTCTTCTGTCATTTCATTTATTCATCATTCCATTATTTAATTTAACAAGAACGGTTACTGTGTGAACAGACAAGTCTGTAAATCAACACAGTTTATTTTTCTTTATTTTTTTAAGGTAATTTTTCTCTGTTCTTCAAACTTTTGGCCCATTATTCTCTATTCTATATACGATAAATCGTGCTGTGTGCAAGTCCTCAATCTACGGATGATGTAGTATGTAGCTCTAGCGTTGGTATTGCTACGAGGCCATATACTTTTTGGTACATCATTGCTGTTTTGCAGCTGATCCTCCGCTCAACTAGTGGTGTCCACTGTAGATATTTTAGCATTGATGTTACACTGTTGGTTTGTTGGTAGTTGTTCAATACAAACCGGGCTGATCATCTTTGCACGCTTTCTTATTTCTGTATGTTCAGGTTGGTGAACGGGTCCCAGACTGAGCATGCATACTCAAGCAATGGTCTTACTAGCGTTGTGTAGCATATATGTAAAAACAGTGTTTAGATTCTAAACACTTATCTAAACACTTTTTCTGTGTACGTTTTGAAACGCGTTTAGCATCTAAACATGTTTAGATTTTAACAAGTGTTTTAATTAGATTTCAACAAGTGTTTCGATGTTATATGTTTAGAAATATATGGTGTTTAGACCTTCCATACTAGTACTTTGTTTTCGCAGGAACTATTTGTGTGGTACAGCACTACAGGTTGAATAGTCCACACTGTATTGTAGAATATACAATACACTTGTACATTTCTGCTCTCATGTTCTTGCAATGATTTTACCATAAAAAAAATATTTGACTTGTCTATATAGTATATCAAAGCTAGAAAACTTCAGTAATGACAATAATAATATTAACAATATTAGGTTAACACATTGTATTCTTCCTGGAGACCAAAGAAAAGTTTGTAAATAATATGACCAAGTTAAGAAAAGTCTGTTAACAATAAGACCAAGTTTGAAAAGTCTTTTAACTGACAATAAGACCAAGTTTGAAAAGTCTGTAAACAATTAGACAAAGTTTAACCCTCCATTATTTTTAAAGGAAAAGCCTGTACCAAGTCAGGAATATGACTTTTTTTTCTGTTCCTTTTTTTTAGGTTTTATGGACCTTCCACCTTTTAAACAACTTCTGGTCTGGTTCTTTTGTTTTTGTTTTCTCTGATCTAGTCTTAAACATAACATACAAGCTATTCAAATTAGTTCATTAATTTATTTTTAAGTCTCACTAAATGCAAACAAAAAAATACAATAATAAAATTTGATGATTTTTAGTTTGTTAGTCCCATCTCCTATCATACAGGAATTTTTCATTGCGGAACAATCTTCTTTTGAATGATAAAGGCTCTTGGTCATGTTGGTGTGCAGTTCCTTTTTGGTTGTCAGGTGAACTTTTGTATCTGAAATGAAAAGATGAAACATCGGGTAAAAAGGTGAAACAAGTACTGAAATATTATAAAGTGTTTAGGTGTTTAGGAAAGTGTTTCAAAAGTGTTTAGATGCCATTTAATGTTTAGCTTAATGATAACATTCACTGATAATAACCCTACAACACGTTTAAATTCTAAACACGTTTAGGTTTTTATGTGTTTAGATGAATAACCGTTTAGATCCTAAACGCTTTCCTAAACACGTTTAGACCTAAACATGTTGTAGATCCGTTTCAAATCTAAAGGCTGTTTTTACAGTGTACAGCTTTTGTTTGTTGGGACAGACAGACAGTGCTGAAGATTTCTTTGGATGAAGGCTTTGGTTGAATTGGCATTTTTAGCTATGCTCTCTATGGGGGTGTTCCAATTTATAATTTTGTGGATTGTTACGCCTAGATAATTTGCCGAGTCAACCCGTTCTAAATTGTGTCCATGAATGTTGTAGTTTGTGAGATGAGGTTTGCGCTTGATGGTTACGCGTTTCAGTTGGCATTTGCTGGGATGAAATTCCATTTGCCAATCAGATTCCCATCTGAGCAAGTTGTTCGTGTCTTCTTGTAGCAGCTGTGAGTCTGCATCATTTTGGATCCTTCTGTACATGTACAATACGCAGTCATCAGCTGCAAATAAGCGAACTGCTGATGACTGTACATAGTCAGGTAGGTCGTTCATGAACAAAAGGAACATAAGTGGTCCAAGTACGGTGCCCTGTGGTACTCCTGATTGGACTGGTACAGTGTGATATGTTTACCATCCACAACGACTCTTATTTTATGGAGCTGAGGAAGTTCCTGATCTACTGGAGTGTTGACCCGCTGATATGGAATGCCTTGGAAAAATCAAGCAAGATAAGGTCAATTTTTTCACCGAGATCTATGTTTTTAGCCAGGTCCTGTATTGTAAGGATAAGTTGTGACTCGCAGGAACGGTTCTTTCTGAATCCATGTTGAGCGTCGTTAAGGATGCCGTGTATATCAAGATGTTTTGCAACACTAATGCATATATTATGTGCTCTAGGATCTTACATATGACAACAGGCAATGAAACTGGACGGTAGTTACTAGTACGTGATTTATCTCCTTTCTTGAAAATTGGAACAACAAAGGCTGCTTTCCATTCTGGTGGTAATTACAATTAAAAGATATGAAGAAAAAAAATGTTTTCAACACCACAAAGAAATTAGTAATTTTGAAAGACTACAAAACCTTTCTTTGGGTAACCGATCTCTACTGACTAAGATTTCCGAGTTTTCCTGTCATAGGTCGATGTTTTTTTCAGGGTATTTTTTTTCTCCACTCATTAACAGAAATTGGCAGCCATATGGTTTAATTTAATCATCAACAATCTAACAATGAATCAATCTGCATTACCCTAAGCACGGATGTTGTAATGTCCTTTTTTAATTTGGACTCTTAATCAATATACTACATGGGGCTTTGGAGTTTTACAATAGTTTACAAAACCGTGAATAATGGCGTAACACTGTAAATAAATAGAACAATCAATTGAGAAAAGAGAAAAAAAGGCAAAATATAAAAAAGGTAATATAAGGTGCTTTTATGTAAAGAATAGAAAAATAATTGACAACAACTATAATGAATAGAAAAAAATTACCTCAAAATTTAAGAAAAGAAAAACACCATCTAGTCCCTTCTTTGTGCTATTTGCACAATTGATAAAACTACAATATAATTGCAAAAACACTAGTTAGTATTTACTAACGTTTTCTAGTTACTGATTTGAATTTAAAAAAAATGTACCTGTTATAGAAATTAATTATTCTATCCGGATATTATGCAAGATCTATATTTTAATTCCATAATATAGATATTAGTATTGCTGAAATATTAGGTAATGTCATTATAAGCTGCTCAACTAAATATTTTAATTATTTTACCAAACGCCATTTGTATTTGTCAAATAGTTGAATAGTTATGTTCAAAATATCAATTTATTCTACGTGCCTGCTTCTAAAGTCTTGGGTAAAAAAATAACTATTATATTGTTTTCATTATTGAATACATTTTAAAAGTATTGTCTTAACTTGTTATCCCGTTATTTAAAATTTGTTTACCTTCTTATTTTTTCTTTTGTTAGGAGGAGGGTTTCTTGTTTTGCCACAGGCTGGAAAAAAAATTATCTATTATATATGAAATTTTATACTCCCGATTTTTTTAATATTTTTATTATGAAATTTTATTTCTTTCAAATGCAAATTAAAGCAAAACTGAAAAAGGGGTATAGAACACATAAGCGAGTTCAGTTGAACGTGTTTATCACATTTTGACAGTATAGAGAAATCTCAATGAAAACAATTAGTCTTTGTCAAATGCTTTATCGAATGAAACTGTTCATGCAAATTGTTTGGTTCCATTTCTTGAAACTTTTATATTGTTGTCAACAGTTCTATTGTCTTGGATAAATCAGAGTTTGTTTTAATGTATACACTTCAGCTCGGGGGAATTTTGCTTTGTCCATCGGCCCATTATGGGAGTGGGCACCGGGTGGGAAAAAATTCTATCTTGTCCACTCTGCCCACCTTTAGGAGTGGGCATTCAACTTCTTTTGTATCATCTAAAGACTTGCAAGTACAATCACTTGAAAAAAGCAGATAAGCATTTGTAATCAATATTTTTACAAAAAAGAGATTATAGCTAGAGTGGACACGGTGCATTTTGTTTAGGGGCCAGCTGTAGCCCGCCACCGGGTGCGGGATATTTTCGGTGTGTTGAAGACCTATTTGTGGCCTTCGGCTGATTTCTGCTCTTTGGTCGGGTTGTTGTCTCTTTAACACACTCCCCATTTCAATTATCTATTGTATTTGTCCGTTTTCTTTTAATGATAAAAAGTTTGACTAATTCGTCTTAAATTTGAAAATGGCTACGTGTAAAGGGTAAAGAAGTCAAATATTTGCAACCAATTCACTATAATTATGCTTTTTTTTATTAAAAAACGTACACGCCTTGTACATTTCATCTCAGTATATAAAATTCTTTTTGCGAGGCATAACCTGACACAGCCTCAATGGAAGATACGCTTTAAAGAAAAACATATTTGCTGCAGATAACAAATAATGGAAACAAATATGAAAAATGGAATGCCTTTATGCTATATAACATTTTCGTTATGAAAAGTGTTATATGATTAGACAAGTTAGTTCGTGCTTTTTCAGCAGATAATACATATTAACACAATTTTGCTACTCAAATTTAAACTTTTGAAAAAAAAAAATGAAATGCATGTGTTGTTGACCTCTCAGGATAAAATACAAACCTCAGGATTTAGATGAGGTTTTTCAGATCCCCTTTCTTTTGATGTGTAACCTTTCGTTCTCTAATCTATATATTTAAGCACATCATTATTCTCTATTCTTTATTTTTTGGTTCATTCTCTATTCTTTGTTCATTATTATCTATCCTGTGAACTTCATCTCGACCCTCGGGTACGGGCATGGGTGGGCTAACTTTTTAGTCGGTATATGTATCTTGACGTCATATAGTGAATGTTATCAGCGCCTGAAAAGAATGGATTCGTTGTCATGACGATAAATTGTACCTTACAAATCATTTTCATATACATTGTATAATCAATTGGTTCTTTCTTTTTTTGGAAATTGAGGGGGGCCCGGAGAGCCTAGAACAAAGCGCTGCAATATCATGTCTAACTGACAAAATCTCAGTCATTATGTCTGATACAATTCGTCAATACAAATCTCCTATGATTTGGGGTGTTCTTTGAATCAACTGTAGCCTCGCAGCTACTATGGGGTGTTTTTACGGAGAGAACTTCGTGCATACAAACACATTACTTTTGGTAAGAATAAAATATGTTTACTGTAGAAACGGACTATAAGAAGACATCACTAACTATTTAACACTTAAACAGTTTTACGCAGATTCTCTGAAAATCAAGGTTCATAAAGAAAATGAAAAAAATGACCTGATATTGAAATGTTCTAAAATTACTTTCTTCTTTTTGGTTACTGCATTCTTTCTTATCTCCTTTAAAATAAAATAATAAAAACACATCAGTTGTATTACAGCCGATTCCAATGAGTGTGTAGACAAAGGTAATATCTTTGGTTAGCTTACTTTTTAGGTGAATCGCGAAGTCATTATAAGGTTAGGTATACAATCCTCATTTATGAGTAGACTAGTCCAACAGATAACCAATCCATCAGTATGTATAGGGCTAGGCTACTTCAAAGGGAATGTAGTATACCTTACCAAATAATGACTTCACGGTTCAGCTAGCAAGCAAGCTAACCAAAGATATTATCTTTGCCTACACACTTATTGGAATCGGCTGTACTGTTAATATACTAAGTACTACTAGTAGTATGCCGCAAGCTAAAATATAAATCATTGAACCTGAATATGATATAGATATGTAAGGATTGGATTACAAGGTTTCACATAACTGAAAATGATGTTCACTAAATTTAAAACAAGAAAACATTTGCTTGAAACGAAGTTTTTAGGTGTGAAGATGTAATCTTTTTAGACACTGACAAGAGTGCACATTTTATAATGTCTCCTTTTTTACTGAAATGAACCGAGTATAATGCTGAATGTCCTTGAGTTCAATGCCTTACTACAGATAACACACTTATTAGATAACACACGTATTAGATAAATGAACTTTGAAAACGAGGTCAGTTTGGTTTTGTCATTTGATAAGGAACTTTCCGTTTCAAATTTTTTTTGGCGTTGGAAATTTTTATTGTTTTTTTTTAACACTGTCTGAAGGATATTAGTTTTCTTATACATTGTCTTATCGGGACCTTTTTTAGCTGACTATGTGGTATGGGCTTTGCTCATTGTTGAAGGCCGTACGGTAACCTATAGTTGTTAATGTCTGTGTCATTTTGGTCTATTATGGATAGTTGTCTCGTTGACAATCGTACCACATCTTTCTTTTTTATATGTACTGTAACAATGTATGCACACAAAAACTTATAATATTCTATCAAATAATAAGTTTAATAGGAATTAATTTAGTGTATATATATAAAAAGAAAAACGAATTATAAAATTATGAAATAAAATATGAGATGATAGATCTATTAAAAAAAATCAGCACGAATTAAAGTACCATTGTGATGCACTCTTACATACCCCACGCATAGCATAGTCACTGGGCTAAACGACTCATAACTTCTAAAAAGCTTAGCTGATAAAAACAAATCTCGTTGATATACACATTTACATGTTATGTCCTCTTTATTACAAACTTTCGTGAAATTCTCGTGTGCTTTCAAAAGAGTTGCGATAGCAAACTGTTGAAGCAATAGTTTAGGCCAACATTCTACGAAAGAAGGGGAATAACTCCTAGAAAAAAGAATAATAATAACTTCCTGTCGCTATTCAAATCTGCATACTAGTCCATATCATCTTTAAAGTTTCATGAAATTCTGTGGTTTTTGTTTCAGAGTAGTTGCGATTTCAAACTGTTGCAGTGGTATATTTCGGCCAAATTTCTAATTTCAAAAGGGCATAATTCGTGGATAAAATTTGAATCCTAATTTGTGGCGATATGCCGTCTATATAGTACGGTCTAATCATCTATATTAAAGTTTTATAAAATTGTGTTGTGTGGTTTCAAACGGGAGTTGTAATGATAAGATCAGGACTGACGAACTAACAGATGGACGGACAGACGAGTCAAAACATTTATACCCTGCGCGATTCGTTTCCGGGGAAATGAAAATTATAGACGAATTGCCGATATCATTTTTCAAGCTATAAATCGGTTAGGTTGAGAGTCAAAATAAGATCATATAAATGATTGTATAGCCTCTAGAGTACACTAAATTCATTATGTACAATTATTCACGAAACAAAGACAACCGCTGGCAAACTAATAACAAAGAACAGGCAACTTGCAATCAGCTGATATACAAAATTTGCTTTCCAACACTGTAATATTAGCTGCTGTTCCCCCGAATGAATTTTACACAGAAAGACAGACAAAAAAGTATGTTGTATCTGCTATGTTCAAAGTGAATTGAAGATTGTGTACACAATTTTAAAACATACCAACACGCCACAGCACACACTATTAACTACGTAAAAAAACGGAAGAAAAATCATTTATGTATACATGTCTGCAGTTTAATTTGCGAAAAACATTCTCCGTTTCTTCCCTGCGTAAATTTTCACATTTCATTTTAAAAAGTATCTTCAGAAATTTTTCCTCTACTTGAATCATCACTTACTTTGTATATTCGAACCAGAAAAATTTATATAGACACATGATCACACATTAAAGTTCTTTCGTTTTGTCAAACTTTTATTTCTAATTTAATGCTATTTTTTTCTGCTCTTTATAATTTTAATATTTTTCTTAAGCTTGTATTTTTTTTAAATCACTAAAATGAACCAAACCCATTCTGTATGTTCATATTATTAAGTTAGACTGATCGACCCTGACCCAAAGACACCTATTTATTCTGAAATGTACTGGCCGAAATGTTTTCTGGACGTTGTGCTGTTGGACGTACTCATGGCCGAAATACTAGCGAGACTTTGTGCTGTCGGACTACCTATGGCAGAAATACTAGCGATACTTTGTGCTGCTTTACGACCTGCAATCTAATTAAAATATTGATCTCTGATTACGTTATACTACATATGAGTATCTAGAATAACGTAATCAGAGATCAATATTTTAATTAGATTGTACGACCTGTCACAAGTTGACAGCTGTTTGTGTGTTTCATAAACGACGACGTCATAGACGATGAGAAAAAAACAACAACGAAAACATAACAAAAAAGTTGTTCATACAAGCAGAAATTTATAAACGTAGATAATCAAATGAATTTATAAAACATTATCTTGAAAAAACTGTTTAGATTTAATTATTTGTATAAATTTCTCTTTGACATACACATAGATCTACGAAAACGCCCAACATCCGGTGAAAAAGCTGTAAAAATGAAACATCCAATCGTACTATTATGTGATTGCGAAATTAAAGAAATTTTGTTATCAAAGACTACAATTTTCATTGAAATTTGAGGCTTTTTCCTTTAAATTATGTACTTCTGCTCTTACAGATCAACGAACGTGTTGTTATTTCATCAGCCTTTGCGCCTTTTGAATCCACAAGTCAAACACTCATTCTGTTGGTTTGTTTAGAAAAGAGGGACGAAAGATACCAAAGGGACAGTCAAACTCATAAATCTAGAAGACTTTTAACTGGCCCGAAAGTAATTTTACAAGTATGAAGTAAATGCCATAGAACTTGTGGTTAAGCGTGAAGACTGTTTCGTATAACAATTTTCATGTTCTGGGTGCAGAAATTTGGTAAAACCTTAGATTTGCATATCGGTAATAAGTACAAGTAATTTGAAATGATTCCAGGCATAAAAAAAGAAAACAAATACTACATAGAATTTTGCAACAAAAGTCGGCAACTTATATTATCCGTTACCCCCATCCCCCTACACCCACCCCAAAAAAAAAACAGAAAGTGGATAACAAAAGGAGAGGGTGGCAGTTTATATTTTTTCTATTTTTTCTCTCTAATCAATCCTAAGGCTAAGTAAAGAGGAATGTGCAGTAATTGGCCAGAGTATGTTAGTGCTTTTATACTTGAAGTGCATTGTTCACTGATTGTATTGCGGAGTATAGCTACTTCCATAACAAGAGGCGGATTTAGCGATTTTTATGGACCTTCATATGTTGTTGATTTATTATTTAGAGAATCACTGCGCGGAAGCATGACTGGATCGGGCCCGCTCTTAGGCAGTCATTGCCCCCTCGTATGAAAATTTCTGGATCCGCTATTGACTATATACTGCAGTGATATACTGTTATTCATATTTCAACAATGATTTCAGAACTGTAGTTTGGTTGCAAGTTGTTGATCTTACAAATGCAGACACAAGTAAACAAAGATGTTTTAAACAATCATATACCCGTCATACATATACAGGATTAAATATAACATGTACTAAAATTCATTCTAGTGTTATTTATTTCTTTTGAAGAGGTACACTTGTTGACAATCATCGCAATCTGGTCTACTATAATCAATAATTTAGTGTCGTTTGTTACAAAATTGGGGCGAAAGCACCCAGAGGGATAGTCAAATGTAGCATGGTTATTGATAGATCATGATACCAGAAGAATTCACGAAAAGACATAATAAAATATACTTGTTTTGTATAATTATTATAAAGAACATATCAGGTAACAATAAAATGAAATATTTTTGACACACAATTTCTTTACATTTGACATTTAATCAGTTTTCTGTAAATAATATTGATAATTTCTAAATGGCGCGATTGTTATCATTGTTGTTGCTCAAGCAAAAAAACGCGATAAAATAATTATTTTTCTGTTTCCTTTCGTTCCAAACATCAGCAAAAACATTTAATCAACCACAAGCAGTTATTTGAAATATATAGTTTACTGCATAAAACATTGGTAAATAAATTATTAGCATATTGATGCGAGTGTCGTCTGGCTGAAATACAGATAAACACGTTGTCGAAATCCTTCTTTTGCAGCGCTTGGAAGTTTAATCCTTCCGCAAATAGATTGTGTGTTAAACGCCCAGAATAAAAATATATATTTTTACCACAGCAACACTCACCATAGTGGTCTAATCACATTTTTTTCAGACACAAAAACACAAATGGTCGTGACGGCCATTTTGGTTCATTGTTATGAGTGTAGCAACCGGGGTGCTCTCTATCACGTCCGCGTTCAAAAAATATAAACAAACGAGTTGTCTGTCCCAGCATCAGTCTTGTATCACCCAGCAAGAAGGATGCCAAGCCCAACTCGTCGTTCATCCAAGTCCAGGTCCAGGAGCAGGAGCAGGTCAGCCTCCGCCTCCCCAGGAAAGGCAGCAAAACGTGCTCGTTCCAAGACCCCAAGAAAAGGAAAGAAGAGGGCAAGGTCTCCATCCAAAAAAGCAAGAAGGAGGTCTAGGTCTACCAAGAAGACAGCAGCTAAGAGGAGGAAGAGGTCCTCATCACCAAAGAAAAGGAGGTCTGCTGGAAAGAGGAGAGTAAGAGCAAAGAAAGGAGGAAACAGAAGGAGGTCCAGGGGAAAGAAAGCCGCAGCAAAGAAATAAGACATGTAGCTGACGACCGCTAGTTTGCCACACAACGGCCCTTTTAAGGGCCAACCATATTTTTCAAAAAGAATTTAGATTTTGTTACATCAGTTCGTATAACCTAATAATTACAAGTTAAAAACAACGCCTAAAAAGAAAAAAGAAAACCTAGAACCCTTTTACAAATTAAAGGCAAATCATAAAACCCCTGTACAAATTAAACGCAAAACACAAAACCCCTGAATAAATTAAAAGCAAAAACCTCTGCACAAATAAGATTAAAACAAAAAAACTCTAGTACAAATTAAAGATAAAACATAGAACCCCTGTGCAATCAAAAAAGTAAAACATTGAACCCCTGTGCAATCAAAAGGTAAAACATAGGACCCCTGTACAAATTAAGCCAAAACATAGAGACCGGGTACAAATTAAATGCAAAACATGCATAGAACCCCTCAGTAATCTTTATATAAACTTCTACCACCAAAGAAATATTTCCTCTTCCCCAACACCCTAACCCAAAACACGAAAGTAATTTCGCGTCACTTTAAATTTTTTAAATCAAAATTCACAAATTCCAATCGAAATAAAAACAAAACCAACAAAGGATAATCCATATATAATATATTCTAAATAATAAAATAATGAACAACTTCAAAAAAATTATATATACTCTTCAAAATCTATTTTGTTTATCCAAAATCTCTTAATTGTTCACCATAAACATATATTGTTTCTTTTTATGCAATGATTTTTTTTCATTACGAAGTTCCTACCAAACTAAAAAATGGAATCTTTTAAAAAAAAAAAGGAATATGTTTCAAACTTCTTTTTTTATCATTGCTAAATTTAAAACGAGAGAGTTCTTTTCCCAAAAGAAATATATTGTTTCAGATGTCATCAATAAAATATGTTTTCGTTGCATATCAATTATGACGACTGCGCGCAATCGAAAAAATATATCGGCTACTGCTCTCCTAGCTGAACTTCAAAAATGTTCATAAAAAGTAAAACCTTAGTCAGGAACCTTTAATTTTGTGGTTGTAGATTTATCATTATTTTTTTCGTTTACTGTTTTGTATAGAAATTAACCCGTTAGTTTTCTCGGTGGAATTATTTTACATTAGTCAATTTGATTTCTTTTTTATATGACTTTTATCTTTTGCTCATTGTTGAAGACATTATGGTGACCTATGGCTGTTATTTATGTATGTTATTCGGTATCTGGTTATGAGTTGTCTCATTGGCGATGGTTTATACATGTGCTAGTTTTCAACAAGCGGTTGAATGCATTTGCCGACCCAAAATAGTTAGTAATCCATGTATTAAAAGTTTATATTAGTTTAACTCGCCCTTAACAAAACAGACCTCACATTATTTCCTTTTCTTATCTCTAATGAAAGAAAAATATCCATTCATGGGCATGGGAATTTGGATGGGAATCATGTTTTGAATTTTAAAATTTTGTGTTCGTCCCATTTTCTTTGTTTTTGTATTTCTTTTTATTGGTTTCTTCTTTCACCTCTATTCTGTTAGTGCCATTAAGAAAATTATATCCATTTTTTTAACGAATCCAGGTACACTCACAAATGAGTTATGAATACTAATAGAGAGCTTATATATATGTTTTGTGTAACAACACAAAAATACAACCAGGCTAAAACAAAATGTACAATTTCACGGTAAAAATGTATAAAAACATTGTCTAATCAGTTGAGATTTGTATACAGTTTTATTTTAATATCGTGTTTCAACTTCTATCCCCACATACCCTTTTCATCGCAGGCATTTTTCTTTCGGATAATCTTTTCTTTTGTTCTTTTTCCAAATACTGCCCACATACATCATGATGAATATTTAGTTTGTTTGTTACAAATTAAATCGTTTTATAAATCTTATTAGGTGATGAATTACTGAAAGGGGCATTATATACATAAATACAGAATAATTATCATACATTGTCTTAGACTGGTACCCATGATGAGTTTATTTATACCCACCCGGTCGATCGTTATTGAAATTGTACACAATAATATTTGTATATTACGAAGGCATATATTTCTAAATGTTGTACGGTTGGAACCTAACTAACGTTGTCTAAAAATATAAAATGTATTTGTAAAAAAGGGGGGCTCGGTGGCCGAGTGGTCATAGTAATCACTAGCCAGTCAACACTTAAGTTGTGAGTACGAACACCAAAAAGAAACAAAAACAAACAATTTTGAAAAGGATTGGAAACAATACAATACAGGTAAAATACGAGGCTTTGTCGAGTAGCTTTTTCCTGTTTTTGGAGCAGAATACACACACATAACGTCACTCGAGACAATGTAATAGTTATTTTTATACTCCAACTCTTACAACTGCTCAACTTTAAATATTTTCCGGTTAAAACTTTATTTGGATTAGAGCGGTCAACGTAAAATGTTTGGGATTTTTTATGCTTTGTATTTGTTATAAATTAAACCCTATGGAAACGCATTGTCATCGTCATAAAAAAAACTCTATGGAAGCACATTGTCAACGTCATAAGCACGGCTAAAAATATCACTTTGACTGTATCCCAAATGAATACACGGCCAATGCCAGTTGTCTTCTGTTTATATTAAAGTCCACGAGTATAGAATGAATACGTTATGTTTTAGAGGATAGCCAAAAACATTTATTTTTATATTACCATGTCAAAACATTGATTTTGCGTACCTTATCTTATTAAATGTGTGTATTGGTAACAATCACTTAACTTTGAAAGGGGAGAGGAGTCCTAAAAACAGTCGGAAAGCAAGCCCTTAGAAACGACCGTTGTTGCTACTTTCTTAAGACAACAATGGAACTGATATTAAAACCCGCCATTCTGAAATTGCGTTAATTTCGCGAACTTTTTTTTGGCGCCAATTTGGAAGTTTATCCTTTTTTCAGTTTCCTACTTGCCATTAGGGTCTGAAATAGATTTATTTCGATTTTTTAAGCATGGATTTTATTATCAAAAGGGAAACAATTTCTCAACATGTCAAATTGGCCGTCTGTTAACGATCCCGTAATGCCGTTGATCGTCGTTTAAAAATATTTTCTTCTCTTTTTTCATATATTTTATAACAAAGACTTTATGTACTATGCAAACAATTAATAATACGTATTTAAAAAAAAAAAACATCAAGTATAACGTTCTATCACCCCTTGGGAAACCCCGTTTGAACTAAATTCCAAAATAAAGACATTTTTTGACATTGTAGTTTTTCGGTCTTACACATTGATGTCACCTTGCAACTAAACACAGTCAATGTACACATATTTAGTAGGTTTGTTTGAAAAAGTAATGACGAGATCAGCTGTGAATATTTGACTGGATTAATTATTCTCTTTAAGTCAGTGAATTGTATGACTTAACTTAAACAAGGTAAGGAAATCTTATACTGTCTTTGCACAACACTAACTGCTTTAGATGACCGACATAAAACTCATTTTGTGATATTAAGGAATCCTGCAATTTAAGTAAATGAAAAATTATTGTCCTAAATTTGAACTTAGGCAGCCAACAACCATTTCATTTTCTGGTGGGGGTAGGGGTGGCTATTGAGTATTGATTGTTTTGAAGAAGAAAAGTTTGTTACCAATTTTTGGATAAAAAATAATTTGTTTTTGACCCTGTGAAAAAAAAATGTTTGTTTTACCCTCAGCTGCCATTTAATGAAATGCTTAAAAATTGAAAAGAGAAGAATTGTTTTCAACTTGTCAGGGAAAAATCCATAGTTCCCCCCTCCCTGAAAACAAATGGTTGCTGCCTAAACAATCTCTTTCAGAGTATCATTTTAATCAATCTTATTCAAAGCATTATCATACTGACATGAAGTGTGACTTTATTTTGACTAGTGATCTAAAACATAATTGTTGACTTTATAGCCCCCAGAAACTGCTCTAAAATACTTTCATATAAATATAAGAATGCATAGTTTTTTTCATGTTTTTATTATTTTTTTCAAATAGAAAAAGAAAATATTACTGAGTCTATTTTAATCTTATTTATTTTCAAGTTCATGATTAGCACCATTTATTTATTGGTTTAGTGTGTTATTTCTATAATTTTAGTCCATTCATTAGAACTATAGAGACAACATTAAACTTTTATTGTTATATTTAGTTTGTTCATTGATTCTACAAGGATTGCAAACTAATTTTCCTTTTATTTAAAACAATGAAGATTTTACATTCAGAATGCTTTCATTATGATCTCTTTTAAGTATAAATGAAAAAGGTAGGACCTACTTGCAAGTGTCAGTAATGAAAAGGAACTCCTGTTTTTTTTTGTCATTTTAATACTGTCTTGATGAATATTTAGACTACCCCTTGTATAAATTGAGTAGACATTTATTTCTGTGTTAAAATAATTTGGTTGCAGCAGTAAAAATACCTACCAAACATGAATATTAAATTAACTCTTGGAATTTCAAATTAATATTGAATTATTAATCCTATTAAGGCACATAGGGACACATCTAGGGCCTATTTCACTGGGACTGAGTTCTGAAAAGTGATAAAATGTGTTTTTCTATTTTTTGGCACATGTTTACAGTATCAAAATGTATTTTAGAGATTATTTTTAATAATATCCACTTGTAAATAACAGCATATGGTGTTTGATATAACAAAAGTATGTTCATGATAGTGTCAAACAAAGGGACGTAACTCGTGAATTACCGTCGGCCCCGCTTCGTCAGAAATATCGACACATCTAACTGGCACATTTGCGTATCTGTGCATATCAACTGGCACAAATTTGACATATCATAGTCAAAGTTATGTTACATAACATAATTTAAATTCAGCATAGCTTCCCGAGAAGTTAAGAAAGAAAATTACGATTTAAATTTCTTTTGACCACATTTTTTGGTCAACACCTACACTTTGAAGACATATTTTGAAAGAAAAAAATGAGTTAAATCCATAATTGAGTTAATGAAAATATTCCTTCTATACTCAGGAATGTTCACTTAAAAGCAAATTAGTTTTAATTTATTGTAACAGCTACAAATTCAAAAAAACGGGCTTCACTTTTTTTGGTAAAAAAATGCCCATATATGGTTATCACATGACGTCCATTGTTGCTTTAAGAAATGGGGTCAAACCGGGGTCAGCTTTCCGACTGAAAAAAATGTCCATCCCAAATATGACGGGGAAAAAATCTTGTCAAGCTGATGACAAAACAAAATACTCTGAATGCAAATTCCACGCATAGTGTTAAATTTAGAAATAAAAAATCTGATAAATACATTTTGTTCGCTTTGCGCAAGAGAAAAAAATCTTACAAAAAAAACCAGTTCTAAAGACTGTATAAAAGGAGTCAATATTTTTAACATGTTCCAAAATAAAGGATTGAACATTTCTTCAACTTTCTGTTCAGAGGTATGAGACATAAAACTACGAGAAGGTTAATTAACAATTTTCAAATAAAATATCCCTGAGCGTTTTGTTTGTTAATTTCACATTTAAGGGGGAAGTGTTTTTCATCCTCCAGCAAGTGGCAGTTTACATTGTGTATACTTTCTAGAAATTTCATAATATCGACCCTTTGATATTTCTAAAGTATTTTTTTTTGTCACTAAAATTCTCAACTTAGTGAAGCATTTTCGTATAGAAAATTTATTGGAAGGCTATATTGACTTAGTAAGTCTTCAATATGAGTACCAAATTGTCAAACTTTCAGCAACGCCAACAGCAAAAAATCTCCAGCTTTTATTACGGTCATTGTGATACTGTTTAGTTTAAACATATTTATTTATAGTGGATTGGGAAACAAGTTTTGCAACTTATATTAATCCCTTTCCACTTTGCGGGTGCGAGTGCTGCCTTGTAGCGGCATTAGCCTACCCTTTTTCGAAATCTACAAGGGTGTCTTTAACGTGCAAGATATATGGCTCTCTCTTAACACGGGTCAGCCATTTATCGTCCCCTTCCGACGGACTATCATCGTGTCCTCAAGACCATACTCGCAGATGGTGTCAAGGGAGAGCCGAAAATTGAGTTCCTGAAATTTTCATCCCAAACGGGAATCGAACCAGGAACCTTTGTGTTAGTAGTCCGATGCACTAACCACTACACCACGGCTCTCTCTTGTGATACTGTTGTCTGCTCTTTGGTCGGGTTGTTATATCTTTGACATATTCCTCATTTCCATTCTCAATTGTATTCTAATACCAGTCTGTAATATGTAATTTTTAATTCCATTTTTATACTTATCTAGGCCTATATATAGAAAACTAATTCATAGTCTTGATATAACATTTGTTCGTCTAATGCTTCGAAAGAAAAAGATGACGAGGACTTGCCGAGTACAACTAACAAACATGTGTTTAGACAATAATGGTTATTTTTTTTATACTGCAACTTTTACAACTATCTAAATTTTTTGGATAAAAAAACATCAATTTTGATTGCGAAGAAAAAAATTGTCAAACTTGTATTCTTTATTGACGTCATAAATGTAAATCCATGGAAACACATTGTCAACGTCATAAAGAAAGCGATATGAATTTATGAATACGTCCAGTGACTGTTTGTGGTCACTCCAATTTTACTGCGCAAATAAAAAATCTACCTGAAGGTTAAATTAGAACTCACAACATACTAACCTCTTGGTCACAAAGGATCCTTTGACTAACAAAATAATAACTTCAGTTAATATTCCAAACACTAGAAAAATTTTAATATTTTTTGCATTTATATTATGCACTGATCCATATTTAGATTAAGACACTTATGGTCCCTCTTCCTTTTTGATGTGTCTGGTTGTGTCGTCAATCTATGAGTACTAAGTGTATATCAAGGCTGTGTAAATTTACAATTCAAATACAAGAACAAGAAGGCAACTAAGAATGGAATTGACAACAGTTAAATACTTAAGTGTTTCAAGTAAACACAAAGGCCTAAAAAACGTAAACTCTCAAAGTGTATCCTTCGACGACTCCATCAAACACTAAAAACGAATGAAAAACATTGATTAATTGATTGTTTGTTGCTAGCTTGCTTGAGGTCCAGTTGCAAATATTTCATGATGATTATTCGTGACTTTGAGGTCCAGTTGCAAATATTCCATGATTATTCATGACTTTGAGGTCCAGTTGCAAATATTTCATGATTATTCAGGACTTAAACTAAATATCAATTTATTCACAATAGTTAAGTTTTGCATGTTAGGACAGGCATGAATAGCGGGAAATTATTTACGAAAAAGACCCTTCAGAGAGTTTTTCCAATGCCAGGTTCGTTGCATGTAAAAGGCAGAGATCATGGTGCAACGTACTTATTCACGCCAAACGAGGCCGTGCATTTATTATACAATTCGATTCGAACAGTTGGACAAAAAAAAACATTACAATAGCATGCTAGATACACATTAGAGGTGTAAATTACAATATGGTATTACATATGACATTTAAAACAGGAATAAAACTGCAGCTTACAACAAAAGTATAAGCGTTTAGACAACAGCTAACAAAACAAGAGGGTTAAATCCCATGGAAGGCAACATGTTGTTAGGTTTCTTCTACCTGTCTGTTCTTATTGTATGTGGAGAAATAAACATGACTATAGAATCAGAGTTGGGTATGTACATTGCATACGTTTAGTTTATGCTTTAAAAAAAAATTATAATGTGGAAAAATAATCTTTATAAGAGAGTAAATGACAAGTTCACAAAAAAAAAAACGGATTAAAAAATTGGTAAAAAGCTCTAAGATAAAGATGGAAATTAAAATAAATCATATTAAGCAGAGGTCGCGGACGCTCGTCCTATGTTCACGACAAGGGAAAGGACGTTGACTATAGACTAAAATTAAGAATGGAAATGGGGAATGTATCAAAGAGACAACAACCCGACCATACAGAAAAAAGCAACAGCGGAAGGTCACCAACAGGTCTTCAATGTAACGAGAAATTCCCGAACCCGGAGGTGGACTTCAGCTGGTCCCTAAACAAATATATACTTGTTCAGTGATAATGAACGCCATAAAATATATATATATATTGGCTAGTACCCGGGGGTTCTTTGACACAAGTTTAACAATGGTCATACACACTTTTACTTAGTTTTCAAAAAAAAGTTGGCACATAAAAAACACTTATACATACGCATGGATGTTTGCTTTGTAGATTCAACTTCTTTTAACGGAATTCAGTATGACAACCATTAAGATTTAGTTTTAAAACATGTAAAGTTGTTGCCAAACTTACGACTGTTGACTTGTGTAAACGCTCTGCTTATTTATTTACAGCCTGTTCAGAAAAATCTAACATTGTCAACAAAGTAAAATTGTTGTGTAATGACATTGGAGCTGGTGGCAATGCGGGTGAGACTAAATTAAATATTTTCATAATCCTCTGCAGGCTTCAGGCTAGATGAAAATTTAGTTCAAAATATATTTTCTTTTATAGAACTTACATTGTTAAGCTTAAATTCAGACTACGTATGTTGTTTTGTGCTTCAATCAGTCTCGTTGTTTTCTCGTTTGAATGTTTTTAAATTATCTTTTCAATGGTGTTTTTTTTTTTGCTAACTATGCGGTCTGGGTTTTGTTCATTGTTGAAGACATCACGCTGACATATAGTTTATATGTCATTTGGTCTCTGGTGGAGAGTTGTTTCATTGGTAATCATACCACATCTTCTTATTTTTTATACTAGCCCTGTATAACCATGAAGGTGATCCGACGGAGAACGGCTGTCGTAAGGTAAACGTATATATGAGGCTAAAGAAAACAACCATAACCGGCACTGAATTGTGTAGTTACAAAGAAAGAGTATCGGCTATAACAATCCTAATAAAAAAAAATTTTTTTTTTTAAATGTGAACAAGAAATCGTATTGATCAATATTTTGGCACAACAAATGACCCTCGTTAATGTCGAGCCCTGTTTAATTATGATTAAACGGTCCATTGTAAAGTTTATTTATTTAAGACAAAAAGAGTGATTATAAGTCAGACCTGGGATAAACAATATTTCATAATTTGTAATAAATTATAATGCAATTTTACAAAAAACAAAATGATTGCAATGACAAAAAGGACGATGATTTATATATATTTTGATTACCTCTCAATACTGAAATTGCATTTTGTGTTTTTTTCCAGTGCATCCCAACACTTACACTGGTGTGTCGATTTTCACAGCTTCTGTGAGTAGGAGGAAATACGTGGTAAAAGGAAATATCGTGAGATTTGACAAAGTATGGTCAAACATCGGCAATAACTACGATCCACGCTCTGGTGTATATACAACACCAAAGGATGGTGCATATCATTTCTCTTGTACAGTGATGTCTCAAGGTAACAATGGCATTCGCGTCAACCTTTGGAAAAATGACGTAAAGACTGTTGCAATTTATTCATATGGTTCTTATGGTGGAACACTGAATATGGCGCTTGACTTGAAAAGGGGGGACAGAGTGTACATTAAACAAAGTCATGTTGAAAACTACATTTATGCTGAGCCGGAATATCATTTCAGTATGTTTTCTGGCTTTCATATTTCCTGAGAAACTTTATCACTTATATATCGACATACTGGTATCGTATCTACAAAGAATATCACTGCAATAAAATATGTATACATTTACATTGTCTTTTAATGACTTAAACCTAGCCGATTTTAGAATGCATTTCCATCATGTATACCAAAATTGGATTGCCCGGGTTAGACTATATACTTGGGTGATACCAACACTTTGACGTTTGAATTAGGTTTTAGATTTTCAATTATTTTTGCCTCTCCGATCTCAGAAGTAACATTTGTTTAATTGTGCATCTGGTGTAGAAACATGTTATTAATTGCAAGTTCGAAGATATTTTATTGTATTTGGAGACTTTAGACTATCGAATCGAAAATGATGCTAGCCAATCCAGATGCTATACAGGTATCTAAGTACTAACTCAACTGAACGAAAACACTTCTTAAACATACATTTCGAAATCAGTCAATCATACTGTGGCTTTCTTTAATATATTTTTTTTTTCATTCGCAATATATGACAAACAAGAACAACAAAAAACATTTTTTAGACCGTATAGTAAGGTATAAACCCCAAAATAACAATAAACCGACGAAGAAGGAACATAAAAGCTCATTAGTCGAAGATAAATTGATCCGTCATGTCAAAAAAAAGAAGAAAAAAACGACGAAAAGACTACATTCAGAAAAAGACAGCTTCAAAGAGCTAGCAACACTAACACCTTCAATAGCGGGGGTAATATAAGGTGTGTCGAAAGGGTAAGCAAATCCTGCTCCTCATTTTGGGAATCGTCGTCACGGTTCCTTGTGTAAGCACAGAATTCTACGATAAGTCTCTTTTTGAGTTGTCAATTTCGAAAGAAAAAAAAATATAACGGGATTGACGTTACAAGAATATTTAAACATGCATATATATATATATATATATATAAACGCCTAAAAAGTGTACATAACAACACCAATCACACAAAAAGGAACTATAAATGTAATTATTTATAAATATTTCGGATAACAGATATCCTTCGTCAGTCAAATTCTGATTTTAACATCAGAATTTGACTGACGAAAGAATTTGACTGACGAAGGATATCTGTTATCCGAAATATTTATAAATAATTACATGTATAGTTCCTTTTTGTGTTATTGGTGTTGTTATGTACACTTTTTAGGCGTTTATATTATAATTTATTTTATTGTGTACATGTATCGTTACTTGTAACGATCCAGCGCCCTCGTGGGAAAAATCGTTGACTATTATTCAGACGTTTTATATATATATACCTGTTAGTCAAATGCGTTTTGTTTAAATATACTTTTTCACGCTTTTGGTCTTTTGGAAAATGTTGTTTGTGCTGTTTTTAGACCCTTCTACAACGAAATTTGTTTGACATGCACACGTATAAAAATTGCGGTTTTTATCCAACGCAGTCATAGGTTTGAACGTAGTTTTCAATTTAGACTCGTTTATATTTTTTGTTTGGGCATGTAACATATTTTCCCTCCGGTTTATATGATCCGTTCATCCTATATATTGACTCTTAAAATTCAAGAGTTAATCTAAAAATGAGGGTACTTTCTCTAAAAATTGAGGGTACTTTTTATATGGCCTTCCAAATACCGTTTCGATCCCTAACATCACTGAAGAGACATTTATTGTCGAAATCCGGATATGGTGTACTTAAGAAATATTGACACCGAATGTTTGTGGCACAACATCCTGTCCACAAGTTAACAATTTTTTTTTTTCTGTGACGTATCAATTTTATTTGGCAGTCGTCAATGGCAGTCAGCAGGGTTAAAGAACATCAGTTGTTCGACCTGTTAGTCAAATGCGTTTTGTTTAAATATACTTTTTCACGCTTTTGGTCTTTTGGAAAATGTTGTTTGTGCTGTTTTTAGACCCTTCTACAACGAAATTTGTTTGACATGCACACGTATAAAAATTGCGGTTTTTATCCAACGCAGTCATAGGTTTGAACGTAGTTTTCAATTTAGACTCGTTTATATATATATATATATATATAACCATAAATTTGCGAAAGCAAATTTACAGATCTAACATTGTTGGTTTGATGTTTAGACGAGTTGTATTTATATATATATATATATAGTGTCTAAAAATAGCAACAATCAACATTCAATCTATATAGGTGTGGATCAGTTTGTAAATAAACTGATGCAGTTACTAAATTGAATTATATAAGTGTCTAAGAATGTAACTTTAACACACTTATGAGTGTTATAAAATTAGGTGTTATATTTTATATATTATTCACGCAATATTTCGCTAAACAAATTAGCTTCATCGGGCGTGTGCATCTATCAAGGTGAAATCGGATGCATGACAAAAAATATCTTTGTAGCTTGAGCTACACAAAAGTTTAACATATTGATTAATGATCTGTATAAAACATTTTTTTGCCGTTTATTGTACATAAACATTTTTTTCAAAAATTTAAACAAATAGTTGTTTTAGTTAAATAGAAGTAAAATTGATGAGTTATTCCTTTGCTTTCGGGTAGAACTGTTTTTCATCCCTCTCATTAAGTCCATCAGGTTCAAGAGTACGTAGCTGATGCATCCAGAACCTTTCTCTCTTTTTCCTCATTTCTGAGTCCCAATTTTGGTTTACCTCAATTATTTGAAAGGTGATATTTTCAAAGGTATGTCCTGTTCTTAAGAGGTGTCTCGTAATTGGACAGTTTCTTCCTTTTGTATAAAACGACCGATGATTGTTTAGTCTGATGTTAAATGTGGTTTCTGTTTCACCAACATATTGCAGCTTGCAAGTTCCACAAGTAAGAATATAAATACTATTTTCCGTTTTGCAATTAGATGTAACATAGATGTTGTATCGCTGCTTTGTTACTGTGCTGCTGAAAGAGTGGTCAGTGTTGGCGGCTTTACAGCACTTACAGTTCCTTCTACCGCATTGTTTGTAACACCCAAATTTTGAAGTTTCTTGTTTCTTTACTTTTGATGTCACAAGTATGTCTTTGAGATTTTTGGGTCTGCGATAGGCAATAAGAGGAGGTGATGGAAAAATTTCTTTTAAGGACGAGTCATTTTCGATTAGACGCCAGTGCTTTCGGATAAAAGATGAAATATTTGTCAAATCGGGATGGAATGTTACAACAAACGGAATTCTATCTGCACGGGTCGCCTTATTTTTGTATTCCATGAGGCTAGCTCGATCTTTTTCTTTAGCTTTATCAAAAGCGTCTGTGATGTTTTTGGTTTTATATCCTCTTGATTTCAGCTGTGTTTTTAGTTGTCCCAAACGATAGTTGAGTTTGGATTCAGAGGAGCAAATTCGCTTTAGTCTGATGGCTTGACTGTAAGGTATACTCCTGGAGCAGTGTTTCGGATGAAAACTTTTTGGAGAAAGGAACTGGTGTTTATCAGTTTTCTTTGTGTGGAGGTCAGTTGTCATGATCCCGTTTTTTACAAATGTGGTGGTGTCGAGAAAAGCAATTTTCTCGCTTGAAAATTCAGATGTAAATTTAATTAAATTTAATTTAAATACTCAATTAAATTTACATCTGAATTTTCAAGCGAGAAAATTGCTTTTCTCGACACCACCACATTTGTAAAAAACGGGATCATGACAACTGACCTCCACACAAAGAAAACTGATAAACACCAGTTCCTTTCTCCAAAAAGTTGTCATCCGAAACACTGCTCCAGGAGTATACCTTACAGTCAAGCCATCAGACTAAAGCGAATTTACTCCTCTGAATCCAAACTCAACTATCGTTTGGGACAACTAAAAACACAGCTGAAATCAAGAGGATATAAAACCAAAAACATCACAGACGCTTTTGATAAAGCTAAAGAAAAAGATCGAGCTAGCCTCATGGAATACAAAAATAAGGCGACCCGTGCAGATAGAATTCCGTTTGTTGTAACATTCCATCCCGATTTGACAAATATTTCATCTTCTATCCGAAAGCACTGGCGTCTAATCGAAAATGACTCGTCCTTAAAAGAAATTTTTCCATCACCTCCTCTTATTGCCTATCGCAGACCCAAAAATCTCAAAGACATACTTGTGACATCAAAAGTAAAGAAACAAGAAACTTCAAAATTTGGGTGTTACAAACAATGCGGTAGAAGGAACTGTAAGTGCTGTAAAGCCGCCAACACTGACCACTCTTTCAGCAGCACAGTAACAAAGCAGCGATACAACATCTATGTTACATCTAATTGCAAAACGGAAAATAGTATTTATATTCTTACTTGTGGAACTTGCAAGCTGCAATATGTTGGTGAAACAGAAACCACATTTAACATCAGACTAAACAATCATCGGTCGTTTTATACAAAAGGAAGAAACTGTCCAATTACGAGACACCTCTTAAGAACAGGACATACCTTTGAAAATATCACCTTTCAAATAATTGAGGTAAACCAAAATTGGGACTCAGAAATGAGGAAAAAGAGAGAAAGGTTCTGGATGCATCAGCTACGTACTCTTGAACCTGATGGACTTAATGAGAGGGATGAAAAACAGTTCTACCCGAAAGCAAAGGAATAACTCATCAATTTTACTTCTATTTAACTAAAACAACTATTTGTTTAAATTTTTGAAAAAAATGTTTATGTACAATAAACGGCAAAAAAATGTTTATTCAGATCATTAATCAATATGTTAAACTTTTGTGTAGCTCAAGCTACAAAGATATTTTTTGTCATGCATCCGATTTCACCTTGATAGATGCACACGCCCGATGAAGCTAATTTGTTTAGCGAAATATTGCGTGAATAATATATAAAATATAACACCTAATTTTATAACACTCATAAGTGTGTTAAAGTTACATTCTTAGACACTTATATATATATATATATATATATATACGAGTCTAAATTGAAAACTACGTTCAAACCTATGATTGCGTTGGATAAAAACCGCAATTTTTATACGTGTGCATGTTAAACAAATTTCGTTGTAGAAGGGTCTAAAAACAGCACAAACAACATTTTCCAAAAGACCAAAAAAGTGAAAAAGTATATTTCAACAAAACGTATTTGACTAACAGGTCGAACAACTGATGTTCTTGAACCCTGCTGACTGCCATTGGCGATTGCCAAATAAAATTGATCACAAGATGTAACAAAATGGATCTTAAAATAAATCTAATACTAAACAGAAAAACTTTTTAAACTTGTGGCCGCGATGTTATGCCACAAACATACGGTGTCAATATATCTTAGTACACCAGATCCGGATTTCGACAATAAATGTCTCTTCAGTGATGATAGGGATCGAAACGGTATTTGGAAGGCCATATTAAGAGTATCCTCATTTTAAGAAAAAGTACCCTAATTTTTAGATAAACTCTTGAATTTAAAGAGTCAATATAGGATGAACGGATCATATAAACCGGAGGGAAAATATGATACAAAGCCCAAACAAAAAAATATAAACGAGTCTAAATTGAAAACTACGTTCAAACCTATGATAGCGTTGGATAAAAACCGCAATTTTTATACGTGTGCATGTTAAACAAATTTCGTTGTAGAAGGGTCTAAAAACAGCACAAACAACATTTTCCAAAAGACCAAAAAAGTGAAAAAGTATATTTCAACAAAACGTATTTGACTAACAGGTCGAACAACTGATGTTCTTGAACCCTGCTGACTGCCATTGGCGATTGCCAAATAAAATTGATCACAAGATGTAACAAAATGGATCTTAAAATAAATTTAATACTAAACAGAAAAACTTTTTAAACTTGTGGCCGCGATGTTATGCCACAAACATACGGTGTCAATATATTTTAGTACACCAGATCCGGATTTCGACAATAAATGTCTCTTCAGTGATGTTAGGGATCGAAACGGTATTTGGAAGGCCATATTAAGAGTATCCTCATTTTAAGAAAAAGTACCCTAATTTTTAGATAAACTCTTGAATTTAAAGAGTCAATATAGGATGAACGGATCATATAAACCGGAGGGAAAATATGATACAAAGCCCAAACAAAAAAATATAAACGAGTCTAAATTGAAAACTACGTTCAAACCTATGATTGCGTTGGCTAAAAACCGCAATTTTTATACGTGTGTATGTTCAACAAATTTCGTTGTAGAATGGTCTAAAAACAGCACAAACAACATTTCCCATAAGGCCAAAAAAGTGAAAAAGTATATTTCAACAAAACGCATCTGACTAACAGGTCATATATATATATAACTCGTCTAAACATCAACCCAACAATGTTAGATCTGTAAATTTGCTTTCGCAAATTTTTGGTTCTTCTCTCGCCGGGATTCGAACCCATGCTACTGTGATATCGTGACACCAAATCGCCTGCACTGCAGTCGTCCCGCTAGACCACATGACCACCTGGGCTCTAAAAAAAGAGCTTTCGCTGGCCATGTGTTACCTTTCCACGTCAGTTTTAATCTAGCGGCGTACTACAGTACATGATATATAAGGCATGAAGATGTTATTGTTACAGATCAACTAAATTATCCATAGTAAAGGATCCTACAAATTATTGTAAGATACAGTCACAGAAAATAATTATATTCATAAGTACGTCTGAGTCAGTGACAACCCTACAACAGATGTATCCATCGGATCGCCATTAATGATGGTTATACATGGCTGTGTACATAATGTATATACAACTCGTCTAAACATCAACCCAACAATGTTAGATCTGTAAATTTGCTTTCGCAAATTTTTTGTTCTTCCCTCGCCGGGATTCGAACCCATGCTACTGTGATATCGTGACACCAAATCGCCTGCACTGCAGCCGTCCCGCTAGACCACACGACCACCTGGGCTCTCAAAAAAAGAGCTGTCGCTGGCCATGTGTTACCTTTCCACGTCAGTTTTAATCAAGCGGCGTACTACAGTACTTGCTATATAAGGCATGAAGATGTTATTGTTACAGATCAGCTAAATTATCTATAGTAAAGGATCCTACAAATTAATGTAAGATACAGTCACAGAAAATAATTATATTCATAAGTACGTCTGAGTCAGTGACAACCCTACAACAGATATATATATATATATATGTTTGTTGTCATTTGTAATCATTTAGATGCAGCTCCCTTGTAACATTTTAATGACACTAACAATCGTATTCGGTTTCTAAAAACTTATTATGTTAAAGAATACTTCGGTTGATGATCTTTGTGCCATACAAAAAGTTGTACCAACCTCGACTTCGTCTCGGATAACATTTATATATTTAGATGCAGTCTACCAAAACACACTAAACTATCGACAAATAGTTTATTCTATGTAAAACACAGTTTAATATAAAAATAAGGAGAATTTTGAATAACCAAATCTGAAAATGAATTAGACAAAATACATAAATCTAAAGCTGAAAACCGAAAAAGCTTGCTTAACAAGTTGGACAACTATTTCTCTAAACAGCACCAATCTTTATTAAAAGTCGGTCAATTTTGAAGCTGTGTTTACTTAAAAGTGAAACTATTGTACCTATCAATACAATAGCATGATATATACATACAAGAGGTATACTATTTCAGTATGATATTACAAGGGACACGGTAACATATTTAAGATCAGAACATGCATAAAGTATACACTGCTAGGACAAACATTAAACACACTCGGAAGAAACGATAGATTAATTTCTAAAGAGGACAGTATGCCTCTTTTCTTCTTCGTGTCTGTTCTGATTTGGTGTGGAGAAATATGTATGACGCAATGTTCCAGTTGGGGTATGTAAAATAGAATATACAACTATATTATCATGATCCTTGTCCAATCAGAAGAAGGATTTGCAAAATTTGGTCGTTTTTTACGCCACAATATTTTCTCGTATTAAAAACAAACGCATGTGCATATCTAGCTTTTAAAAGAGTAAGAATATCCAGCCTGTTAAAAAAAAGCGAATCGAGTTATATATACAACACCATCATGACATGCATGATCAAAATAAAACTTGCCACTCTGGTTCACTGGTTAACATATTAAGAATATCTTATATGCATACACCCCCTTTTCAAAAATTCGCACCTGGAGTGATAGAACTAATTTTAATCAGATTAATTACTACAGTGTATCGACGATAAATTGTGCCAATGATAGTAAATTGATTACAATGGTAAAAAAAATCTTCACTAGCACTGTCGGAACATTGAAATTACAGCTGCAACATACCAGTCATGTGCAACTTCTTACAATATCTTACCATATCATTTATGTTCCGATACACATTTTAATATGCACCCACCATTCCATATAGCATCGTCCCTTTGTGCCTCCTGCAGTTCAGCTAAATATATAGTTAGCCTACTTTCTAGGGGTGTGTCAGAGACGAAGGTTTTATAAATACTCCTGTATATTATAATACATGAAAACTGTTGTTTCTTTTTTGTGTTTGTAACTATGTTTACTGTTGTTTTATTTTATATTTGTACAAGAATAATATTATAATGATATCATAGCATGCTCCTTGTGACTCACAAGTTGTGAGCCCAGTTTATGGAAATAAAGCATATTCTTCTTCTTTTCTATTGATTTTTTAGGTGCGTCGGGTTTCTCAGCTTCTATAAGTAAAAGTAAACACGTGGTCAGAGGAGGCATCATAAGATTTGACAAAGTATGGAGCAACATAGGGAACAATTTTGATCAATATTCTAGTGTGTATACAGCTCCAAGAAATGGCGCATACCATTTCTCATGTACCGTAATGTCTCATAGAAACAATGCTATTCGAGTCAATCTGTGGAAAAATCACTCAAAGACTGTTGCAGTTTACTCGAATAGTCACTATGGTGGTACACTCAATATGGTACTTGACCTAAAGAGAGGAGACAGGGTGTACATTAAACAAGGTCATGTTGAAAACTACATATATGCTGAACCTGATTATCATTTCAGTATGTTTTCTGGCTTTCTCATTCAAGTTCATGAGTAACTTTTTGAACTAAATCAGAATATTTGCGATGAATATAAATAAGTAATAAAATACTTGCATTTATTTCTTAGACTACATTGTTTTATTATTCAAAAATTAATAAACATTCTGTACTTGCTTGTCTCAGTGGTTGTCGTTTGCCACGGGTCATATATGAGTAAAAAAGACTAGCTACAACGTAGACCTATATGCACGTGTAGTTAATAAATAAAAAAAACTGTTATGAAACAGACACACATCTATCTATGATACTAGATACGAAATAAATACCGAAGGTCGGCCTCTGATGAAGGTTTACTTGGGAATACTCCCGAAAAAACCCGAAACATTGCATATTAAATTCTTAAGAATTAAGCGATAAAAAGTACGTAGTGTCAGGTCAGAAATATTGATACCATACCATGAATAAGTGGGTTTATGGTCAATTTATAAAACTATATGATATTTTTTAATTGGCCTGTGGTTTTGTTAATAAACAATGCCGTTAGTTTTCCTGTACGAATTGTTTTACATTTGACATTTTACGATCATTTGTTTAGCTTAGTATGCTGTATTGGTTTTGCTCATTGTTGGGGGTCGTATACGGTCACTTATTGTTAGATGGACTCTTGTTGGGAGTTGTCTAATTGACAATCTTACCACAACTCTTAAGTTGTATATATGAGAAATCGTGCATTTGATTGTGGATTTCGCAAAGGTCGGATTGATTGTCCCAGTTTGAATATATATGTTTAGTCCCTCTCGTTTTATATCAGCTCTTCGACGCTCGTATTGGATTTTGGAATTCCGAATATTTTGACCTTCAGATTATCTGAAAACAATTTATTTTTCGAGATTCAGTGAGAAGTTGTTTCCTATGTCTTAACCAAACCCCTTTCCATTCCGGACTATGCACCTCCGTGCAGCATTGTTATAGGTGCATGTTTCAAGTACTACTAACTAATCAACCATTCAACCTCTCCACATTATTGTGACTATACCTAGAAGTTGCTGTATTTATAATAGTCACTTTTTTTTCTAGATATACAATATGTGTACATTGTCGGAAAACAAAACAAAAATATTTGTACGTGCTTTAGAAATAAGACAAAAAGCGAGGTTCGCCAACCAAATCTCAGTCTAGTTGTGCAGCGGGTACAAACAAATTTTATATTTCCGACTATGTTGTTTTTTATTTTGCAATTTATCCCCAGCACTTGAAGCTTTATATATTAGTATTTGTCTAAATTGAAATAGTTGTCTCTCATTTTTCAAAAAAAACCAAAAAACGACATACTTTAAACGCCGACATCGAAGAAGAACGGTTACCACAAATAAACTGTTATGCTACAATAAATATTCACATTATAACTTGCTCAAGATGGAAAAAGGTAGACTAAAAAATACCAAACTCCGAGGATAATTAAAAACGGAAGGTCCTTTATAATATTGCAAAATCAAAAGCTCAAAAACATCAAACTATTCAATGGAAAACTACTATCATGTGAAGCGGGATAACAGGAGACTTTATTTGAACAAGTACATATAAAGCAATAGATTAGCTCATTGGGTAGATGATAACAATGTACTGGCGGACGAGCAGAATGGTTTCCGGCAACAACGTAGTACAATTGACCAATTGTCTAGTCTTACTAATTTGATTGATGTAAGAAAAAAACTTCGTAAATCAACCTTTTGCGCCTTTATTGATTTTAAAAAGGCTTACGACACTATACAAAGGGATATTTTATGGTATAAATTAAATAAAATGGGTGTTGCACAGACTTTTTGTTCTGCTATTAAGTCAATTTATACAAATGTTTTATGTTCTGTAAGAATAAACGGTCATTTCACAGACTGGTTTGATGTTAACTGTGGCTTGAAACAAGGATGTCCCTTGTCGCCCATTTTGTTCAACTTGTATATTAATGATTTAGTTACATTTCTTAAGTCCTTTGACTGCGGAATAGAAATAGGTGATGAAAAACTATGTATTTTGTTATATGCTGATGACGTTGTAATTATAGCAAACGATGAAAAAGAACTTCAACTTATGTTAAATGCTTTATCTACATGGTGTAAAGACAATTGTATGAAAATTAATGCAAACAAGAGTAACATTGTACATTTTAGACCGCCATCTATACCTAGATCTGGTGTAATTTTTAATTGTAATGGTCATACTATTAAGTTTTCTAGTAATTATACTTATCTTGGTCTCGTTTTAAACGAGCATTTAGACTATAATGTTACTGCAAAAGCCGTTGCATCTTCAGCAAATAGGGCTTTAGGGTTGGTAATAGCCAAGTGTAAACTTTTAGGTGGTGTTTGTTTCGATGTATTTGTAAAATTATATGAAAGTTTAGTTTGTCCTATAATAGAATATGGAGCAGGTATATGGGGTGTAAAATCATATTCTTGTATTAACTCCATTCATAATAGGGCTTGTAGATTTTTTCTCGGTGTAGGAAAATATGCACCAAATGCTGCAGTTACTGGAGACTTAGGTATAACACCTATTTTTGATAAGCAGTGGAAAAGTATTATTCGTTTGTGGTGTAGATTAAATAACATGAGCTCAAACCGTTTAAATGCGAAAGTTCACAAGTGGGCTGATAGTATGAGTATTAAGCATAAGTGTGTCAAAAACTGGAATTTTGTAGTAAAGAAAACCTTCTGTGAACTAAATTTAAGTCATTTATCGTGTCCTGAAAATATGGACACTAACTATGTTATAAAAAATTTTATGTCAAAATTACATAGAAAACATGTCGATAATTGGCATGCTGTTTTGCATTCTGATAAATCTATATCGGGTAGAGGTGGCAATAAGCTACGAACTTACAGACTGTTTAAGGAAAATTTTGAACCAGAGGAATACTGCAAAATAGCTTTACCCTTCAGTCACAGAAGTGCTTTCGCCAAATTTAGATGTGGTGTTGCTCCCCTTAGAATTGAAACAGGGAGATATGAAAATATTGTTTTAGAAAATAGAGTGTGCCATATATGTGACGTTTTTATTGAAGATGAAGCGCATGTTTTATTAAGATGTCCTCTTTATGACGATTTTAGAAACCATTTATATCATGTTGCTGAAACTTTTAATGATAATTTTGATACTTTAGATGATAATCAAAAGTTAGTGTTTTTATTCTCAGATGTAAATATGATTCGTGTGTGTGCCAAAACCTGTCATTTAATTTTAAAAAGACGTAGGAATTTTATATATTGTACATAATATTTTATTTCATATTATGTATTATTATTATCTATGCATTTTAATAGTCTCTTATAATTCTGTATAGAATGGCTCTCATTTTATTTAGTGTTATTTTACAATGTTACTATTGTATAAAGATTGATTGTACTTGTTGAGAGATGAGACTTTAATAAAACATTGAATTGAATTGAATTGAATTATAAAGCATCAATTTATTTGTGTAACTGTTTTTTTTACCGAGCGTGCCAGACCTTCTCGGTTAGTCAAAGTCGTTTAGTTCCCCCTATAGTAGAAGTGTACCTGTAATTTCTACAATAGTTGGCCAATTGCGGGATGGTATCTTTTAATTATATTACAGTCGATTGCATTGAGTGTGTAGGTAAAGGAAATATGTTTTGCTAGCTTGCTTGCTTATTGAACCCTGAAGTCATCCCTAGGTTATGTAAACTACATAAAGACTTGGAGAATGATCAAAGAACTTAACACGATTATGTTGAAAACAAATTTAACATGCCGCAATACGCATTTTACATGTAGATATGTTTCCAGGAAAAATACGTTGGTAATAATATGAGAATAAGAAGATGTGGTATGAATGCCAATGAGACAACTATTCACCACAGTTCAAATAAAGTGGATGTAAACAATTAGAGGCATGCAACCGTGCGGCCTCATTCGGCCTTCAACAATAAGAATAACCCATGCTGTATGGTCGGCTATTTAAGGCCCCGACATGAAAAATGAAAATAATCAATTTGGAAAATTGACGGTATAATTTATAACAAACTTCATGAAAAGCAAATATGACAGACATGCACTAACGACAACCACTGATCGAACTACAGGTTCCTGACTTAAGACAGACACATATAGAATGTGGCGGTGTAAACATATTTTAGCGCTCAACACTAACCTGGGATAGTGATGTAACAGAACAAAACAAAAAAAAAACTGTAAAAATCAGATGAAAAAATTTTAACTCGTCGGATAGATACAAAGAAAAATATAACCGTTGAAGGACAATAACTCTACACAAAACTATCAGACTGGAAAAAAATTCAAACTTGGACTGTAACTTGTCATGATTAAACTATATACAATTATCAAGTCAATATCTTCAAGAATGTCCAAAACTGATTACTAATAAGTGAATTTTTCTAAGCCAAAGGACCATAACTCTGCACAAAATCATCATGCAGACGGGAGTGAAATTCGAACTTGATCTTGATCTGTAACTTGTCACGATAAAAAAATACAACAAATATCAAATCAATATCTTCAAGTATGAAGAAAAAAAGTGTGGAAAACTGATTTGCCGGACCGACGGATGGACAGACAGACATATCTACAAATATAACGAAACATCCAATCAATATATATAACCTGTCAAAAATTTGCATTTATAAAACACTTAAGATAAATTTTATTGATTATTTACAGTACTTATTTAACAAATACAAAATTAATACAAAATGGAATATGAACTTTAACAGTCTGGTATTTCAAAATGATAATATGACAATGGTTTAATATATGAACCAAATAAATCTGAATGACATTATTCTAGAGTCAACTATGGTATTTTTTTCTTGTTCAATTTTTTTTTTCAGCTATCTTCTTTCTTTTCTTGTTCAGTGTTAACTTCTTTGTTTTCTTGTTCAATCTGTTTTCGTTCAATGTTAACGATGCGTTCCTTCGATTCTTCAGCTCCTTTTGCTCTGCCTTGAATCATTAACATACCTTCTTCCGATAAAGTAGAAGTTATTCCATCTACATCAATATTCTAAAAGAGAAATTAAAACATGATAACAGTTTGCCAATGGTGATGAATAAGATTAATTATTAGTCATAAGCATAGAAATGGGGGGGGGGGGGGGGGGGGGTCAGATTTAAATATAAATAATAAGCACTGTAAATGCAAAATAGGAGCTAGCCCTGGCTGCCCTAATATCATTTAGAATTATGACAAACAACAGTTCACATATTACACAACACATAATACTTATATGAAGCCCGGCAACACGAAACCCCAATAAGGAGTGATCAAGCTTCGAAATGGGTAACATGGATCTTGCTCAACATGTGGTACCCGTAGTGTTAAACTCTCGTTGAACTTCACAATATTACTTTTTATTTATCAAATTGTTTAAACCGTTTGCTCGATTGCCGTGCTAATCATACATTTTAAATTTATAAAGAACCAAGTTGAACCAAGTCAGGAAATGACAATTGTTTTCCGTTCGTGTTTGGGCGTTTGAATTTGTCATTTGATGAACCGTTACTTGTTGTTTGGAATTTTCTTTATTATTTTACGTTTTAAAACGAATTACCTCTGGAATAACAAATTCCCGTGTAAATTCTCGTGTAATGAAACCATGATTATCTTCTTTCTGTTCGTGTTTTCCTTTGATGATCAGTCTGTCTTCAGCTATGGTGACATTAAGTTCCTCTGGTTCATACATAGATAGGTCTAATTTTATTTCCAGCTTCTTGCTGTCATATTTGACCTAATGAAATAAAACAAGAATTGTGCTCAATTAATATTTTCAACAGGTAGGTTTTTTGTTCACTGTGATCTTAGAAATTCATGACAATATTCAACAACAAAAAATGCAAACCTTTGCTCTTTATTAACAAAGGTTTAACTAGTTAAACTTGTACTTGTACATGAGCAGATGCTGTCCATAGGACAATTTGGTTGGTTATATGAGAAATCATTGAAGCATGACTGAAGCCCCCCCCCCCCCCCCCCCCCCCCTCCCCGCTTTATTTTTTTAGCCTGGTTAGTCAGTGGGGCCTCCTTATGAAAAGTTTTGGATCCGTAACTGCTGTCTACGATTTTTTAATTCCGCCTCTATTAAGCATTTCTGAGAAACAACGTATATTTGGGTATATTTGGATATATTTGTTTGAAAAATATTGATATTAGTTGAACATGTTGAAATGATAGGACATTCAGTTTGGACATGTTGGAGTTGGAACTTACTTTTGTCCTAGCTATGACTGTATATAATTCCGTCGGATATCCGATAATAAATTATCTAATTGTTGTCTTTATAATGAGCGAATTCTAAATCAATTTTCTTTTTCCAAATTCAATTAGAATATAAAAAAAAACCACACTATTTTATACCGAAATTATAAAGACTTACTTCTGCGACTTCAGATTTTGCAAATGCCTCAGCTACTTCCTTTGATCTAACAAAATCCTCATTATACCATGGACTTCGGGTAAAATTGTCAAACATCTTCGCCATGTCCCGAAATTGAGATTCAAAAGGTTTGACGAAAAAGTTGTCATTTCTAACAGAATCCCAGGGATCTCTTCGATGCCAAAACATTGGTACATTTCTCCTGGAACTCATCCACCTCGGACTGCAGCTAGTTATATGGCGGCATGCTCTTGGGATAAATTTCACCAACATCTTTGCAGCTTGTCGTTTTCTTTCTGATGAAATCTTTCAAAAGTTTGCGAATAAATAGTCAGCTGATTACATAATACTAGTACGCAAATTCTTGAGCTTTCTATAAATAACACGCAAATTCCCGATTTTTCTATATAAAGTTCAAGGTTTGTTATTGGGGTATCGTGTTAAAATTCGAAAAGCTCCGAGTATATCCGAACTAATCTTAAAATAATGATTTGAGTTATTTCCCTTTACCCATGGAAACTTAAAAATTATTTTTTTGGGAAAGAAAATTTTACTCTTAATTTATATCAGAAGTCTGTTGCAACATGTGCAAGGACTCTAGACTTCTGTAATTATTAAATTGACCAAAAATAAACTAAACATGATTAATTTTACATGCACAGAACTCAGTGCACAATTTTCTATACAGCTTAAAGATGTACTTGCGGAGAAAGATTATATATGTAGGGGGAAGTCAAAAACTTTACAATTCAACAACATGAAAAAAAATATCGAATTGGTTATTGGGCACAATATGGCTTATAACGTGATTCTTCTAAATTCTAAAGTTATAACTGAAAATGTCAGAAAAAAAGAAGAAGCTGATCATTAGTCTCTTTCTATTGTATACAAACAATTTGTAAATTAGTGAACTTTCCTTAAATCAATGGAAACATTTTTTGAAAAAAACAAACTAAAAAACTTAGCTGATATTAATTTGACCAATCCAAAACCACGTTATAAATCAGTCACAATTGGTAAACGTGTCATGGAAGATCACATGTTATTGCAAACCAAATTAATTTGTCTCTGGTTTTACATCCCTGACATCGAAGTACACTACAGCAAAAATCATTGCGTATTGGACATGGATGCATAGCAACCACACTTGAAAACAATTTTATCGTATTAAACGTTCACGAGAAAAATCTTTCAGAGAAAGGAGTAGGTTCAGTAAGACCCCTTTTTGGCCCCAAAATATAAAGCAGTTTTAGAAAATTGTGAAAATGTAATCTTAAAGCAATATTTTGAAGAGTAAAATGCTTCTGCTACATAAATATGAGCTGTTTTTGACAATACAATGCAAACATATCGCGTTCTAGCACCATTAAGTCATGCTAAATTACCGAAATCTTGAAAATTTTAGCATTTTGATTAACTTTCAGACCATTTTAGACGGAAACAATGAAAGTGGCCGCATTCGTCTTCATTCATAATATTGAAATGTAAGTTGTATTTGATGATAAAACAAAACATATATTAAGGTTGAGGATGAACACGGATGAGGCCACTTTCATTTTTGACAAAAACCATCCGAAAAGTGACGTTTTTGCATATTTGATAGATTTCTCATATTTAAAATTTTAAGCTTGAATCAGAGCGTTTTTAATGACTAAATCAGTTAAAATCTTTCACATAAACTAATCGAATCAATTGAAAATAGACACTTAAGAGTCTAAAAGCTTTCGTTAGATCAAGGAGGAAGGAGGTTATATATAACCATATATAACCTCCTTGATAACCTCCTTGGTTATATGAACCTGAAATTTGAGGCCAAAATCGGCCCTTACCGGACCTACTCCTTTGTTCTCCTTAAAATTCCAGTTCTGATCTCCAAACATGGAAAGCAGGCTATTTGGGCTCATTCATATTGTTTTCCCCCTGCATTGCATTTGTCATGATTTTTTATGACAAAGTTTTTGTTTTCCCTACCACCAACTCAACATCATCTTTCGGTGCCAAAGCATTACAGTGTCCATGGATATGGATTCCTACCACTGCTGAGCAAAGATTTTACCAAAATCTAGTATAACTAACTGTAATAGATGTGCTTTGATGTGCCTGATTAATTCCCCTTAATTTGGACAAATTAATTATTTAGTATTTAAATGTTTATTTTAGGTTTGATTTGGTTTAAACATAGTAAGATAAAAGTAAGGTTTATTTATTTAACTGTTTTAGTATTTAACTTTTGATGTTTTTATAATGTTTTAAGAATATTCATTTATTTAACTTTTCTTCAGTACCTTTTATGTTAAAGTTAGCCTGTTTAATGACAAGTTTAGGATATCATTTGATATTCAGTCGGAGTCGGCCTTGCACAGGCCTCCAAATACTCGCCGGAACTAATATTAGTACTAATCGAGTCTAGAGTTAGTCACCCTTTTTGGTGCAATTTTACCACTTTAAAACACAACGCGAAGCAAATTTACCTTATTTTAATTAAAAGACTAACTCTGGGAACACTCCATTTTTCATTTTACATTTGAAATTACTTTATTTTTGAACTCCATTTTAGAAAGTTTTCTGACTCCTGTTTATTTCCGACTTTGTTTAATATTCATGCAATTACTGTACATTTGTGAATAAAATTATAGTTTCATTTGATTCATTGTCTGTTGTTCAGCCATAATCTGATATCAGGTATCCCAATGGTCGAATAGGGGCGAAGTACTGGCCGCTACACGTCCCGGGAGGTGTCGTCACCGACCCCCTCCGTTACACTAACAATATCAAACTGAGGAAAGACTGATATGCTATAGACCACACCATATTGTCAAGTTTGAAAAGTAAATAATCTCAAAACCAGAAAACCAAACTAAGCAGAATGTTAACGTAACTCAAAGTTTCTCGATATATATTTAAATGCTAAGTGTATACAAAATCTGAATTTAAAGGGGAACAATTAGACTGAGCATCACATGCGTTTTCACATGCACAAAATAACAAATATCAACTGACAGACACCGATGTTTAAGTCGAAGATGCATGATATATTTTTTTTTACAGTTGTTGCCTTTGAATTAGTTGCCTGCAGTAACTACATGTACTACTAGTTTTGTTCTTTCTGTCTATATATATTATTTACTGACTATACGATATGGGGTTTTCTCATCGTTGGAGGTCATATGGTTGCCTAATTACTAACATCAACTTCATTTGGACTTTGGCTGCTAGTTGTTTTATAATTGGCATTTTCATTGGAATGACACTTCTAAAATAAAAATGTCTTAAGTAAGAAAGTTCACATTCCCCTGCTATACATTATGATTTAGATAGTAATTTTGTCTTATGCCAATTCATTCTTAGCACGTATGACCTTGACAGATACCAAACAACTTGAAAACCAATAGTGATCCTCTCTTCAACTTCTTAATATATTTGACCAATTATCAAATTTTAGGGATTAATCCCATAAAATACATTATGAAATATCCTTTTCAAATTTCAGTCCTTTTCTTTCATTTAAGTTATAGATATATCGACAAAAAAATAAAAAAAAAAGATCTGTCATTGAATGGGACAGTATATCTCAGGCAAATTGCAATCCTATATGTACAAATGTAGTATTTGATATAGAATCAGGAAACCTTTTTTATCCATTTTAGTAACTTTGAATTTGACCTCAACATCAAAATGAACATACCCCTACTCAATGTTAGGTTGCATTTCAATTATGTAGTATTGATTTAGCACTATTTTATTTGAACACATCTAGTATTTTTGTTTTAGTAATTATGACATCGACTGGTGATTTAATTAATTGATTGTTGTTCAGTGGCAAAATTTTCATGCATGTTCATAACTTAAATCAATAGTGGTCTTCCTCTCATTATTTGTGACCATAAAAGGGAGGATTCAACCACAATTACTGAGAAAAATTGAGTTGGCATCCAGAAACCATTTTTGTAAACAGATTTTGGTTTATTTCTAAGTACTTGAATTTGCATACATTAAATGGGGAAAGGGGGGTTAATTTTTATATTTAAAAAAATTAGCAGGCATTAATTATATTGCAATTAACTGTATGCTTGTTGTAGTTTTTTATTGGTAGAATTTTGAATGTTTGCTGCAGTGTTTCTAAATGTAATAGCCTAGCATGCTTTAGTCGTTTTTCACCTTTTTTATTGTGAGTGGACATTATTATTTGCCATAAAGATGGTACATGATGAAGGGGACCATGGTGGTCAAATGCTCCTAGGAATCAATCTTCATTTCCATTAGCCTGTCAACACTGGGATTGTAAGTTATAACATTGCATGTGGGAGGTTTATTGGACTAAAATCTTAGTTTTGATAGTGTTGCCATATCCCTGTTGAAGGTGGAAGGTAGGTTTAATTCCATCTAAATGAGTAGGAATGCTACTGAGTTTTCCTAGTCTGAACATCAAGGGTCCGACCGCTCCTTTCTGCTTCAACCAACAACAAAATCTGCTGAAAGTTGTGTTTTGGGGATATTTATTTACTGGTCAACATCCCCTATGTGTTGTTGTTAGATGTATTTCTATTTGCACCACTGTCCAAGATTAGGAGAGTAGAGCTCTCACTAACATGTTTAGACCCCCACATAATTGACATTTCTTATGTGGTTGTCCCAAGTCAGGAGCCTTTAGTTTAAAAGTGTTTGTTGTTGGTTCATGTTTGTTAAATTTGTTTTTTGTGTTGGGCCATTAATTCATACTATTTTTATCAGGTTCTTTCATAGCCGACCATACAGCATGAGTTTTTCTCATTGTTAATGTCCTACAGTTGCCTTTATTCGCTAACATACACTTCATTTGAAATTTGGTAGATACAATTTGGAAATTAGAATGGCTTTCATTATCACTGAACTAGTATATATTTGTTTAGGGGCCAGCTGAAAGACGCCTCTGGGTGCGGGAATTTCTCGCTACATTGAAGACCTGTTGGTGACCTTCTGCGGTTTTGTTTTGTCTATGGTTGGGTTGTTGTCTCTTTGACACATTCCCCATTTCCATTTTTATGACTTTTTATATCAATCAATCAATCAATCAATCAATCAATCAATCAGTATTTATAGCCAAAACAGATAATATCTAAGTAAGGAACAAACAAAACATTTCAATTATTATTCTGTTTTATTATAATAGCTGCACTTTTGAATGGAATATATTCTTAAAAACATACAAACATTTGATTTCTCATGTCTAAAAATTCACAATACAGTCACAATGTTATGATTAACATGAAAAAAAGGAGAAGGTACAATTCTGGACCAAGCCAGTCTTAAAATAAAATGTATTTCAAGATGTCACTGATTTAAAGAGTTCATTAAATTTTATATAAAATTATCATGGCTATAAAAAATGCATTATTTTGTTTAAAATATCACTTTCATGTATATATACTAGGAACTTTTTAAAACTTCACTGAAATGGAGAACTTGCAAAAAAAAATAAAAATATTTGATTGTACATTTTTTAAAATAATAACAAGTAAAACTTTATTTGTTCAAATTGTAAAAAAGATATAAATTTGGACTGAATTTAAAGGGTATAATAAACTTCAAATTGTACCTTTTTATTCCTTATAGATCTTTATTATAAAATCCTCAAAATGGATTGGTTTATAAAAGCATTTTCCTTAACAATTTCTGACCATATCTGCTTTTAAAGTTACACCAACTGGTTACATGAGAAATCACATTGGAATAGTAACCAGTTCAAATATTCAAATTTATTAATAACATAAATCATTCAAATGTGCAAAAGTAATATTAACAAATAACAAACAAACAAATAACATGCTTTAACAAATATCTTCACAAGAACAAAATAAAAATATTTTACTGAATTAGAAATGTATAAATATCATTTAACGATTTTTAATAATAAAGCCAAATTCCCTGTGATGTTAATTTTTTTAAAGATTTTTTTCCCCAATATCTTGTGAAAACATATAACATTAATTGTTATCAATATAAATAAAATATTTTCACATTATATACAAAGCCAACTTTCCTGGCTTTTAAATAATTTACAAATAATTTGGGAATGTAAGTTTTGTTAAAAAATTTAACGAGGTGAGCACATGCACTGTACAAGAGTGCGAAGGAGTTAAAAGGTTAAAATTGAGGTAGATCAACATATAAAGATAAACTAGAAGAGTTATTATTCTCTCCAAGTCTTTCTAACATAATTAAAGCTATGAAATAGTACATTAGAAATGGGTGAAATAGGTTTTTGAAAGCAATACAAAAGGTTGACAAAATTGTTAACATGAATTTGTGTCTTTGGTATTAAATACTGCTTGGCGTTCTCAACAAAAATGTCATTGACTGCTTATAGCAAAACAATTTCCTTAAAACTCATGGCAGGTACCTTAATGTTTTAAAATATTGATCCATTAACAATAAACTATGAAAATTTATGTTATACCAGATTGAGATATTGGAATTCAGATATTAAAACTTTAAATAAGAGTTATCTCCCCTTCATCAGCTTACTTAAAAAATACATGGTGAAAATATATATTGCTATTTTTTAAGGTGCTGATTTACTTGGCAGTTTCTTGAATATCAAAATCAATTTTATAATTCCAACTATAGCACATACAATTAGATATTAAAACTTCTAGGGTACAAAATCTGAGATCAGTATAAATGCACAAATGTTTGCAAATGTATCACGATTATGCAAATTAGAATGTCATGGCAAAATAATAAACACTTCCATCATTATTTCTCTGTCTATCAGCAGTTCATCTTATGCATTAGAAACATGAAAATGAGAAGTTTACAATGAGAAAATCACAGAATTTCACACGACAAGATCTCTCTGTGCATGAAACAATTCATCCTCGAGTTCCTCTGGATTTATAGTATAACTCCCTGAAGTGGTTGTGGCAGCATCATCATCATCGTCTCTCGACCTTAATGTACTCAAACTTTCAGGACGCAAGTGAAAATAATCTCTGTCTTTTCTTGGATATTGTGCATATGCACTTTGCTGCAGAAAATCCCATGAATGATATTGCAAGTCTTTTGAACTATTGTCTAAATATGGCTGACTTGTAGACAGATTGTTCACAATATTAGCACTAGCGTTGTTTTTAATATTATATGAGTTTGGTCTGACCATGTGTCTATTATCACTGTTTTTGTTTCTATAAACATTTAACTTGTCTTTGGAATAAGAATTTGAACTATAATATGACGGTGGAGGACTCTGGAACTCAAACGATCGGGAGTCATCTGTGAATAGAAAATAGAAACAGTTAATACAAATATCTACTGGTACATTCAGTAAACTAGTTACAAAATAAACTGGTACCCAGTTCCTAATCAGTTTTGCTTTGACAAGTATAAGAATTTTGAAAGTGAACACCAAACATCTCCTTCAAAAACTTTCAATCACCATGGAAACATCCAATTTGAAGGAAATTTGTGACATTTCTTAGCTGTTTGTTCTACTCTATAAACTCCAAAGATAACGCTTCAGGAATCAATTTGAATATTGTATATGCAGTTGTAAGGATTCTGACTGCTGGCAAAAAGGGGTAATAACCTAGTGATTTTCAGGATGGTGTGCTTATTTTTTCACCTCCACTCATTGCTCATAATTTTTTCTTGTCATTTGATGTATGCAGTTATTAAACTATTTTTTCAATTGATATTTTGATCAGACATATAAATGCAAGCATCATTACTAAGCAAACTGCATAAAGCAATTTTTCACATGTATAGTTTGTTGACGCATGCATGAGCAATGAGAATCAATACTAACGCCTAAGACAGTGAAAAGATTTACGTATATATATTTTGCATTATGAGAAAAGCGAAATGATTTTTGTATAATACTTTTGTACTATGAGAAAAGTAAAAGGATAATATATGTAATATATAAGTTTTACTATAAAGCCTTTTGTAGTGCAAAGTAAAATTCATACATCCATATAGGATTTCATTAACCTGTGCACTCATGCATATCTTATTAGATTCGTACTATTATTTGTAATATTGGATATAATCTTGATCAATATTGTAACTTAACTGTTTTGTTAACTTTGAAGATTAATAAATATTTATTTATGTGGGATCAAAATCTTCTTCTTTAATGATGTAGACACATTAAAGCCACAAACTGTACATGAAGATTTGAAATTTGTAATTAATAGGATTTTTTCATTAAATAATTTATGGGGTAAAGATTTAGTAGATAAATTTTATTATGATACAGACTTATCCATAATTTATAATTTCAAAAGTAAGTAAATAACATATCAATACTTCCTTGAAACCTTTAAATTGTCTGTGAAAATGTGCACAAAAGAGGCAATTTAATAAGTTTGAAATTTTCTTTTTTCATGATTTGATTTTGGCACTACATTGGTGTTTTGTAAAACTCTTCATTTCTTTCCATAAAAAAGAATACAACTGATTAATAATAAAACATGCCAAAATTTTACCGAAAACAATTTCAATTTTCGAGTTCTTACCTAATGTACTTCCTGGTACCTCATCTTCACTGCCACCTCTACCGCTATCACTGGTAGTTGTCTCCCCTGAACTGTCACTATGGTTATCACTAGGATGTGGTCTTTGAAGACGAGCCTATAACAAAAGTAATCGAATAATGAAAATACTGTTTCTTAAATTATTAAAATGTGTAAACAATTAATGTTTTAAGATTCAATATTTTTAATAGTATATGTTATATGGTGTTGTCACTTTATTTTCGATTATGAGTTTGACTGTCCCTTTGGTATCTTTCGTCCCTCTTTTATAGTATAATTTAAAAAAATTGTGTTGTTGGGATGCCGTTTCATTGGCACAAAGCACAAACTTCATTGAAGTTTACTTTGGTCATTATTTTTAAAAGTTAAATCTGAGATCAGATTGTGTTGTGCAATCTGTGTACTATATGCCATAAACTAGATATATTTCATTTTTTCTTATGTCATAAACACATTTTATATTTTGTGCATAAAATGAAATGATGAAGCAGATAGACAGCTGGTTACAATTTTCGAAGTGAGTTATAAAATTAATTTGCTCCAGTATTTGTTGAACAAAAGACTGAATACCGATTATATTACAAGATATAAATAACTGCAATATTTTGCATCTGACATCAGCTCACAATATATGTGATCATTCTGAACTCTTACAAGAAAAGAGATTTTTCCAAATGAAATGTCAACATTGGAAACTCTATGTCAACTCTTTGGGCGGGGTGGAGGTGCTCCCATCCAAGGAGGTTTGCAGAATGATAGTTTCCTTACCTCTGTTTCTGTGTTATTTTTCAGCAGTATTTGTTTTAGCTGTAGAGCTTGGGTATTAGAATCACTGTAAGGCTGACTATGGTGAACTGAGGGTTTATCATATAAATAGGGCTCCTGAAAAACATAAATAATGTTTTTTTTTAAGTTTGATAATAAGTAATTAAAATTTTGATTGCAAAACAATAAAAAAAAATATTATTCAGTCATTTTTACAAAATCTTTAGAAGGATTAAAGGGAGATAAATCTTACACTCCTCAAAATATTAACTTAATTAACTGACAGGTTAAAATTTTTGGGGTACAAGTAAAATAATTTGATGCAACTTAATTAAAACTACATTATGAACTTTAATTTATAAATGGTAATTTAGATAAAAAAAAAAAAATGTGTTTTCAGATTGTGTAAAATAGTTATCTGAAATCTACAAATTTTCAACAAACATTTGTTTATCAAAGATTATAAGTTATCACATTTTGTTTTGATAATTTACAGGTCTATAATCCTATCTAAAAATAATCATGTTGACTTTATCAAATTAATCATAGACTAATTTACCGATTGTCTGAGAATATTTGTCAACATTTTGACCACAGAACAAAACATTGTTAATCCTGGCCATGTGGACACTGACCAACTTTCTATTTATTTTTGGGGAAAGTTAATTATTTTGTAAAAATAGTGGTTCTGATTAAAATGACAAGATTGAAAAAATGTTGTGTCATTATGTTAATTTGCTGGATAAGTGTGGCTTTAGCTTAACCAAATATGGCGACACAATGCTAAAATCTAACAGATTATGAAAAAAAATATTTTTCTTTTTTTAAGTTGATAGAGGATTTTTCTATATTAAAAAAGCATAAATAACCATAAACCCCTGTCCTTTTTCATTCAAAAATAGTGCCTTAATTCATATTCTTCTTTGAATGCTTAATTAGTTAAATAATTAGCTACAGACCAAAAATTTTAGTTTTCAACAACTTGAAAGGTTATTATCATTTGGCAAAAATTTGATAGCATTTTTTTTTTCAATGAAAATACTGCATGAAAAATTTGAAGTTAAAATTTAGCTGATTTCAATCTTTAAATCTTTGCTTGAAAGGTGTTACAGTAAAACTTATTTATTAAAAATCTCAATAAATTACAATTTAATATGACCTGATATAACAATCGAAACAAATCAAAGAATAAAAACACATTTAGTTTGATCAAAAACCTGGGAGGCCAAAAAAAAAATGTGAAAAATATTCAACCATTAAACTTCAAATTCCATATATATAACAGACATTAAAAAGAAATCGAAGATCAGATTAAAACTTATGTTAATAAATATGCCATAAATTTTCATAAATTCAGAGTAATAAGACGCAAATCTTTCACCATATTAAAATCATAAAACTAATTTAATACATTATATTTGACACCTTATAACATAAAAAGACAATTTTGAGAATTTTGTGCCATCAACCATTTTATGAAATGTAAATTAAATTTATGATACAACAAATTATGCAATATTTCACGGTTCTCATCTTCCGACCAGTGACAATGCTAAATCGAACTTGATAAGATTCTCCAAGGGAACAAATATCCTATACTTAATATTCAAAAATATCAAAAGGATAACAATAATTTTCATGTAATGCATTTTGATGATGAAATTCGAATTAACCAACAGATTTTTTCAACAGAAAAAACATGTTGTGTATGGAGAAAATAAATATCTGATTAAATTCGACACAAACGTACAAATTTCATATTTTTCTACAGATGTCACATGAAATGTTTTATTAATATTGAGTGTTTTTCAGTGATCTTTTATTAAAAGCATTTTTGTGCTTTGTTCCCTACACTTGTATATGAAAAGTATGATCTCCAAAGAGTCAAAGGTAAATCGGCAGGTTCAATACAAATTCAAAAGCAAGGGTTTACAAATATTTGGCGATTAAAGACAGTCGTTATGTTCAAATATTGCTACCTTTAATCGTCACCTGTATTTAGTCTTCTCATTGAGAAAAATCACAATATTAAAGATTTAAAATTGACATGAATTGTTTAAAACTTATTTTCTATTTTTATTATGGATTTTTAGAACCCATTTGATTATTTTGGTTCCTACTTTATTTGAATCAAAGGAAAGACACTTCAACTGTAATTCACAATTATTTACCGTGGGATTTTAATTTTGATGATCAAATCCTCAAACCTCCACTCGGGCTATCGAATAAATTGAAATGCGTTAATACCCCTTCGTGTTCAATCGTTCAAATTCACCTTAAAACTTGACTGAATTAATTCCGTGGAACAAATATTGTTTCTATATTCTACGATTTGACACCCAGAACAAAAGATTCTTTCATTTGATACCTTAAAATGAACAAACAATCTTTAAAACTGTTTTGATGTGTCGATGTTAAAGTACTTTTCCGAGGGTGGGTCACAGTAAATAAAATTTGGCATAAAAATTTCACTAATGTGTGATAGAAGACTTTACGCATTTATTTTTCTGAGATTTATGGTCAAAATGCTTTTAAAATAATTTCAGTACTTGGTATTCTGTTTCATATACACCTGAACTACCAAGTCTTAAGCTGTATCCATCCACAAGATTAATTTTATTCATGTAATGATCATGATGATAAATTACCCTTTCAACTTTGTACCATATGCAGCTTTTAATAAAATGTTCAATTTAGAATTTAGATGAAAGTGCTTTTTTTGTTTTCATAGTAATAACAAATTTCTATTTTATGGTACATTTGCTGTTTTGTTTGAAGTTAAGTAGTATTTGAAAACAAATTTTAACAATTACTGACATTTTAAGATAAATGACCATGTACTTTTTCACCCAATTTTGACTGAAATGTTCAACTAATCATATATGACAAATGATTTGACAAACTTCAAAAGAAATGACCATCTCTTCAAGGCCAATGTTTCCATTTGTCCCAATTGCATATTTAATAAATAGCCATTAATTTATCACAAGAATATGACAATTTTTCACACATTTAGTTATATATCTTAAAGTTACAGTTATTTCTTGTTGTGAATCATCATTTGCCTGTACCTTGAATTTATTGAAAAATTTAAAATAATCTTATACATGTATATTTGAATATAAACAATTTATTTCATTTTTGTTTTTGAATCTTTTCATAAATATTTCATTATTTTGTACTAAGGCAAATCTTTGAGAAAAATATTTTTATATCATAATACCAAATGGACATTTGTTTCAAAATTAAATAACATTCTAATCATCTACCATTATCTGATGTTATAACATATGTTATACCAGGTGATATAAGTTTTAAAAATCGTAAAATAAATATTTAAAACATTATCTATCGTTTAAAAATCCAAACGTCTTTATTATTTTAAGATTTCCAATTGTCTAAAATCAGAAAGTCTGTATTTTCTCAAGATCTTTGATTGAATGTTAAAACAAAATGTCTATTTTGAAAATCTAAAATCTTTAAAGGGATACTAGTGACACAATATTTACTTTTCTTTACTTAACCCCAAATTCTAAAGCTGTCAATTAAATTAACCAGTCATAGTAAACTAAGAAAACAAATTTTAAACAATTTTTTTCCCCAACTGTAACAAATTTTCGCAAGGAAATAAGATTTTTTAAAGCCGCATTTCAATATCAACCATTTACAGATAAATTTAAGGAAAGAAAAAAATACCATAAAATTATTTAAAATTTAAAAAAAATGTGAACAATAATTAATGACTTTTTTCTGAAGGCATCAATTTCAAAATATTTATTCCCCCTATGGACCCCTAATTTGTCAGTTACACCTGACCAGTAAGATAATTAACAGGTATCATAGTGTGACCTGTCAAGATGTCCAGTATCTCTATCATAGAACCTACTGGCTGGAGGGGTATGATACTAGATGACCAGTTTTACTGGACTTTTACTGTTAGATCTTTTTACAAATATGACTAATGAACTGTAATAAATGACAAACTAGTAGAAGAAGATATCATGCATTTATTGCATAATTTAATATGTCCTTTAATTTCTCATTTATCACTTACTTAATATTGTGTTATTTTTATGAAAAAAGCCTAAACTGATACAAGTTTTTAATATTTGTTCCCAGAAACTCAAACTGAACATTTCCAGACAATTCATTACTTTTAAATCAATTTCTTACTTCTTGTATGATTTGTTTAGAATAAAAGCACCTATTTATAAAGGATAAAATAACCTTCTTTTCAAGCATTTTTAACAGCAGGTTGAGCAAAATTTTTATAATCATGATAATTCTGGATTTTTTTTATTAACTTACATAAATGTTTCGCAAAAAATATCTTTATTGCAATGAATTTTTCAAGCTCCTTTGAGCAAACTTTACAAGCACTAAATACAAAATAACAAACCTGTTTTTCATTTGAGTTGGGACTAATACTCCTTTGGAAGCTGTTATCGAAAGATGTGCCTGGTGAAAATGATACTTCTTTTCTTTTCTTATCGCCATTTTCAAATGAATCCGGCAGAGAAGTGTTGGAGGTGGAATGTTCAGAATAGCCAGTCTGCATCGGAACTCCAAGTGGACCATTTCCAGCCGTGTATTTCTGTTCTTGTCTTTTCTTATCAATTTTCCATAAGAAATAAATTGTCAATCCTATGGCTGCCGAGATAAGTAAAGTTACGATTACCACAATTATTGAAATTGTAATATACTTATTTGAATCTCCATTAGCAGATAAATGTGTTGAATTACTGATGATTACCAGAACATTTAAATCGGCACAATCAGAATGGACGGGATTTCCAGCATCTTGAACACATACTCGAATACTTTGCGACGTATCCTTCGAAAAATGATATTGTTTGTTGAGAAAAAGTTCTCCAGATGTAGGATTCAAATAAAACATATTTGCTTCATTCCCGGAGAAAATATAATATGATAATTGTCTATTGACACCAATATCTTTATCCTCGGCAATAATGGTCGTAACAGGAAGTGATGTTATTGCCGTAGTAACAGTATTATTTCCTTTTTTAGGAAATAAAATTGTTGGTTCATTATCGTTTACATCCAAAACTGTTATAATTACTTGAACAGAGTTATTTTTTGATGGAATTCCTTTATCAGTGGCAAACACAACAAAACTATATTGACTGTGTTTCTCACGATCTAAGATTTCTCGTGTTCTAATTGTTCCGTCTAAAAGAACCACAAACGGTACAGTGAACTGGTCTTTTTCAGCAATGGTGAAGGAAACATCCCCATTTAAACCATCATCTTTATCAATAGCTACAACTGAACCAACAGTTTCATCTGGTTTCAGACCTTCAGCAACCTCAAATGCAAATCTACTTTTATTGAAGACAGGTATATTGTCATTTTCGTCACGAATGGTAACAATCACAGATGCTGTTCCCGTCCTTCTTGGATCGCCATTATCTACTGCCAAAACATGAAACATGTGCTCCGACTGCTTTTCTCTATCATAAATATCACTAGCAGATATAACTCCAGTGTTAGAATTAATAGCAAACTTAGATACAGCGTCACTGTGTAGAAAATATTGAATATCAGCATTGATACCGATGTCCTTATCCCTGGCCGAAACTTGTTTGATTGGATTTCCCAATTTATTATTTTCATCCACATAAGCTAAGTATACTTTCTCCAAAAATTCTGGATCATTGTCATTATCATCTGATACTGTCACATTAAAACTTGCTTCCGCACTGAGTCTCGGTGTTCCATAATCATGACAAACAATGGTGACAATATGAGCATCTTGTTTTTCTCTGTCTAATTTCTGCTTCACAACAACTTTAAATCCTTTATCAGACACTGGTAGTTTTTTAACATCAAAATAAGGATTAGGCGTTGAGCATGTTACATTACCATTGTTCCCAATATCAGAATCTTCAACATTCACATGAGCGACAAAATTATCAATGTTGGTTGCTTCTGACAGCATCACAACACCACCAGTTCCAGCAGACGGTAAGTTAATCTTGACGACAGGCTTGTTGTTGCCAACATCTTCAACTTTGACATTGACCTTGACCTGTGAAATCTGAGGACTTGTTCCATGATCACTTGCCTCTACGATAATACTATATTCCTCATTAGGTTCGTAAACTAAATTCTTTAGCAGAGTTATATCCCCTGAATCACTACCAATACTAAAGAACTGGTTGATACTCTCTAAATCTGTCTGCACCTGACTGAAATGATAGGAGACAAGTCCATTTTGGTCTTTATCTGGATCTTCAGCGGTCACTTTTAGAATGACAGTATTTGGCGGAACATCTTCCCGAACTGTAACATTGTACATTGGCAAGCCAAATTTAGGTGCATGGTCGTTTACATCCAGGACAGTCACATCAATGTTTAGTATACCAGTTTGAGGCTGTTCCCCACCATCCTTGGCTGCTATCTGTAATGTATATGTTTCTTTAAACTCTCGATTCAATGGTTGTTTTAAAACTATATGGAGGAGAAAACTGCCATCTAATTTTTTGGTATTGTTAAGTCCAAAAGGTCCATTGTCTGGATAAATATCGTAATTTTGGATCCCATTTCTTCCGGTATCTTTATCCAATGCTGCTGGGACTGAAAAACGTGTCCCTACAGGTGTAGATTCAGACACGTTTAATTTCATTATGGGTTGTGGAAAAGATGGAGCATGATCGTTGATATCCTGTACATGAATGGAAGTAGTAATCAACTTGAAAAAGTTTGTTTTTTGTGAGTTGGCTACAAAATTTAACACAAGAATACAATCAGAAACATCACTGCATTCTGGAATTATTTCTCGATCAATCAGCATGATAGTTTGTAAAGCACCTGTAGATTTGTCAATTGAAAACATATTTTGATAAACATTATCTCCAATGTAACCATAACTAATACTATCAAATTCTTCACTCGTCAAGTTTTCTGTTAATCTAGCCTCAGTGGCAATATTCCCCACAGGAGTATTCATAGGCAGTTCTTCCTGAATTGAGAACGAAATCTGTATGGTGTCATCTCCAAAACATGCCACAAAGAATAAAGTCAAAATCGAAAGATAAAATGAATAGCACATGTTGATAAATCCAAGTTATATATTCCAAGTATATCCAATCTTTAAAGTTGACATTACATGTTCTCATGAGCTAACCTGAAAAGAGAAAAAGAAATAAAAATTAAAGTCTTGCAAAATTTTCTTACCTTATAAATGATTTCACTAAATTGTAATGGAGTTCATACATTGTAAAGTTTAATTTTTTTTCTACAAAGTATTTTTTTATCACTCATTATATATAGATCAAACAGTCAGCAATGGACCATATTTGGTCTCTGGTGGAAATCTATCTCATTGGCAATAATAATCTCATTTTCTTATTTTTACAATAAGAACAGACTTTGCATTTTATTAATTCACAATACAAAAGAAACTGTCATGTTGTAAATGTTAAAACACTATTTTCTGAAAAATAATTTGAAGTAGAAAATAAATTGTATTTCAATATATAATTATTGAAACAGACAAAAAACCATGAAAAACATCAAAATATTTATAACCACAAAATAAAATTAAATTCTACCTTACATTTTTCCAGTTTAAATCCAAAAACTAATTTAAATTCTGTTGGTGGAAGTCAAAAATGAATTAAAAACCACTTTAATCAAGTGACCCATGCATCACTGTGTACTGACCATTCTACAGACTATAAACTGACCAGTCAATTAAAGACCCTTTCTAAAGGTGTAAATCCTCTTGTCTAAATGCTACAGGCTAAAGCTTGAAGTTCATATTGACATAGCTTGATTGGTCAGATATTTACCTTGTATTGGTCAAGAGGGATAAAAATCTCGTCCACAAGTTTATTCTCCATTTTGATATATTTCAATAATAATGTTTATTAACTGTATCCAGCTAAAATCAACATTTGACTATTTATTTTAAATGTCTGTTCTTTAAAAATCCTGTCCTATCACACTGAAGGATAATACCGAAGCACAAACAAAATTTTGGTAATCGTGTCCCTTTAATAATATCCAAAATCTGTACTACGATTTATCATTGGTTTGTTTAAATCTCAATCGCTATGAAAGACACTTTTTGACGAGTGATCATTCACATCAGTAGCGTCGTAAAATGTAAAAATCCACATTTTTTTAAAAAGATGTCCTAATATCAAACCAACCGAAAATTAATTAACTCTTATGAATGTTACTTTCTGAATTCTTTCACTTTACAATCTTTTTGAACATGTCAATATTATCAGTTCGGCATGATACACTCTTCTGTCAAAAATGAATTAAACATATAGCACTCTCCAATGTTCAACTACTGTGCTTAACAATTCCGCTAATTTTCTACGCTGTGGATAATTTGAGAAATCGGCGGGTATTAGCTCATCTACTTGATACCGTGAAATCTGTCACACTGGGTACTGGTTTAAAAATATGATTCAGAATATCTCAAGCTCATTTTATCGATATGACATTATTAAACTTTAGCTCCGCCCCCTCCTAGGATTACTGGCCATGGGACTTGAACAAAGGGATGCGATTCACTTTTTAGTTATGATAATATCGGCAAATATATAAATGATAGGTTACAAGCTTTTTATTATTTGATAATGAGAAAGAATTGATTTAAAGTTTAAGTTCATTTTTTCATACACGGTAGTATAAGTGACGACTTCTTGTCAATTTAAAGTATAGGAAATTAAATAATTACAAGGTTGAAAATTAAATAGGTTCAAACAGTAAATGAACTCAAAGCTCTCTTCATAATGGTCATTTAGCTGACCATTGAAATACCTTAACATTTTTCAAAACTTTGAAGAAATCTTTTTCTCAATACTCATATTAGTATTTTATACGGTTCAATTTTGCAACACAACTTTTATAAAGCCTTTAAATCATTTCAATAAAAGAAAGAGGTATTCATTCAATTCTCATCTAATTCAATTATTTCAAACATTAAAAACAAACTACATTTTGCAAAAAAATGATGACCAATGCAAAAAAACAAATCCTACCTTGTACAATGACCAGACAAAAAACACATGTTATTCACTGACCAGTGTCCAATCTCCTTTTTACAAAACAACAATATACCATTTATCAATGTAGAGGTCACTGAATTCCTGCACATTAAAGTGCCACCTAGTGAGCTGACACAATTGTGTTTTATCCCAAAAATCGACATGCATTTGTACAATGGTTAGCCATACATCACAACCGTGAGCAATCGTTTGTAATAATTCTGTCATTCTACGATATTTGTCACAGTTTTTTGAATTTGTCGTATACTTGTCAATAATTTCTACTAAGGGAACATTACCTAACATGTAAAGGGGTATTTATCACAATTATAGATATTAAATTATATTACTGAGGTATTATAATAGATAATTTTACAATAATCAATGGTTGTATATCTTTTGACCTTTATATAACTCCCATAATGTGTATACAATTACAACTAATATTTTAAATTGCTATATAGAATATACCAATATGACATCATGGACATGTTCATATATCATAATTTAAATTGGTGAAAACTTGAACCATGTACATGAAAAGTTATATTCAATTTTCTATTTAAAAAGAAATATATTTAAACCTTGATATGATACATATTAAACAAAATTGCTAAAGACACCAAATATGTCATTAATTTTACAATTGTTATCACTATAAGCCTTCGGATATTTTTTAAAACAGCATCTATGGATAGTGCATATAAACCAAAAGTCTAGTAAATAAAGAAAGTAGCTTTTTATGAACATTCAAGACATTTTCTAAGAAAATTCAGAAATTTTCATGTTTTTAAACTATTTTCATTACCATAATTACTATTATCTTATCAATAAAAATTGCACATGTATTTTTTGTTGAATCTGCATTTAAAATTATTAACTAAAAAAATAAAATGATAAGAATTTCACCAACTTTTCTCTCTTGGCAATTCTTTGTAATATGATTTTTCTTCTTTTGACACAAGCTATGATGCAAAATATGATTAATTGTCAATCAAAACTTTAGCTTATATAGTTCATTTCAACTTCAAAGAGAGTAGTTCTGGCCACAGGTAAAACTTAGGTAGAACTCACAACCTGCTTAACCAGGTGAGTGGTCATGTCTGACAGGTTACTCAGTGTGCCAAAGGCTCATTAATTTGTCCAAACATTATCAATGATCATTAAAAAAAACATTTTTATAAACAAGTTGACCAGGTACTAATTTTGATTTAATCACCCATTATAATTTGTAATAACAAATTTATGATTTTTTAATCTACATGATTCCTCTAAGGACTTATTAAAATTTTATATTAACTGAACACCAAGTCCATTTAAGATGCTTTGAAGTACATCAAAAAGGTAATTGATGAATTAAACTTTATGATCATTTTATAATTTTATTTCCTCAAATTTTTCTACTTGAGTTAAATTTATGAGGCACTGGTTGAAGAAATTTGTAAAGACTTAGCGTTTTCATATTTCAAAATCAAGTTGTTAAAAAAGTACAAATTTAAAGTTAATTTTCTAGTTAGTTTTGATTTTGGGCACGATCGAATGAAAAAGGACACTGTTAAGAATATTTTCACCTATGTGTCAAAAAATTCAGATAGGATACTTATACAAATGGAAAAGCTATGTTCAATTTGCATTAGAATAATAGCTGGGTAACAATAATTTACTTTTGTAGTAGAATCACAAGTTTTTCGGTTGTCCATTTATTAACAATTCTCTAATGGCAAAATATGAATAAAATGAATTAAAGAAGAGAAATGACTAAGGTCAATGAGACAGCAACCTCATGAACTAAAAAGAAAAATTGAAGGAAGTCAACTGTATAGTTTCTGTAATGATTTTTTGGAAATAACCAACAACATATAAATTTCCATGTAAACGGTTAAAAATGCAAATCCATCTTTAAAATCTTTAAAATCTGAACACTATTGATGCAACATCAGAACTTCAAACTTAATAAAAGTGCAGCATTTTAAGTTATTTCAAATATAAATAATAACTAATGAATATTTCAACAATAAACAATAATTCATAACACCTTTTATGACATTGTTACAAGTTAAGTATTTTTTAGAATATTAATTAAGGTGTGACAATAGATAGGATATTTGTGCAATAAACATGTCATATAACTGTATCACTTAAATTTGTGTATTCAATATTCTTTAATGAAAAAAGTGTTGTAAATATTAATTGATTCTCATATTTTACAAGGTTAGGAATATTAATAAGTTTAAAACTACTTCTTGACCTTTTTATATGAAACTGGACTATGAGTGAAATAATACACTAAAATTTAATTACTCCAGATTCATTTGTCAGAGAGAACCAGTTTTTCAATGATATTTTGATGAATTGATTAAATTGTTAAACCATAAAATCATTATTGTATTTTTTATTCGCCAGTATTCTAATATAAATTATGATTTATGACATGTTACATGTGAAGTATCCTTCAAATGAATGCACCTTTTAAGATTAAATGAGGATAAACAAATGTTACATGAATGAAATTGAAGTAAACCTATAATGGTTATTTTTTTTTTTTTTTTTTTTTTTTTAAATTATGATTTGGATGGAGAGTTGTCTCATTGGCACTCACACCACATCTTCCTATACCTACTAAATTGTCCTATCTGTTGATATCACTTTTTTGCAAGTATATAGAAACAATGTTGCAGTCTAGTATCTCAGACTAGATTTTTGTCCTAGGTCAAATACAAAAGTAAGATTAGAGCTTAAATTAAGCCTCAAATGTTTGGATAAAACATTATAGCTGACTATGCGGTATGGGCTTTGCTCATTGTTGAAAGCCGTACGGTGACCTATAGTTGTTAATGCTTGTGTCATTTTAGTCTTTTGTGGATAGTTGTCTCATTGGCAATCATACCACATCTTCTTTTTTTAATCATGTCATTTGTCCTTCCCTTTAAATATTTCATATACTTGTACATCTTCATATTGACAAAAAAAACCATAAAGAATGCAGGACACAATTAATGATATGCATAAATACAAAAAAAACATACATTAGTGTGTCACATTGCAAATCATATCCTTTTACATGGCCAGCCCACACAATTTGAATAGTACATATTTACAAATATATTGTCAAAGCAATGTTATCATAAGACTGCAATTCTAAAGCATGATATACATTTGTATTTCATTTACTTTTATAAAACTTGACTCATCAACTTTAAAATTCAGTACTCGTTTAAAAAAAAAAGAAAATTATCCTAAAAATAGAAATCATTTTAATATATGTATTTTTGTATGCTTGATGAAGTTTATATCTACTGTACTGTTACAATTTCAAGGCATATATCAGACAAAGCAATATTGTTAATCAAATTAAAATTAACATGGGTAATTTAATATTAGATCATCAACAAGGGCCAATAACTCTGATTATCAACACAAGTACCTGAGAAATTTAACAAGTCACAAAGGGAGTGAGACAAAGAGACCTGATAATGCCACACCTATTACAAAGTCACTTATCACACCAAAAAGAAAAGGTAGATTACATACCAACAAAAGACTAAGCCGAAAGCTCATTGACCAACAATGACGTAATAAAATCTACAAGGTTAGATAGCCAGGTGTAAGAAGCTTTGTTATGACTTTGATACATGTACATATCGTCATGAAATCAACGATCCAAGTTTATTGACTGGATAATCTTGATTACCATACTTAATGATAAAAGACAAACAAAACAGTGTGACAGGTCCATTGTGGTGTTGATATTATTGTGAATATTTGTTTGTTTTTTAGTAATGATTGAGAAAGTCTTAATGAAAAGTGTCATATTTGTAAACATTTAATAAGGATGTCAAAACTAACAATAACAAAGATGTTCCTGTGTTTTCATAGAAGTTTCCTTGGTGTTTAAGGATTCCCCTTATCACAGGAAGGGGAGTATACATTTTGATAAAACTTAGAAGTATGAGCTGTTTTGTTTTTAAAGATTAACTGATTGATAAGATTATGGCCAAAACTGAAGACCTAAAAAAAATCCCATTTTTGTGTAATGCTTGCTAGTATATTCTGTTTTTCACCTTGTGCCTCAATATTGGATCTTCATCAAGAGATACAACTGAAAATGGAAAAGGGTAATGTGCCAAAGGGACAACAACCCAACCAAAATGAAGACTATCAAATTAAGGCCGCCTGTCTTTTTTCATTGCATCAATCCTAAATCAATTTCCTTTTGTATACATGACAGCAAAAAAACAACTTCAAGATTTTAGCTTTTTACTAACGCCTCCCGTATTAAAGTACAAAAGTATTAAAACAATGATTAATTGTTAACCAAAATCTTTCAAAAAATATCCCACAATCTTATGTTTTAAGTCAATTTTACAAGGGGTGTGCAACATTATAGGAAACCCAAAAAGTTAATTGTGATCAACAACGAGTTACCTAGGAAATGATTCATCAAACTTAATGAACAAAACAACATGAGGTTCGGTTTTCCGTTGGCGTCATTTCAAAGTAGCTATTTGATGTATGGCTATTTATGACATAGGTAAAACAATGGATCAAGTCTGAATACACTTATGACCCTACTTTGACTCTTTAATTAGGTTGATGTCATAGTATGAAGGAGCTGTATGTTGACATTGATCAGCGTAAAAAAAGATCAAGAGAAAATGGTTAATATTTCTTTGAAAACATTTTTAAGCACATTTGAAGAAAAAGAAGAGATAAAGTATATTGTATATGGATACTTTATCCTAACACATACTACAAGGCAGAAGAACGTCAATGACATATTATGGCTGCTCTTCATATAAAAATCACATTGACATGAAAGAAGCCAAACAAAAGATACATATTTATATTGCAAAGTAAAGACAGTCCTTATTATACATGATTGTGTAAAACCCTTTATTTTGCTTGCTAGATGCTAAAATGTAAACTTGAAAATTTGTGTTGCAATTTCTTTTCTTCTTTAAGTAATATTTGAAGGCATCATTAAATATATTTAACAGTTACAAATATTTCTAACCATCAACCCATATTTAAGTAAATTCAAAAGTACAACCTTTGGCAATCTTTTTTTTAAATGGAAGTAGTTCTACTTAGCTCAACCAGAAGACTTACAAACCAAGAGAGTCACAGAATTTCTTGCTTAAAATTTATTTAGCATTATCCACTCAGAATTATTGCTATAAACATTTTTCAAGTATATAGCAGATAGGGTGTACAGTGTGATGTACATGCACTCATATGCAGCTGTGTACAAGATTACAGTCTTATTGAACTTCAAAGTTTTAATCATTGATATTGTGCAGTAAATGATAACCTACTAAAGTTGTCCTTCAGTTTTGTGTTACAAACAATGCACAAATCTTTATTTAAATTTATATAATTGAAGGACTAAACCTGGGTCAACTATACAGTGGTAAATCCAGAACTTTTTATAAGCAATGACCACATACTGCCATAAGAGGGGGCTTACTACAGTCATGCTTCATAGCAAATTTTCACCACAAAATTCCTCCCCCCTGGATAAGCCTATGCTATAACATAGTAATCTCAGGACCAAATTGAATTGGGTTCAATTCCAAAATTTGATATAATTTACAACGGTTTAAAAAAGAAAATAATTTATCCACATCAGAAAAATTGAGCTTACTTTTATTTGATTTCTAATTTATTTCATTATTAACTGAGCTTTCTTTAAGTTTGTCCAATTTTTCCACTTTCATCTTAAAATCATAATACTAACCTGATTTAAAATATATCCACATGTGTATAATATCCCATACAGAAAATAAAGTCCCCTGTTTTACAGTTCACAACACTGTTATATAGAATTGATTAATAGATAGGTAAAAATCCATACTATCTTATACAAGTAAATATATTCCAAATGTCTTTGATAAAAAAAATCAACTGTCTAATCATCACTTTCCAATATTCTTGCAAAGATTTCCAATTTCTTTAACAGTTACTATAGAATTCCACGGTCATACATATATTCTGAATGTTCTAATACAGACCAGGCAAAAACACAATCCTTTAACAGTAAATATTAATACATCAAAAACAATACTCGAACAATGAATTACCTTGTCAAAATGATGATCCCCTAAGGCATTGTGGGATGGATGACAACAACTCTTTCCAAGCTAAATGATCAGATTTGTCTACGGTTGAAAAAAAGAGGCGGGATAAACATCTTCACACACGAGGCCAAACTTTGACCAGTCTAATTACTGCATATAGATTTTCAGATAGGAAACCAGATTAGATATTTTTAATTGATAAAAAAAACGAGCTGTTGAAAATTGCCCAAGGGCTTTTTCATGTCTTTCTTTTTATGCCTTATACAAATACACGATCGTTAATTGATTAGAGATCAATAGATCATAGATAATAATTTGTCATCAAGACCTATGTTTTTTTAAGAAATTGAGGAACAATAGATCAATAGTTTTGGTGTTGTGAAAGTTGAACAGGTAAATCCTTTAATCTTTTGTAATCCTTTGATCTTGAAAAAGACAACTTGAAAGTTTTGAGACAACTTGGGTGTTTTGTTAAGAATTGAAAAGGATGTCTAAATTAAAACAATAGACTGGGGTTAAATTATAGTTACAAACAATAAACTGTTAAATATTCAAGGTTTTCGTTTTTAAAACAGTTTCAATACAGTAGAAAGAATACAAAAGTTCAAAGGAAAATAACAATCAGAAGCTTTTTGACATTTTGCATTTGTTGCACTTTTTCCCCTCTGTTATTTTCAGTTTATTTAAGCGCATTATGAAACTAATTAAGTTATTTCACCTGAGGTATACTTTCGATCACATTATAAATTAATTAAATAAATAAAACAATACTTAAATTTCTATGTTTACATATTATTAATTAATTAAAATAACAATACTGAAGTATCAATGTTTACATAATATTAACAATTTATTAATCCATATATCAGAACTACTAGTATGCAAATGGACAATTTTATTTGATGGAATTAATGAGTAATAATATATTAATTATGTCAAAATAATAATAATGAAATGCAATTCTATAAGGCAATCAAATATGGATGAGAATAATTCAAGTCTGATTCAAAAAATGAAAATCATCTGTAAAATAATTTTCACTCCAAAGTTTTAAACATTTAAAATGTAGCAGAACAAATTATGATTCAACTCACCAATTATAAATTCCAAACAATTTCCCACTAAATCTGCATACAATGACAGAACACTCAATTGCAATGGACAATGCTAATATAGTCAGCAAAAAAGAAAGAACCTAAATGCAAAATTGATTTCAAGGAATGTCTAGTTCATTTGTATGACAAAATGAAAAATGACTAACTTGGTCAGTAGATTTGACACTATAATTTTGCACTGCATCTTTGTAAGGACTCTTGCTTGATAAATGCAGTTATAAACTGTAAACAAAGGCCTTGGCGTCAAACCCTACAAGCTTGCTACTTAATTTCCGTTTATACGATCGGCAGATCAATTTTTCACCTATCATTAATTTCTGTAATCTCTTGCAGGTCCCTGCCGCTTCAGACACGACTTATACAATAGTGTCCAGCGGCCAAGATTTATACGATTTCATGTAGTTAAATATCTTGTCTCTTTGGGAAACTTTCATTAGACTTGAGGACCCTGCTGTTCAAATAATTTTAGTACAACTGTAATTTTCTTTTTCTATCAATAGACTTTAAATTTTATAGTCCATTTTTAACATGGGTCAATCTATAAGACTGACCAAATGACCCTATCTAATAACTAGAATTTGTTCAACTGACCATTGAATCAAGTTAAATTATGATTGACCATTGTCCAGTATTGTAATCGGTAGTTATGATGTCCTGTAAAAAATCTCACTTTTAACCAGTGGTCAGTTTTTCTATTGGTCACTCAATTATTTATTACTGACCATTGTCCAGTACACAATGTAATAAATTGGCCGGAGTTATGACATGCTGTTTTATTAAGGGAGATCATCCTATCATTTTCTTTGATGTGGACATCTTAGTCGAATTTTATGATCAAGGTCTTACGTCACAAGATCATACAATTTAGGTTAAAGAGACTTTATTTGGACATTTGTTAGAAAATCAAGAAGACAAATTTAAATCAAACAATTAAATGCATTTATTGGCAGTTAGCGTTAGCATCAAAAGTTTGACCACTGATTTTGTATCAGAATTAATGGATTAACACCTATTTTTAATACAGGTGTTCCAATTTCCTTAAGTTTTTATATCCCCTCTTCTTTTAAAACTTTGAAACATTAGTTTTGGTCGTCTTTGGTTTTATCAGTTATTAATCGTTTGTTTTTAGATTCAATTTTACTTTTAAATGTTTTCGCTTCAGGCCTCACTGAAGAGACTTTTTTAGTCTTGTGCAGAAAATAACAACTTTCACCAAATAATAAAATACATCTCAGTAATTTTTCCAACTTGCATCTAAAAATACACTTCTGGTTAAATATTATAAATTTCATGTTACTTTAACTATATTTTGCATAGAATTTTATATTTTTATATTTGAGGTCCATTTCCATTTAGGAGCCTTGTTCAGAATCTTGATAACGATTACATAAGTTTGAATTTTTCCATTCTTCAAGTCGTGACAACCTTCAAATGTCTATTTTATAAACTCGTGTTTTTGGGTTGCTGTCTGGTATATGTTTACCCCAAACTATCTTTCCTTCATTTGTTTTTTAAGGTGGTACCTAACACTACAGGGAGATTAAACTCTGTAAAATCAGCAGAACGTTTCAATAATGTGGTGTTGTTGAAGGAATGTTAAGCTTCTCAATGATCATAATAAGTTTTTGTCAAACTGCTATATAACCAGTGTAATTTTTCTGATTAAACAGTTGGTTTAAATTTTTTGAAATTTTTATATTTTTTTCAGAGGGTCAAAGTAAATACTTTGTCAAAATTTAAAGAAAATTAAAGGAGCCAAATCAATTTAAGCTCAGGTGTTGGGTACCACCTTAAATGCAATTTTTTTACTCACATTTTATGTCTGTCCAGTCATTTCAAACATTGTTAAAGGCTATAAACAAGTCAAAGATAAAGAGATGGCATCAATAATACCAATACTCCCTAGTTTATCTTAGACAAACATGGGTAACCAAGCATCTTCATAGATACTATGGACGGCCATCAAAAAGACAAAAACAACATACTTGAGTTTCAAATAGAAAATATTCTATCTATTTTTATAACTGAAAATAAAAGCCTCAAATTGAAATCTTTCTGACTATTTTTATAACCGCATAAAAGCATAAAAATATGAATGCCTAAATTTTTTGCCCTGCATGAATTAGTGAAAAATATAAGTATTAAACAGTTAGTGATTTTTATTTGGAAAAACAAAACTAAGAAATTCATTTTATGTATGCATGCTAAATGATCAGCTTAAAAGGATGCTACAAATGTAATTATTTTCAAGGGAATCCTATTAAAGATGCAAATTGTCTACAAACTCGTTATCTGCAAGGCTATAGACTGTATAATTCCTTGGTCATGATACTGTAGGCATGGATATTGAAAGATATTCTGCCATATTCTACGACTATAATTTCATGCTATCTCAACTATAACTATGCCATTAAACCATTGCCATGTATGGAGAATTTTGTGAAATTACTAGATTTGTAGATGACAGAGACGACCAAGGGATCAATTATATTCAATCATAGTTAAGCGATTTGATCCATCATGTTCCTTGTTTACAGTAATGGATGGTGAAAAAACAAGATGCTTCTTAATTTCAAATTAATCTTCTGTTTATGCGTCCTCAGATCCGCAAGTAATTTTTTTGAAATTTGTTTTTCTCCGAAATGACATCGCTTTAAGTCCCGTTTATCCTTTCGTCATTGGCACATCTTTTTTTATTTGTTAATAAATCCCTAGTATTTTTCATTTAATCTCTTTCCAATTTCACCCTTCAATCAAAGCAGTATTTGCAATTAATTTTGAACTTATTCTTTTCCGCGACATCTTAGAAAATGTTTTCTCGATTTAATAGATCGAGGTTCTTGACAATGAAATTTTTCTAAATGTGTCATCAGGTCATTTTCAAAGGTTTCCGATACTTTAAAGCCTAATTTAAAAATTAATAGCAAAAAATTGTAAATTGAGAAAATAATTGCATTTCAATTTTTGATGGAATTAAGTTTTGCTGCAAATTCCATGAAATAACATTTTCTAAAAAAATCTTGTTTTAAATGATGTGTAATTCCATCGAGGAAATTTAAATCTGCTATAATTAAACAAATCTCTATTTATACATAAAATGTTAAAAAAACAATTCTCTGTGTTGCTTAATCTTGTTTTCTAGCTGCTTAATTAATCTCAACAAAAATAAAATAAATATAAAATGTATACAAACAAATAGAGAATATCGATGTTAGGATGAAGGTCAATAGGACAGCAACCAACCAAGAAAACAAAATAACACAAATTCACATGTTATAGTCAAGGGACATTAGTCAAACACTTAACTGCCAACAATCAGAGAGCAATAAGCAATCAGAGTTCGTGAAATCTTTTTTCCCTGGTGGTCCTTGAAGAATATCTACTGGTCATCACCTATATAAATTCTACTGAAAAATGCTAAATTTGTGTCGGTCCTTTGCAAAATTTGGGTGGTAAAATCCTGAGGACTGCCACTTTTTAGCAAAGTTGAAGGCTCAGGCAAAGGGCACCCCTCTTTGTTTTCTGACAGATTTTAAATATAATTTAGGTCCCTCTTGGTTAAAGTGCTTTTGAAAGTTAATGCATTCATGATGTGCATAAGCGACAACTTCCATCTTTTCCTTGTATAATTTGACTTTTTCACATATTCCAATGGCTGCAAATATATTTCCGTTGTAAAACAAAATAATATTGGATCAATAATTGTAAAAAAAGAAAATGTAATAGTTATTTCACCTAGCTATTAATTGATATTGAGAACTAGAGAAATGCTGTCTCAAATGGCAGAAAAAAAGACCAATTTTAAAAGATAGAAATATACAAATACTCACAAAAATCCATAAAATAATAAGAGCATGTATTCCTGAGCATCTAATATAGTACTAGCATACCAATACACAACTATACAACTATACTACATGTTCTAACCTTTCTCGTAAGAAAGTGAGAAAATTAACACTCGATTGTATCCTACCAAGACTACCCACTGACAAAGTCGCCAATTCTTTCAAACATTTACAGTTTTTGTTCGTAATTATCACTTCAAAACTACTATACAATATGGGTATACAAACGATTACTCAGATAGGTCCCATGGGTCAATCCCCCAAATCTATTGGTCAATACTGATAAGAAATGGATGTTTGGAAGAAACCAAACACCATCACGGACAAATGGAATTTGATTACCCGAGGAATAAAACGCTGTTTGCAATAGACAACAGCATGGGGAAGGTGTGAAATGATATTGCGTTGCGTAATCCGAGGATTAAAGTTATCAATGGTCAATATTTATCGATTGGCTTAAAATCTTTAAAGACACATGTTGTGATGATACTAAAGTGTTAAATATAATACAAAGTTTTCCTTTCTAATGCCTCTCTGTTGTAAACTTATTATGGTGTTTTTTTTTCTAAACTTTTCCTGATCATATTATTGATAACCAGGTAATATCACTCACGAGAAATGTGATGTTCTAAAAATTCATATATTTTTCATTTGTTCCAATATCTATCCCCCCTCCCGCTCCCCTAAACTTTTTTTTTATCAAATCTTGAAATACTATTTTGCAAGTATAAAATTGATGATTGACTAATGTCTTAAGTCAATTTCAGCCTACTTGGTTAATCTTGGTAGCCAAGGTGATTATCCTAAGAAATTAAAATTGGTATAGAGTGCACCTTGCCAAATTTGGGGTTGAGGTCCCAACCTTGTTTTAACAGGCATTTAATGACTGTAGATGAACTTGGACACATTTTTTTGTGAAATCACATATTTTTAATAAATGAAAACCTATTACAGCAAGTGCTAATAGCCTAATCCTCAATTAATTTCTCATTTTTAATGTTCTCTTATTGAAAACAGTTACAAATTAAATTCAGAACTAAGAAAACACATTGTAAAATAAAACAAAACATGATCCATCTTAAATGAAGAAACATATCAAAATTCTTTATGTGTTCTTATCATTCAATTTATATAAACTAAACTTCCAAATACTATTTGTACGATTAATTATTTATCTATTACCGTAGCACAAAGATACAAATACTGTCTTTATCAAGATTCGATGTAAAACATTTCACTATATTACCGACAGAAATACCTGGAAACCCTGCTCATTGTTAGGGAGAAAACCATCTCTCAGTAGCAAAGTTTATAAACAATTTTCGTAGCGTGGAACATGTCACAATATTTCAAAGGGATTAAGTTGAAGAGGTATATTTCACTGGAGAGCACTTGAACTTAATGCATGTTTGGACTAAGGGATTCACTTTAAGTTCTAAATTATTGATTTAGGCCATTTTTCAAAACTGAACATGCTTACTTAAACTGAAGATACAAATATTTCAATACAAAGAATATCTTAATATGGACACAATTTTCAAAGAAGAAATCAATTTTTATTGACAAATATCAATTTTTGAGAAACATAATGAAATTCTTCAGTTTTGTAAAAAAAAAAAAAAATATGCAGATAGTGTTTTAATATATATGTTTTGTTATCATTCAACTGATACATACATTTCTCCACCTGCTCAAAAGATTTCAATTCATTTTACATATTAAGTTATTTTGATCATACAAAAATTGTCAGGTCAAGATGAAGTTAGTTTACATAATAGAGAGAAAGAAAAAAAAATTGGGTGCTAAAGATATGAAGAATAGACATAATAGCAACATAATAAAGAATAAAAAAAATATGCCTACAAATCAAAGAACAGAGAAAAAATTCAAAATATTAAAGAAGTAAAAAATGAAGACCCTCCCTGTCTGAGAGTATTACTGACTGTCTGTACCTATAAATAATTAGATTAAGCTTAATACTTTGTGCTCTATCTGTCAGAGGTTGGCATTTACATGTTTATTGATTAATTGCTCTAAAGCTTAACATTCAGGGGCAAATATTTCATGCATATTCAGGACTATAAATAAAGTTGATGCTAAATCTCATTACAGCGTAACCTGTCTAATCTGACACAATGGGGGACAAGAAAAAAATGTCAGATTAAGCAGGGTGTCGGAATACTCAGCTTTTTTCTGCAAGGATAGACATTTTTCGACACCAGAAAAATGTGTTGGTTAAAGCAAGATGTTGAAATACCCAGGTGTTGGATTAGGCAAGTTACACCGTATAAAAAAATATGACAGCCAATTTTTTTCAATTCTGTCCCAGTGTTGAAAAGTGGGGAACGCTCTGAAAAATATACATACTTATATACTTAAATATCTTAGTTGTATATTTTTTAAATGTTAAGTTTTTGATCAGTGTTCTACCATGAGACAGCATTTTGTGTAAGATAGTCTAGTGCACTTTTCAGTAATTTAACTTGCTATTAGACTAATCTATAATGCGTTTTCACATTGCAAATTTACTTAAGATCACTGGCAACTGGAAAAACCATGTTTACACTAAACAATATAAATATGTCCATCATTGTCAAAACTCGATACAAACCTATCAAATATAACGCCCTTCAAAGACTATGTTGTAACAATCACGGAATTTGTCAAGTATGTCGTTTTTGGGTAATGGGAAAGTTGATGTTCGGCTGAAACCCCCCGTCACCTAACAAATTAAAATGTAAAATGTGTTTGTACAGTCAGAATTACTTCCACACAACAAAGTCTACCTACTTAATCCGCTTGTCACCATAAAATATCTTTTTCACTGAACGATTGTTTATGTTGATCATATATTGGCAAATCAAGTTTTCAACATAAAAAGACATGAATCCTTTGAATCAGAATTTGTTGTTTACTAAGAAACTTTAACCTTATTTCATGCCTAGGTGTGTATCACATGCTATATCAATTGCATTGAGAAATTTTAAATATGAATTAACACTACTTATAGACATGAGACTTTTTTTCCAAGCTTATGAATGTATACCCCCTGCCCTGTCTTTTACATAATCACTTTTCCATGAAAAAATACTGACTATGACCTAATCATTTTTACATTTGAAGTGTGCCTTGAGTCTGCAGATTGTTTTATGTTACATGGCTTGGTGATAAGATATACACACAAAAACACCTCTGCTTACCCTTCTAACATTACTGGGTTCAGACCAGTTCTAATTTGGTTTTCTTCGTTTTGTCTTTAATTTTCTTTATAATCTGGTTGAATACTACTGTTTTCCTTTTTTCTTTCAGCAATGAGTTTTATCTTCTATCACAATGTACAATTTTGGAGTTCTGAATTCATATCTTCAAATTCTAAAAACCTAATAAAGAGAAAAATAAACATAAACATGCATTACATAGGTATCTAAAAACAAGAATGTGTCCACAGTACACGGATGCCCCACTCGCACTATCATTTTCTATGTTTAGTGGACAGTGAAATTGATATAAATTCTCAAATTTGGCATTAAAATTAGAATGATCTTATCAAGGGAACATGTATACTAAGTTTCAAGTTGATTGGACTTCTACTTTATCAAAAACTACCTTGACCAAAAACTTTAACCTGAAATTTGCACTATCATTTTCTATGTTTAGTGAACCGTAAAATTGGGGTAAAAACTCTAATTTGGCATTTAAATTAGAAAGATCAAATCATAGGGCACATGTATACTAAGTTTCAAGTTGATTGGACTTCAACTTCATCAAAAACTACCTTGACCAAAAACTTTAACCTGAAGCAGGACAGACGGACGAACTAACAGATGAACAGACGCACAGACCAGAAAACATAATGCCCCTCTACTATCGTAGGAGGGGCATAAAATCGTGTATGACAGACAAACTCACAGTGTAATAGTTTTATTTGAGATTAGCTACAGCAAGCAGAAATATACTAAAGTTAGAGAAGTTTTAAAAAATCAATTCAATAAAAGTCATGCACATATAAGAATCATTTTTAAAGCTTATATAATGTTTTGTCAATATATATAGTATTTAAAATAAAATAAAATAATAAAAAATATTAAACACCAAAAAAAAACATGTGACAAGCCAATATACAATAAATATTATAACAGATAAGTCAATATTTTAGAAATATTAAAAACTTAATTGACATGACTCTAAACAGATGTTGTGATGTAACAATATTGATCAGAATATGAACTTTTACATTGTTCCTAAACACATGCAATTCTCCAATGTATCAACGATAACTTCCATCTCAATGCATGTATATGACTTCTGGGTAAACAAGCACAGTGAACCTTATAATATACATATTGTTATAGTTGCATGTTAGCTTATGAAAGTGTTACAAACGTCCTTGAAAGTTCACTTCACTGATTTCTTGATAGATATTTTAATTTCACTTTAAAAGCGTATATTATAAACCATGCATTTACATATATAACATGTTTAACCTAAAGAAGCTTTAAAATAAAATTTGTCATATGTATGAAACTGCCTTGGTTTTTTTTTTATAGAATTTATGAGAAGCTTATAGGTTTTCTAGTTAACTTTTCGTAAATGCATTCAGTTCATTAGCTCTATTTTGTAAAAATCAAACAGAAGAAAAAGAAATTCAATCGATTTCTGGTTTCCACATGGATTCTATTGGCATCAAGTATGGATTTACAAGAATTTACTATTTTCTTACTGTATATATAAGTCATGCTTGAATGAACATTTTTTTTTTAACCAGAGTCTGTATGCTAGTAATGAACTTAGATGCAAATTTACTCAAGTATAAAATGTAGGTCAAGGTGACTTGTATTTTGATTATAAATGATGACACAAAAAAATTGTTAATTTGATGGGAAATGAACATGAAATCTTTTCAAAAATATAATCGAAACTTGACAGAAATATGAAGATACACAAAATGGCATTCATGGCAATAAATTTTAAAATAAAATTGAGAATGGAAATGGGGAATGTGTCAAAGAGACAACAACCCGATCAAAGAAAAAACAACAGCAGAAGGTCACCAACAGGTCTTCAATGTAGCGAGAAATTCCCACATCCGGAGGTGTCTTTCACCCGTCCCTAGGATTTTCATGGCATTCCATGGAATTTCCATGGCAAAATTGTTGCCATGAAAACGATGGAGTATTGAAACGAGCTTTTTCATGGTTTTCATGAATTCCATGGCATCGAAAAAAAGAGTGACAGGGATTGTATACTCAGTATTTCCATCGTTGCCATCGTTGCCATGAAATCAAAAAAGGATGGAAAGCATGGAATCGATGGCAAATTGCCCTGATTTCCATGGAAAGTATGGCATCAATGGCAGGTTGACATGGCCTCTATGAAAGTATGGCATCTATGGCAGGTTGCCATGAAAATGATGGCAACAATTACAGATTGCCATGGAAAGTGTGGCATCCATGGCATTTCCCTGGTATTCACTCACAAATGGACATGGAGACCTGTAATATTACCTTGTATAGTTCTGTATAGTTTAATAACATATTCTTTTCAAAATAAGACACCCGGAAAGTAAATATCTGCAGGAGTTCTCATCAGATTGATTTAACCTGATAACTTTTAAAATAAAGCTACACCTTTTATGTTCCATTGCCATATATTGCTAGCAAAAAAGATAAAATAATAAAACTAATTAAAAATAAAATTAACAATGTTTTAATGAAAAGTAAAACATTTCGAAATGTTGTTAGTTCATCTTTTCTATCTGTCTATTTTTGCTTTTGTTGTCTGCTTGGCTTTAGCAGGTGATTTAAGACCTGGTGTACCGATGCAGTGTCGATTTTCCACTTCCTTTGTATGATGCCTAAAAAAAAAATAGTTACCCTTTAAATTTTTATTTTGAAAAATATCATATATATATATATATATACTAGTGTATTAAAATTAACCAAAAAAGTGTTTGATATAAATTATACCGCTAGTCTTGGGTACCCTTATTAGGAGATAATGTGTGATAATTAATCAAATAGGGAACTCTACGTATATACACACATGTACATGCTCAGTAGCCTTCCAGCAGCTATCATGTCGCGCCTTATATTGTGTATACCAAAGAGTATCAATGTCATCAAGTGTCATGAACACTTAGTTAAATAGATTTATTTTTTTATACTAAAATTTTATCAAAAGTGCATATTTTTTTTCTGTTGCATGCCTTCTTTTAGTCAATTGGATCATTGTTTTAATTATAATAATAAAACATTAAAATATTTGGAAATATAACACTTCTTTCATTATGCATTGTTGTATTACATTTACTGTACATGTTTAATAAAGTAAAACTTACTTTTAAGAGCAATTAGTTTTTCCTGGTCATCTAGACCAGGCCTTGAAAGCCCTTTGTTGGAAGGCTGCCCTTTCAAAGACCTTCCAACACACTCCTCCTTTGTAAACATTGCCCTGAATAGGACTGTTGTTCCCTTTCTGAAGCACGTCTCTCGACTAATTTTTAAAAACAGCTGTTCCTAAAAAGAAATAAAATGGTCAGTTGTAACAGTAGCAAGACAACAGAGCAGATTTAGTTAAAGCTCCAAAAACATATTTATTTGGCAGATTACTAATTTTTAGCTATGTAGAACTACATGAAAAAATAGAACTTGTGTGCACATGTGATAATGTTACTGTTTAACTGTGAATGGACAAAATTTAATTGTGAAACCATAACAATTGATATCTGCTACAAGGTCATTTGTGTATGCAAGATACAAATTAAATATCACCAAAAACAATTAAAAAGCTATAGATGATTCAACAACAGCACATAAGGAATGTGGAAGCCAAAGGAGGGTGTTATCCCAAACTTTTGAGAAATAATATAGGTAATCCTGCATTTATTTGACTTCTGAATCCTGAACAAAAGAAATTATTGATTCTGAATTCTGATAAGGGTTTTACCAAATTCTTCAGACATTAAAACCCTCAATCCCAGACCCCCAGAAAAGATTCTTTCATTCCCTTGTTCAGTTACTTATACAGAAATCCAATAGCCTTAGTTACACGAGAAAATGGTGGACTGCAAAAATCACATATCTAAAAAGGCTGAATATGAACCTATAATTCCTTAATGACTTAGTGTCAATGATCAAAACACACAAAATACTAGCGAGTGTGTCTATGAGACACGGTCTGCCAAGATTGTTCATTATATTGATTTAAAAGCAAAATCTAACAAGTCATTTAAGTGTAAAATATAATATTCAATACTTCCCAAGACTTATCCACTAACCAAGTATCAATGCTAATGTCTGGTTTTTGATAAATGGATGTAAACACAAAATTTAAACAGAATCATTCATGCGTAAAATGTCAAAGTGACAAAATGATTAGTGAAAACTGTTACGTACTTCCTAAGACCCATCCACTGACCTAGTATCAATGCTACACCCTGTCTCGTATCTGGGAAATAGACATAAACGCAGAACTAAATCAAGAACAGGATGTACGGAAAGATGTGCAGATTGACTGATGAACAAGGGTAAAACTTCCACAAACATAATCAGGGCATAAAAAAATGCTGCCTCTTTTTTTTTTTTATGTTAAAAACCTTTATTTATCTGATGATTCTTGTTTTGCAGAATCAGATGTTTTTTTTATATGATAAACAGAAATGTCCTACATACCAACTTATTCCAGAGGTATGGTTGTAAAAAGGGGAGACATACATAATTTCAAATGAAGTCTTAATTAACTTTTATGTGTACCTTAGTAAATCCATTGAACAGTTCTTCTTTTGGCTCAAGTATTTCCTGTGGTGATGTGGTCTCTTCTAGCTGCACCTGAGTGTCCTAAAAAACAATAAATACAAGAATAAGTATATGAGGTGGAAATCAAAGTTGATATAGCTTTCTATACCCATATCTCTTGCTACATTGATAACATTTCCTGATGTCCCTCTTGTTTATAGTTACATTGTATTGAGATTATGTATTAATTGAGTGTATATTATTGATGACAAAAGAAACAGTTTATTATAGATATCTTTGTTTTTATTGCTGGTATTTTCCCCAATTAAGTTCATGTCTCTCAACTTTGATTTTGTCTAACATAATTTAAACTTCAGTCACACATTTCTACAGTAGATATGAACACATATATTACCCCTAATTGTAAAAGCAAGTGACATTGACCTATAATAATTTGTTCATTGTGACGATACTTACATCCCTGTCATTTTCTTTTTTGATACTTGTTTCTGTACAGTTTTCTTTCTTTGGTGTTACTGTATCCCTTTTACTGGTGGGAATGGCACATTTGCTATCTGTTGAACTTGAAGGTTCGGTTGTACTACAGGCCTGTAAAATTCATTGAAAATTATATGTAAATTCTAAGATACTTTCTTATCATGATACCTTCCAGAACAAATTCTTATCAATATCATCAGTTGTATTTATTATTCAACATATTCGTATCATGAGCTTGACTTAAGAATCACGTTATAGTTTACAATGTGATGGTTCTTTTTGCAAGATTTAATTAGGTTTTTCACTGATTATACAATTACAGTAATAACTTGTTCCATGAAGTTTAAAGAAAACGTATAGTTGTAGTTGATATTAATTATAAACAAAATCTTATATTATGAAATAGATAAATGTAATTACATTCTTATTCTTATTCAGCTCCTGCCAGACCCATTGTAAATTTGTTTCACAATGGTTTAAACGTGTATGAAGGTCAAAAATATGTTGGCGGTCAGTAGCCACAATATTTTCTAAATATTGTATTTTTGTTCTGCATTCTCCATGACTGTCCAATTTTTCAGAATTAAAACTTGGCTGTTGTGGTGACCAGTTGTAGTTATCAAGCAGCCTTAAACTTTCACCAACAACTTCAGATGATTGCCTGTAAAATAAATATAAAATAAAATTGAGAATGGAAATGGGGAATGTGTCAAAGAGACAACAACCCGACCAAATAAAAAAAAACAACAGCAGAAGGTCAACAACAGGTCTTCAATGTAGCGAGAAATTCCCGCACCCGGAGGCGTCCTTCAGCTGTCCCCTTAACAAATATATATAAGTTCAGTGATAATGAACGCCATACTAATTTCCAAATTGTACACAAGAAACTAAAATTAAAATAATACAAGACTAACAAAGGTCAGAGGCTCCAGACTTGGGACAGGCGCAAAAATGTGGCGGGGTTAAACATGTTTGTGAGATCTCAACCCTCCCCCTATAGCTCTAACCAATGTAGAAAAGTAAACGCCTAACAATACGCACATTAAAATTCAGTTCAAGAGAAGTCTGAGTCTGATGTCAGAAGATGTAACCAAAGAAAATAAACAAAATGACAATATTTTTATAATTTATAAAAAAATATATGCAATTTTAAGCTTAGCTGGGCCACAAAAAAATAAATAGGGCATTAATGGAACCTTAAACAACGCCACATTTTTCTTGAGAAAAGAGCGATGACAAAAAGTGCAAAACGACAAAAACTCAAAGATTATTCATCTGAATAACATGTTATTTAACTTCACCTTTCTTTTATATACATGTAGTTTAGTAAACAACTGTTCGAACTCAAAGTTTTAAAACAATGCCTTGATCAATTCTAAAGTTATCTGGATAAATGTATCAGTAAAAAAAGAAAGGAGAAGAAAAAGAGTCAGAAAATATTATTTTGATTTAGCTCACAATAATTATTTCCTTAATTTTTTGTGCTAAACAACCATGTTCCAAAACTTTACGACATGTTACATACTTCTCTTGTCTTATAGGTGTAGGCTTTATTGGTGTAATTGTCCCACTATGAAGTTCTGTAAAAGTAAGCTCCTGTGCGATTCTCTTCAGATCTTCCTGAAATAAATAATGTTTGATAATATGATGAAATAGATTTAAAGTCATATAATATGATAAATTTGTGATATTAGTAAAATAAAAAAAGCTACACCGAAAGCAGCACGAAACAGTTGCAACAAAAAGGAGGAACAACATGAATACTTAATATACTAAATTGCCTTGGACACATGCTACTAAAAGCCCCCGATATTACTTACATTGGTATCGTACCAAAATTTAAAAACAATTCTTCAACTTTAATATATAAAACAATAAACAACCAAAGTTATTGCATGGAAATGAAATGTCTATGTTCACAGATCAGATGCCAAAGCCGGCAACTGTTTCATACCATAATGTGGTTGTATAAAATATAGAAGACTGAAAGATTCAATTTAATAAAAAATTAAATTACATAATAACTGTTAAAAGGTATAAGCTATTGAAAATGCAGCCATGATCTAAGTACATGTATATGTAAATCTTTCAAGTCTTTCAAATGTGCCTAATCAAATACATGTATACTAAAATAATACTACCTTTTGTTTTTTGGAGGGGCTTGCGTCTGAGACTTCATCATCAATTTTCTTCTTTGATGATTTCCCTTGTTTTTTGGAGGGGCTTGAGCTCGAGACTCCATCATCAGTTTTTTTCTTTGTTGATTTCTCTTGTTTTTTGGAGGGGCTTGCGCTCAAGATTCCATCATCAATTTTCTTCTTTGTTGATTTCTCAGGGTTTTTTTTCACTGCTTTTTTTGGAGTCTTAACTGGAGATTTCTTGGGAGACTTCACTGGAGATTTCTTGGGAGACTTCACTGGAGATTTTGATGTTGTTATTTCAATGTATTTCTCCACTAGCTTTTTGAAACCAGTTGTTGATTTTAGAATTGTTTCCAACTCTTTCTTCCCAGCTTCATCTATGAAAAAAACAAAACAATATTACTCAATAAATTTAAAGTTTTAAATATCTGAAGTTAAGGATCAACTTCACACAATTGGATTTTTGTAATTTTACATAAAACGCATAATTTAGGTCAAAGATCAAAATGACAAAATTTTCCAAGACAGAAAGTAGGTGTTTCACAGGTCTGAAAACAAATCTCATACATGTATATATATATGTCGCCTATGTGTTCTGGAAAATTGAAGGAAGGCGGGCGACATGTCCAAAAATTTAGTGGAAATGTTAATTTCAGTCGTCAGTCTGTCACATGACTTCATTGAAGAGACCAGTCGCTTTTAAAACTTCATTTTTTTTGTATAAATATTTACCAATTTACTTGAGCAGTTGTTTTTAATTTGTCGGCGCCACCTTCAATATAACACAGAAATTAACAACTATAGGTCCCTTACAGCCCTCAACAATAAGCACAGCCCATGCCGCAGTCAGCTTCAAAAGGGCCGGAAATGACAATGTAACAATAAAACAATTCAAACAAGAAAACTAACAGCCTAATTGATGTACAAAAATTAACAAATAACAATATGTAACACAAAAAAAAACACTACTGAATAACAGGCTCCTGACTTGGGACAGGCACATACTAGTCCAAATAATTAAGACGTCTGGCAAGGCTTTTTTATTTTTTCTTCTGGGACGCCTTCCTAACACAGTTGTAGTCGTAGGAAAGCGTCCCAGAAAAAAAATAAAATAGCCTTTCCAGACGTCATAATTATTTGGACTAGGCACATACATGTATACAATATGTGGCGGGGTTAAACATGTAAGAGGGATCTTAACGCTCCTCGTGGTGTAACAGTACAATATAAGAATGAACTATGACATCAGTTAAACAAGACTGAACTTATCAAATGGATAACATACAAATACTACATATACAAGTGGACATAGTCTGATAAAAGTTTCAAAAATTGGATTTGTAGATATTTTGAGTAAAATGTCAGTTCAATTTACATAAACATAACCATCTCGGTTTTATTCCCAATAATTATGACGTTTGGCAAGGCTATTTTATTCTTTTTTCCTATGGAAGGCGTCCCAGAAAGAAAAAAACAGCGTTGCAAGACGTCGATCATATTATTTTGGACTACCTCGGTCTCAAACACCATGTGCCGGTTTCCGTGCCCAAGCTAAAAACTTTCAAGGATTTAATTACTTTCAACTTACTTACAAGCCAGGTGTACAAACGTGAATAAATTGTCCGAAAACTTATATTAACTTCCTCATGACAGTTTTTTGTCCGGCTGATGATTTTTACACCGGAACAAGCAGAGCGGAATACCCTCTGTTGTTATCGATAGCGACATGTGGGCTATTTTTAGTGGGAATCCCACAAAAGCTCTTTTCTGATTGGTTGATCTATTTACGGACTAGAAGCATGTTATAAAATAGCCTTTCCATGGTTTTGCACGTGTATCAAAAAAATAAAAGATGGAAAAATACTAGGCCTACATCCTACTTTTGATGCATTGACTAGTAAACCAAAAAAGATAAACTGTATGACAAACAAAACATTATTGACCATCAAAATCTTACCTGAAATCTTTGCGATTATTCCCGGCACTATTCCGAATTTAGGATATCTTACATCCACTTTATCCCCTTCCATGTAATCCTCATAACTTTTTCTTGGGCGCTGAATTGTGCTTAGATTAAAAACGTTCCCTGCGATTGGACAATCATCCGGCCAAATGAACAAACCAAACATTTTTTCATCATCCATGTTGGAGCAGATTGAAAATATTGAAATGCCCGGTTCAAATTCTGAGCACGCGCAGTTTCACACACACAGAGGTACAAATGGGGAAAGATATTGTTCGGAAATAGTAAGTATTTTTACATCAACGAGGCATTGAAAGAAATTTCGATTTGCGATCTGTTCTTTATATCTTATTTTATATCCATGTAATTCTGACACAATTGTCCCTAAAAAGTAGGAAACAGTAAGTATAGCCCTAATTCAGTCCCCATACACAAACGGAAAATGTTTTTTTTTAAATTTATTTTTCATTAAACACACACCTAGAAAGCATTGCTACATCACACATATGTTGGAAATGTGAAAAAAAGTTAATTAATCTACGTTTTGACTTTAACATCCAAGTATCTCTTCTGTGTCACCATGAGAAATGCATACACATGTATCAAATTACAAGATGGATGTTTTCCAAAACATAGTTCATAAATTTGATTCACATCTTGCTGTTTTACTTGCACAATAAGGTATTGGGATGGCATTTCGATTATGTTGATTTAGGCATTAGTTTTTTTAAATCTTCACGCATTTATATTATATATATTTTGGGCTTGACCTATTCTTATTAATTTCTTGAATTGACATTTTGGTGGGGTCACACGGGGTTCATTCTCCGCGATTTATGCCTTTAATTCTCCCCAGCTCCCATTAATTTTAACCATTTTTTTCCCGATTCAAAGCCATTTTCTGTGTTTTCTTATTTCACAAAATCGTGTAGATTCCCCTCATTTTTTACATTTAATTTTCAAACAACATATAGGAGGGGGGATAGGACCTTTAGCATGTTTAGCGGGACTCCAGAATCGGGTGTTTTTAAGCTCGGTATTTCGGAATCCGGGAATTCTTTTTTCTTCGAATTTTTGGATCCGGGATTTAACTTTATTTATATTCGGGACCTCAGGATTTCGTGTTTTTAAGCCTGTGATTTCAGGATCAGGACCAATCCTACCCCCCCCCCCCCCCCCCCACACACACACACTTTCCCGCTCCAATTATAGGTCCCTGTCGGGAGTGGGCTGACAGGACCTGCTTAACATGTACATTTACCACGCATGTTTCAATTTTAGCATTACATATAGTGGCAGCTGAGGGTGAAACAAAATTTTTTTTTTCTCTGAATCAAAAACAATTTTTTTTTCTCTAAAAACTGGAAACAAACCTTTTTTTCCCAAAAAAAACATAGCCCCCCCCCCCTGAAAATCGAATAATCAAATGATTGCTGTCTAATTGGGAATTGAACATATTTTATGACAATAATCAGTCAGGGCATTACGTAAACAAGTAACAATTAAAATTACCTATACAAGTAATGTTGAAAACGAGGCTAATTTAAATATAACTTATATAAGTTATTTTTCTGAATATTATTTTCATAGGTGTCCAAGAATACAGATTTTACTACCTTTAAATAATTTTCACAGTTATCTGGTTATTTTCCCCTTGATATATAAAACCTAATTCTTTAGAAACACTAATTAACTTTGCAACACACTTATTTTTCATACCGACGCTTCTTGGTCAAAGATTGGTCTCTTGGGACTATTAAATTATCATTTTCCTCTAAAACCTTGAAGGTAGACTGATATAAATAGATAGATACTTGTGAATTAATTAAGACATGCAGTTATTTATAATTTGTGACCTTAATCAATTACATATGTGCCTTAGATAAGTGTTATTGCTATTTTTTTCAAAAATGTTTAAAATAACTTATTCAAGTAATATTTTTGTCATTATTTTCAAAGTAACCCTTTATCTCTATACTCCTCTCAAATCTGATAAATTCTTTATTTTATGATATAAAATGTTGCTTAAAATCATGAAAACTACAATTAGTCTATGTTTCTATTTAAAATTAAAATAACTCTATTAAGTAATTTTATTATTTTCAAAATAAAATATTACTTATATAAGTAATTAAAAAAAATAACTTGTTTAAGTAACGCCACTGACTGATAATTGTATTTTTTAAGAGGAAAATTGAATTATCGAAAACAAATAATGATACATGTACCTTACACATGCCTTATGATCCCTAGGACATGTAGGATAACACTTTTAAAATTTACAATTTTAGAATGAGTATCAATATAGATTATGACAGCTGTCAAATATCACCCACAGAATGGAAATGTCCCATTGATGGATGTGGAAATATCTTGAGTAGAAAACAAACTTTAAAGAATCATCTAAGAAACATCCATGACTCAGCTAGTAAGTACACCAATTGAGCATGTTGCACATATTATTGGAACCTTTTTAAAGATTTTTTTCTTCATACAACATCACTCATGTAACCAGTTATTTAAGTTTCATGAAATTCTTATAAGTAATTTTAGCAAAGTTAATGTAATAAAGCTTTTTAAAATTCAGATAAAAATATTAAGAGATACTTGTATTTCACAATGTTACTAAACCCAGCTTTTCAAATATTGATTTTTTGTTATGTTTTCATCTTGAAATAATCTGGGGGGTTGGGGGATTAAGAACTGCCAGGTGTACACCAAATATTTTTTGTTAGGTAGCCATATAGTTTCTTTTTGAATCCATCATTAAGAATCTTGCTAGTATGTATTGCAGGGTACAATAAATTTATGATTATTTAAAAGCCATGTTAAAACTAGCTGAGTAAAATATGTACAAAATAGCTGAAATATAAATTCGATTAAAATGAGATACAACAGAATGAAAGCAATAGTTTGTATTTTCAGCTATCCAGAAGAATTATAAATTATATGACTATCAGGAAGGAATTGAAGTTCCACGTACAACAGTTTGGAGATTACAGAAAAGGTATTTATTCATGTATATCATTGTTTTACTTACATATACATGCCATGCAATGCAATTCCTGCTCTTGTGGTCAGGTTGTTGTCTCTTTGACACATTCCCCATCTCCATTCTCAATTTTTTTTTTCCAAAAATATACATACCAGTAAAATGCTTGCCGAGGTGGGGCGTCCGTTTGGCCATGTGGGATGTATTTAGTTCACAGTCACGTCTGGTCAGAATGGGGACGTTTGATATGATGTCTCGTGTAAATAGAGTGTCACTCTCTTTGCACGTTAAGAACCTCTTGCAACAACTTTTTAGGGTCAATAGATTGCCTGTTGCAAGGCAAAATTTTTGTCCCTATCCAAAACATGTATACCCTTATTTTCCAGTGGCAGTCCAAATTTCTCTGACCATTATCCCAAATGAACTCTTTTATGACAAGACCTTCCTATTGTATTTATTGTGAACTTCAACTTATCCTGAATATGCATGAAATATTTGCCACTGGATGTTAAGCAACCAATAATCAATTTAAATATAACATCAATGAACATTATGCATGTTATGAGTATAATTTTCAGTTTTAAAATTGCTTGAAATTATTATGTACCTTTATGATTTTTTTTCTTTTTCAGAAAACATGATGAAATTGATCATTCATTGGATGACAGTGCCCCTATATGTAGCAAGTCTATGGAAGAAGTTTCACCAACTGCTATCTTACAAGATGAGCCTTCATTGGGTGATAGTGCACCTTCATGTAGCAAATCTATGGAAGAAGTTACACCTACCGCTATCTTACAAGATGAGCCTTCATTGGGTGAAAGGGCACCTTCATGTAGCATATCTACGGAAGAGATTACATGTGCCCCTATCCTACAAGAGGAACAAACAGATCCTGCATATAATCAACAGATCAACCTTGGTAATAGTGTTGATGCAGAATCTGACAAAGATACAATTGAAGGCGAAAGTGATTTTGAAAGTGACATGGACTTGGTTGATAGTGACAGTAGTAGTGCAGAAGAAGAATTTGAAGGAAACATTTTTGCTGATGATGATGATTCTCCACAAGACATTGAAACAGAAAGTCTAGACAAATCAAGCAAAATCCAAGACAATAATTTATCTGCAACACCATTATATATTATTCCATCTAGGGAAGAACATGTTGAGTCGTCAATTACATATGAAGATCATATTCTTGCAGTTAATGCATATGCATCACGTCATAACTTGTCAGACTCGGCATACACAGATCTCCTAACTTTGCTACAACTTCATATACCTGAAAATAGCCTGTTAGAAACAAATATACAGAAGATGAAGGAGAAGTGTGGCTTCACAGTAAACCATTTAAATTTTCATACCTTCTGCACAGTTTGTGAAAATGTTTTTCAGAACAAAGCTGATCAATGTCAAACCCCAGGCTGTAATGGAAAAAAAAGTGCTAGTAGAAGTAACAATTACTTTGTGACAGGAAATACTTGCAAGCAGTTAGAAGATATACTAACAAGATCAGGGATGTGGCAGTCAATTCAAGAAAGAGCTAATACAACACCTTCAGCAGATGTCTTAACAGATATTGTAGATGGAAGCGAGTACAGGAAACTGAAACAGGAAGGCCAGTTTCTTAGTGACAATAACAACATATCACTTTCCTTTTTCACTGACGGTATTCCATTATTCAAAAGCTCTGGGGTTTCTTTATGGCCTGTCTATCTTTTAATTAATGAAATACCAAGAAAGCAAAGATTCCTGAAGAAAAACATGGTACTTTGGGGGATTTGGCAAGGATCAGGAAAACCAAACATGACTGTTTTTCTAAAATCTCTTGTATTAGATCTACAAAAGCTCTACTATGAAGGACTTACATTTCAAATTGAAGGCAGACCCATATGCAGCAAGGTCATCTTATTAGTTGGAACTATGGATTTGCCTGCACGAGCTGGAGTTCTTAATATGACTCAATACAATGGTGAATATTCTTGTATCTTTTGCCTACATCCTGGAGTTGTAGTAAGATCAGGAAAGGGGCATTGCCGCAGTTTTCCATTTAGAGATGAACCAATGAGAACCACAATGGAAACCAAAAGAAACGCTGAGCAAGCACTAAATAGCAGAAAAAGGGTAAAGGGCATGATGGGTATCAGTGTGTTAAATTACTTGCCTTATTTCTCAATCTGCGAATATATAGTGATTGATTACATGCATGGAGTCCTGTTAGGAATCTGTAAGAAATTGTTGGGTATGTGGTTTAATGCATCATCATCAGGAAAACCTTATTTTATTGGAAGCAAGATCAGAGAGGTTGATAAACTATTGAAAAGCATAAAACCACCATACCTTATCAATCGACTCCCAAGAAAGTTGTCCAATACACTACATCATTGGAAGGCATCAGAGTTGAGATCATGGCTCCTGTTTTATTCTCTCCCGTGTTTGAGAGACATTCTCCCTGATGTGTATCTAAAGCATTTTAGTTTACTAGTTGAAGCTACTTACTTACTTTTGGGAGAAGGAATTTCATCTGAAGATCTACAAAGAGCTGATATTCTTTTAACTATGTTTGTGAAATCAGCAGAAGGCCTTTATGGTAAGGCATTTATGGGACTTAATGTGCACAATCTCCTTCATCTTGTTGGATGTGTGAAGAAATGGGGTCCATTGTGGGCATGGTCCTGTTTCTGTTTTGAATCGTTCAACGGAGAAATAAAAAAAGGCATTCATGGCACAGGCAACGTTTGTAGAGGAATTTTCTGGTCTATTCATGCAGAGAAGTACATTCATAGTATGGTGGGTCATGATGATGCATCTAGTAAAACAAACACTAAAGAATTTCTTAAGCATCTTTTCTCTGGACACTTAATTTCTGAAAAATCAAGTATTCAAGCGAGTCAGTGCAATGTGCTTCATGCAAAAACAATAGATACACAGTTGCCTCATTTTGAAGACATTTGTAACCACCTTGCTGACATTACTGGAGACAAATCAATTGATGATTATATGAAGGCACCTAAAGTCATAAGGAATGGTTATGTCATGTACAGCAAACTTTGTATAAAAGTGAAGAAAAGAAATTCTTTTTGCATTAGGATTTCTGAAGCAAATACATTCAAATACATGGAAGTTGAGTACTATCTTCTCCACCCTGCATCCAGCCGTGTGTTTGCTGTTGGAAATTACTTAACTGTAGTTGGCAGTGTTCTTGATAATAGAGTTCCACATATCATGCAGGTTAAATTGGAAGGGTAAGCATTGTAAGCAGTTTTCTTTTTTTCATGTCTAAAAGAGGGACCCATGATACCAGAGGGACAGTCAAACTCACAAATCGAAAATAAACTGACAACACCATGGCTAAAAATGAAAAGGACAAACAGACAAACAATAGTACACATTACAAAACATACATGACATAGAAAACTAAAGAATAAACAATACAAACTCCACCAAAAACTAGTGGTGATCTCAGGTGCTCTGGAAGGGTAAGCAGATCCTGCTTCACAAGTGGCACTTGTCATATTGCTTATGAATTTATTTATTCTTAATTTACCAAAAATATGCATCATCAATTTTTACTGCATATGACTATGAAAGTTATAAAAAAGGCAACTGAAATGCTATTAAAAACAAAATCAAAATTACAGTCTAAGTCATTGACAAACACACATGTACTTTGTATAATTTCTAACCCTTTAGTTGAAATTTTAATTCCTTACACTATGTACATGTACATTTATCTGATATTATACCATAATTAATATTATACAATTGACTTGTTTTTCAGGATTGGATGTATTGTGAAAAAGGTGGAAACACTTCAGGATGTTATGGTCAAAACAACAATAGGCAAAAAGGACTACATATCAATTATGCCGAATACTATAGAAAGAAATTAAAGTTTTGCAGATCTCAACTTGATGCCCTTGTACCATGGCGTATAAACTACACTTTGTTATATGACATTCATCATGTTTATGCTTTATCCATTTATGAGTGAATTGGATTATAATATCATGAGTTACTTACTTCATGTGCTAGAATAATTTGTTCAATTTATTAATACTGTTTTTCTTCTGAAGTACTATATTTAGAACATTTTGAATAGAGTTATGGATACAAATTGAGCATAAACATGCACTTATCATTAAAATGCAAACATGTATTCAAAATCTATGTTAATATTCAGGACAAAACATTTTTTTTATAATGTTTTCAGTAACTTTTTATGTTTCAAATCAATAAAATATTCTAAGTCGATTTTCTTCAAAATATTCAGAGTCCAATTTGCCATCATTTTTATCTTAGAAAATTTCTAAGTCCAGCTTTTCCATCGTTTGCCATCCTCAAAAATTTCAAAGTCCAAATTTGCCATCGTTTCCTTCCCAACAAAAAGTTAAAGTCCAATCTTTGCCATCGATTGCCATAGATTTTCATCCTTTCCATGGAATTTCTTTCATGGGAAAAATGAAAATGATGGCATTTTTTGCCATGGAAAATTTTTGCCATGAATTTCATGGCATTCCATCAAATTTTACATAGTTTCCATCCTTTTTCCATGAAAAATCGATGGCATCGATGAAATGTCATGAAAATCCTAGGGACGGGCAGCTGGCTCCTAAACAAATATATACCAGTGATAATGAACGTCATACTAATTTCCAAATTGTACACAAGAAATGTTTTCAACATACCAGTATATTGATTTCAAGCCTGTATTAGAACATTGTTCTACAAGATCTTGATCTTTCTGGATATGAATGAGATATTTGCTGGCAAACAATCAATTAAAACATCTTGAATTGTACACCAATATAATGAGTTCAACAGGGACAAATAAGCAAAGGAAAAGTTCTATAAGAATGAGAAGAAAGAATAGTCAATTGAATTAACCTACAAAGTTTCACATGTCAAAGGCTAAAGAACAAAATACCATATTTATAATGGCATAAAGATTTTTTAATTGGTGGTTTGTATATACATTTGTATCAATAAACTTTCAAAGATCAAACTAATTGAAAATAAATAAGAGACTTTTTAAAATTTTGTGAAAATACAAATTTTTGACAAATATATATGATTAAGGGATTTATATGTTGAGTAGCAATTTTCCATTGTTCAAATATAATTAAAGATCATGAATATCAATTTGAATCAATTTCATATGTATCAAACGATAGGAACACCTACTTCAATGCAAATTTTCACCGCAACCCAGAAAATCAATTTCATCATGATACACTCAAAATGCCTCATTTTGAAATTGAACAAATAATGATGACTAAATTTCCGCTAATACGGTCATCTTAAACAGCTGTATCAAGATTTTCAACAACTTTCAAACTCCTGACAAAGAATAAGGCCAATATTTCTAATTAGAATACAGATAAAGGAAAGATTTTTTCCTTTTTTCAATTATCAACTTTATTCTTTGTCAAAACAAAATATCCTGAGATCATTCAGTATTGAGAATTTTTAATAAACTACTCACACAAAACTTACAAAACCAATAATTACAAAATAAAGCATTGAATAAATAATTCCAAGTTTAAATTTACCAAAATAAATAATAACTTATTTTATACTGAGGAAATTTAAAGACCGAAATTCAATAAATATCGTACAAATTAGACCAGTCATTCTAAGGACAAGTGCTATTACAATACGAGTATGAAAAAAATGGGACGAGCACTTGAAAATAATAGTAGCATATTTGGATAGGGGTATTACTAATCAAATCAATTGGCGTAATAGATACGACCAAAAATCTCCCGCTATGGAAAAGTAAATAGAAAGATTTTTTCTAAGACACTTATAACTTTTCTGATGCGGTGAGTAACATTGAAGAGCCGTCATGAAGTTTTTCGTCCTGAATGACAAGTTGATATCTTTTGTGTCACATTTTTCTATTTTTGTTATCTCATCGAAAAATAGAGACGCTTCATCATATTTTGAAATTTATTTGTTACGACAAACAATGAGGGATTTACGCAAATAAAGATGAAATGAGTGTTTTGTTTGGTTCTCAACAACTCTTTCATAAAATTTATTATTATATTTTTGACATGTTTAGAAGAATAGCCTGGTTTTGGAAATAATCTAAACATTTTTCATTGTCCTGTGCATTTTTTACCATCATCAAAAGTTCACAATTTTAAACAGCTACGATTAAGTTAGGATTCAGTTCAACTTTCTTTTTCTTTTAAAAAACTAAATTTGACATATCTTGCATGTTTTACTTATATTAATCAAACTTGAGAAATTCTCCAGGTGTATTTGAGGTGTCATAATTAAATTAAAGGTAAAATAGAGAGGTCAGGGGATGTCAAACTGATGAAACTGACTATATGTTATTTGGATGGAGAGTTGTCTCATTGGCACTCACACCACATCTTCCTATATCTATATATCTATAAAACAAAAGTGGTTTGTTACTTTGTAAAAACATTCTTTAGAGTGTGAAAGATAGTTTGTGTATTTCAGCCAAATTGACATAATTTATAAGTGTGACATTTGAGGAAAGAGAACCTAAAAAGAGAGAAAAATTGAAGTTTAGATAAAAAAATATATAGTACTGGTTGTTGTCTCTTTAATACATTCCCCATTTCCATTTTCTATTTCATTTAGTTGGATTATCATTCCAAAAAATCTGCACTTCAAACTTTTAATTCAATGTTGTCAGTAAAATGACCCTGAAAATTACCATGCTAATATATAATTTTTGTTTTATCGGGTTTATATTGGGGAATTCAGGCGCGGATCCAGAGGGGGGGTGTTCCGGGGGTTAGAATCCCCCCCTTTTTTTGGACGATCAATGCATTTGAATGGGGACATGTAATTGGAACCCCCCTTTGTCCTGGGTTAGGACCCCCCCCCCCTTTTTAAAATGGCTGGATCCGCCCCTGGAATTGTTTTGTCCATGCAGTTGCTTTATCAATTCTTATGTTCTTTGATACCTTTTAATGGACATTACTTTAAGATCCAGACACAATTATGGAATTGCAAATTTGGCAAGGGAGACAATTCCAAATCTTCATCATTCTGCTAAAAGGATCTCCATTTGATTATGGATCTGAAAGCGCTTTTACTATTTTAAAATTTGGTAAATATTAACTTTTTAAAATGAAGAGCTTTTAAAAGATTAAAATACATATCATATCATGGTCCATAAAATGAAGCTTTGTACTAAGGCACAAAGCACAATGACTTTTCATTTCGAAATGTAATATCTTTAATAAATCATTTTTCCGTATCATTCAATATCATATTTATGGCAGAAAAATTATCTGTCAAATATGACTAGATGCATATAAAAAGATAATTTTCCAATTAAATGATCTATTCTCAATACAAGAAAACAATATCGGGCTGGGAAATAATACCTTTATGTACCACAATGCCCTCGACAGTATTGATGAATTTGTATTTAGATTTCGTATCATTTTGTTTGGTTAAATTACGTAAACGGAAAGTGACGCCAGAAATTAATGTTTGATTTGAATAGATTAATACCAGTGTAGTTTAAAAAATAAAAGAGATCTTATCTACCATAACTGAATATGGTCTCCCCAATGGCTTTTTGAATAAGCTGTCACTTGTCCCAAAGTTAAATCACGCTTTTAATATCTAATTATCAAAAATAGAGCCAGTTTTAGCGTCGAGTGAAACTTTTAATGTTAAAAGATAAGCCTAAAATTGTGGTAAAAATAAGCTAATTTATAATTTTTCATAAAAGACGGGATGCATGGATTAAAAGAACGTTAGGTAAATGTGTAAAAGATAATGAGCTTAAAGGAAAAATTTGACAATAATTGAAAATCAATTGAATTTATGTCTTCCTAAATTTTGACAACCGGACTATTTAGCAATTATGTTCAATTAAAACTGATTTTTTTCGCAATGCCCTGGATTTCTTACGAGAATAGAACCAATGGTACGATTTGAAGGGTTAAGATTTTGTCAGCAAATGTTTGACATAATAAGCCCACCAAACTCCTTTGTAATTGATTCTAATAATTATCTACAGTAATGGCTAAATTTTCTACTTTAATTTTTGAAAACTTTACTATTTTTTGTATTAATACATTGGCAGAATAGATATATTCTTTTGATATAACAAATCTATCCATGAAGATGGAATAAAATTGGAAACATCATCAACGTTAGAACATGTGACATATATTACACAATTTCAAAATCACAGATAGCTGTATTATCTCCCTTTGCAACAACTCCATACACAATCTGGTTCTATATTTCATTACTCAGGCGCTGATCCAGGGAGGGGGAGTCCAGGGGTTGGACCCCCCCCCCTTTTTTATAGAGGATCAATGCATTTGAATGAGGACATGTATATTTGAGCTGTTGAGCCTTTACTGGGGTGCTACAATTTCAGACTAAAATTGAAAAAGTGAATTATGTTATAGTCATCAAGAACTTTACTATGGTCACAGGTTAATTATTTATACATTTTATCAACTTTTAGGACTACAAGACTTGTAAACTAGAGGCTCCAAAGAGCCTGTGTCGCTCACCTTGGTCTATGTGAATATTAAACAAAGGATGCATTTGAATTCATGACAAAATTGTGTTTTGGTGATGGTGATGTGTTTGTACATCTTACTTTACTGAACATTCTTGCTGCTTACAATTATTTCTATCTATATTGAACTTGGCCTAAAAGTTTTAGTCGAAAATGTTAATTAAAATTTACATATTTTATGAAAATTGTTAAAAATGCACTATAAAGGACAATAACTCCTTAAGGGGTCAATTGACCATTTTGGTCATGTTAACTTATTTTTGGGTCTTACTTTGCTGTACATTGTTGCTGTTTAAAGTTTATCTCTATCTATAATAATATTCAAGATAATAACAAAAAACGGCAAAATTTCCTTAAAATGACTAATTCAGGGGCAGCAACCTAACAGCAGGTTGTCCGATCCATCTGCAAATTTCATGGCAGATTGATCTTGACCTGATAAACAATTTTACTCCCTGTCAGATTTGCTCTAAATGCTTTGGTTTTTGAGTTTTAGCCAAACTGCATTTTACCCCTATGTTCTATTTTTAGCCATGGCGGCCATGTTGGTTGGTTCGCCAGGTCATGCCACACATTTTTTAAACTAGGTACCCCAATAATGATTGCGGCCAAGTTTGTTTTAATTTATCCTGGTAGTTTTAGAGGAGAAGATTTTTGTAAAAGATTACTAAGATTTACGTAAAATGGTTAAAAATTGACTGTAAAGAGCAATAACTCATAAAGGGGTCAACTGACCATTTTGATCATGTTGACTTATTTGTAGATCTTACTTTGATGAACATTATTTCTGTTTACAGTTTATCTCTATCTATAATAATATTAAAGATAATAACGAAAAACAGCAAAATTTCCCTAAAATTACCAATTCAGGGGCAGCAACCCAACAACGTGTTGTCCAATTCATCTGAAAACTTCAGGGCAGATAGATCTTGAACTGGTAAACAATTTTACTCCCTGTCAGATTTGCTCTAAATGCTTTGGTTTTTGAGTTATAAGCCAAAAACTGCATTTTACCCCTATGTTCTATTTTTAGCCATGGCGGCCATCTTGGTTGATTGGCTGGGTCACGCCACACATTTTTTAAACTAGATACCCCAATGATGATTGTGGCCAAGTTTGTTTAAATTTGGCTTGGTAGTTTCAGAGGAGAAGATTTTTGTAAAAGATTACTAAGATTTACCAAAAATGGTTAAAAATTGACTATAAAGGGCAATAACTCCTAAAGGGGTCAATTGACCATTTTGGTTATGTTGACTTATTTGTAGATCTTACTTTGCTGAACATTATTGCTGTTTACAGTTTATCTCTATCAATAATAATATTCAAGAAAATAACCAAAAACAGCAAAATTTCCCTAAAATTACCAATTCAGGGGCAGCAACCCAACAACGGGTTGTCCGATTCATCTGAAAATTTCAGGGCAGATAGATCTTGACCTGATTAACAATTTTACCCATATCAGATTTGCTCTAAATGCTTTGGTTTTTGAGTTATAAGCCAAAAACTGCCTTTTACCCCTATGTTCTATTTTTAGCCATGGCGGCCATCTTGGTTGGTTTGGCGGGTCATGCCACACATTTTTTAAACTAGATACCCCAATGATGATTGTGGCCAAGTTTGGTTTAATTTGGCCCAGTAGTTTCAGGAGAAGATTTTTGTAAAAGTTAACGACGACGGACGACGACGACGGACGCCAAGTGATGAGAAAAGCTCACTTGGCCCTTCGGGCTAGGTGAGCTAAAAAAAGTCATATATAATTTTCAAACTCACAAACACACATCTAAGTATAGTAGCAATTGAGTAACTTACAGTGATTTTCAAGACCGACTTAAGATCTACATGTTTGAATAATTCTTGTTTATCTTTCTCAACTTTCCATTGCAGGTGATGAATGACTTTGGAGTATAAATGCTAATTTTCTTCAATGTCAAATTTCAGTCTCCTATAAAGTATATAATAAGCCATAAAATCCTACATTAATTCAGCGGTAAACTGATACGAATTGAATCTAACATTATGACAGAGATGAACCATCTCAAACCCAAAACCTTGTAACTTTTTTTCCATATCAAATTACCGAACTTCACAAAATAAGTAAAATCCAATTTATAATGCACCATAAAAAAGCTGTACCTTGTAAAACACTATACACCTGTGTGTACCAAATGCATTGTGATGATAAATGAGGAACTACCGATGATTTAACATCAAATTAATTCTACGGAGATGTGTTGAAATTTGGTGTAATTTATGGCATGGGCACAAAGACCAGATACATATTCATTGACGGATCGAAGATTAGATATCAGCCCGTAACAAGAGAGATCTTTTTCTGGTGCAGGACTTTGAAAAACAATCTGATCACCTTCTTGTCTTTAAGTCTTATCGTATTTCACAACCACAATACATAATGTGGTTATTTCTACAGTAAATTTTAACTTCGGCCTGCATTTTGAATATTATCTGATGAGATAACGGTATCGCATTACACCCTATTAGTATGTGGTGTCCATTGATTAAACTTTGGTGGTTTCCGTAATTAAATAAAAGCATCTTTGTTCGCTTGTTAAGTAAATACAGTACAGTTCTAGCGGTCACTAAGTGAACTTTTTCTTTCGAAAGAACACCACTAATCAGATCATCATATGAAATTGGAAGATGATGCTGTTCGGTCTTATTGATGGTGTAGTGAAAATTGTCTAAACCAAACCCTTGTAGAATTAAATGTCCAGAATAGACAGGTGTTTGTCATACAGAGGTTAAATTGCTACAAAACATATCAACAGTCTGTCTGCATATATATTTCTGAATTTAATTCTGGTTTTAGTAAAGACAGGTTCTGTGATAATTGGTTAATAAGAAAAATGTAAACATTTAATTTATTGATTGATTGTTGATTGCTTATCCAGTTGAATATATTTTATACATATCATGAAAATTTGTAGAAGTTAAATTTTATATAATAACGGATAAACTTCTCAACTTATAAATTTTCAAAAAATTTGTAATTCAGGTTTAAAAGTTCATATTCATATTCAGATTTAATTTCGGATCTCAATATGATTAGGTTTGATTTTAGACCAATTTTGTTTAGCTCTCATCTAAATTCACCATGATCAGTCATGAACAAATACAATCTTAAAAAACTATGGTAATTTGAGAACAATCAGTGATAATACAAGATTGAGGGTTTATCTTTTGTAATCTTTATACTTAAAGAAAATATCAAGAGTAAAAAACAATTTAAATCTCATAAAAATGAAATTTTTCCAAAAACAAACTATCTATTTAGGATTCACAACATTTAATTCTTTCACTAGCCTCTCAAAAATATCATGTTCACCAATTAATTGCCAAAACAGAAACAAACAATATACAACCAAAGTATCCCAAGTTATAAAATCTCGAGGATAATAATATTTTCCCGCGTTTCGATCAGTATAGCGGGAAAATGTTGTATTCTCGATATGGGAATCGTCAATTTTCGGTAGGCCGAAGAAATTTAGCCAATCAGAGGACTGAGTTGTGGTCATATATAAGGTGTTTTTCTGTGGTAGCTTCACTTCTAGCCGTCGTATTGACCGTGTAAACTAATGGACGCCGAATTACAGCAAGTTATCCAGACAGAAGTGCAGAATGCCGTTCAATCCACACAGGACCAGATGTTGAACAGTATGACGACGTTACTAGATTCACGTTTAGAAGGGTTCCAAAGAAGGATACAGGACAGCCAGAAAGTGCTGTCGGACACGCAAATAGCTAGGATGGACGAATCACTGACCGACAGTTATAAATTCCGAAAGAGGGGGAACGAAGAACAACACAAACACAACCAGAAAGTGTACGCCAAAATCAGAGAAGTGCATGCAGAATTTGAGACCGACAACTTGACGCAGTCCAATATCAACAGTGCAAAAAGAAAAATTTCAGAAGGTATGGACTTGATAAAAAATCGACAAAAGCTCATCAAACTTGCAGATTCTTCAGACGCGGGTTGGCGCGTGGTAGAAGAATACGTTACCAATCCACTCGCTGAAGATTCCGAGGACGAGAAGAAGATGTATAAAGCGCAGAGTAGAGCAGAAAGCAAGCTGAAAAAAGAAAAGTTAAAAAGACGCCCAGACCGCAAGAGCGTGCCATACACACAACAGGCTCCAGCGAAAACAACAAATTCGATCCCTGTGAACGTTAGTGGTGGATCCAGGTCTGATGTACGACCCGGTAGATGTTTCTATTGTAATGAGTACGGGCACTGGATTAGGAATTGTCCAAAGTCTGCTGCTGAGCAAAAACATAAGATAAGTATTGATACTTCTATATGTAAAATTGATAAAGTAGAAATGTATACTCACCCAAAAACAGAAGTAGCATCGGGTGAACTCTATTCAATGAGAAATGTTAATTCAATAACACAGACATCACGTGATGTCCAGTCAATGAGCAATACACATACTACTACTATAGTAAAATGTAACGGTACAGGTGTAGGTCATTTAAAAGAGAGCTTGAGCGAATGGAAGAGAATAGGTGCCACGGATTTTGTATTAGATATTATAGCAAACGGGTATAAAATTCCTTTCAGCACAATTCCATGCATGGTTGAATTACAAAATAACAAATCAGCAAGAGACAATCCTGAATTTGTTCAGAGCGAGATTGAAAAATTGCTAGAAAAAGGATGTATTACTAAAGTGTCTCGTAAGCCATATGTAGTTAATCCTTTAACTGTAGCTCATAATAGAGGTTCAAAACTCAGATTAGTACTAGATGCAAGACATATCAATCCATATGTAGTTAAATTTAAACACAAATATGAAGATGCAAAAACTGCTAGACAGTTATATGATCAAGGAGATTTTGTATTTTCTTACGATTTAAAAAGCGCATATCATCATATAAGCATTTTTGAAACAGATACTACATATTTAGGTTTTAAATGGGAGCATGAATATTATGTGTATAATGTTTTGCCTTTTGGGTTGTCAACCAGTGGGTATATTTTCACAAAGGTAGTCAGGGAAGTTATAAAATATTGGAGAAGTACGGGTCTAAAAATTGTCATGTATCTAGACGATGGCCTCGGCGGGGGCAAAAACATGAAAGAGGCTATGTTAGCGAGTGAAAAAATCCATTCCGATTTGGAACAATTTGGGTTTGTTCTTGCATCAGAGAAGTGCAATTGGGTTCCTATTCAAGGTCTTGACTGGTTGGGTTTTCATTGGGATATGATAGAAGGGGTTATAAGAATTACCGAAAAAAGAATAGAGAAGCTTTTAAGAATTTTGGAAGTTTTCAGGTTACAATTTCACTACGGAATTAGGCTTTTCCGGGTGAAATTTATTGCAAGTATTGTAGGACAGATCATATCAATGCAGCCTGTATTAGGAGATCAGGCACGTTTAAGAACAAGGTATTTGTACCAATGTATATTGCAAAGGGCAAGTTGGAACGCCAAAGTACTAGTTAGTACGGACGCATTCGAGGAGTGCATTTTTTGGGAACATAAAGTTGAAAACTTTAACGAGATAGGATCTCGGTTAAGTCAGTTGACTTATAATGTACCACAAGATTATTATGTGTTCAGTGATGCATCTGGTACAGGTTTCGGTGGTTTTGTTACCACTGGTTCAGAGGACGAACCTTTGGAAATGTTTGGTAGTTGGTCAATGGCGGAACAGGCCGAAAGTTCGACCTGGAGAGAGCTCGAGGCTGTAAAAAGATTATTGATAAATTTTGTCAATATCCTCTCTGGTAAGATTGTCAGAGTTTTCACAGATAATCTGAATATCACACATATACTTAATATTGGTAGTAGGAAAATGGTTTTGCATAAGAACGCTTTGTTCGTTGATGAATTTTGCAGAGAGAATGCAATTAAGTTGAGTTTGGTTTGGTTACCAAGAGAATCAAACCAGTATGCAGACACTTTAAGTAGGGTAACAGATTGTAATGACTGGGAAATACGAGATGATATTTTTCTGTATCTTGATCACGTTTGGGGTCCACATGACATAGATAGGTTCGCACATGATTACAATGCCAAGTGCAAACATTTTAACTCAAAGTTTTGGTGTCCCGGGACTGCTGGGATAGACTCGTTTACAGTAGTATGGGGTGGACAAAATAATTGGATAGTTCCACCACCAAGTTTGATTCCAAAGGTTATTAATAAGATTAGAATAGAAAAATGCAATGGCACTTTAGTCATCCCGGAATGGACATCGGCACCATTTTGGCCTATGTTGGTGGATCAATTTGGAAATTTTAAGGATTTCATAGTTGACAGAAAGTTTTTTCAAGGGGAAAATCTGACTAAAAGAGGCAGAGGGCAGTGCGGAGTATTTGGACAACAGTGTTTCAAATTTAGATTGATAGCATTAAGAATAGAATTTTAGTTTTCAATATACTTATGACGTTATTTATTTCAACAGGGATTGCATTAGACAACACAGTGAAGGAGGCCGTCCATGACAGTGGTATAGAAGTTGGCAGTTATATGTACGAGCTTTATCCGAAGATGTGTGAACTGTTGATAAACTCTAAAAGTGACAATACTGTTAAATCATATTTTAATTCTTACAAACGATGGGAACGTTTCATTACTTTACAAGGACACAAATCTTTGCCAGCTCAGCCAGTTCATGTTGCACTGTATTTAACACATTTATTGAACAATAATTCTACTTGTCACCCTATTTCGAACGCAGTGTATGGTATAAAATGGGCACATGAGATAAATGGTCTAAGCGATCCTACATCAAACACTTTTGTAACATCAATTCTTGAAGCATCTAAAAGAGTAGCACCAAAAAAGACAGAGAAGAAAGATCCAATTACTCCGGAAACTTTAATCGAACTTTGTGATATGTTTAAAAATTCTTTAGATTTACTTGTTGTAAGGGATTTGACAATGATGATTTTGAGTTTTTCAGGATTTCTTAGATACGATGAGGTCAGTTCGTTACGCTTTTGTGATGTAAAAGTACATGAATCTCATTTAATTTTGTGTATCGAAAAAAGCAAAACAGACCAATATAGGCAAAGTTCTGAAGTCTTGATTTCCAAGGGTAATTCATCTGCTTGTCCTTACACAATGTTTCTAAGGTACACTAGGTTAGCAGGTTTCAGTGATTCTTGCCAGAAATTTTTTTATTTGTTTCGGCCTATTTATAGATCTCGTAATACATGCAAGCTTATTACTAAGGATAAAAAGCTAAGTTACACGGCGGCTAGAGAGTCTATTCTTAAGAGAATTCGAACAATTTGTCCAGATGGAAACATAGGTCTCCATTCGTTCAGATCCGGTGGGGCAACAATGGCGGCAAACGCCGATGTTAGTGACAGATGCTTAAAGAAGCACGGTAGATGGAAGTCTGACTCTAGTAAAGACGGTTACATAGTAGATTCCACTGAAAAACGTTTGAAGATATCTAAGGTATTAGGCCTATAGATTACCCCTTTCTTTGGTTTTCTATCACGTACGACGGGCTGTCGGCAAATTTGAATTTGTGTTTGAGTTTTATTTCTTTTACTGCCATGTGTACGAAGAAGGTATTGTTGGTGTGCTGTCAATGGCAGAAAAGGGTGTCATTTGTGTGTCTGTCGTCTGTAGTATAGAGAATACTAATATTTTCCCGCGTTTCGATCAGTATAGCGGGAAAATGTTGTATTCTCGATATGGGAATCGTCAATTTTCGGTAGGCCGAAGAAATTTAGCCAATCAGAGGACTGAGTTGTGGTCATATATAAGGTGTTTTTCTGTGGTAGCTTCACTTCTAGCCGTCGTATTGACCGTGTAAACTTCATTTTTTCTAAATGATGATATTTATCTGTTTGTACATTATAACAAAAATCATGACGGGGTCCGACGTTCATTATCCTGAGATAGACTCGAGCATTGATTCGGGCACAGGTTTCCGTAATACGGTTTTTCCTGGTCGGCCTTGGCTATCAATGAGGGGTAATTTTATTAAACGTACAGTATACAATATTTTGCTGTGGTTGTACATACTGAAATGATTGGTAAATGAAAATGCAATTTGATTACTGATTTATATGTCACGATTATAGATTTATTATACAATTATATCTGGCGTCCATCACGTACGACGGGCTGTCGGCAAATTTGAATTTGTGTTTGAGTTTTATTTCTTTTACTGCCATGTGTACGAAGAAGGTATTGTTGGTGTGCTGTCAATGGCAGAAAAGGGTGTCATTTGTGTGTCTGTCGTCTGTAGTATAGAGAATACTACAATATTCATACAAATAAGTTTTATATAAGACAATAAATATATCACTGTTCAAAATGACAAGCATTAATGTTCTCCATAACATCATCAAAATTGTATTTTATTTACGTTTAATTTGCCTATTTGGTCCATATGACCTTGTAAGGTCAAGAGAAGAATTGTCCGTAGATATCAATTTCGTTTAGTCATAAAGTATCATTTTCTGTCATTTCAAAGTAATCTGTGAGAACAATCGGTAAAATCTTTTGAAAATATCAACGTAAGCTATTTAACGACACAAAAATAAAACTTGAATCCAGATCGGTTGTTTCAGGATATTTAAATATAAACTGATATGACCAACTTCGGGAAATAAAACCTTTCATGATTGAATTAATGTACGAAATATATTCAAATTAAGCCAAATCAATATAAAATAAAGACTTTTATAAACGATTAGTCATTTTATAGCTACTGTTTTTTCTTCTTCTTCCCATTATAATGTTTCGCATATCAAGAATAGAATTATTTATATAAAAGATACATAAACTTGTTCAAGCAGTCATATCATATGAAAACATATCATCATCATTTTAACAATAGGCTTACTATACATGCCATAGAATTAGATATGGCTGGTAAATTCTTATAAGGATAAGGGGAAAATTCCTGTTTAAGGTTTTATTTCAAACAAAAATAAAGATAGAAGTTAGTCAAATAAAATTTTATTCATCAACTACAAGAAAAATGCTCGACTTTAATAGTTCTCATTAATAAAGAGGAATTAGTCTGAGAACACCAATGCCGACTCTCAAGCTTTGAAAATGGGACAGACTGACGGATAGAAAGATGGAAAGACGAAAGGTCAAGGGTAACACTTAATGACGCAGTCACCTACAGTTGAGGGTTTAAAAAACCCACAAAAAAATAATTATGAGCTAAGACTTAGACACTTAATCAGTTTAGGTAGAGGAAGATGGATCCTCAAGAAATAACTATATTTTCTTGGCCTTCCTAATCAACAAAATATATAGCATTATCCAGTCCACATTAAACCAGAGTCAATTTTCAACTAAAACCAACCCATTAATATTATTTTATTATGGTGTGTAATTTGTTCCAATTTAATTATGCAAATTACTTTTTATTTAATCTGCTGATTCATGGGACATTAAGAAAATTTAATTGTGTAATGTGCAATAATATTCATATTATGAAATAAAACCCTTAGTTTTGCACCAATTTATTTCTATCATATTAAAACTGAAGACCGTAAAGCTGCTTTCAATCTGTTATTCCTAAGCGCTTTTTCATATTAACGAAAGTATAAAACTCCATGAACTCAAAACACATCTTATATTTCAATATACCCATTGAACCTGTACATAGCACAATGCTATCTCAGTGTTCATCTTTAATAACGAACCACCCTATTAATATAACCTTCTACTCTTGTATCTGGCACCAATCGTGTTGACATAGCCGTGATTTATGGCCGGTCTTCCAATTCAAATCTAATGAAACATTATGATACTATAATGGCGGAAAAATTAAGAAAATAACAAGGTAATTTACGGACAAAAAGATGGAAAATTATCATAATGGAAGTCTATGAGCTGACCAAAAGTACATTAAATGGTCAGTCACTATCATCATTAACCATCTAAACAAAATCATTATTTACGGTCAAAGCTGATAAAATCGGTTAAATATGATTTCTAGTTAAAAACTTTCGTTGATAAAAATAAATTGTCGTTTAGATTCAATCTGAGTCTTAAATTTCTGCCGTAAAATTAATGAGAAAATAAGAATCAAATTCCGTCCTGAAAATTGAATTTATCATTTTTAAAATCACGGCAGTCCCGTGAATTATGAGAAGTCTTTAAGGATTTATGACAAAACATCCCGTATCATTTACATGAATCCAGAGTTATAGTTGTAATACCATCAGATAACATTTGAGTGTTAACATCTCCATGGCAGATTTTAATTTAACTCCTTTTGTAATGATAATTATTAAATGGAATTAAATACTGTATGACCTCAATACATTATAATGAGCTTGTATCTGTATAGTATAAATAAAAAAATTAAATGGTAAATGATGTGCATCTGTTTATATGAGTTTCTGCTGTTAACCAACATAACCAATATACAGTAAAAAAAAGAAGGCTGGAAAAGTTGTTCCTTGAACTCCATATAGTGACATATAACTGCTAAAAATTGTGTGTCTTTTGGTCTCTCGTGGAGAGTTACTTGTTGCATTTACAATCACATCACATCTTCTTTTTTAAATATAGTAAATGAGGTTGACAACCGAAGTGCCTCCCTAAACTTTTAACCCTTAACATTTCTTATTCTCTGTAAAAATCTAAATTTTAATCTGATAAATAGCCAAAATCATGTAATTATTTCGCGATATCCCTTCAACATAATCATCCTAAATCAAGCAAAACAAATGCTTTTAAATTGAATTTAAGTGATCTACTGCTTGTCGTAAAGGGCTCATCTATATTTTGTAAAAAGTTAAAATTCTGTTTTATTACAATAATTTTAAGGTGACTTTGATTCGTGTGACAAGACTATCGTTTTATCATACCATAACAATGCTGTAAGCATGAGTTATGACCCTTTGTAAATTCATCTATTAATAGATGTTTTGTAAAAATTCAATTTTCGTTAAGTTTCAAATTTCAACAGTTGATTTCTTTAGGCTAAAGTAAACAGTCAAACTGACCACTTTAAGAGGGATAAATTTATGTCTCTCTATATAAAATCATACTAAATATATATAAAATATGTCGAGAATTTAATCGTAACAATCTAATGTTACATTTTGAGAAATAAAATAAAATTTCCATTAGAGAATTAATGACTCATAATTTAAGTCCAGTAAAATTTATTTTGAAACTGATTAATGTTATAAATGTCCATTTCATCTTGATGATCTACAACCAAAATTTACATGAACAAGTAAGTATGTAAGTATCCTTGAACTTGTGAAAATATGTCACAAGAACTCTTCAATCATGCACAGCTTTCTTACAAGTGCAACTCCACATATCATTCATGTAAACTCCCTCTTTTTTGATAAAAACTTAACTTATATATTAAAAGCAACTTTGATCTTTAGTTGTCTATGTTGTGTCATGTGTACTATTGTTTGTCTGTTTGTCTATTTCATTTTTAGCCATGGCGTTGTCAGTTTATTTTAGATTTACGAGTTTGACTGTCCCTTTGGTATCTTTCGTCCCTCTTTTTTTTTTTTTTTTTTATCTGATACATGACACTGTGTCAGTACATATGGGTTTGCTATAAAAACAACCAAATTGAGAAGAAATAAATGTCAAAGTCTCAAAAAGACAGACTCTCATTATATAGATCAATTAAACTTTAATAATATATCCTATGAAACAAAGAGAAGTTAACAATATATCCACATTTTGCTTTTATAAGCTAAACAGAGATTGTGATCCTAGCTAGTTTTGCAAAGATGCCTCATTATTTCACTTGCCAAGAGGCTTTCCTGTTAATTAAACAAAAGGACTTTACATCCTAATATGAATAAAATCTTCATCTAAACACGGAGCTTGTACAACACTTCCAATAAACATCATGTCCAAGTACATGAAGTAGCTAAAAATGTTGTAACAATTTTTTTTAATGAAAATGCTTTTATTCGCAGCCTTCTCAATCAATATTCCACTTATTATAAAAAGAAGTGAATTCTTTTCAATTTTCACATTAACATAAGGTTAGCTAGTGTAGCTTTACTTCAAAAGTTTGGTGACGAAATTGATTCTGATTTAGATGAAACTAACGTAAGCAAGATGTCTTTAAATAATCAATTTCAACATTTTCATCAAATTTCTATGGAATGGATTAAAGTCCATATTGAACAGATACATTTTTAATAGTATTAGTTTTGAAAATGATATTTTATAAGTAACGTAATATTTTATCCATTTCTTAACACATAAAAGAACTAATTCATATTTTTCAAAAGTGTAACCCTCGTATATTCAAATGAGAACAAATTCAATTAAAATTGAAATGATCTGAGTAACTCCCAGCAGGGTTGTGGGTGATTTTTATAATTTCTTAATAAAATTACTCTTAATTCATTTTCACAATTTCAATTGGGAAGGCAGATTCAATACTTAAATACCCTATTTACAGTTAATTAGTATAAAAGGATTACACTGCTAGCAAGGTGAGGTGTCACTCGAGATCTGCAAAGGAAGTCTAGTTGAGTACATAATATTGTATTATCATGAGCTATTTTTGAACATCTTCAAAAGTATCAAAGAAATATTAATCCAATTGAGTTTTTTCTTCTTTTAATTTTCTGAATAAAAGTTTCCTCCTTCAAATCTGTCATCATGACCACATACTGTGAGTAGACTTCTGAAAATTTATTTCAATTTGTCAACAAGAATCTCAAAGCACTCCTTCTTTTATCCTGTAAATAATTCTAGTGAGCTCAATAATTTATGTGGTAAAGAAGACTCTCAGTTGAACTATTCTTTGTTTGGCTGCTTTCCCCTTAATCATTGTATATTAACCCCCCTTTTTCATGTTTTCATATTCTAATATCATAATGAAATTAAATGTCATTGTCCTAGTTTACAGGAAAGTTGAGGGCTTATAACCATGTTTTAACCACATCACATTCTTTATTTACAGTAAATAAGAAACCAGATTGGTACTGCCTTATTATTTTTTTGTTAATTGTTTTTTTTTAAATTTGTAAGGGTTCCTCGGAACCCAGTGTCTCGCCTACTTTTGCTGTAAATCGCAGGCAAGAGAAATGAGGAAAAAAATCAATAAAAATATTCCTCTTGATTGTAAGAAGCTTCTGTACAAGTTTGGTAAAAAACCAGGATAGTTAATGCATCTAATAAATGTTTTAAAAACTTTAACTGCAGACCGTATATGTATGTAATGTTAACTGGAAGAAAATCTAAGTCCATTTAAAAGTAAAATACAGAAAGCTGGATTTATTTTTTTACAAAATTAACTTCTGGATACTATCTTATGATCATAAACAAGCTTTCGTCCAAGTTTGTTAAAAATCCAGGATAGTTTAAGAAAGTTATTAAAATTCTAAAAACTTTAACCACAGACTGAATATAATGTTTCCTCGCAGAAAAACTAAGTCAATTTATAAGTAAAATACGGAGAAATAGAATTTTATTTTTACAAAATTTACTTCTGGATACTATCTAATGTTCATAAACAAGCTTCTGTCCAAGTTTGGTAGAAATGCAGTATAGTTTAAGAAAGTTATTAAAATTTAAAAAACTTTAACCAGAGTGAATATTTGTGGACGCAGCCGACAACTGAATGTAGGATCGCTTAGTCTCCCTTTTGTGACTAAAGTCAAAGGCTCAACAAACAAATTTGTAAGGGTTCCGCGGAACCCAGTGTCTTGCCTACTTTTGCTGAAAATCACAGGCTCAACAAAAATGAGGGAAAAAAAAATATTCTGCTTGATACTATCTGTCCAATTTTGGTAAAAATCCAGGATAGTTCATGAATCTAATAAATGTTTAAAAACTTTAACTGCAGACTGTATGTAATGTTAACTGGAAGAAAAACTAAGTCCATTTATAAGTAAAATACAGATACACAGGTACAAAATATTAACAAAATTTCCTTCTAAATACTAGCTTTTTAACATAAACAAGCTTCTATCTAAGTTTGGTACAAATTAAAAGTAGTATAAGAAAGTTATTAATTTTTTTTAAAAATTTAACCAATGAGTGAATGTGTTGTTTCCTGGCAGAAAATCTAAGTCCATTTAAAAGTAAAATACGGAAAAAACGGATTTATTTTTTTAACAAAATTTATTTCTGTATATTATCTTTTGATCATAAACAAGCTTCTGTCCATGTTTGGTACAAACCCAGGATAGTTTAAGAAAGTTATTAAAATTTAAAAAACTTTAACCACAGAGTGAATGTAATGTTTCCCTGCAGAAAAACTAAGTCCATTTATAAGTAAAATAGTAAAAAATCGATTTTATTTTTACAAAATTTACTTCTGGATACTATCTTATGATCATAAACAAGCTTCCGTCAAAGTTTGGTAGAAATCCAGGATAGTTTCAGAAAGTAAATAACATTTCAAAAACTTTAACCACAGAGTGAATATTTGTGGACGCCGCCGACAATTGAGACAACTAATAGCTCAATTTTAAACAAAAGCCCTATAATCTCAAAAACAAAGAAGCAAAAATAAATCCCAGATGTAAAATTTCTAATGAGCAATTTCGCCATTCATATTCTAATTGCTACAAAAAAGTCATCTCTATAACAATGGCTGAGGAATCAAAAGACAAGCGACATATATCAAAGGGCAATAAATGTGACTCACAAATGACACAGGCATTGTGTTTTTGTTGATAACTTTATGACACGAAGACATACATATCTGACAGGGTAAACTGATGTTTTTCTTTGACATAACTAACAATTATAGTGTGTTATTGTCCACTTGTGTCCAGTCAAACCGTGGAAAGTTGGGAAATAAAAACAAAATTATGGGAAATTGCGTATCGGATGACCAAATGTGACCTTTGTTTTTCTGACCATAACATGTTTTTGTAGAATGTAGGACGGTAAGATTTCAGTATGTTGGCAGGTTGAGAACTCTGAGCTATAATGATTTCAGTACCTAACATTACAGAACCAGTTCAAGAGTTGCATTGGTTTATGAGTACATGTGTACCAGTGTTTTTTGTTTTGCTTCTTCAGAATATGGGGGGTGTCAAGGACAGATTTTATAAATTTAAAAGTGATTTAAAAACAATCAAAAGTAATGGGAGGAATATGTTACAAACCCATACCACCCAACCAGCCTTTCAAAATAGAATCAAAATCCCATAAATGCATCTTTCAGCATTAAAGTTGATGCAAAAAAAAAAAGAAAGTTCAACATCGCCTAACGACTTTATTGCATTGAAATTTCGACCAAACTGAAATTTATTTCAAGTTAAACAGGAAGTCCTCCCACTAACATTTATACAACAACCTTGCAGATGAATTTACCGTACGTAAATAATGTAATAAATATTTTCAAATTACAATTTATTGACAACCTTCCTCAAACAAGATTGACATTATTGCTGTCACCTGACATGTTTCGTTTGAAAAGTACAACGTCTTGTTACCAACATGAAACATACAACAGTTTGACAAGATGGCAACCTAAAGTCACGCTTTTTCAATCGCCATAAAAACTATGAAAGCCGACAAGAAGAGTATGTCAAATCAAGTTAATAACAATGTCAGATAGTGCATGTCAAATAATTAATTATCTTTCATAGTCAATTTAAGAAACATTCCTTTGTCTACACACACTAACAAAAACATTTTTGAATAGATTGTTTATGATGCATCGAGTCTGACTATCACTGTCAAGTTTTTCCCTGCATCTTCCACGTGGATTAACCGAACACTTTATCTCAATTAACTATCTATTTCATGTTATGTCAACTTTTAAAAAGAAGAACTTTGTTGTCTATTTTTTACATTTAAAAAAAAAAGGTTTATAATTGTCCCTTCATTAAAAGTTCGTTTTTTTCCAGTAAACTGAGCAGAAATTTTTGCATGCACTTATTTTTGTGATTTTTTAACAATAGACTAAATCTATAAGTTAAAGCAATTTCCAGAAATGCTAATACATGTAACAAATAAGGCTCTAATTTGAATGACAGTTTTAATTTTGCGAGACCCTATCCTGTCACAATTCTTGCAATAATGGAAAGACCTCAATTTACAGAATTTTCAATGTGTTTAATGCCACTAACAGCGATGTAAGCTATATCATTGGAGACATTTTAATTGGCAGCAGAATGCTGTAATACCAAGAGAGAGATAACCCTTTTAAGCACAGGAAAACAAGAAATATTTATGATGATTTACTGATTGGTGTTGAATGCCACTTTCAACACTGTTGGGAATTTCCAGTGGCGGATCCAGAAATTTTCACGAGTAGGGACCCACTGAATGTATAAGAGGGGGCCCGCTCCAGTCAAGCTTCAGTGATGTCCTATATAAGCAACCACATTTTTCTATACCCCCCCCTAAATCCGCCTCTGTTTTCCTTGTGGTAAATTTTTAATTGGTGGAGGAAGCTGAGAAAACTATAACCTTTAGCAGGGAAACTGACAATCCTACAAATATCTATAACATATATAATCTTTGTATGCTTGCTTTTGTTTTTAAAAGTATCCAAGTTCAAAATCATACTTGACGAATGTTTAACTGTTATGATAAACTTCATGAAAATTAAATGGCTGCATGTAGTTCTTAAACCTTTCATAAACCTATTCAAACTCAACATCTCATCTTTTGCTGGTAATATATTCAGATTCTCCAAACGAACTTTACAACACGCAATTACTAGTATACAAACAGCAATTTTAAGAGAAACCATTTATCACAATTATCATTTCAGATATTTGTCAAAGGTTAAGAATTAAAATAATTCCCACATTAAAATACCACATTAAGGTTGTACCTTACACTACAGGGAGATAACTCTGTAAAATCAGCAAAACGTTTAGGTTACGTTGTGTTGTGAAGGGAATATCAAGCTTCTCAATGATCAAAATAAGTGTTTGTCAAACTGCTATATAACCAGTGTAATTTTTCTGATTAAACGGTTGGTTCAAATTTTTTGAAATTTTTATATTTTTGTCAAAGGGTCAAAGTAAATACTTTGTTAAAATTTTAAGAAAATTAAACGAGCCAAATTGATTTTAGCTAAGGTGTTGGGTACCACCTTAAGTTACATAATTCAATGAGTCAGAGTTGATGAAACCATACATTTTTCATCTCTGAAGAATTAACTATGCTAGCTTATATAAAGATTTATTCAAAATAAAGAACTAATTCATTTTTTTTTTTTTTATAAAATAATATATTTTGACCTTGATTGAATTTAGAAGCTAGTGCCAACTACAGACAATTAAAAAAATAAATAGTTTGCATAATTTTTAAATGCGAATGTTACAAGTTCTTTTTTTAGCCAGCTGTATCTATTTAATTAATCAAACAATGTTTTAAAGTCACACTGGAATTAACACATCTTTATCATTAACAAACGGAAATGGCAGGTCATAATTTTTTTTTATCGAGATTCAAAATGGCAGCCTTTTGATGTATCTGACGACAGGGAAGGATTAGGTTCTGATGTGATACACGTGAACGAACGCCATAATTAATCTACGATAGTAAATAATGTTTTATGTTCAGATTACTGAATTATTGAAGTGGACCAATTCAGGTGAAGCGACTAAACGATCATAGAAAAATCTATATTTGTTTAGGGGATGTTTCACAGAGACAAAAACTGATAAGGATTCTAGGATTTTTTTGAAACAAAACAAATAGAAGATGACAATAAAACTAAATATAAAGTTTTTTGTGTTTTACAAATCCAAATCATTGCTGACAAGTCTTTATAATTTACGAGTTTTGATAAATGGAAATTATCAGCTCGTTAGGACGTGCTTTGTGCATGTGACAATGAATAATGCAGCCATCGGTTATTTTCAAATCGATTTCAGCTTGTAATGAGATCCTTCAACTGTACCTCCTAGCTTAATGCCAAGCAATGGAACAATTTTATAAAACATTTATAGAAGGTTTATGTATATATTTATACTTTTAAAAGTATCATAGACTTTAACTTGCATAAAAAAATAACAAAATGGTATGTCTTTTTGAATGCATTGGCATCATTGCAAATCATGCAATAATGACAGTGCAAAAAAGCTGCTAGCCTTGAAATTTTCAGACTTAAAAATAACTTCCTTCCTGTCTCCCTTCTGTTTAAGAAAGTCATTGAGGGATATTCAAGCCTTAAAATGGAAAAATTGCATAATAAACTCAAGTTCAATCAAATATTGCAAAATTTCAAATATCTTAAGTCTAGCTTAAAGTTAATTATACTTATTGAATAGAAACCTAACCATGATGGATAGAAATTAATGCCATTGGATAATCAAGTAGAATTTGATCTGTGCGTCACTTAAGATGCAGGAACCATTAAAAGGTTCCATATGGAAGCATAAACCAAATTAGCTTCCTTTCAACGTGCCCTGCCTTTCACCCCGGCAATAAAAAAACAAACAGCGACCATAAATGTTTTCAATTCAAAGATATTTAGACTGAAACTCTATCCATCTGACAAATGCAAAGATCTCCAATCAATTTCCTGAGGTCAGAACTATTTCATGTTTCAGTCGTTTAATGGCGCTATAAGCACTTTTAGAAAGACGGAAAATGGCCTTACAATTTCCTGGCCCTGATTTACAACTCTCAAAAGTACCCTGATGTGTATAAACAGATCATAGTTAGCCATTTGCAGACAATAGCTATAAATAATGCTGGACTTAGCCAGTCAAGCCTTAATAATGCAGTTTCCTAATCTGACAGTTCTACGATGAACTAGTACATTAAATATCGTAATTAAAATGGTAGAAGCAAGTTATTACTAATATTTATCTGATCAATAAACTAAGACAAAAGACTCATATTGATATTAGCATTTAAAGCTCATTGCTGTGGGGCAAATTTCAAAGACAAAAGGAAAGAAAAAATAAGTGGGGATAACAATTAAAAAAAAAATTGGCCCCCCTCGAGTCAATTATTATCAACGTTAAGTAAGAAGACATGGGGTTCAGGGACTTTTTGGCAAAACAAATATCATGATATGAAGTGAATCAAATTTGCTTTGAATTACATATTAAGCAATTAATAGGTTATGCAGCTTATAATTCTATAAAAAGTCAACAAAAAATAGTTATTTTATAAAAATATATTATGACAGGAAATTATGAAACGTATTTTATATTCAATTTTAAAAAGAAAGTAACTGCAGGAACAAACGTATTTTATATTTAATTTTAAAAAGAAAGTAACTGCAGGAACAAACATATTGTATATTCAATTTTAAAAAGAAAGTAACTGCAGGAACAAACATATTTTATATTCAATTTTAAAAAGAAAGTAATTGCAGGAACAGAAAATAACAAATATGGAAACAGTCTGTTTTATTTTTTTTACTTTAAAAAAAAACCATCTATTAGACAATGATCTTCCTCATTTCAATTGCGTTTTTGTAGAGTTCAAAATAAGATTTAATGAAAAAACTGAAATTGTATCAACCATGCTTCCTTTTATATTTTAATCTCTTATCTCATCAGCGCTACAAATGAGTTTCAGTAATGAATTCTGGGATTAATAAAAAAAATCGTCAGCGACATTAATTCTTTGACAATTCTTTTATCAAAATGATTACAAAGGATTTAAACATTAAAAATTTCCAATGCAATGCACAGTACAAACTTAGACTACATGCACGACATTAAATCGCTAAACATTTAGTGAAACTAATATGATTCTTACATAGATAAACATTCAAACATTTTATATAAAAGAAGGTCAAGATCTTTCACGGAAATAAAAAAAAACAACTTATTATTGTTTTTTCAACTTAAAATTCAAATAAAAGAAACAACACTTCAAAAGGGACCTTATGAGTAAATAAAATTTGTATTAGAGTACAAAGGATCATAAATTTTACACGTGAATACCCAAACCCAGGCAATAAAAGGGTTAAAATGTGCTGCCGCCAAATAAGCTTTGTTGGCGTGTGGTTATAATTTACACAAGATTAACTGTGAAACTTGTAATATTTCTGACGATTTTGTTTCGAAGACAAAGTGAGTCACACCAAATAAAATCGAGAATGTCGCTAGTGAACCGTAATGTTGTTGTAATCTTACTATTGCACGACTGAGCGTGATAAACAGTATCCAAATTAAACATGCATCGGTTACCAATGGAGAGATTGAAAATGTATTTATTTCTTCATCACTTATTTATCAAATTGGATAAAAAAAATCTACCCAGCTTCTGTTAATCAAAAGGAAATTTAATATAATTCAAATCTTTATGCTGCAAGCGTCCAATTTGGTTTCAAAGTGTCAACTATAGATTCCTAATTTATTATTCTTCATATTAATCCATTAGTGTTTTAAATAAAAAAGAGAAGAAAAGAAATATCTTTAATTTCCCTCTTTTTAATTAAATTTGAGATTTTCAAGCCTAAGCTTGGTATAGGTAGGAAAACAATTTGAATTCTATGTTTAATAACAAAAATTATTTATTTAGAACAGTTATTTCTATTTCATAATTTATTCACAAAATATCACCAAATAGAGTACTAATAAAGATGTGATCCAACAGCTATCCTTAAATGGCATTTATACAAGCAAACTATATAATATACTATTCAGTGGATAATAATAGTATTACATAAACATCTTCTCCTACCCTGGGGCAATTTCACTTGAAATAACATATCAACTTTAAAAAGAATTCTTGTGGTTAGGATACAAACAAGATCTGATCTGATAGCAATTTATATATTAATTCTACCTAACTATCGTAAATGTACCTACCATTTGAAGATATCGTTATCGCTATAATAACACCTTAGATGAACACTTTCATTCAAATTACAGGTAAGGTAAAACACTCCAGTGAAGTGGATGTTATGTGTTGAAATAGCACCTAAGTTGTCGAAATCAGTTTGATTTGTCCTTTAACGATATACTGTTTACTGTCTATCTGCAGATTTGATGACCATGTGACTTTGTGTTTTCTTATAGCGGGTAGAAGGAGTTGCTTTGGTTTTTCCTGCATGTAAACAAAAAGATTGTATAAAAGATTATATTACATTGCATACAAAATTATGAAAATTATGCAATTCAGTGTAATAAGAATTTAATAAAATAATATTGATACTGACTATGCAATATGGGCTTTACTCATTGTTGAAGGCCATACTATTGACCTATAATTATCAATTTCTTTGTCAATTTGCTCTCTTGTGAAGAGCTGTCTTATTGGTATTCATACCTGATCTTCTTTAAATTATATATTATATAATGAAAAAAATTGACATTTCTCACTAAAGATTTCATATGGAATTTTAAAAAAAAAAAAAATGTAAGTTAAAAGAACACACCTGCTACACTAGCTAGATCCCTTAACATTAATTAGAGTGACAAAATATTTTTATAAGAAACAAATTATTTAAAATATTATTTTTTCAAAATTAAAAATTGCAATTAGCATAATTATTTTCCAGAAATGTATATTTTTTTTTCAAATATTTATTATACAGTATACAGGAAATTTTGATTTCCCATCATGCAATCTAAAAAAAAATTGTTTATTGTTAAATAGAGAATCCGTCAGCCTGATATAGAAGAGAATCTGACAATGGCATATACACAAAAAAACAAATTATGCAAGTTAAACTATTTAAACAGGTATATAATTTGTGGAGCTGACAGCTAGCTAGACTGTTCTTCAGTTGAGTCATTACTGCATTATTTATCATATAAAATGGTCATTGAACCAGCTACAAGCTAAGATTTTACAAGTCAATATTTCATGAAATTTAGCTTTAAGTTAAAGTTTATCAGTGTGCCAGTAGTATCCATTTGGGTCAAAATAAAAGAGCACATTTGCAAATTAGTCTATTACTCTTAGTGGCTGGAAGCAAAGAAAACAGCCATCAGCGCAAGCTATAATAACATACAATTTTAAATCTTGTTTTAATTTGATGCTATCTAGTACCTAGTCACTACAAAATAAATGAGGATCAAAGTTATTTGATATGATTTATTATGAAAGGTTAATTACGAGTCAAACCATAAAATCTATGTTCCTTTTTAAAATCTTTTTTAAAAGCCCAACATCAATCATGGACTCAATCCATCTTCAGAGGATAAAAGCAAAAGTGTATTTAAAGTCTTTTTTAAAGACAATTAGTTATATATTATGTATTGAGTGTGATTCTTCGAAAAACATGCAACAATAAGACCTCAACTACCAAATTCCATGTTTGTATGGGTATGACAAAGTTGGAATTTAGTCCAATGCTGTGCTACAGGAAATCGCAAAATTTCTTCATACTGTCTAACTTCAAATTCAACCATGAGAGTTGTAAAATGTGTCTATATGCTTTAAAAGATATTACAATGTAGGAGGGTTTCATTGAAATGAAGCAAACTCTACAGGACAAGTTTTAGATATTAGCTTCAGACATATGAATTCCAAAAGGAGTGGACACATGAATAACACAAATACCAACCAGACACAAAAAAACACTATTACCCCCTCCCCCCTTTTTCAGAAGAACATTCAGACAACAGACATGATTATCCGTCATGACAATATTCCATCTCTTTTTTAGCAGGTATATCTAATGAATATCTGAAATTTAATTGGACAAGAATAGTGTTTTTAGAAATTGGTAAACTCTTACTAATCATGATGAAAATAAAAAAAAAGAATGAAACATATTTGTTTTGAATTTAGAATAGTTTGATTCATAACTTTTTAATTACGCCACCTACACTATGAGTTTAATGGTTCTATAAGACCGATCGGTGGTTCACACTTCAAAGAAATGACCTAAACCTCATAGTCCAAATAGAATCATAGTTAATATATTTATAAATCTGTAACCCAAGCTGCTTCACAAATCTTAGAAGTATTTAGTGCAATGAAAAAGGAATAATAAAACTTTTTATGTCCATTAGTCTATTTTCTGTCCTCTTTGAAGTACAAACTGTTGTTTTAATTGTCTTACAATTGTTCTTTTCTAGCTAGAGTGTATTTCAACTTTTATATTTTAATAATTTAATTTTAGTATTGCTCCTCATTTCTACAATGAGAATAATTCAGCTAATATCTTATAATGGACGAGGACATCCAAAAACATAAAGTGCAAATAAAGTTCTTAAATGTGCAAAACAGTTAATCTCACCAACCTGTTTTACGACATGGAAGTCAAATAAAATTTTAAATATTATATTTCCGATTATAATAAAAACAAATCAATAAACCAGTCTTTACTTCTAATAAGGTTTCAAAATCATTCATTCAAAAATACTCTGGTACGTCTTTTTATTAACTTCATTAGAATCTAAAGAGTTAGTAAAATATTTACTGTCAAAAACAAATATATTTTCTCCCATTTCTTTATGAATGCACGAAAGGGAAATAAAAATTCACAAGTTTTGATTTAAATCTAGCATTCTACATTGTGTAGCATGAAAACGCTATTGATAAATTGAAAATAAAATCGTTAATCTGCCAATTAAATCGACAAAAGACAACATCATAAATGGTTATTTTATATGGACTAGGAGACTGGGAGAGTTAGGAGAAGAATTTACTTTCATTACATTACAGAACGTCTGCTTAGAGAATCTCAATCCCTAGTGTGTTTATATTCACTTGTCTCCACAACAGGTAGTAAAGCTCTTGACAGATCGTCTGAAAATGATAATAAATTTTTTTTAAACTTTTTTAAAATAGATTTTTTAAATAATTCACAATTTATCAGAATCTGTGTATTAATGACAAAAAGGTTAATTGTACTCTTGTAAAATATTTCAGGGGTGAATTTATAAATTCAAAAACATGATGCAGTTTCTTTTCTGGCTGATATAAATAGACATTTTCAAATTAAGTTTATAAATTATAGTCTTTTTATTTAAGTTCTTCACCCCCTCCCCATTTGCCCACAAATGTAGAAATAGTTTTTAAAGCTATCATGAAGACAAATTTAGATGTCAAATCTAAAAGGAAATGTAAACTGTCAACAATATGTGCAAGCCCTCTACTCAAGTTCCAGGCTAGTATAAATGTTGTCAGATCAGCATTTTATTTTTGGAAAGCGGCCTCTGTCACAAGGCGTATTAATTTAAAGATATCTCAAAATACAGGTTACATATATAATCTAATTCAATCTGGAAATTTTTTCTTTGGAGGGACAAAAGTACCAAAGCTAGGTAAAAGTATCATAAATTAAAAATAAACATTAAGATCCCTGCGTTTTAAAAAAAAAATAAAATTTTACTTTTCCCAGCTAAATTGCAATCATAAATTTTGCCAGCGTAGATGAAAATTTATTGAAAATGTCAACAGAAAAATACATCAATATTGAAATTTCTAAGCCAATTATTCAAATATTCATAATACGACAGAATAAATAAATCAAAAACCACAAAGCCTTATTAAAAGTGTAAAATAAATATTACAGATGATTTCAATGATAAATTTTATTGTTAATCAAAATTCAAAATTTTCTTTTGTAAAAATCACAGTTGAGTCCCTATGAAAATTTGACAAAGAATTTCAGATTAAGATTTTAAGATGCGGCACTTTTTGTTTCGACGTGTGGTATATAGTCGAGATTTATGTAAAAGGGCATAATTTAATAACCCAAGGTTATCTTGATAATAGTAGAAAACCCTCGCTTGTCACATGGACAATGGGGTCCGCCGAAACTAAATCACAAAACTCAATGCACCGAAGACATTTAATAAAGATTTAGTTCAGCAAATGAAAATCTATAATTTCATCTATAGACTTGCCTGATCAATCTATTAACTATGAAAAGATAACAACTTGATGATCCTGACTATTTTTAATTTATCTTGCGAATATACGACAAACAAGCACCCCATTAAAAAATCAGCTTTTGAAAATAGTGACAAAGTTTGAAAGTTATCTGATCTTAACGGATATATTTATGATTTATCTTATCTGTCACTTCGTAAAAAAACAACATATTAAAAGTGTGAAATCTTTTTCTATTCTATCTAAAAATATTTGCTATATCATCTTAATTATATTTCATTGTTGAAGCACCTTTAATTTTGATTATTATGGATAAAATCTGGCGGAAAATGAAAATTCAACAGATAGCATCTACCCCCTAAGGAGTATCAAAAGTTCAGTTCTTATACTACCAGAAATTGAAAAATAATCTTAAAATTGGTGCTACTAACCACCATGGTTTTGACTTGAGGGTAAAACTAAAATAAAAAAAATTGCAAAGTTGTAGGGTCTTCTTATTCTGTATGTGGTTAAGGAGTTTCAAAAACAAACCACATTCCCTTTGTGTATAGACATGGCAAATGTTCATTTATGGTAAATGAAAACTTTTATATTCTTTAATTTAATCAGAGATGCAAAATAACATGCAAGTGCAGACAGATTAATGCTGAGATTTATTAACAAATGGAGAAGCATACAGACAGACAATTAATGGACAGAATTCAGTGATAGGGGTTTATAAAAAGACTAATCATACCAAATTAATTATTATTAAAGGGGGGCTTAACAAAAATGTCTAATCTTAACAAATCTTTATTTGGGTTTAATCTGATAAGAAGCCTTTCTTGTTTGATTAGACTGTGATACTTGTAAAATCATCATCTACTATAATGCTGAGTTATTGCATTTATATTTCTGGGGATTCATTACAAAACAGTAAAACACCCATCATACAAGGCTTCATTATTTCCAATTTGTTTCCTAAAGAAATAATTAAAACTTTTGCCTTATTTCCATGTGTTTAGATTAAGTCTGTGTCATATAAATGTCCTCCTGACAGTTAAGATGTTTTAACTTTAAAATCCGATTTCTCTTCTTGCTTGCAAATTATTTAATTTCAAACAGTCTCAGTGGCTGATTCACAAACTTTCATGAAAGGGGGCCCAGTGACTGCCTAAGAGGGGGCTCGCTCCAGTCATGCTTCAGTGATTTCCTATATAATCATCCAAATTTTACCACAAAAGGGGGGGGGGGCGGGCCCCCTGAATAAAACTCTATATTCGGCACTGAGTCTAAGACTTATTATTTTTTCCCCTCAAAGTGACATTTTTACTGGGTGAGGATTCACATGATGAATGGTTGTTATAACCCTTGGGATTTGGGACGTTCATTCTGATACCTACATTGGGTGAGTGTCATGCATTATTATACACATTAAAACATCATCCAAACTCGGAGTGGGCCTGAATGGCGACAGTAGCATTCCAAATTTCCTGCCCTTCAACCATGGGTGAACTTTATTGCAGACATCATTAATTATGATACAAATGTGTGTTATTAGTGTTCTCATCCTCAATATGCATGAACTATTTGTCACTGGACACAAAGCAAGGGTTGGGTGGAGGGGGTACATATGAGCCCAATTGAAAATAGTGCCATTAGAAGCAGCCAGAAGTGGACTATGTACATTCTATACAAAATATCATAAACACCTGGCATTAGCTGCAAATAACACTTTTTTTAACTTTAAATGCAGGTTTTCCATAAATTAGATCAAATCTGCAAATAAAATCATTAATTCCATTATATTAAATCAAAATCCTTATTGATTAATGTACCAGATATTATAAAATAAAGAATATCTTGCATCTTAATCTAAAAACAACTGCTTGTAAACTCCTCTTTGAAGAACACACCTTATTTCCTTAATGCTAGTTCTGTCCATTTACTTTCCCTTGTATACAGTGAAAACTTTAATTTACCGATTATCTGCCGATCTACACCAAACCACCCTGAGTGAAAAATTCTTATTCAACACCTTGGTAGTTTTTGTTAAGTCTGTCTTGATTATTATCCTATATTATTTGAATAGGCAATTTAACCTCACTGTTATGACATTACAGTCTTTCTTCAAAAATTTCCAGAAGCGTAAAAAAAATTGTGAATTAAACATGAACCAGACATTTTTCTTAACCTTAAATGCAAGAAGAAAAGTTTAAAAACACCAAATTAAGACATAAATTTGGTTAAAGACATGATAATTTATGGTTTAAATCAAATGTGATGAACTCAAAATTATAGGTTTTCAAAATGAAATCATTAAAAGTCGTCATTATCCTTTTTAGTGGTTAAAGGAAAGGTTAATTTCTCTAAAATACAAAGTGAGAGCATGACAGGTGTAGCACGTATACAATACTGTGACACAATGATTAGGTTCCAAGATAAAATCTACCCTTTCGCACCCCAACAATTAGACCAACAATTACCACCTTCAGCAAGAATAATTTACTGATTTCATTTTGCAAATGGTCAGAACTGGCGACAAATTTCATTAATTATGACTGCAATTAAACCAAACCACAAACTACTTTCAGTCACTCAAATTTCTCTATGGTTAAAATTTAGTAAATGGTTATTAACAATTTAGAAGCTAGATAAATTAAGAGGACTATAAAATATTCAGTTCTGAAAATTAGACCTAACATTTTATAGAGCTAATCAGTTAAAATAAAATAGAAAATGTGTCCATGGAACACAGATGATGCCCCATCTTGAAATTAACACTATAAAGGGGCATAACTCCAATACTGTAAAAGTGATGCCACAAAAATTCAAACTTGATCTGAGTTTTCAGTTTTGTGCATATAAGTTTTATAACATTTGGGTTGAGGAGACCAAAGTAAGAGAACAGAAACTGATTTCGAAACATTCGTTATAAGGACAAACTGAAGGACAACAGTATAAATCCTTAGTGTAGCATTGAGGGCATAAAAATCCTACCATAACTACTTTAATATGAAACATATCATCGGTTCAATCTTGTCTTATAACCATGTGCATTCTTAGATATTTTCTTTAAATAAGAGGTGTGTAAGGGGTATATACCAATGAAAAAGTAATCCGATAAAATCATACAACCAAAAGATATTTTTTAAATATTTTTTTAAATCTGTCAACAATCCATCTTTTTGATAAAATCATGCAACTAACAATACAATTTTCTTGATACAGTACAGAAATAATTGGCCATATGGAGAGATTTTCATCATCAAGAAAGAACATATTTAAAATAAGCAGCGCGAGCCAAACAAAATAACGATAGAACTTATAATCCAACCTCCTCCAATTTTAAAAGGAAAACAAAACCTGCTGGGCCATTTCCCAACAAACATGTTTTTACATAATCAACTTGAATTGAAACTTTTAACCATTAAACAGCGTGTAAACAGTTAATATGATACCCAGCGTGCAATAAAGATACAGGACAAACAAAAACTGAATACGGATGTGGAGTGTATAAATTATGAGAATTATCATGGATTACAATAAAAAATTTACCAATAAATTCATAATTATACTCCCCATTTATTAAAAATCGTTGAATTTTTCAAATTTTCTGTAAATTTTTTCTCAACACCTGGCAAATTAACCAATGTTTTTCAAATAAAAATTATACAGCCTCTTGGATTAAATTATTCATTCTTCATCTGAAACGCAATTAAAGAGATAATCAGAGGATGGTCGGCAAAGCATGACAAACCACAGAAAGTTGAACCTTTACTTAGTACAAAGAGTCAATACTACCATATAAAACTATACCGTGATAGGTCAAACCCATATTCTCGTGGTCATGCGATGGGTATTATCTAGAATCGTGAGATGGAAAAATAAACATGGAATTAATATCCTTAAATGACATGAATTGTTTCATATAAAGTTGTCATTTTTTTCCCCTTTAGAAATTTATCGTCTTTTCAGAAAACTATTAACTGAAATAAACTACACGGTCAATTATAAAGAAAAGAGAACCAAACTTGGATACATGCAGGTTAATAATAAACAGGATGGATTTCAACGAACAGATCGTTGATTCAACCTCGCCGTAACATTAGAAATCACTTTTATGACTAAATCAAAGCATTTCAATAATGAGGCTCCAGTACAGATCTATAGAAATCATCATCTTTTTGTTTGGCGGAAAAAATAGATGTGTGGGAATTCTCAATAAATACATAAATTATTCCGTATCTTTTATAAATGACGGACATTATTTACATAGACTTACAGAATCTCAAGGGAAGATATCCCTGTTTTGATCTGTTAATTGTCTAAATTTCTTTTGTCTTTTTTAATTTGTTTGTATAGCAAAAGCTATATTACAGACAAGGAGATATAATTATTAAACATAATTGTCATAATTCCAAAATAATTATAATTGTTTTGAAATTTCCTCATTATATTTCAACCCAGACATCCCTGTTATGTCGGTTGTCTCATTCTAGTTTTTGTTTTAAAAAGCAAGATGAAATAGTGATTTTTCAAAATTCGCGTTGCCAACTTTTGAAACTTGTTAGCCAACCAATAAAAGCATGTTACAGTGCATTTGTATCACCTATGTGTGGTATTTTTTCTTCTTACTGGTAATAGAATTTTCTTTCCTTTTTAATATAAATTTGGATGATTCTTTTACTAGGTCAACCCATTAAACCACATTTTTAAAAACATATTCTACAGATTGTATATCAAATGTGATAGACAACCAAATTACATAAATTATCTGCATTGTGCTAGAATGTATCAGCTGCTTGTCACTTAATTATTCTTTTTGTACGAATCAGTGCAGCTATTCAGAAAGCTTTTATATTGTGCAAACCAGCTGATGTTATTTCATCATTATTACAATAAAAATTTGATTAGATTAACAAATTTATTTTTGTTATTTTTTTATAATATCAAAATGACATTTGTCTTTTCCCCCACATTTAAGCTTACTTTGAGATGTTTTTTTCCAAATTTTATCTACTTGTAAAATATTATTTTATAATGGTTATAGTCCAGGCCAGGCACATTACTCCAAATTTACCTTACTGATATTGATCAGGCAAAAAAAACAAACCCTTAAGGTGGTACCTAACACTACAGGGAGATAACTCTGTAAAGTCATCTAAACGTTTTTATTACGTTGTGTTGTAAAAGGAATATTAAGCTTCTCAATGATCAAAATCAAACTGCTATATAACCAGTGTAATTTTTCTGACAAAACAGCTGGTTCAAAATTTTTGAAATTTTGATATTTTTGTTATAGGGTGAACGTAAGTACATTGACCAAATTTTATGAAAATTAAAAGAGCAAGTGTTGGGTACCACTTTAAAAAAATATCTGCATCCTGCCTCCCTCTCATCCTAAATTTTTGTTGCTTTGCTTAGCTTTTATGTATGCATTTGGTTTAAAGTACTGTTAAATGGCACTGTAAATGTAAGAATTTTCCCTTTTATTATATAATTCTATGTGAAATATCTTTTAAAAAAGAAATCATTTTACCTGTCTACATATTCTATCTTTTGCAGAAAACAAGTATAAAGTATAACTATTTTTTGTTCTGAAACTACTGGTAGCAACCTCAAGGTCACTGAACTCTGTAGACAAATTGGTCACTCGGTATTTCCAGTAAATGGATACGGTGACATATTAAATCTGATTCAAGATAACTTATATTTTAACAAAAAACGACTTTTCTTTCAAAACTACGCTTGTAATCATATCCATCATATAGGTATAAGGTAATAAAGGATGATATATATATTTACACTCTCTGTATATTTCTACATAAATCACATAAGATCATAATTTAAGTCAAATTTGTATCATATCTGACGGGCAGCGGAGTCAAGTAGATGAGGGCAAAGAAGATGCAGTACAGATTAAAAGTATTTATAGATAAGGAACTGGAGTAAAGTCTTTATTATGATTATTACAAAGTCTTTGCAACTATAACATACTGTGGATTCATTATTATTCGTTGTATACCAATTTTCATGGGTTTCGAGGGTACAGGTGATCCACAAATTCAAATGATCAACGAATGTCATATTTTCAATAGGAGTTGTATACGGAGATTGGCTAAACCACGAAATCAAGTATCCACAAGTATGCAAGTTTTCAGCAATCCACGAAAATTGATACCCACTAAAATAAATGAATCCACAGTATGCCTTATTAGAAGTCTGAATGAAAGGAGAGACGTGTACTGAGGTCAGTAAAAGGAAACAACCCAACAACACCATGATGGATCTAATGAACACCATTCAGTCTTCCAGCACCAGACATGGACAAAATACAAAGCTCAAAATCAGCCAGTCAAGAAAAGTGTCAAAAGCCCTGAATTAGAATTAAAATATATTTATTTCTAGCTCTACTATATATATCCATTAACTGCAGAGGCCTTGTAAGTTTTTGTTTTTAAAGATTTAACCATGCTTTTTGTTTTAATTTTTGACAAAACAAAATGTTCTGGAAAACAAGGACTCAAAATCTAGATTTTCAATGAATTTGTCTTAAATTTAATTTCAAAAATTAAAACCGAACACTTGATTGCATTTCATTGGTGTTTTTTCTATGTTGGAGGGCTATATGTGTTATTAAGAATTGTGCACAACATCTTGTTAGGGCTATTCCAGAAAAAAAATGTATGGGGGGAGGGGTGGTTGGAAGGCACATTGTATTAATAGTACATGGGTGATGGGTATCAGAGCAACTTTTTACACTATAATTCTCAATTACAATTGTCTGGGTGGTGGGTGCTGACAAAAACTGCCTTCTGACCCCCATACATTTTTTCTGGAATAGCCCTTACATCATTTTATCAATAAAATGACAGAACTTAAATGGAAACTTAATTCGGGGGAATATCAGGGTAGATGATTAAAAATATCATGATGGTACCCAGGTGTTTATAAGCATGTGTTCTATAACATGCATGACTTAACCCTGAAAGGGATTGCTGCTAATGAATGCTCTTATGCCACGATCAAATTATCAGGCCGCTGAAAATTCACAAACATGCCTAAAGGGGAAGACAATCAGATAAAGTGAAATGGACCAAAAGTGAAAATCTCTCCATTCATTATTCAAGAGATTTAATTACCAAAATCAACTTTACTTTCTGATTATTTAGGAATTAGGATAAAAATGAAAATCAAATGGACCATAAAAGAAAATCTCTCCAAACAAATTATTCAAGAGATTTAATTACCAAAATCAACTTTACTTTCAGTTTTTTGGGGAAAAAAGAAAAATCTCAGAAGTAATGGACCACAAAAATCCTTGATGAATATCTCCGAGGGTGTTTATCAAACAATCCAAAGTGCATTCTGGTTCTTTATCTAATCAGGAAAACATGACTCGTCAATGATCGAATAACATCCAAATATCAGGCAGGGATTTTCTGAGGCACAAATAATTAAAGAATGAAATCATTTGTCCTTTGATTAAGCAGATAAAAAGCAACGAAATGGAACAAGTATTTTATATTGAAATAGCACGCGATAATGTTCATTGTAATTGCTAATTGATTAATTCCTGCCAAGGAGTTAAAAAAAGGTCAATTGTAAATGTTATCTCTTAACTGCATCAAAGTCAGGTGCAACGTGCAATGTGAAGTCAAATGGTTTTTGTCTGAAAAAATTGTTGACGTTAAAAAAACAATGTTTTTCAATTTCATTCACAAGAATAATTTCAACTATTTATTTTAAAGCAATGCCTTATTTAATAGGGTAACATTTATTTATTTTCTTTTATTTTAAGCCATCTTGATACACAGGGTACCAAGATTTTATTTTCTTGAAATTGACTGATTGAATTTTACAAATTATGGCCCATTTGATTTTGTTTGAAAAAAAAAAAAATCCTTCGTCTAATCATTATTTTCAGTTGATGTATCCCCCCCATTTTATAAAGACATTGCCCCCCTTTCCACTATGAGTTGGCAAAAATTCTTTTCACTGGTATAACTTCAAAAGGTTGGACCGCATTACCATCATTTTTTATTACAGAACAAATATATATGAACAGATTGTCAACCTGTGTGGTTTTGGTTTGTTAATAAATCTAAAACATTACCTTATATTTACATTAAAAGACCCCTATATGTAAAACAATACGTCAGCCGCAAGACAAGTTTGTCAGTAAAAATTATCTTTGTCTAAATATTCTAATTTTCTTCAAGCATGGTGTATCCAATTCAAGGGAGAAAACTCTTACAGGTCAACCATTCAATTATCAACTATTGAACTTTTTATATTCAAAATGTACTTATTCTATTTCATCATTGGCTGCATATTTTAAGGGATAAATCTCTTGCAGGAATTTCTATTTAAAAAACTTCCAATACATTTTATAAAATATGATCATCAAAACTTGCATGAAAACAATCATTAAACTTTAATATTAGAAAGTTGGAAATGGAAGATTATACAGACAGCACTGTTGTTTGCTTTTCGTGGGTTCTTTGCTACATGCATGCAATTATTTTTTGTCATAGCTATCTGCCCATCATCCTTTATTTTTTCCTATATACATTAGAATTCATTTGCCAACAGATTTATCCAAATTACAAGAAGCACATATGGAGACAGCTTTCTCTTCATTACTTACTTTTTTCAAAATAACTTACTCTTTTTCTTCTGATCGATTGATTAATTTCTGCACCTAAGTCGAAACAGATACATTTGTAACAAAACTTACCTTCAAACGCACCTTAAACTCTTCTAAGTGAAATCCTCTGTACGTGCAAAACCACAACACAAGCACCACACACAACTTCTTTTCCAATTCAAAAGAAATTAATACCTTAAATGAGAAAAAAGTCAAGAAAAAATTTAAATCCCATTAGATTTAAATGACGAATAAAACTGTTTGTGGTCAAAAGAATTATTTAGTGGTTCAATTTACTTCTATTATACAGGTCAATGAATCAACTATCGTTAGTCGACGTTAAAATTTTATGTATTGAACTACTCCTTCTATAGATGTATACAGTTTCAGTATTTTATATAAAAATGATTAAGCCGTACGATTTTAAGGTTCTTTGGCATGAAATAGGTGGGTCAATTTTCGTTCTTTCGTGATGTCAATTGTTCGGAAGTTACAATGTATAAATAGAGTAGGCTCAAATGTGAACTTAGTAGATATCTTACCGTAACTGATATTAGTAAAGAATGGCCTGTCATAATTTTGGTATTTACGTGTATAGTAACGAACAATAGATAGAACAATTTGTTTACCAATGTTTATATCATATGCAAATATTAGTATCTAATTAATTGTTCATTTGTTTGATGTATTCATAAGATCTTAATGATTTTGCAAAAACACATTTTTATAATGCACTTTAAATGATCAACTTGATAAATAAATCTTTAGAAATAGATACTCTAAAAATACTAATAATTTTCTATAATAGGAGACATGGGGAATACACAAATGAGACAGCAATCCAAGAACACACAATCAAAATGACATCAATGTCAACATATGGTTTAAGACACAAGCTAAATATAACAACCTTTCAAAAATACAAAAAAAAACATTGACATGTGAGCTGTGTTGGTTAGAAATCAAAACTGTATGCAAATGAATAGCAATACATCTATTTCAGGTTAAACAAAATCTCTACGAAAGGTCTGTTACTAGTTCAAAATTGAGTTGCTATATTGAGGGGGATTATAAGGACCTTTATTTGGACTCCGGGATCAGGTGTTTTTAAGCTCAGGATTTCAGGATTGACCCTTTTGAGATCTGGGAATCCTTTTATTTGGATTTTGGGACGTCAGGATTTACTTTATTTAAATTCGGGACCTCAGGATTTCGTTTTTTAAAGTCCAGGATTTTGGGATCAGGACCCCTCCTATCCCCCTCTATAATAACCATACAAAACACACAAAATTAATCATTTTATTTTGTATTTGAATGTTCCAAATCGAGTAAAGTTTTTAACTTGTACATGTATACGAGCACAAGCATAAGTTTGCTTTTTATCCGAAGCAGCTTATGTTATGATAAACAAACTTTCAATGTGGTTAGTGCACTAACCAAACATATGGGACTGTGATTTACCCTAAACTTATCCAAGTTCATGTGTAAAATATTACACATAGTAGATTTGTATTAAGCGTAGAATATATCATTTTTATACATATGACATTACAATCATAAATACCAGTGACATTTTCCATTATGTCATATTAGAGCATGTATCTCTATTAATAATACTTATAAATCAGATTTATGAATTATTGTGATAGCAATATTTTAAACAGATCTTGGTTAAATTTGTATTAAGATATATTACTTGTCAAAAGATGTATTTTGTGCATAAAAAATAATAAAAATTATATATTATATGCACACCACAATCCTAAGGTCAGAGGAGAATTGGGCGCTCAAAAGTATGTTTAATCCAGACACTTTCTATAAGTTCCTGTGGGTTTCATTGGGGTCTAGGCGTGATGCTGGATTGCTGATTTTGTGTAAGCGTGACACATGAAAGTCAAATTATTGTGCAGTTAAAACGTGAAATGAAGTCTAGCGGGACATGGAAACTTACAAAAAAATAAGAATTGCTTACGTGTATAGTGTAAGCAGGATACAGAAATCTGACAAAACAGTAAGCGGGATCTGGGATCAGAACCCCCAAATGAGACCCCTGCTCCTGTCCCAAATCCTTTCATTCAGTGGTTGTCTTTAGTTGTAGATGACCATATTTGGTTTTCTTTATTTTTTTTACATGAATTAAGACCTTTAGCATGTTTAGTTTGCTTTTTTGAATTGTTTTACATTTTTATAGCTTATCATAGAGTATATGTATTGCTTTGCTCATGTTGAATGCTGTCTGATGACAAGGCCTATAGTTGTAAATGTCTATGTCATTTGGTCTCTTGTGAAAGTCTCATTGGCAGTCATACCACATCTTCCTATATATTTATTGCTCCTGAAACAAGTTTGTTTGCATTTCATTTACTTCAAAAGACTTACAACAAGTATTCATAATACAGAAAATATCATAATTTGATTCACTGAATGTTTGGAAATCCCAAATCTAATAAACCACTTTCAATGTAAACTTGCCTACAATACTAATACTTATGATTTTCCATGGTCATAATGATGAAATGTCCTACAAAGATAAAACGGAGAGTTAAATCTTAAAGTTAAACTAGCTTTAAAACCAGGTTTTATACACCATTTTCTGCATAGGATAGGTACCAAGTCAGGAATATGACAGTTGTTAGCACATATTCTAGATTTAAAAAAAAATCTCAACTGAGTGTAAACTCTTCAAGTTATTCATCTCCAGATAAATGTTATAAATTCAGTTTCTATAAACTTTAGTCCAATGTTTGCAGAAATGAAGGATTGCAAAGAATATCTTAAATGAATATAAAATCTAGTTATTCAGTGCAGTATAAAGGTGTAGCTCTTCAGTTTCCATTAACTTCAGTGTTATGTTAGAAAATATATAGGATTGCAAAGAAAATCTTAACCAAGTGTAAAATCTCATTATTTAGTACAATATAAAGGTGTAGCTCTTCAGTTTCTATTAACTTTAGCGCAATGTTAACATAATACAATTGTCAACACGGTGATATAACACATGCTCTATCAATCAACTTACAACTAAGATCAATTTCAAAAATACAAATTTCTATCGATTTCTTTTGGCTATGTTTAATATCTGGATAAAATAAAGTGGGTTTTCCACAGATAACACAAATAGGGGACAATGGCTAATTGTCTCAGCCATTGTGGCTGTTCCTTTATCTGTGCTACCTTTTATCCCCCTATGTATAGAAAATATTGATGTTGCAAGATCTGCACTTTAGGCCAGAAGTCAATTAAGTGATTCAACATGTTCAATAAATTTTTTTAAATGAAGTCTAGTTAACAAGAATAATATGTGTAATTGCCTCAAACATTGGAAATTTTAATTTCATTCATTGGTTCAATTTTAATTTTGAAATCCCTTCTCCTTCATATTGATTGTGACCTTTTTTTCAAGGTGAAACAACTGAATAGAAGGAATATCACTGTGTATCATCGCCACCGGAAATTGTGTACCAACGAAGTGGAGAGAAATAGAAAAAAAAGTAAACAAGTTAAGAATTCATTCAATTTAAAGCATTTCCATTCATTTGATGAGGGTGCCGCTTAAGAAATGATTTTCTGATATATAATTCTTTAAAGTATTAGGCCGATAAGTACAAAATTAATATAAGAATTTGTGTAATACTCCAAAACTTGCCACTTAGTACCGGAAAATTTTGAGGTCGATCGTCCTCTGTCGCCCCATTCTCAAGATATTGAACTGTTTTTCATTATTTTTTTAGACACGTTTTTAGATAATATTAGTGTGGCATCATATTTACTGAAATTTGTTGTCAAAAACATGTTTTTAAAAGAATATGGACAAAAACATTGTTTGTTTAATGTACGGCGAATTGCAGGACGTTGTACGGCGAATTGCAATATAACAACTTTTGTCTGTACGGCGTCTTGCAATTTATTATAATGTTAAGAGGAAATTAATCACTGTTAAGATAATATCAAGGGACGATATTTTGTTGATATCAAAGCTTTACAGGCTTACAAATATACAAAATGTCGTACTTATCAAATATTATTAAATATATGCCGTTAACTTAGTTCAGAAGTCCTCGTTGCGTACCGCTTTTCGATTTTCAAAAATAGTCGGCTATAAAAAGCACCAACCGAAAAATGTGGAAGGACTCAATCAGAAAACTAACGGCCTAACTCATAACAAAACAATTTATGAAAACAACAAATAGGATAGAGATGAAGTATTGACAACCACCGAACCACAGGATCGAGAATTCGAACAGACACATAAAATTGTTTTATTATTTAATTTCTGAAATGATTCAGTTGTAATTATAAAAAGAAAAATTAAGAAAATACTTTGTTTTCATCGAAAGAAAGGAGAAACAAATCGTGAATTGCATTTACAATTAATTTTCTTGTCAGTTTCTTTTTGAAAATATATAATTTGTATACATCTTAAATGCTGTCAAGCAAATGGTAGTTCTATCTAATGCATAATTAAATGGTGGTGGTGGTGGTGGGGGGGGGGGGCTGGTAGAGGGTCCGTTTATGTGTTAACTACATCTCGATTTTGACAAAAACAGTTAACAACACATTTTAAATACTGATAAGAGTTAAAACAGCAACTTTAATTTACCCTTTTTTTCCAAACAAACACAAAAGCAATGAAAAGGGGAAGTGCATATCTTCGATGTATTCAAAAGTTTGAAAACCACTGTACAAAGTCGCAGAAATGCCAAGCTCCATAAGGAATCTTTTACAAAGCTGACTAATTTTCAGAATACACACGCAAGTACCATTTTTGTTTTATTGACACATGGACAGACAATTGAACGGATGGAAAAGCCGACGGAGTGATTGACTCCTAGAAAAAGGACACTACATGTATTTTATGAATAATCGAAAATGCTCCAAACAGCAAAATGGATTCTTCTTCTGGATATGTATATTGTTGAGTAAATGTTTTATGTCAATCAGTCGTAGCAAATCGTCAAGACGTAGGAAAGTGTAACAAACAGATAGAATGAGTGAATACTATAGGGCGCGAACATTTTTTTTTTTTATGGCGGAGGCTCTTATAGACCATGGTTACATCTCAGTCAGGGTATTCATACGACTCATTGCTTACATAATTTTATTAAAAGGAATTGCGCAGGTTTACTGATTTTTATTTTAACTCATCAAAACCAGTGTATGAATCAAAAAGTAACATGTAAGGTGTCATAAGTTGAAGCACTCTTTCATCTCCAAGTCCTAATTATAACAACTCTTGAGTTGATATATAAAAAGCCTAGGCCCATCTTGAAGTCATAGACTAGCAAATTTGACATCAAATTGAGAACCAAGTCTTCATTTTTTCGGCCTCTTCTACCCGGCCAAACTGTTCAGTTATTTTACGAATTGCAAATTGAAAAGGTACTTTATTTTTCACAATTCCGTCCAGGTACTCTGGGTCAATATAACTTATCAAACATTCCATATACATCTAAATTAATTTCATCATAGGACTGACCAGGGTTTTAGCTGGATAAGTGGCCTTTCCTTTTAATGTTTTGGATACTTTACAAATAGAAGTCAGAAATAACTACATTGGTTACCGTTAGACACATAAAGAGGGGCATGAGATATCCCTACGTGTTTAACACTGCCGCATTTGTTGCACCTGCGTGACCCAACTTGAGTCCGTAACCTTTGCTATATAGTCGTTGTATTTATTTAATTTTTTTTTAAATTTTGGTTCATTTATATGTTTCAATTTTAATGTACGTATTGTTATTCTTTTACTTTTCTACATTCGCTAGAGGTATAGGGGGAGGGTTGAGATCTCATAAACATGTTTAACCCCGCCGCAATTTTGCGCCTGTCCCAAGTCTGGAGCCTCTGGCCTTTGTTAGTCTTGTATGATTTTAAATTTTAGTTTCTTGTGTATAATTCGGAGTTTAGTATGACGTCCATTATCACTGTACTATTATGCATATTTTTAGGGGCCAGCTGAAGGACACCTACGGGTGCGGGAATTCTCGCTACATTGAAGACCCTTCGGCTGTTGTCTGCTCTATGGTCGGGTGGTTGTCGCTTTGACATATTCACCATTTCCTTTCTCAATTTTTGTCGAGCCTTCGACTTTAGTCGAAAAAGCGAGACTAAGCGATCCTACATTCCGTCGTCGGCGGCGGCGTCCACAAATATTCACTCTGTGGTTAAAGTTTTTGAAATTTTAATAACTTTCTTAAACTGTAATGTATTTCTACCAAACTTGGCCAGAAGCTTGTTTATGATCATAAGATAGTATCCAGAAGTAAATTTTGTAAAAATAAAATTCAATTTTTTCCGTATTTTACTCATAAATGGACTTAGTTTTTTCTGCGGGGAAACATAACATTCACTCTGTGGTTAAAGTTTTTAGAATTTTAATAACTTTCTTAAACTATGCTTGGTTTGTACCAAACTTGGACAGAAGCTTGGTTATGATCTTAAGATAGTATCCAGAGGTAAATTTAGTAAAAAAATAAATCCGTTTTTTCTGTATTTTACTTAGTTTTTTCTGCGGGGAAACATAACATTCACTCTGTGGTTAAAGTTTTTAGAATTTTAATAACTTTCTTAAACTATGCTTGGTTTGTACCAAACTTGGACAGAAGCTTGGTTATGATCTTAAGATAGTATCCAGAGGTAAATTTAGTAAAAAAATAAATCTGTTTTTTTCTGTATTTTACTTTTAAATGGACTTAGTTTTTCTGCTGGGTAACATTACATTCACTCTGTGGTTAAAGTTTTTAGAATTTTAATAACTTTCTTAAACTATGCTTGGTTTGTACCAAACTTGGACAGAGGCTTGGTTATGATCTTAAGATAGTATCAAGAGGTAAATTTTGTTAAAAATTAAATCCATTTTTTCCGTATTTTACTTTTAAATGGACTTAGTTTTTCTGCGGGGTAACATTACATTCACTCTGTGGTTAAAGTTTTTAGAATTTTAATAACTTTCTTAAACTATGCTTGGTTTGTACCAAACTTGGACAGAGGCTTGTTTCTGATCATTAGATAGTATCAAGAGGTAAATTTTGTTAAAAAATAAATCCATTTTTTCGGTATTTTACTTTTAAATGGACTTAGTTTTTCTGCGGGGTAACATTACATACAGTCTGCAGTTAAAGTTTTTAAAACATTTATTATATTCATTAAACTATCATAGATTTTTACCAAACTTGGACAGAAGCTTCTTACAATCATAAGATAGTATCAAGAAGAATATTTTTATTGATTTTTTCCTCATTTTTGTTGAGCCTGCGATTTACAGCAAAAGTAGGCGAGACACTGGGTTCCGCGGAACCCTTACAAATTTTATTCAAGAAACAAACATTGAACTTCTACCCCCTTTTGTAGTTAAATGATTGCTCACTTAGGAGACAGCTTTAGGTATACCAATACACAGTTACAAGTTTAGTTTCGCATTATAGCCATGGTAAAGGAGTAGGTCCGGTAAGGACCGATTTTGGCCTCAAATTTAAGTTTCATCTGACGAAAGATTTGACCACTTTTTAAACACTTAAGTGCAAGATTTTTACTTATTTAGTCATTAAAAACGATCCGATTCAATCTCAAACATGAAAAATCTACCAAATATGCGAAAAAATGTCACTTTTCAGATGGTTTTTGTCAAAAACGAAAGTGGCCGCATCCGTGTTCATCCTCAATCTTTACATATGTTATGTACTATCATCAAATACAACTTACATTTCAATATTTTGGATGAACACGAATGCGGCCACTTTCGTTTTACCCGGAAACCGTCTAAAATTTAACTAAAATGCTGAAATTGTGAAGATTTCAGTAATTTAGCACGACTTCATGGTGCTAGTACCCAATATATGTGCATTGTATTGTCAAAAACAGCCCATATTTATGTAGCACAACCATTCTACTATCCAATAACTAAAAAAAAGTTTAAATTTTAACAATTTTGTAAAACTGCTATATTTTGGGGCCAAAAAGAGGTCTTACTGAACCTACTCCTTTTCTAAATATGAAAGTTTTTGTACAATTGAATTGATTCTTAGATAGTTGAATAATAATATAAAAGCCTTCCTAGTGGGTTTATATGAACATTTAGATTGTTTTTAGCATGTTTTATAAGTCATTTAGTATTGTTTTTCAACAAAGATTTGACGCTCGATCTTTTCAATTGAATTTTATGGAAAAAACAGCAGACATGCATTTAATTTTGTTCAACTCTTGATAGATATATGTCTATGGTTTCAGGAAAGGTAACACTCTTATTGATTGAAATCAAAGTTTCCTTTGGACCAAGTTTTTGAGATCTTTGTGACATGTTCAACCCCATATTTTGCTATATTTGGTATCAAATAAATGCTGATTGTTGGTATGGTTACACAAAAAAAAAGAGATTATATTTCACCATTATTACTATTGGAAATCAAATCTATGGACGATTCTCTTTCTATAAAAAGGACAAAAACAGTTTAAAATAAAAAGGTATCCCCCCACATTAGATATTTGAACTTTTAAAATACAGTAACTTTATTTTCTTTGAAAGTACGGTAAATAACTATTCTAAAATTAGCAAGTTGCCATACAGTTGAAAACAAGTTGCCATACAGTAAATTTGTCAACACGAGCAAGTTGCCGTACCCTAGAATTTATTTTTTATGGTCTATATTCTTTAAAATACATCTTTTTGACAACAAGTTTCAGTAAATATGATGCCACACCATAATAGTCTAAAAATGTGTGGGGGGAAATAATGAAAAACAGTTCAATATCTTGAGAATAGGGCGACAGAGGACGATATACCTCGAAATTTTTCGGTACTAAGTAACAAGTTTTGGAGTATTACACAAAATCTTGTATTACTTTTGTACTTATCAGCCTAATAATTTAAAGAATTATATATATGAAAATCATTCATGAAGCGGCACACTTATCAAATGAATGGAAATGCTTTAAATAGAATGAATTCTTAACTTGTTTACTTTTTTTTCTATTTCTCTCCGCTTCGTTAGTACCCAATTTCCGGTGGCGATGATACACAGTGAATATGATGTATAAAAATCTATGAACAAAAAAATAAGCAAGTTAAAGTAGTACCTAACACTACAGGGAGATAACTCTGTAAAAACCAGCAGAACCTTTTAATCACGTTCTATGTATTGTTAAGGAAATATTAAGCTTCTCAATGATCAAAATTAGTTTTTGTCAAACTGTAATATATATACAATTAAAAACTTTCTGATCAAGTGTGTGGTTCTTTTATATTTTTTTGTATTTTATGTCAAAGGGTCAAAGTAAATATTTTGTCAAAATATGAAAATTTAACACGCCAAATCAATTTTAGTCATGGTGTTTAGTTCCATCTAAACAATATTAGATGAAAAAGAATTTGTTTGTTTGTTGTAAAAGTGGCGTGAATAAAACCAAAGGGACAGTATTTTGTGGAAGAATTTCACAACACATTTCAAGTTTAAATTGGTACAAAGCATCAATTTGTAATTATATGTTACATGTATGTCAATAATATTACTTTTTTCGGTTTTTTTAAATTTCATAAAGCCTCTTTCTGACTAACTGTGAAATGTCAATCGTTTGTAAATTTCTAACTGTGAAAGCTACCAAGAATGTCACACCTTAAAAATGCTTCATAAAAATGAAAATCCCCATACCATCTGTCAACCCAGACAAAATCACTGAACAAATCTGACTTCTTACAAGCAGAGTGACCACTGCCATGGTCAATTATTGACTTTGGTGGTCAGTTAATGGGATAATCACCTCTAACATGTGAATGTTACCTGCCGATTAACAGTTTGATTGACAGGTTCTAATTACAGGTAGGATGTACCCTTTGAAGTGTGACGATCAATAGATCACTTCAACAGACAGGTAAATTATCTCCTCACTGTAGCTGTCAGGTGGTTGCTGCAAAAAACAAGATGATTCTAATTATTAACAGTAAATTTTCTGACAAGTTAGAAAACCTGGAAATGAAAACAAAATGATCATCAAAAAGATTTTATTATTTTTAAGCCTTGTAAAAAGAAGAAAAATATTTTGTTTAATTTATATAATTACTTTGTAATTTCCTTTTATCAGAAACGAACTTCAAAGCACATATCACAAATATTATTGTATCTGTTTACACTAATTATATACAGGATATCAAATCAATTTGTGTCTCTGCAATGCTGAGCAAAGCTTAGTAGATTAACTTCTGATTCTGTCTGATCACAAATTTGTTTCATGTTGTGTTGTAATAGGTAGTCATGATGTCTCTTGTTCTCTTTTGTCATAGGGTTGCTGTCCAATTGAATGTAATACCCCATATCTGTTTTTATTTTTCAGATAGATTGATTCTTGGTGTAAACACCATTTTAACCCTTTCCTCCATAATGAAGCCTTTTGATGCCATCCCTTTACTCTATAATGATGTCTTTTGATGCCTGTGTAGTACCTCAGTTGAAACACTTCGACTACAAAGTGTCTGCTGCAGACTTAATAAAATTTGTATGCAATACGAAACTTTGACCTATAATGGTTTACTTTTACAAACTTCAACTTGGATGGAAAGTTGTCTCATTGGCAGTTAAACCCCATCTTCTTATATTGAGTGATATATTTACTTTAGTAGACCCGTCAATTTCATTTCAAATACAAGCAATTATAACAATGTTTTGAAAATAATAAAATATGGTGCTACTCTGACAAATACAGTCTTTCCTATTTTCTAATTATCAAATAAGTGACAATCACCATGACAACCTGTCTTTTCATATGACAATAAAGTTTGTGGGTAAGGGAAAAAATCAACTTAACAACCAGAATTGACAGTCTAAATATATGAATTATAAATTGTGAGCAAAAAATGCTTGCACCAATATTCACAATGATGTAAACCTGTCAAATCCCTTCAGATTATCCCTACAGGATAACAGAAGATTTCATTAGTCTCAGTCTCATACTGCAGTTATTCACAACGACAGATAATTCATAGGCGAATCCAGGGGGGCCCGGGCCCCCCCCCCCCCCCCCCCTTTCATGGGTAAAAATTGGTTGATTATATAAAAAATCTTTGAAGCATGACTGGAGCGGGCCCCCCTTAGGAAAAGTTCTGGATCCACCACTGTAATTATAGCCTATTCCTTTAATAACAGATGAATCGCTATAATAATTACTTCAAAAAGGTTGATGTGAATAATCTTCATGTACAACATATTCTTAATTAGTTTTGTTTTAGAAAAAAATTACAAAGAAAATAAAGGAAAAATATTGCAACTAGCCCATCTTAGTCTTTCGTAAATAGATTTCTTAAACTCATTTTAACCAAAAACAAACTTTTTGTCATCATAATGGCAACTATCCAAGTGTTATGACAGTTTATAGTAACCCAAAACAGATAACAACTGCAATTAATAATACAAAAATAGTGAAAACCTTATTTATACATTTTTTTATTTTCCCCTTAGTCATGTTTTTTTTCTGGAAATAAAAGACGATATATATCATCTAGATGAAGTTAAGTAGTCCACATGATTTTTTGAAGTTGACATTAAGCACCTAACACAATACATATTATGATAAATGTTCGGACAATTCATAAAAAAAAATAGGTCACAAACAAAACTATGAAGTTAAGTTTTATAAGTGTACTGCAAATGATCCATTTCCAGATATATTTTTTGGCACTGTTGTAAACTGTTTTTTTTACTCTAATGGTAAAATTTTATTGTTGGGCTCAATTGCTTTACTCTATGGGGAAAAAAGTATATGCCATTTTGATAAAGCAGAGAAGAAAAAAAAACGAAATGAAAATAACTAGGCCAAAAAAGAGCTTCTTTAAATGGCATGTTTTTTTTACCCAATTACTGATTTTACTTTCTTCTAAGCAGACTTGTATTTTCCACAACACACTTCAGTGTCCCATTATGGAACTAAAAAAATATATATTCTAAGTTTGATGGTACAATGTCCTTATTATTTAGGGTATTTTCTTTCAGAGTTTATCTTGTTTTCCATTTTCTTTAAAGTTACAATCTTCCTTTTTTTTTTTTTTTAAATATTTCATACTAATTTATATCTCTTTCTTCCAAAGTCAGTCTAGCAACCGCAAATTGAAACATTATCCAAAATGGTCCTTAATCAAAACATATTTATCCAATCAAAATCGTCATCTTATCTGACCATCTGCATAATGAGAAATAATATAACATAAAACTCAAATAAAAGATCTAAATTTGAATATAATTCCTATTTACAAGGCTTAATTAATATTCATTTTTCAAAACTGGACATAAATATGATTAATATATTGAAGTTCAAAGGCTGTCCACGGACACCGTTCACCCATTTCCCTTGGAGAAGGTGAGAAATCATTCATCATCAACAAGGCTTTGATGTATTTATTACACCTGAGCGGACAGGTTGATGATTTAATGAGTGCAGATTGACCCAATTTGTATCGTATGTTAGTCAATTGTATGTAATAGTTACCTTTAGGTAGATGTCAATCAATTCATCTATATTCTTTCAATAACTTATGTACTTTAAGTCCTCTTGAACTGAAAGTAGAGGTTATACAATGTATATACATTAGCTGTTGAGAATGTCTAAGGAAAAAGTTCCCAATAATTCTTTTTTCAATTTTATTATGAAGTAGCCAATTACAGTAATGATAAAACACTTGTTCAATTACTGTCATCTTTGAATTAATATCTTCTTAGACAGTAAGCCAACAACTACTGTGGTTTCAATTATTTTTTGTAGGTATCAATTTTTGTGGATTCATTTTTCTATTTTATTTGAAGACATATGATTTTAATGGATTTACAGAAGTCTGCATACAAGCCTATGGAAATTGAAGCTTTATTGAATATTAAAATTTGTGGTTCACTTATAACCACAAATTCCATTGATATTATTGGTACCCAGCAAACATAAAGGAATCCAGAGTACTGTAAATTCAGAATTTATTGCGTGCTGTTATTATTGCGATTTTGTCATTCTACACTTGAATGCGATTTTAATTTTTAAGAATTTGAGAAAAGTCATGCTTAATTCAGTTAAAATATTACAAAATGCGAGTTTTAATTATTGCGTTTACAACTCGGTCTCATTATTCGCAATAATAAAAACCTCACAATAATTTCTGAATTTACAGTATATATATAAAGTTGAAAGTCTTTTTTTTCCCTTCCTGTCTAAATGCATTTCACAAATATCGTTTTTTTTTAATTAAAAAAAAAAATCATAATTAAAGTATAATTTTTTAGCCTTCATAAAATCTCCTTCAAATTACCAACCTATCCACAAACGAGCAACTGTTTTGTTTAAAAAATAACTCATTTAAAAGTAAATATTAATTTTCTTGTAGTTTTAAAATATAAGACATTAGACCGTTGTAATTACAACAGTACCAAATTTACTGCACCAAATGTGCACATTCACATTAAATGTCTCTTCAGTGAAAATCAAGGACAAATAATATCTTTAAAATCCACATATTCAGTAGAGCTCATCTAACTGAAAAGCACTAATGGAGAATCATTACTTAATTTCAAAATGTTCATTTCAAACACTGAATCTGAATAGTATAAGTTTAATAAAAAACTAGAGGCTCCAAAGAGCCTGTGTCGCTCACCTTGGTCTATGTGAATATTAAACAAAGGAAGCAGATGGATTCATGACAAAATTGTGTTTTGGTGATGGTGATGTGTTTGTAAATCTTACTTTACTAAACAGTCTTGCTGCTTACATTTATCTCTATCTATAATGAACTTGGCCCAGTAGTTTCAGTGGAAAATAATAATAAAAATTTACAAATTTTATGAAAATTGTTAAAAATTGACTATAAAGGACAATAACTCCTTAGGGGGTCAATTGACCATTTCGGTCATGTTGACTTATTTGTAAATCTTACTTTGCTGAACATAATTGCTGTTTACAGTTTATCTCTATCTATAATAATATTCAAGATAATAACCAAAAACAGCAAAATTTCCTTAAAATTACCAATTCAGGGGCAGCAACCCAACAATGGGTTGTCAGATTCATCTGAAAATTACAGGGCAGATAGATCTTGATCTGATAAACAATTTTACCACTTGTCAGATTTGCTCTAAATGCTTTGGTTTTTGAGGTATAAGCCAAAAACTGCCTTTTACCCCTATGTTCTATTTTAGCTGTGGCCGCCATCTTGATTTGATGGTCGGTCACCGGACACATTTTTTAAACTAGATACCCCACAGATGATTGTTGCCAAGTTTGGATTAATTTGGCCCAGTAGTTTCAGTGAAGAAGATTTTTGTAAAAGATAACTAAGATTTACGAAAAATGGTTAAAAATTGACTATAAAGGGCAATAACTCCTAAAGGGGTCAACTGACCATTTCAGTCATGTTGACTTATTTGTATATCCTACTTTGCTAAACATTATTGCTGTCTACAGTTTATCTCTATCTATAATAAAATTCAAGATAATAACCAAAAACAGCAAAATTTCCACAAAATTACCAATTCAGGGGCAGCAACCCAACAACGGGTTGACCGATTCATCTGAAAATTTCAGGGCAGATAGATCTTGATCTGATAATCATTTTTACCCCATGTCAGATTTCCTCTAAATGCTTTGGTTTTTGAGTTATAAGCCAAAAACTGCATTTTACCCCTATGTTCTATTTTTAGCCGTGGTGGCCATATTGGTTGGTTGACCGGGTCACGCCACACATTTTTTAAACTAGATATCCCAATGATGAGTGTGGCCAAGTTTGGTTCAATTTGGCCAAGTAGTTTCAGAGGAGAAGATTTTTGTAAAAGTTAACAACGACGCCGGACGACGCCGGACGCAAAGTGATGGGAAAAGCTCACTTGGCCCTTCGGGCCAGGTGAGCTAAAAAATCTGTCAAGAATCAAGACCAGACAGACGGGCACCAGTTATTTCCATTCCCCTTAACGCTTTACACAGGAGACAATAAAACAATATCAATATGTTCATGTTAATACTAGAGACCTAACAACTTCATAATAGGAAACAGCATTTTTTCTCTTCCATTACTACAAAGTGTGTTTTAAATTTGTTCAATCTGAAATTAATCACGAAGAGAATTCAGATTCCAATAAACCACACATTATACAAGTGTCACTACAATGTATTTATAAAGAATCTTATTTTACAATTTAGGACTCTTTTAACACCTGCATCATGCACAATTTATCAGTGTGTATTGTTGAGCTCACCTGACAGGTAGATTGACAGCAGCATCACATTTCATTCATCTTAGGTGTTCCCTTTTAAAACACAAGGACATCTATTTTTATATGAAAGATCTTCAAGATAGATAACGGTAAAATTTGGGTGTAGATATTTGGTCGTATTACTCTTCAAAAGGTACACACTTGTTGGTTATTAATTTTAAGTGAGTTTTAGCATGTGATGGTTTGTAGGTTGGGAATTTTTTTGTGGGACAAGGTTTGATTCTGAATCATTGAATCATTGAAACTTTTTTTTTATAATTGTGTCAGGGGAAGTAACTCAAATATTTTTACAGATTTTTAGAAGTGAATGACTTTTAGTTTAAATTAATGTCTCTCTCATTACATTTGTTTTTGCAGGAATATTCTGATATCTAGTCAAGATGTATTTTCATTTAATTATTTATAGATGTTTGACAATTAATAGTTGGTAATTGGAGATATTTAAAATAATATAAAAAAAATTCGTTCCAATTTAAAAATTGATGGAATGCTGTGATTGACAGAAAACCTATTTTCTGTGCAGATATCTTTTTCTCCAGAGCATTTATAAGGCCTGGTTTAGACTTTTTTCAACATAACAAACATGTCTGATTAACCTGCAACATAATTTATAGCTCCTCAAGTTTTCAACAAGTTACACATCCTTTGCCTTTCAAATTTTGAGGCTGGAAAGCGTTCTTGATAAAGATTAAAATCCAGAAAACTCTTCAGATGCACCAAATGTTATTTTCTTTTAACAATAAGCAGTGATATTGTTGTTTTTTTTCAAAACTACCCTTACCCTTTTTTTTGGGGGGGGGGTGGGGGGTGGGGGGGAATATGCATCATTTTCATCAAATTGGGAAATTTAAAATTTTAAAATAAATCATGAATTTGACTGAAACTTCAATTTACAGACCCAATTTCAAGAGTCAAACCCTGCTTTAAAATAAGACCAATTTTGTCAGTGATGATAGATAAAATTAACCTCAAATGTGCACATATTGTCATTTTAGACATGAAAAATGTATAAATGAGTGTTTTTCGGTTTGTATTCACGCACAATAACTACTGAGACTGCACTGTTTGGGAAAAAAGTTGTCTTTTAGGGAATAATTTTAAGCCATTTTTTTTTAAATTGGGATTCTTCTCCAGGGGAAAAAGTCTTTATTCTCCACTAATTTAAGGCAAATATCATTAAATACAAACCTTTTCAATAAAAACTTTGTCAAGTCCGATCCATATCATCCCCAAAGATCCACCAAACTACAAATTTCCTGAAGATAGAGCAAACCAATTATTCTATATTATCTTTTGATAATCTAACTTGGAATAAAACAATTCAGACAACAATATCATGAAATCAAAATGTATGTTTATTTCTAGCCAGACAAATCTTTTAATTCTTTAAAATAATTTTAAATTAAAATTTAATAAAAAGGGACAATATATTTAGATTTATTACACTTCGTTGCATGATAGAGACTAATCAAAGCAAAATCAAAATATAAATATTAGCTATCTGACTTAAAAATTAAATCCTGATAATTGGATTAGAGAATTACATAAAGGGAGGTAATTCACTGTAATAAATTGGATCAATAGTCTAATCTTCAAAGGGAGATAAGTCATAAGTAAATTTAAAGAATAATGATCAAGAAGTCAATACACTTTGAAGTTTTAATCTGTGTGATAAGTTTTCTTTCAATGAGTTAATTACTGATAAATATAAATGCATTTGGTAAATACCTACTGCAATGCACTTGTGATCCTTATACAACTTTTTTCAATTCAATGAACTGTTATTTTGCCCTTATCAAGGAAAGTTTATGCATTGCTTTCAAAAACTAGAAGAATCAATTAATTAATATTTTGATTAAATTATTTAATGTTGGTGTTTCAAGACACATTTTAGGACTCTTTGATATATAGTACCATTAGAGTTTTTATTGTCAAAGAGAGACAGCAAGTCTGGAGGGAACTACCAACATTCAGCAAACTGACAATTAAAGTCAACTATGAGGAGTTTCCAGATTTACTGAGAAACTGCATTAAAACACTCAACCTCAGTGTTGATGAGCTTGGGTGTTGTGGATGAATAACTTGACCCTTTGGAGAATGGAGGAGCTGTGAAATATTGAAGGCAGTGAAAATTTGACAGACGTAATAATGTATTGAATATTGTGGTCATTTATTTCAAATATATTCAGGTAGTATTTATAAGATTTTCTTGAGTTCAGATATCACAATATACATTCAAAGCACCAATGACAATTTTGAAGTTTAAATGGTCATTTTTTATAAATCTTTGTATCTGATCATAAATTGATTGTAAAATTATGATTATGCAAATTAACAACCAAGAGCCACTATGTCTTTTTTGAACTACCTAGCCTGAATGTTAGATTATCAAAGATCTATTTAAAATAGAACTTTTTTGAAGAAACAACATCCAATAACCAGATTTAATAAACCTGCAGATTTTTCTCAAATGTGCATCAAATTCACATCAGTAATAAATGTTTTTACAAGGCTAACATATTTTAATATTGTCACCGTTCACATTGTCAACATTTTTAATATCCTATTTCCGAAGAATACCTCATTGTTCATTTTACCCATCTGGAAACCTTTGAAGTGGTGTGCAGATCTCTTGACCAAGCGACCAGGCATGGACATCCATTTTTTTCCAACATATTTCCATTTCTTTATTTGTCCATCTCATACTTGTTAGACAGTACTTGACCTGAAGAATATTGAGTTTAAGAGTTAATCTAATACAATTATTATTAATTTCGGCATTGTGTCGATATCTTTCATGAGTATTTGCAGATGATATTGTAGTTTTACCTGAAAGGACATTGGTGTAATAAAGAAATTAAATTGCAAATAACCACTTCAACATTCAATTAAATATGGAATTTTTTCAGTGAAGAGGTGGTCACTTCATACTGGACATTGAATGAATTGAAGGATTATGGCCAGATTTATGGTCAAACGAGAGTCCTAATTAGATCTTTTTATATTCAAAACTGGGCAGAGATGCATTGAACCTAAGCTATATTGTCCTATTATTGCTCATGTATAAAAAGGACAATTTCACATGGTACAAACAATTTATAAATATAGAATTGGTAATACCTCAAACATGTCAAAATTACTATGGGACAATAGGATCTAATGCATTTCCTACATGTATGTCATGATGGGTTTTATTTTACTATACTTTGTTTTTATCCAATGAAAGTTTATCTGTATATATATATGAGGAAATTTTTAAAGACCTTGACTGGCTATACAGTCCGTGAATAGACTAATTTTCCCCAGCTTTTTAAATGAGACACTTTATATACAAGAAATAAAACAGATTTCACATACTGGCGCAAATACATTACAAGACTGACACATTATTTCTTCTGTGAATGAATCTTTAAAGTTAAGCATTTCGTAAATGGAGCACACCAAATTGAAATGGGGTGATTAGACTTAAAAAGAAAAAAAAAGAAATAAGTTTGTTTACAGTAAAATTCATCATCATAGTCCTTTTTTAATCCAGTTCCTCGCTGATATCCTTCTTTAACTTTCCATCATTCTGGATCTGTCTGTCAATGACTGAAAAATAAAAATACAATTTTTTTATAAATACCTCAGATTTTATGGTTCACTGACAATGGAAGTTACAGTTTAGTGCGAGTGTGGTGCAGAATCTTGCATTTATCATAAGGCTTTGAAGTGCTATCAATGATCAAAAACAGATACTGAAAATGTTTTTTTTCAGAACGAATTAAAATCTGCTATGAATGGACAATTATACATGCAACGCAGCTGAGCAGGATGGCCCCCTCCAGAGCACCTGAGATCATAACCCATGGTTTTTGGTAGAGTTTGTGTTGCTCAGTCTTTTGTTCTTTATGTTGTGTTATAATGTACTGTTGTTTTATCTTTTTGTTATTTTTTTTTTTGTCATGGCATTGTCAGCTTGTTTTTGATTTATGAGTGTGAATATCCCTGCTTTCACCTTTCTATTCCAAACTCGGTACAGGTGGAGAAATCTGAATAAGAGAACTATGAATTATATACTGTAAATTCAGAAATTATTGCGTGCATTTATAATTGCGATTTTGTCATTTTAGACTTAAATGTGATTTAAATTTTTAAGATTTTGAAAAAAATCCTGTTAAATTCATATAAAATATATCAAAATGCGAGTTGAAATTATTGCATTTACATCTCAGTCGCATTTTTTGCAATAATAAAAACCTCACATTAATTTCTTAATTTACAGTATATACAAATGTATCGTTCACTGCTTATTTCAAACTTAATTTACATCTTACAGATCTTAAATTTTTGAAGGTTTTTCAAAGAATGCTTGCCCTTAATTATAATAAACCATCAGAAAGTAATATGATTTTTAATATCGCTTATCATTTACTGCCCCTCAAAGTGATATAAAATCATCAATGAAAAAAAGGTGGAAAAGAGGTCTAGACTTAGACTAATATATTTTTGACGACTGTCTTTTGAGCAAATAAAACTCATTCTGGTGGAATTATAAATTGAACAATCATATTAAGTTATAACAAGATATTAAATAAATTATTAACTTCAATCATGTCACTTCTAAAATCTAGCTTAACAAGATTAAAGGTTTCTTTACAAAAAGGGTCACAAGATGAAAGAACTGAATATGTTTAATAACATCATCAAATTTAGCGAACTGAAAAATTCCGATACACAAATTTGTAATTTTATTAAATGTGATGAGATAGAGGAGGGACTGAATTTGAATATATTTTCTATCAATAATTGATTTTTATACTTATGATCAATTTGATGCAAGTATTACTCAATTGGTGCATATAAAATGTGAATTCTTCATTCAATGTACATTGTAAATTCCTGTTTATTGAATCCTTTGATCTTGCAACAACAAAACTGGCATTTTTTTGGACAGGCATGTTTCTACATATCTTTTGAATCCATTAGAAATAGATGATTTTTGTATCCATTAGATAATTTTATTTGAACTTCTAGCTGACCCAAAATGTGTCAGTATTGAGGGGGGATAGGACCTTTATCGGGACTTAGGGATCAGCTGTTTTTAAGCTCGGGATTTCGAGATGCAGGGATTTAATTTATTTAATTTCAGGACCTCAGGATTTAGTGTTTTTAACCCCGGGATTTCGGGATCAGGACCCCCCCTATCCCCCCTCAGTATTGTAGGAATTATGTTTTATCAGTCATTACTCCAAATTCAAGTGGCAGAATAATAATGTAGATGTGTAACACAATAACAAAAAAAAAAAAATCAAATATTTTATTGTCATATAAACTTTACAGTTTGTGACCAATTTGGGATTTTCTCATTGTTGATGGTCATATAGTGACCTCTAGTTATTTAATTTTGGTGTATCAGGATAAAATGTTCCTTAAAGACAATAAAAACTAGACTGATTTTGAAGAATCACTCAAGTTTTTTAAAAAAAATGACGAGAACAGATATTTATTTGTAAATTATATTTTGATGAAACATGTAAGATAAAAAAAAAAAAAAATAATATAACGACTACATTATTCGGGTTACCATTATTCCTGCCGATTAAGTACATTCCTATCCACATACTTGGAGACAGGACGTGACCTCCCCCTTTTTCGAATATCATGGTGCAAGCCACTTTTTACTTTGTGTATAGCAATTGATAGTAAATAATAAACATTTGTTGAATTACCAGGATTTACTGTATACAAGTATAACACAGATAAATTCAAGGATATTATTAATAGCTGATTTGTAAAAAAAAAAGGGGGGGGGGGAGATGGAAAATATGTCCCATTCCAAGTGACAGTTCTGTTAGTATGATAGTGAATAAAATATCTATAATCTAGAAAATTTTAAAAGTATAGGGATATATTTTTTGTGTTTTATCTGTCTCTGTATTCTTAATGTTAATGTGTGAAGACTGATGACCCGAACGAGGAAAACAGTGCTCAAAAATTAAGGCGGGAACCGGCTGCAAGGGAAATTACTCAAGATTGTTTTTTATCACAATGACTCAGGAGTTATTTCCCTTCTGTCATTTGATATCGCTTCAAAATGTAAGAAATATCTGAGACTTTTTATAAACACAGTCAATCATATAATATGTTTTAAAGTAAACATGGTGTGGGAATTTAAAAAATAAATCCACACACAGTAAACATGTTAGCTTTGTCACGGCAAAACAAGAAAATTATAGATACAGTTTATAGCCTCAGTCAACACAATTATTTGTATCAACCATATTTAAATTCACTCTGAGAATAGATTGTTTCAACTAATTATAAGGATTCATAAAACAACTATTATAATACAGATTATAGCTAAAACAATCTCACCAATCGTGTATATAAATGCTATCCTCCAGGTACTGGTGCATTGACATTAGAATAAAACAAATGCTTTACGTATGGATCAATTTGAATACAACAGGCTTTTTAAAGAGTCACTGTATGAAATAAACCAAAGATAGATGCGTCTTGTAGCTCGGAAACTATATTCATATATCACTTCTTTAAATGTTCCTATTATGCAAATATTAGAATCCAACTATTAAATAACCTGCAATGGCTACAGAGAATTCTCCAATAAATTTGAATATCTTCATCTTCGGAGAGTCGTCATCCATTAGTGTTGAAAATGAAAGAATTCTAAAGAATGTATAGGATGGAAATGAGGAGCAGATCAAAGAGTCAACAATTCGACCAAAGGGCAGATAACAGTCGAAGACCACCAATGGATCTTCAATGGTAGTGAGAAAATTTAGCCGTAGGCGTGCTTCAACTGGCCCCTAAAATGTATAATAGTTCAGTAATAATGGACGTCATACTAAAATCCGAAATATATGTAACAAACTAAAATTAAAAATCATACAAGACTAGCAAAGACCAGAGCCTCCTAACTTTGGACAGGCGCAAAAATGTGGCGGGTTAAACATGTGTTTTAAAATCTCAACCATCCCCTGTACCTCTAGTCAATGTAGAAAAAATAAATACGCAACAATACGGCACACAAAGTACATGTGCATGGTTTCTAATACATGTATCATTTCCAGTTTTCGAGGGCACTGTTCAACTTGTTATCACTTCTCCGAAACTGGATTATAACACATTTTAACTTAACATTGAAGGTATACATAGGTTTTGGTTTGGGTTCGTAATGCAAGGTCATGTTCGTGTCAACTTGCTAATTTATTTTTAATTTTCCATGTTAACTTGAGTTTCTTGTACAATTGTTGGTCTTTTTGTAGTTTTTCTTCAAATTATTGCCATGATGTAAGTATTTGATTCCCAGAGCAATTATACCTTCTATTATTATAAAAATTTACTTGCTTCAAGTAATAATGATAAGACTGATACAAATCAAAATATAGAGAACAAAAATCAAAACTTTTCTAATACATCCCTTAATGTCCCTATTACATGTAAAGAAATCAAAGACTGCATCGAGAAGCTAAAAAAGGGAAAATCTGGAGGTCCTGATTTAATAATTAATGAATTTCTAAAGGTGGGGTCAAACACACTAGTTTTACTTTTAACAAAACTTTTTAATAAGATACTTAACTCAGAAAAATTCCCAAAAATTTGGAACATTTCTCTATTGACATCAATTTATAAATCTGGTGACCCATCTGATTGTGGGAACTATAGAGGTATAAGCATTACAAGCTGTCTAGGTAAAGTCTTTACATCCATTTTACAAAAACGACTTAGTGATTTTCTTGAAACACATAATTTATTATCTTCAAATCAAGGTGGTTTTAGAAAAAATTACAGAACTGTAGATCATGTCTTTATCTTAAAAACAATAATAAACAAATATTTGTTTAAATGTAAAAAGAAACTATATGTGTGTTTTGTAGATTTTAAAAAGGCTTTCGACAGTGTCTGGAGATCAGCTCTGTTCTTAAAATTACAAAATAAAGGAATACAAGGCAAATTTTATAATATACTGCATGACATGTACTCTAATACCTTATATTCATGTAAATATCAAAATATGTTTCCCAAGCCTTTTCTTGCTAATCAGGGTGTCAAACAAGGTGACAGTTTAAGTCCAACTTTATTTAATATATTTGTTGATGACATAGGAAAATACTTAGATACAAACTTAACTAGTGCAGTTAATTTAAATGGTCAAAAAGTGAACCATTTATTGTATGCCGATGATTTATTGTTGATATCAGAATCTGCAGATGGTCTCCAGAACTCTCTTGATTCTTTACAAAAATATAGTACTGAATGGAAACTGGACGTGAACCTTAAGAAAACAAAAATTATAATTTTCTCTAAAATTAAAGTAAATAAAGAAAACTTTTACTTTTATTACAGCTCTAATGCAATTGAAATTGTTGATTGTTATAAATACTTAGGAGTTGATTTTCATAGCTCTGGAAAATTTATACAGGCAGTGTCAAGCCTCTCAGATAAAGCTAAAAAAGCATATTTTGCATTGAAGTCAAAACTACCATATAGTGAAAATTTGTCTGTTAAGACTTGGCTCCAGCTTTTTAATTCAATGATAACTCCTATTTTAACTTATGGATCAGAAGTATGGATATCAGAATTCAAACCAAATTTTGAAGCATTAGACAAAAGTAAATTAGAAAAAAACACAAAACTCCATATTTAAAAACATACTTGGGGTTCATGGAAAGTCTTCCAATCTAGCAGTGCGGTGTGAATTGGGCACTTTACCCATTAGCATTAAATGTTATCAACTTATGTTTAAATATTATGAGCGTCTCAGTGATATTGGTGAACGGTCTGGTGGTCGGCATGAAATTCTCAAAGCTGCTTTTGAAGTGGACAAAACTCTCACAAATAAAGAAAATTCATGGTCTTATAAACTATCTGAATTAATGAAATATATTGGAATATCCTTTAACAAGCATTGTAATATTAATTTCAAACAGAAACTAGAAGATTTCTACAAAAATAAAATTATTTTTGAACTTTCTAAGATAAAAGATGGAAACTGTGGTAAACTTTTATTTTTTAGTAAAATTTATACTAAATTTAAACAACAAGAATATTTAAATTTTAATATTCCTAAATACCTTAGAAAAAAACTCACTAAATTAAGAATAAGTGCACACTCATTAGCAATAGAAACTGGGAGGTATGCAAGACCAAAAATACCATCTAATGAGAGATTTTGTAAATTTTGCACAGAAAAAATTGAAAATGAGATTCATTTCTTGATTGAATGTCCGCAATATAAAAACATTAGATCTAAATATAAAATAAATGATATTAATTCAAATAATTTGGATGAAAATTTTACCAAAATGTTAAATCCTATGTCTGAAAAGGAATTAAAATCTATTTGTATGTATATTGAAGAAGCTCTTGATTTGAGAGACCACCATACCGTTTCATCAGATAATAATCTTTTACAGTAGTTTGTGCATATACATATATATATATAAATATCTTGTATTGTGTGTTTTAAGTAAATATACGAAAATCTATAATAATACTGAAATATAAGTCTATGGTATCAATATCAGTCTATAATGTATTTGTATACATAGAATTGGCTCATGACTTGTTACATGAATCTTTATTTCATTTATATGTTGTTTTAATATTATAATTGTCTGTATTTGGATCACGCCTCTATTGTGCTCTTTCCAATAAAATATTGAATTGAATTGAAATATATTATTTCTATTATCTTTGATTTGTGTGTTTCTTGCCTGTATGTTCTCCCATTTATTTGTATTGTAGTCGTGTCATGTAATGTTGTCATTTTACTTTTATAATTTAACATTGGCATAAAAGCGGGAAGTTTGACTAGCCCCCAAAAAAATAGGTTCAACCTAGGTTCAACCCACCATTTTTTTCTCAAAATGTCCTGTACCAAGTCAGGAAAATTTCCATTAGTATGATATTTCGAATCTGCTTTCTCAAAAGTTACTAAGACAGGGCTGTGAATCAATCAAATTAAGGTCATCACTCAATAAATTTTACGGTCGCCATCATGAGCTGATTGCATTGGCCATTATGACAAAAGTGTGTCAGAAATCCTATCTGATATTCTTCCTCAGTCATAATAACCTTCCATCATTACCGAACGGAACAAAGAAATAACACGACGGGTGCCTTATACGGTACAGAAAATGCTTACCCTTCCGGAGCACCTGATTTCACTCCCGGTTTTTAGTGGAGTTCGTGTTGTTTCTTATTTATTATTTCACAGTGTGGGAACGGAACTGTACGGTGTTTTAATATTTTGGTCATTCGGGAGACTGTCAAGCGGTGCTCCGACATTCGAAAAACAACAAGTTGACGAATGTAAGTTTTGATTAACGCAAACATTATAATATTAAGTTTCTGCTTAAAGATTTGGTAACGAAAACATTCTACACAATATAATAGACCAATCAAATGCTGTAAGCGAAATACAGCCAGACGTTTTCTAACAAATAGTTGAGCTCCGAGTAAATCGCTCAAAATTCGTCATCAACATCGAATAAAAGTTAAAAAATAATTCAAAAGGATATTCATAACTACACCATTTTTTACAATTAAGCCTTTGGTGATATATAGTCTAACCATTCTGAAAGTTCCATAACGATTGTTTCAGTAGAAAATTAAATAAATCAATTTTCTTGATGTTGGTTGATATTATTGACTGTACAATCGCTCGCTCGCCGGCTGTATTCTCGCACGGAGCCTTTCTGTACAATCACTCGGGCAAAATAATAAAATAGATTGCATATTTAATTCATTGTTTTCTATTTCTTCACTCAATATTGATGTATTGAATATATAAATAAGAGTGAACATAAATTTTCTCCTCGTTTTCCAATTAAGTTTCAATCGAGTACACCATTCTAACGCACACGTAGTTTTTCTATACCAGAGAAACGTAAATCGAAAATCAGTATACAAGACAAAAACGTAAAGCACACATCATAATACATATCGATTAAGAATAATAAGCTCGTTACACAAAATTCAGTCAATAAAGATGTTATGTTAAGAGCTGTAGATATAAAGTCCAGCGTTATAGATATAAATCAAGTCCCAGAAGGGGGGTTAAAAGGTTTTTCTAGGGGCCCTCTTTTTGTGGTCTAAATTTGGTTGACTATATAGGGAAATCACTTTAGCATGACCAGAGCGGATCCCCTCTTAAAAACTTATGAAATTTTATGGATCCGCCACTGAGTGCAGCGCTACATAGATAAAAAGTTCAGCGATGAAGATACCAACCAAACTCCAGTGGTATATTTGTTACTGTAGCTATATCAAACGTTAAACGCTGGAGATGTGAATTTTAGCACTGTAGATGTCAATAAAGCGTTGTAGAGCAAAGTCCAGCGGTAGAGGTGTCATGTCCTGCATTGAAAACAGTCAAGTGCTGAAGAAATAAACACGATCGCTTCAGATCTAAAGTTTAATGTTGTAGATAGATAAACAGTACAACGGTAGAAATGTGAAGTTTGCCGCTGTCAATGTCAATTCCAGCGCTGTATATTTAAAGTACAATACTTATACGTGTATATATATAATAATAATAATAATAAATTCTTTATTTAAAGAGGGTAACTCAATTAGAAAAAGTCTAATTTTCATTGAGGCCCTCAAACAAAATACATGCATACAGTTAACATTGCTACATTAAATTACAATATATATTACTAGTATATACAACAATTCAATCACTAAAATATACAAAGGGTAATAAATGACAATATTTGATATAGTTTTGTTAGAGAAAAACAAATTATTTGACTTGCATATAATTTTCAAGAAAATGATTATAACTATGTTTCTTGAATAATTCCACATTAGGACATTTTTTTTATTTCGAGTGGTAAATTATTCCATACTTTGGTTGCAGAGTAATGAAAAGATTTTTTATAAAAATTTGTATTTGGTCTTGGAACAAAAAGATCATTATTAGAGACAGATCGTAAGTTGTGGATATATCTAGCGCTTAACGCTAATACAGTTTATATACTAATCTAAAGTGCTGAAAAGGAGAAAGAGACATACTCGCGCTTTAAACTTAAAGAAACTTAGTTTTTCAATTTTATTTGATTTCGATCCTAATAATTAAGAGATGCATTTATGATATTTATATCATACAAAAAAGGTTGTGGTTTTGAAGTCAAGCGTCATAAATCTTAAAGTAGCCCTTTTCCCAAAAAGTCTTAAGTGTAGAATTAATCTTACGACAAAAAAGTTTAGTTGAATTGTTAAGGAATATTAAAGACTTACTATACATGTAAGATGCATGTAACACTTAAGATTTTTTTGTGAAAAGAGTTCGTACAGATTCAAAGATTTAAAGTCGAGCGCTGAAGATCTAAAGTCCACATCTTAAAACATTTCAGCTCAAGCGATCGAGATGTAACAAATCCAGTGGTCGACTTTATATCTACACAGCGCACGACTTTGTATCTCAATTGCTTGATTTTAAATCTTTAGCAGTGGATGGATTTAAAATCTGCAGCGCTGGACTTAAAATTAATGGCTCTGGATTTTTTTTAATCTCCAGCGCTTGATTTTAAAAACCACTCTCAGTAGGAAGCAATCCCAAAATTGTTGTAATAGAAATTAACTACCATGTTTAAAGTTGATAAGGGAGGTTTTTTTTTTCTTTTTTTTCATATCGACGGCTTGTCTGTTTACTTTTTATTGATACATTTTGGAACAAGTCTACGTATCTTATTATATGAACAAGAGGCTGTCACAACGACAGCAAACCGGATTTATTAACATTTATTTGTGTCCGGCTGGCAATATCACAAGAACCATTACTGATGAATGGTGAAAGTGAAAATCGTCAATATCAAATTTGACCTCCATTTTGTCATCAGTATCAACATATTAAAATTTGAAAAGCTTAGATTGAATGGTTCATGAGTAAATGCAATAAAGTGAATGGAAACGCCATTTTATGATCTGTTATGAACTCCTGAACGGTAAAAGTCAAAATCGCAATTATTGAACTTGACCTTCATTCAGTTGACAGTAACAACATATTAAAATTTTAAAAGCTTTGGTTGAATGGTTCATGAGTTAATGCAGGGACAACATTTGATTGCCGCCATCCCGCCGCCCGCCCGCCCACCGTACATCCCCAAATTAATAACCGACATTTTTGTCACAAAAATCCGGTTAAAAATGGAACTCCAAATTGATTGATGCTTTAACATGCTTTGTATCATCATAAATCATTTTTTTTAAAAGATTAACAATTCCATAGCAAGTCGAACAAACCGCGCTATGCATTGCAGAAATGAAACACGAAGTTTTAACAATTAAGTTTATTTTATGTTTTCTCCATTAATAAACAAACAAATTCCAAAATGTACATTTTTTTATCTTGTGTTTGTATTTGTCAGCTAGTTTGTTAATAATAATAAAGATCTTACGTGTGTGACCGTGCTCAATTCTGTGAATGTAAATGATAAGGACGTCTCGATTACAACTTACTTTTGAGTCAATTCAATAATTTATAGGAACACTACAGCTGATGATATTAATATAGATATATAAAGAAGTTTCTCTAATTCTATGGAAATTTATCCCTTTTCGAACCCATTGTATAAAAAAATTTAATCAACGTGTGGTTGCTGGTGATCTCAGAAGATCATTGGATGATTTTAAGGGTCATGACCTTTTTGGCTGACCGGATGAACCAAAATATGATAACAGGTGTTAATGAAATTGACAACTTCGTGCACTGTGAAAGGCACTCGAAGGGGATTTTCGGTAAACAAAAAAAGAAAATGTCTTTTTAATCATTAGAGAAACAGATTCTTACATAGTTACTCGTGGATTATCGGATTTATCCAATCTCGATAGTTAAATTATAAATTTTAAAGTACTCGCCGAGGCGGCTCGAACTTTAAAATTGATAATTTAACTATCTCGATTGGATAAATCCGATAATCCACTGGTATCAATGTAAGAATCTATATTTATCAGGTCAATGTATATATTTATAAATATCATATTGGCTATAAAATATAATCTGAGTTTTTATTTAAAGATATTTGATTTGAAAATTTCCTTTTTGTATATACATGTGTACTAAAATCGAGGTTTCTCATGAAAACTGTAGCCATGCAACATCATTACTCTGCTCCCAGGCGACATTACAGAACTGCTCCAAGTGATAATACGGCAGTCGAAAGTTGTTTACCAACGAGCGACCGTACAGTGAAAAATATTTAGTGACTTCTGTTTTCAAAGATTTAGAACCATTTTCTAGTGTAAACATGGTGAAGTTGTATATGATGGAAAAATATATAATAATTCTTATTACACAACTTAACATTTTGTTAAAAAAAACCTTGTAAAGTTAGATTTTCAGCTTAATGAAGACAATCATTTGCATAATTTGGGTCGGAGCTCTTACTTTCATTCCATTTTTTCCCCTATTTTCTTGCCTCTAGAATATTTTCTGACCCCTGGAATGTTTGAATATTATTGACAGATGCAATACTTTTCTCATATGCATTAAAAGTGAGCCCAGAGATAGTATTTATATAAGACACTTACCTTCTCCGTAGTTGAAAATGCTCTCGAATATCGGAGTCCCGCTTGACAGTCTCCCGAATGACCAAAACATTAAAACACCGTACAGTTCCGTTCCCACACTGTGATTTATAACTGTTGATGTAATTAAATGTCTTTTGGTTTTTATATGTCGAGTCTTTGTTTGCTCCTTGGTTTTGATTGTTATTGTCTTCGTTTCTGTGTGTCTCGCATTTAATTGTTGTGTTTCTCTTGTGTCTTTGGTCTCCTCTTATATTTTATGTGTTTCCATCAGTTTTAGTTTGTAACGCGGATTTGTTATTTTCTCAATTGATTTATGAATTTCGAACAGCGGTATACTACTGTTGCCCTTATTTACATACAACATTTTGGACGCAAACTTTACAATCAACTGAAATTGGCAATTTTTTAACATGTCTTGTTTCAAATGTTTTAATTTGTCTAACTGTAGGCTATTTTGGAATATAAAAGATTTCCTTCCGCCAAAATGATTTGTGTCAAATTGTGTAATTTAAGCCAAAAAAGTCATATATATGACATTTTAGAATCCATTATTTTTATTTTCAGTAAACCCCAATGCATTCAGAAACTCGTATAATCATGATACGACACGTCCTCAATATTTTGTTAGATTTCTTATTTATATTTAGAGGTTTACATGAAAACATTGGATTCTATTTGAATAAGAATAAACTCGCCGTGTAACTTTTTTATTATTATCAAATAACCTTGTTGACCATTATGTTATAGCTTATCTATCTCGTTTTTGATTTTTAACATAATAAACAAGCGACAACCACCGACTTACAGGCTCCTATCAGGGGACAGGCACAAAATGAGGCACACACATACATGTATAATGAAGCGGGGTTAAACATGTTACCGGGATCCCAACCATCCCCTAACCTGGGACAGTGGTATAACAGTATAACATAAGAACTAACTATAAAAATCAGTTTAAAAAGGACTCATCAGATGGACAAAAATACAAGTGGACGTGGCCAGGTACTTGTACATCCCAACAAGAAAAAGACACTAGTTATATATCTGAGAGTACTCGCAGTTGGTCCGAGTACACAGTTATCGTCCTTTGATTTCCTATAGCTTCAATATGCATTTTTAAATGTAAATATGTGCTACAGCCTAAATTGACCCTAAATTATTTTTAGTCATACTTGGCCTAAGACCCTTTTAAACTAATATGATATGTTATTTGTAAGTTTTCTTTCCATTTAAAGTACATTAAGTACATATGTAAGGATTATTTATAATCAAAAAGCTTCACAAATTTAAAATTGCTGGAAAATATTACATCTTCATGTAAGGCTCCCCTTCATTGGAAAACCTCCATTTTTAGGCACAGGCTCATATAAATTTGACTTTTGAAAAATTATGCTAAGTCTGATATATAAAATGAGTACTGTATTGCTTTAAATACATGATGTATTATATATTAAGGCATTTTAAAAGTATTTTTTTGCAATATTTTAATTTTAAAAGCCCCAAATGTTGATAGTTCAAATTTCTCAATTTTAACGTCCAAATTTAACACGTAAAGTTGAATATAGAATTAATCATAGTGTCTATAATATATATCCTATTGCTATGAAACTTTGTAAGCAGTCTTATAATATATTAAGCTTTTGTCATACCAAGTTTTATAAAGATTGGGCAACTTTTTCTATCCTATTAGGTGAAATCAGGAAATATAGAATCTGTACTTTGGCAACTTCCCTGAATGATCTGATGGTGTCAATTTGTCAAATAGCATAAAACTAAAGGATTTAAACTTTTATTTGATAGAATTTCTGCAAAAATGACCAATTTTGGCATTATATGGTCAAAATAAGAATTTCATAGCTTTTTCAATTTTGATGCATAAGTGGCATTTTGACTTTCTATCTGACATGTTTTCATGTGTCAATTTTTGTGTTTCTATGCTTTAATCCAGTTGTATTACTCATTTGTGAACTCTGAATCTACAGAAAAGAAGATTATCTCAGACAATATGAGCAAAGTGTGTTGTATAAATGACCCTCATCTAACGCCCTGTTTGGATCAAGTTATATGTGAGGAGCATGGTACATAAAAGTTGAAGTCCATAATAAAGACCTCACTAAAATTGTATAAAAAGCATTTAACAATGTCTTTTGTACCTGTTTCATTTCACATAATATCTTTCTTTAACTCTGTAGGATACCATGTGGTTCAAATATAAGCCTGTTGAGACTAAAATTGATGCAAGTATTTCACTAAAAAGTGAAAAATCTTTGTATCAGACCATACTGTCTGCTTAAAAAGTTGAATGTAATAGGCTTTTTGTGCTCAGATTTATTGTATCATGTCACCTGAGTATAGAAATGATAGAAAAGACACAATTTTTTATTTCCTATAGCTTCAATATGCATTTTTAAATGTAAATATGTGCTACAGCCTAAATTGACCCTAAATTATTTTTAGTCATACTTGGCCTAAGACCCTTTTAAACTAATATGATATGTTATTTGTAAGTTTTCTTTCCATTTAAAGTACATTAAGTACATATGTAAGGATTATTTATAATCAAAAAGCTTCACAAATTTAAAATTGCTGGAAAATATTACATCTTCATGTAAGGCTCCCCTTCATTGGAAAACCTCCATTTTTAGGCACAGGCTCATATAAATTTGACTTTTGAAAAATTATGCTAAGTCTGATATATAAAATGAGTACTGTATTGCTTTAAATACATGATGTATTATATATTAAGGCATTTTAAAAGTATTTTTTTGCAATATTTTAATTTTAAAAGCCCCAAATGTTGATAGTTCAAATTTCTCAATTTTAACGTCCAAATTTAACACGTAAAGTTGAATATAGAATTAATCATAGTGTCTATAATATATATCCTATTGCTATGAAACTTTGTAAGCAGTCTTATAATATATTAAGCTTTTGTCATACCAAGTTTTATAAAGATTGGGCAACTTTTTCTATCCTATTAGGTGAAATCAGGAAATATAGAATCTGTACTTTGGCAACTTCCCTGAATGATCTGATGGTGTCAATTTGTCAAATAGCATAAAACTAAAGGATTTAAACTTTTATTTGATAGAATTTCTGCAAAAATGACCAATTTTGGCATTATATGGTCAAAATAAGCATTTCATAGCTTTTTCAATTTTGATGCATAAGTGGCATTTTGACTTTCTATCTGACATGTTTTCATGTGTCAATTTTTGTGTTTCTATGCTTTAATCCAGTTGTATTACTCATTTGTGAACTCTGAATCTACAGAAAAGAAGATTATCTTAGACAATATGAGCAAAGTGTGTTGTATAAATGACCCTCATCTAACGCCCTGTTTGGATCAAGTTATATGTGAGGAGCATGGTACATAAAAGTTGAAGTCCATAATAAAGACCTCACTAAAATTGTATAAAAAGCATTTAACATTGTCTTTTGTACCTGTTTCATTTCACATAATATCTTTCTTTAACTCTGTAGGATACCATGTGGTTCAAATATAAGCCTGTTGAGACTAAAATTGATGCAAGTATTTCACTAAAAAGTGAAAAATCTTTGTATCAGACCATACTGTCTGCTTAAAAAGTTGAATGTAATAGGCTTTTTGTGCTCAGATTTATTGTATCATGTCACCTGAGTATAGAAATGATAGAAAAGACACAATTTTTTATTTCCTATAGCTTCAATATGCATTTTTAAATGTAAATATGTGCTACAGCCTAAATTGACCCTAAATTATTTTTAGTCATACTTGGCCTAAGACCCTTTTAAACTAATATGATATGTTATTTGTAAGTTTTCTTTCCATTTAAAGTACATTAAGTACATATGTAAGGATTATTTATAATCAAAAAGCTTCACAAATTTAAAATTGCTGGAAAATATTACATCTTCATGTAAGGCTCCCCTTCATTGGAAAACCTCCATTTTTAGGCACAGGCTCATATAAATTTGACTTTTGAAAAATTATGCTAAGTCTGATATATAAAATGAGTACTGTATTGCTTTAAATACATGATGTATTATATATTAAGGCATTTTAAAAGTATTTTTTTGCAATATTTTAATTTTAAAAGCCCCAAATGTTGATAGTTCAAATTTCTCAATTTTTACGTCCAAATTTAACACGTAAAGTTGAATATAGAATTAATCATAGTGTCTATAATATATATCCTATTGCTATGAAACTTTGTAAGCAGTCTTATAATATATTAAGCTTTTGTCATACCAAGTTTTATAAAGATTGGGCAACTTTTTCTATCCTATTAGGTGAAATCAGGAAATATAGAATCTGTACTTTGGCAACTTCCCTGAATGATCTGATGGTGTCAATTTGTCAAATAGCATAAAACTAAAGGATTTAAACTTTTATTTGATAGAATTTCTGCAAAAATGACCAATTTTGGCATTATATGGTCAAAATAAGCATTTCATAGCTTTTTCAATTTTGATGCATAAGTGGCATTTTGACTTTCTATCTGACATGTTTTCATGTGTCAATTTTTGTGTTTCTATGCTTTAATCCAGTTGTATTACTCATTTGTGAACTCTGAATCTACAGAAAAGAAGATTATCTCAGACAATATGAGCAAAGTGTGTTGTATAAACGACCCTCATCTAACACCCTGTTTGGATCAAGTTATATGTGAGGAGCATGGTACATAAAAGTTGAAGTCCATAATAAAGACCTCACTAAAATTGTATAAAAAGCATTTAACAATGTCTTTTGTACCTGTTTCATTTCACATAATATCTTTCTTTAACTCTGTAGGATACCATGTGGTTCAAATATAAGCCTGTTGAGACTAAAATTGATGCAAGTATTTCACTAAAAAGTGAAAAATCTTTGTATCAGACCATACTGTCTGCTTAAAAAGTTGAATGTAATAGGCTTTTTGTGCTCAGATTTATTGTATCATGTCACCTGAGTATAGAAATGATAGAAAAGACACATTTTTTTATTTCCTATAGCTTCAATATGCATTTTTAAATGTAAATATGTGCTACAGCCTAAATTGACCCTAAATTATTTTTAGTCATACTTGGCCTAAGACCCTTTTAAACTAATATGATATGTTATTTGTAAGTTTTCTTTCCATTTAAAGTACATTAAGTACATATGTAAGGATTATTTATAATCAAAAAGCTTCACAAATTTAAAATTGCTGGAAAATATTACATCTTCAAGTAAGGCTCCCCTTCATTGGAAAACCTCCATTTTTAGGCACAGGCTCATATAAATTTGACTTTTGAAAAATTATGCTAAGTCTGATATATAAAATGAGTACTGTATTGCTTTAAATACATGATGTATTATATATTAAGGCATTTTAAAAGTATTTTTTTGCAATATTTTAATTTTAAAAGCCCCAAATGTTGATAGTTCAAATTTCTCAATTTTAACGTCCAAATTTAACACGTAAAGTTGAATATAGAATTAATTATAGTGTCTATAATATATATCCTATTGCTATGAAACTTTGTAAGCAGTCTTATAATATATTAAGCTTTTGTCATACCAAGTTTTATAAAGATTGGGCAACTTTTTCTATCCTATTAGGTGAAATCAGGAAATATAGAATCTGTACTTTGGCAACTTCCCTGAATGATCTGATGGTGTCAATTTGTCAAATAGCATAAAACTAAAGGATTTAAACTTTTATTTGATAGAATTTCTGCAAAAATGACCAATTTTGGCATTATATGGTCAAAATAAGCATTTCATAGCTTTTTCAATTTTGATGCATAAGTGGCATTTTGACTTTCTATCTGACATGTTTTCATGTGTCAATTTTTGTGTTTCTATGCTTTAATCCAGTTGTATTACTCATTTGTGAACTCTGAATCTACAGAAAAGAAGATTATCTCAGACAATATGAGCAAAGTGTGTTGTATAAATGACCCTCATCTAACGCCCTGTTTGGATCAAGTTATATGTGAGGAGCATGGTACATAAAAGTTGAAGTCCATAATAAAGACCTCACTAAAATTGTATAAAAAGCATTTAACAATGTCTTTTGTACCTGTTTCATTTCACATAATATCTTTCTTTAACTCTGTAGGATACCATGTGGTTCAAATATAAGCCTGTTGAGACTAAAATTGATGCAAGTATTTCACTAAAAAGTGAAAAATCTTTGTATCAGACCATACTGTCTGCTTAAAAAGTTGAATGTAATAGGCTTTTTGTGCTCAGATTTATTGTATCATGTCACCTGAGTATAGAAATGATAGAAAAGACACAATTTTTTATTTCCTATAGCTTCAATATGCATTTTTAAATGTAAATTTTAATATGTGCTACAGCCTAAATTGACCCTAAATTATTTTTAGTCATACTTGGCCTAAGACCCTTTTAAACTAATATGATATGTTATTTGTAAGTTTTCTTTCCATTTAAAGTACATTAAGTACATATGTAAGGATTATTTATAATCAAAAAGCTTCACAAATTTAAAATTGCTGGAAAATATTACATCTTCAAGTAAGGCTCCCCTTCATTGGAAAACCTCCATTTTTAGGCACAGGCTCATATAAATTTGACTTTTGAAAAATTATGCTAAGTCTGATATATAAAATGAGTACTGTATTGCTTTAAATACATGATGTATTATATATTAAGGCATTTTAAAAGTATTTTTTTGCAATATTTTAATTTTAAAAGCCCCAAATGTTGATAGTTCAAATTTCTCAATTTTAACGTCCAAATTTAACACGTAAAGTTGAATATAGAATTAATTATAGTGTCTATAATATATATCCTATTGCTATGAAACTTTGTAAGCAGTCTTATAATATATTAAGCTTTTGTCATACCAAGTTTTATAAAGATTGGGCAACTTTTTCTATCCTATTAGGTCCGAGTACACAGTTATCGTCCTTTGATTTTCGTTGTCCACGAATATAGTCCTTAATGTGGACAGTGTGTTACTTGCCAATTTATGTTATACCCCTTCCAAATTTAATTCTGCATGTTTTATGCCTCATATAGCAATTTGGGGGGTGAAATGTCACTGTAAAAAAATTTGGGTCATAAATATTAAGGTTAAGTAGTGATTAGGTCCAGCTGAAAAAGGTCAAAAATTAGCACTTCGGAAGCTGTCAAAAGATTTCAAGACCCCCTTAACACAAAACTGTCCATATTTTGAGTTAGAGCTGATGAAGTTTTCTATAATTTTGATATAATTTGTCCCAAAAGTAGTAGTACAACACACTGTAAAAATGTTATTGAGAAAGCGCAGGTGAGATTTTTTTTATTTACATTTATTGTCTAAAAGAAATGCACTACGAAATAACTGTGTACTCGGACCAGTTAACTGGCAGCTAGTTCAAAGCCTTTAATTTACTGATAACAAAGGTCTTTGTTTAGCTTGCTTGCTAGCTGAACCTTCAAAAGTCATTATTAGGTAAGGTAAACTACCATTCTTTCGAAGTAGCCTAGTCTTACATAAAGATAGATTGGTTATATGTTGGACTAGTTTACCCTTAAAAGAAGATTAAAAGTGAAATCACAAAAATACTGAACTCCGAGGAAACTTCAAAACGGAAAGACCTTAATCAAATGACTAAATCAAATGATAAAACACATCAAACGAATGGACAACAACTGTCATATTCCTGACTTGGTACCGACATTTTCTTGTGTAGAAAATGGTGGATTGAACCTGGTTTTATAGCGCTTAACCTCTTACTTGTATGACAGTCGCATCAACTTTCTTATATTTACAACGATGCGTGAACAACACAGATATAATAGGTAAACTAGTCACTGTGCCACAATCTTAAAACAAACAAATATTTAACAATAGCGAATAATTTGGTAAATGTATATCCCATATGCAGGTGAAGTTGGTATATTGCTACTAGGGTGGGGGAAATGGATAATTTCAAAATTAAAATAGTCTCGTTTGTCATAGATTCTTGTACTGAGATGTCAAATTAGAGGTATAAGTCTAAAGATGAGGCGGAGGAAGCTTTCTTTAATTTCTATTTCTGGGGGATATAAAAATGGAACCCATTCAGAAAAGCTCGGATTGTTAATGGAAAGAACATCATCAATATATCTGAAAGTGAAATTGAATAATCTGGCTTCTTAGATCTTCTTGTTTTAGACAAGTGCCTGAAAGAACTCCGATTCATATGAAAATAAGAACAGATCGGCAAGGAGAGGTGTACAGTTCGTTCCCATAGGAATGCCGATAATTTTTTGAAAAAGTCTACCTCCAATTCAACAAATATGTCGTCGATAAGAAACTCCAACAACCTAATCACTTGTTCCTCTGTGTAGCATGTTTTACCCTATTGTTTACGCACAAAATATGCCTTATATTATCCCAAAGTACCATTTTTATGTTGAAAGGAATTGTTGATGATTTTTTTCAGGCGATTTTTCAATTTCACATAGGGAAAATATACCTAACCTAATAATGACTTCACGGCTCAGCTAGCAAGCAAATTAACAAAGACATTACCTTTGCCTACACACTCAACGCAATCGACTGTATCATGTGTATATATAAATATAATCACAATGAAGTCATTACGACCATTTTTGATTCTCTGTATCTTTGGTCTTCAGTATACGGCTTCCATTGAAAGATATTGGCTAGGTTGAGACCTCGGTATGGTTGTTAAACTGTATGACTCGAACACGTTTCCTTAAACTAAGTTTTCTGGAAATTAACATCCTAAAATTTGATCATCAGCACAATAAATACCATGAGAGGTCTTGATGACGTAAAAGTGACCCAACACTTAAAAAAAAGAAGATTTTTTATAACAGAATAAACGTAATAGGACGACCATTTGATGTTCAGGGAATAGGGATAGGAAGGGAGAAAGATTCTTTTACTTTTATTTCTTACTATAAAATAGGTCTTCAACGCAGCGAGAAAATCTTGCATCCAGAGGTAAACTCCATAACATATAAATGAACTAATGGATGTACTTACGTGAAATTTAAAAAAAATCAAGAAATTAAAATTGATACTACACTGTGAAAGTGCACCAGCTAAGGAACAAAATAAGCTAATTATATTGATAGGTCATGAACCTCCTTTTCGAGATATTGGAGTTTTTAAAAAAGCGGGAAAAGGCTGACTCGGAATTTTTCTTTTCATTTGCATTGGTATTATTTGGGTTTCAAATCGAAGGAACAAAAATTAAGAAATTGCTTATAAGGTAAGGGCCGAGTTTAGTCTCAAATTTCAGGTTCATTTGACAAAAGATTTTGGACACTTTTAAACACTTAAGTGTCTATTTCAGTTGATTCAATAAGTTTATGTGAAAGATTTTAACTGATTTAGTCATTAAAAACGCTACAATTCAAGCTTAAATATGAAAAATCTATCAAATTTACCAAAAAATGTCACTTTTCAGACGATTTTTGTCAAAAATGAAAGTGGCCGCATCTATGTTCATCCTCAACCTTTATATCGTCGCTGGGCTTCTAAAATGTCGTATATGACTTTTTGGGCTAAAAACACTTTTTGACACCAATGGTCTGAGCGGGAGGAAATCTTTGGTACTACAAAATAGCATACAGTTAGACCAATCAAAACGTTTGAAAAAAGACTAATTACAAAATTGCCAATGTCAGTTGTTTGTAAAGTTTGCTTCCAAAATGTTGTATGAAAACTTGAAAATGATTGTATAATGGCTTTGGGAATAAAATAATTGTACATTTCTTATATACATTTTGTATTCTAATATTGTATTGTGTATTTTTGTATTTTTGTATATATGTTATGTTTGTCACAGATCATGTTTTTGATTTATATGGCAATAAAATTATTTGATTTGATTTGATTTATTTCTGTTCTCGGCCGATAAACCAGACATGTCAACGTTTTTATTTCACTGCTATTTACAAAAATGTTCAAAGTTCAAATACGACATTTTATACTGCAATAAGCTATTTTACTATACAGATAAAGCTATACGTATAAACGTAAGCTTTATACGTCAATGACCTCAACTAACCTATAAGCCCCGCCTCCTTATTGTATTTCACCAACAACGTCACATCACGACCATGACAACGTAAAGTAACAATGGTCAAACTTTTATTAATTTAAACTTTTATGTCTTCAAATTGGTTATTTATATACCATGGTTATCAAATGTTATCAATTAAGTTCATTTTCGCTTTCTAATTCCTTAATATGTTAATGTTTTACCGCCTGGACTACGCTCTTAGGGAAATACCCCAAAATGGTACCCCAAGAGGGAAATTCCAAACACTTTTTTTAACAATTTTTGTTACATAGTTTTTTCATTTTAAAATTTTTTTTTCGATTTCAGTATAAAAACAATATACGTATAGTGTCTTGAAATATGAAATTTATTTGTATTCGGCACGAAACTGGAAAATGCTCGGTAGAACCTCGCATTTTCCCGTTTCTAAGCCTCATACAAATAAATTTCATATTTCAAGACACTATACGTATATTGTCTAATTATCCTGCTATGCCCCATATAAATCGTTCTGCATTAGTTGCTTATATGTATACGAAAACAAATATTGTTCCATTGTCAACACCATTTGGGATTGGTACGCGTGTAATGTATTCACATGACATATTACTGTATTGTAGTGAGATATGGTCGCTAAATATTGTGAAGAACAACAAAACTCTTGAATCTCAATATTTATCTATGGAATCAGTAAAACTCCAAATCAAATTTGCGAAAGGTCTTCTAAATGTTAATTCAAAGGCAGTAAATACAGCTGTATTAGCTGAATTGGGAATGTACCCTATTGGTATACAGGCCCTTAATTCTTCTATAGGATTTTGGTTACATATTTTAAAGTCAAATGAAAATGAGTCTTTATTATATAATGTTTATAAAGCTAACAAGCAGTTAAATGATGGATTTGCTTCAAAAGTTAAAATGCTACTTTCAAAATTAAATTTCACTCATGTTTGGGAAAATCAATGTACCTTCTCTAAAAAACGATTACTATTAGCCGTCGTGAAGAAGCTCAATGAAAATTACATTATATTTTGGAGAAATTGTCTCTTTAATGATGATAATTCAATAAATGGAAATAAACTAAGAACCTACAGAAAATTTAAAGTTAAGTATGAACTAGAAAAGTACCTTTTATTGAATTTAGATAAAAATGTTACAAAAAAAATATGCTAAAATAAGAATAAGTAATAGTATGTTGGCTGTTGAACGTGGTAGATTCAACAAAACAGCTCTAGAAAATAGAATATGTCCTTTATGCCATAAAGAGTTGGAAGATGAATTTCATTTCATAATTACATGTTCAGAAATTAATAAAACTAGGATCAAAATGTTTAATGAAATTTCTAATATTGTCCCCTGTTTTAATTCCATGAGTGAAGAAAACAAATTTGATTTTATATTTTCCTGCGAAGAATGTGATATTTTACTTATCATTGTTAACTACATAAGTGAAATGTATAATGAGAGAAACAATTATAATGTCAATATATGAACTGTGTAATGTATATTATAACATATTTTTTGATACATAAGCATAATATTTTAATTCATAACTTTAAAGAGGAGGCATGCTGTCAAAAATAGTATTATAATTAATACTATTAATCTATGTTTTTGTTTTTCTTTCAATGCTACATGTTTGTAGTGTAACTGTTTATTGACTATCTTTTTGTAATTTTAATATGCCTGTTTGTTTGTTTTTTTGTTGTGTATTTTAGTAACAATCCTATTGTTTGGATTTCAAACTAATAAAATTCTTATTCTTATTCTTATTCTTGAATCATTTTTTTTTTACACAAAACAAAAAGTGTACTACATGTATCTTCAGCGAATGTTCCATGTACTGATTTTTATCTTTACATTTTTTTTTGTCTTGTCTTTCCTCTCTCTGCGATTTTAATTTCTAGATACACAATCGATGAACAAGCGTATCAAACATGCTCACAAGAAAATATATGGTATAAGTGAATAACCCAACAATACAAGTATATAAACAGCATACACAATGAAGAAATATAAAGGATCACATTTAACTGTTCGTTGCGTAATGAATGTAAACAGAGAACGATTTTGAAAACACTCAGAAAAAACTCACTGACTGAAAAATAGTTAACATTTCATTTTGAAGATAACCTCACCATTAGGTTACTTTCAATGATATGTAAAGAACACATTATGAATGAATTTAAGGAGACTATGCGGATCTTCAATAATAACAAAGTTCCAAACACATGCATAAAAAACGACTTCATTTTTTCGTTGAAGGTACATTGTTTTAAAAAATGGATAGCACTTATAAAACATCAAATCAGATGAAAAATAGCAGACACATATACACAAAAGGGTCATTTCGTAAATGAAAACGAAAGTGATAACGTATATTTTATTGAACATGATACAGACATATTGGCTGTTCTTTGTTAGCGATGAACAAGGTGCTATTAGTTTCATCAAAATGTAGTGCTATTGGCTGGTACAATCCATCTTTATGTGTAAGAATGTTTTTAAACTTTTTTCCGTCTGAGGACAAAACAATTATGGAATGGTAAAAAGGGAATGCAATGTATACGTTTGAATTGTTGTCTACCGCTATTCCTGTTGGCTGCACCAAATCGAAATCTTCGGCGATGAAATGCCACAAGCGCTTGCCTTCCAACGTGTAACAATTAACGGCAGGGTAATTATAGCTGGTTTCGTAAATTTTGTTTCCATAAACAGATATGCCTAGTGGGTCAATATTTTCGTGATATTTCACCAATGTTGATATCGTCTTGTTTGAAATCTGAATGCATTGAATCCCCTTTGATTTGACGCAGCATATTATTGTCCCGTTGTTGTGTGCTATTCCTCGACACTCTCCATCAGTTTTAATACTTTCTAAAACGGTTCCTGAGTTAATGTTGATGATCTGAATGCCCCTGGAGTGTGATATCGCCACTTCATGGTCTTTAATGTAGGTGACGTCAAATGGTCCAGTCCCAGCTGTTGGACAGGATATTAATTTGTAGAGTTTACCATTGTCATTTACAATATACAGTTTCGATGTCCCATTGTCTGCCAAGATTATTCTTCCGTTAGGTAAAACAGTAATTCCCCTTATTTCATTCGACTGTTGTCGTTTTCGTTTCTTTACTTGCACTGAGAATTGCGATATTTGAGAGAGTGTCAATTCATCAAAAGATTTTTGGACAACGTGTGGAACAACTGACATAATTTGAGCTTGTTTAACCTTTCTACTTTTCAACATAACACTTGGTGGTTCTATTTCTGAAGTCACTGTTCCAAATGAATCTATTGTGGATTCTATGTTCGATAATTTGGTTTCAATGTTCAGTTTTAACCGAATTTGATTAAAACTACCATCCTTGGTTAATGAATTTAAATACTTTTCCTCTTCTTCTACTTCGGCTTCAATCGATTTACTTCCAATGAATGACTGAAAATCTGATGCATACTTTTTTATCGCTGAAATTTTTTGTACAAGGTTATTTGCCACATGCGTTTTTTCTGATAATTTTCCTATTAACCTCTTCATCTCTGTATATGCTTTGTGTTCTGCATCATCTATTTCTTTAAGCATTTTTTGTTCCAGTGTGTCTATATAAAAGTTTACTTTATTTCGTATTTGATTCACTTCGTGCTGATATACCTTTCGTTGGTCATGGATTTTGAAAATATTTCTTTGACGGTCTTCTATTATATCCTTAATATTACTTTTTAAGTCTTCAATACTTAGTTCGATGGAGTCTAACAAAGCCGACGTCTTTGCAGTTTTAAGTACGTGTTGAAGTAACTGAATATCAGTGCAGCTTTTATGGTCAAAGTAAATACAAGCAGGACAGCAAAGCTTTTCATGATGTGGGCAATAATTTGTATATTTCATGTCATGTTCGTTACAATAGTTGACGATTTTTGTTATAGTTGTTGGTACCTTATTGTAACTTTCAATCGAAATGGCTTCATGGTGCTTCGACGATTTTGAGATACTATGATGGGCATGACATTCGATGCATAATCCTTCATCACACTCAGAACACCAAATAGTAGCTGCCTTTGACATATGACGGGCTTCACAAATTCCACAAAATACATTACGTGTAGCAGCCATATCACCTTGAAATGAAGATAGAATGAAATTAATGGAAATCATATTGAAATGTATCTTGCTTTAGGTAGTACTAGAAGACTCCGATTGAACACATAATAAGTCATTCATTGTACATGTATAATCTTTATCGGATGGTGATATTTTTTATGTAATTGCTACAAGTATATCATGTTTATTTATATCAAGTTGGAAGATTTTGTCAATAATTTATAACGAGGTTGAATCATTATAATTTTTTATGAACAGTTATAAATAGAAAATAATTAGAAAAACTTTTAGCAAATAAAGTAATGTGAATTAAGCCAACTATTATTCGGCGTCGTGTACATGGTTAAACATTAAACATATGATATGAAGGCATACAAATGAATATAGACATATGCAGAATCCTCTGCTTTCATGACAATTGCTACTGGCAATTTTGTTCCGTCAAATTTAATTAGGAAGATATTTTACGACGAAAAATTATATGGATACCATTCTAGGTTTATTTTGACTGTTGTTTTCAAGATATTGAAAATACCAAAGGCCATGTTTTTTGCAGATATCCCATTCATGGAATATTTAAAAAAAAAAAAGAATTACATTCATATTTTGTGTTATAATTTTAATTTCAGATTCAATCCAGTAGAAAAGGAGATCGTACAATGTACGTCTGTCAAACATTTTTACACATGCTATTGAAACTTTACTAAAACCGAATGTGATTGTATGTTCACGTATATATATTTGATAAGTCCAACTTCGAGTCAAGACTTATTTGAAATAATGATAGCAATAAACTTACTGTAATACAAGTAATAATGTTTACCATTGCTAGATGCTATGATTTGTTTACAAAATGCAAGTGTAATATTCGTTTAGAAATGATATTTCTTTTACCTGATGTTTCCGTTTGTGTTAATTCTGTATGTCATACATGTATATCATATAGTACCTGTATGTTGTACGTGTATATATCAGGTAGTACCTGTATGTCTTCATCTGGTTTTCCTTACCATAAAAAGATTGAAAAATATATTTTGAATCTCCTTCAAAACCCCATTAGGGTAGTAAGAAAGGACAGTAAGAACTTGAACCAAAATGGGAAGTGCTAAAGTTTTAATCACAACCACCCTCCCAATATATGATAGTTCTCTATCAGCCCAATTATTAAGAACTGACTTGATACTGTTTATATTGCCTGTAAAATGACATAGACTCTAATTCCTTTTATCAAGCTCAAACCATATACCTAATAGTTTGAACCTCCCAGAAAGGTTCCAAACAAGATTTTTTTCTGGCAAAAGTTTTTCCATACTACCCCTTTTTTTTTATCCAATCCATATGGCCTAAGGTTGTCAACATTGCACCTGAGCCCAGCAGATTCTGAAAATTTATCAAACAAATTTAGACATTGATTTAGAGACTTTTGGTCACCATCCAATTCTGACTCATTAATTGATAGTCCCCAGCAACATCAGGGTAATTTTTAATACATTGTAGCTGCACCGAGTAGTTCCAAAGCTAAAATAAATAGATAAGGAGACAGAGGATCCCCTTGAGGAGCGCCTCTTTTCAATGAAAAAATTCTGAAATATATCTGTTGTTTAAGAAATGTGTCCCTGTGAGTTTCAAGTTACAATGGTTTACAACTAGTATATATTTTTTTTTAAACTGTTTTTGTTCATTTCTTATAGTACTGGAATGACTGGGATCTGTTATCTCAGTCTCATCCTCCAAAATAAATTATGGGAATATTTTTTTCTGTGTATTTTTTCTTCTTCTTAATTACAAAACTAGTTACTTCCCTTTCCACCCTCTACTTGCCATCTTGCCTTAGCCCTTGTTATAATCCCGGTTACATTTTTAGCTCACCTGGCCGAAAGGCCAAGTGAGCTTTTCCCATCACTTGGCGTCCGTCGTCCGTCGTCCTGCGTCCGTCGTCGTTAACTTTTCAAGGCAAAAATCTTCTCCTCTGAAACTACTGGACCAAATTAAACCAAACTTGGCCACAATCATCATTGATGTATCTAGTTTAAAGTTTGTGTTTAATTACCTGGCCAACCATCCAAGATGGCCGCCATGGCTAAAAATAGAACATAGGGGTAAAATGCAGTTTTCGGCTTATAACTCAAAAACCAAAGAATTTAGAGCAAATCTGACACGGGTAAAATTGTTTATCAGGTCAAGATCTATCTGCCCCGAAATTTTCAGATGAATCAGACAACCCATTGTTGGGTTGCTGCCCCTAAATTGGTAATTTTAAGGAAATTTTACTGTTTTTGGTTATTATCTTGAATATTATTATAGATGGAGATAAACTGTGAACAGCAATAATGTTCAGCAAAGTAAGATTAACAAATAAGTCAACATGACCAAAATGGTCAGTTGACCCCTTAGGAGTTATTGCCCTTTATAGTCAATTTTAACCATTTTTCGTAAATATCCATGATCTTTTACAAAAATCTTTTCCTCTGAAACTACCGGGCCAAATAGAACAAAACTTGGCCACAATCATCATTGATGTATTTAGTTTAAAGTTTGTGTTTAATTACCCGGCCAACCATGCAAGATGGCCGCCATGGCTAAAAATAGCAATCGTAACTACTCGGCCATTCTCGCTACGCAGTACAATAGCCCCGTATGCACTACGGAGAAATTCTTCTTAAATTGTTGGCCGGAATTGTAGTGATCCGCGACACAAAGAAGTTCTATCCTCCAGGTGGCGCTATAATTTGGTTACATATCACAGTAATCAAGAACTTTAACTCTGCCAAATATTTTGGCGCGAAAGAAGGAGCAAAGTAAATAAGTAATGGTAAAAAAATTGTACCATTCCAGTCGAAAAAATATAAAATTCAATCGGATCGGAAAATTTTCCGGACAGGAGCAAGTTAAATCAGTAGTGGTAAAAAAAATGTACCAGTCCAGTCGAAAAAATATAATTTTGAATCGAATCCGAAAATTTTCCGGACAATGATTCCTCCGCCTAATGCATTCGAGGTTATTTCTTCGTGCAACCAGAAAGGCCGAGTTGTTCCGATTGCTAAAAATAGAACTTATAACTCAAAAACCAAAGCGTTAATCTTATTACTACCACTGGGTCGATGCCTCTGCTGGTGGACTATTAGTCCCCGAGGGTATCACCAGCCCAGTAGCCAGTACTTCGGTACTGGCATGAAAATACGGATTTTTTTGTGTTATTAAAATTTGCTGTTACAAAATGATAGAAATTATTTTAAATTAAGGAATGTATCTCCCTCGTGCAAAGCTCTGATTCCTTTCACGGATTTGGCTATACTTTTTGGACCTTTTGGATTATAGCTCTTCATCTTTTATATAAGCTTTGGATTTCAAATATTTTGGCAACGAGCATCACTGAAGAGACATGTATTGTCGAAATGCGCATCTGGTGCAAGAAAATTGGTACCGTTAATCTTATTACAGCAAATCTGACATGAGGTAAAATTGTTTATCAGGTCAAGATCTATCTGCCCTGAAATTTTGAGATGAATCAGACAACCCATTGTTGGATTGCTGCCCATAAATTGGTAATTTTAAGGAAATTTTACTGTTTTTGGTTATTACCTTGAATATTATTATAGATGGAGATAAACTGTAAACAGCAATAATGTACAGCAATTTAAGACTCAAAAATAAGTCAAATGACCAAAATGGTCAATTGACCCCCTAAGAAGTTATTGTCCTTTACAATCAATTTTTAACAATTTTCATAAAATTTGTAAATTTTTATTAACATTTTCCACTGAAACTACACGGACAAGTTCATTATAGATAGAGATAATTGTAAGCAGCAAGAATGTTCAGTAAAGTAAGATGTACAAACACATCACAATCACCTCAACACAATTTTGTCATGAACTGTCTGCTTCCTTTGTTTAATTCACACATACAAAGGTGAGCGACACAGGCTCTTTAGAGCCTCTAGTTTTCTCTCAATATTTTTAATTCTAGTTCTATCCCTTCTCTTTCTTGGTATACTGATGGAAAGTTATTCTCCAAATGTTTTTCATTTAATAATGATATCTTATAGTAATTCCTTTTCTTTTTTGTTTCCTTCTTTTATCTGGAAAGACGAAAATGAGATTGCAGATCCGCGGACTTTCATCTTAAATATAATTCTTTATTTTACAGCCCGTAACAGAGAAGTGATCGAATTGGTGTTTCTTTACCGTCAAAATTGGCTACGTTATCGACAAACTTAATTGAGTAGTGACCGAACTATTGGTACTTTAACGTTAAAAAGATTGACAATGCTGACAAACTTTCATATGTCGATAATGAAGTTTAATACCGATAATATTGAAAATAATTCTAATGATATGAAACAAAATATGTCCATGCACCATTTCGATTGGGCGAAAAGTAGTCCTTTCTTCAAAGTCAGAACAGAAAAAAAGGTTTATGGTTTATGTATTTGCAAAACATACAAAAAACAGTTTTGGTTATGGCAAATACATTGACAAAACAAACATAATCAAATATAATGAAAACTCGACAATATTATAAGAGATATGATAAAAACAGTTACTGTTCTCCTTTCCTTAAACATATCCCATAAAAGCTGATAGCTTATATTAAACTGTTTATCCTCGTTCTCAATATCCATAGATGTATCACACAGACACTTGTTTCTATCCATAGGGAGAACCACTATCAACGTATATTTATTTTTGCATACACATCCAAGTTGATCTGAATTTTAATAATGAACTATTATGAAACTACTATAAAAGTACATGTGAACCCATGACCTGTCACCTTTCACCATGTTGAAGTTGTAGCTACATTGTACATGTATTTGTACATGTACTAGTTTAAATGAGAATTATAAGGTTAAAAAAAATTGAACTGCATTTACACAAATACTTATAGTCGGAACTGTTTTACCTCTATCTGTTATTAATTACAATGTTAACGTGCTTGTGTACTGGTTATTTTGGGTATCCGGGGGTCGTTCTGACCCCAAGTCAATGCGGCCCCAAGTCGATCTGGCCCACGTCGATCCGGCTCCATGTCGAACTGCCCCCCATAATAAGGAATAAACTATAAAGACTTTTAAGAGTATAAATGGAATTTGTAAAAAGTTTTAATGATGGATGACAACAGGTAAGTGTGAATATATTTGGAGTACCAGAAAGATGAAATATTTTAAGTCGATACGAAAATGTTTGTGATTGTATTTTGTTCAGGTAACACCAGAAGCTTCTATAACACTTGTTGGTGGGTTTGTTTTGTAATATAGGGTTATTGCATGAATATTGGGGAATATTGTCCCGAGTAGAATTTTATATTGCACGAGCTTGCGAGTGCAATATATGTTCTACGAGGGACAATATTCCCCAATATTCATGCAATAACCCTTTTATTGTATAGCAATATAATATTTGAAAGTAAAAATTGGTTTAAACTAAGATTTGACCGTTGATGACGTCACGAATTTGAAGATTTATTGCACTAGTGCAATATTAGAATTTATTGCACGCTAACTTTTGGTTACGTTCTATGGGAAATATTATATTGCCATACAATAATATCGAATATCAGGACTATCCAATATATATTTTTTGAGGTTGAAAATATTTTGAATAGTTGTGAGTAGATAAAAAAAATTATTACTTATATAAGTGATCATGAGTATCCTTTATTCTTTATTGCAAGATATAAATAACAAAACAATTTCACTGAATGCACATTTTCAGAAAGGATTCAGCAAATCAAACAACTTTTCTCAATTTGAGGAATTTTAAAAACTTCACACAAAAACTAAGTGTGTATGTATCAGCTTGTAGTGTACTATTGTGCATGTAACTATTTGTTTAACGTTATTACACAGGATGAAAGACTTGTTAAGATCACAGTCAATTGAAAGAAATTGATAATTTAATACTGCTCATTAATATTGATGTCTGTTGTTTGTCATGATTGTCCTAAATTATGTTATTTTTTTTTTAAAATATAATTATACCCAATAATCTAGAAAACTTGTAGTGAAAACATTTATTTTTACCATACACTTTTACATTATAATAAAATTCAGAAAAATTTATGAATCAAAATTAATATATATAAATAAATATCTTTATTTTTATTCCTTATAAATATATTTTTCATTCAATCATTGGGGCTGGATCGATGTCGTTGGGACGGTTCGACTTGGACAGATCGATTTGGGACGGATATAGCGTGGGGCCGGTTCGTCATGAAAGCATTGTTTTGCTCACTATTTGAAAAGGGAAAAAATAATTCTGTTTGGAGAAAGCCTGTCAATTTCAAATAAAATGCACACTAGTATGTTTATGCATACATATTATAAGGTTTATCCCTAACTGGATCATCATTCCATGTAATCAGACTAGTTTTATCAAAGTATCTAAACGGACAAAGAAAACACAAGTAGCCCCACAGGACGCAATTGCGACTGGACACAATTACGGACGATTTCCAATGTTTGCCCTCAGAGATCATATTTATTAAAATTTATCAATAAATGTTTTTATAAATAAAACCCTATTAAAATTCCCTTGTTTTCATGATATTACAATTTATGTGCACTTCGTGAATGTTAATGACGATGACAAAATCAGTCTGAAAATATTATAAGAACGGCAATTTGGCCTGTAAGTTATATTAAAAAAAACATAAAGGTAAGTGCATATTGCCTTCTTTTGTTAATATATAAAAAGAAAAATATCTCCTGATTCTGTTCATATGCGTGATGCCTTTTATCTTGCCCAAATAACCCCACAATTGACGTTTTTTAGACTCTTGTAACACTATTTATGGTCAAAAGAAAATATTTTAATTTTATTGAACAGTCCAGAGAACTCAGAAAGAAATGTTTACCATTATAAACAAAAATCATAGATGAATGATAAGTACACTACCGAAATGGATAAACTTGAATTTAGTGCTCCTTCAAAGGAGTAACTTACAAACACAAAAAAATCAGAAATCTTTCCTTTACACATGACAGACATTTCGTCTGCAACCACTGCTGAAGTAATTGAAGTAAAAAAACAAACTTGTGCATCTTATTTCCTATGAAAATGTGTTTGAGATAAAGATTAATGTACGCTTCATCAATCTAGACTGTTGCCATTGATTTCTTCTGCAAGATATATATCAATACAGTGCTGTTCGGAATTGCGTCAATATGTGGCTCTCTTGACCCGTAAGACGAGGTCACGCAAATCTTACTAAAGTATTCTTACGTGAATTAAAAATGTGGGATATGATGCAAAATGATAAGCCTTCATACATCTTGAATTGTATGGTATAAACAATTCAAGAAAAGTAGTCTACATAATTTTTTTCATTAAAGTTCAAAAATCGTTCCTGTCCCGTGAGGCTAAGAGTCAATCTCCCATGCAGAGTTGTCGGTCCTTGCTCTCTCTCAATTGAGAGAGAGCAAGGACCGACAACTCTGCAATTGAGAGAGAGCAAGGACCGACAACTCTGCATGGGAGAGAGAGCAAGGACCGACAACTCTGCATGGGAGATTGGCTAAGAGTGTTCGTTTTTGCGTTTAGACGAATCCATGACAAATCGCCCCACACCTAATCGCCCCACTTTTTCACCAACTCGCCCCACTTTAAAAAAAAAACCGCCCCAACCTGGATTACCGAATCGCCCCACTTGTTAAATGTGTTAAATCCATATTACTCCTGCCAACTCGTCCCACCTAACGGAAAACGGTAAAATCTAGAAAAATATATTATTAACCAGGATAAATTTAGTAATGCCAACTCGCCCCACTTATGGAAAAATATGTTATCCCGTTGTATATAAGTTAAATTCCGTGAATATTACTCCTGCAAACTCGCCCCACTTAAAAGAAAACGATACAATTAACAGGTTTCTTTTCAATTGTTATGCAAATAACTAAGCTTAAAAAAATACAGTTATTTTTCAAAAATACGAAAATTATTTTTTTTATAATTATAATTTCAGTATATCAATAATAGTAATTAAATAAATTTTCGGTTTGTTTGTATTCTGTGTAGATTAGTTTTCATTAAAGTGGGGCGAGTTTTTATTTTTAATTATATATCTATATATTTATCTAAACATTACCGTTTTCCATTAAGTGGGGCGAGTTGGCAGGAGTAATATTGAACATGATTAAACCAATTTCACATGTGGGGCGATTTTTTAAAAAATGGGGCGAATAGGTGTGGGGCGATTTGCCCGTGTGGCGACTTGTCCTGCTTCCGTTTAGACGTTGCCGTGTAGCGTGATTAAGATTTTACTTATATTTCATAGAATACGCAATATTGGGTGCACTTTTGCATATCTCTGTAGCGCCATTTAAGTTTTTGAGTTAATAATCACCATGATCAGTTCAAATAATAAAAACCGATTAATTCTTACCAATAATCTTTAACAAGTGTATTTTCAATACATGTGTGTTTTTTTAAAAGAAATTTACACCGGAAGTCTTGAAACGGATAGTAAAAGTATAGACAAACACGGAAATGACATTTTATATTCCTTAAAACTAAATTTAATTCAGATAATTCTGGCTACAATACAAATATTCATAACGTTTCAACTATTGTGTCAAAACAATATTCAATATTGAATATAACGAAAATACTATGGGAATAACAACAGATACTAGAACAACAATAAATAGCTTGAAATGAATGAACAACAAATATTAGATGGACATTAAGAATCTAGTTTATGATTTGAGTTTCTGCCTTATCTATTTATATATCTATCTGCACAATAACATAATTGGACCATACATAGTATGATACGTGTATGATCATGACAATATGGGTATATTATACTCATATGGTCCGACCTGTACGCGTATGGTCGGGGTAATTTACAATCTGTTACCGTTTACTTTTGATACTTCTAAACTCTGCATAAGTTAAGATAACGGATATTTTTATTCCAATTAAAGGGCCCATGTAGAGCAAAGCAATTAATTACAATGATTTTTATAATTGTTACAATAATGAAACAATAATGACACAAATCATAAACATGAATTTAACTATTTCTTAGATGTTAATCTACAACCAGATCAGAGCCATATACATAATATATCTATTATTAAAACAAGCAAATATTCTCAACATCTTAAATAAAACAATATCTATACTATTTTGATGGTTTTCTCAGTTCCAAACATTTGTTTATATAAATAGCAATCTTTTTAAATACCTCTAGGTTTTTCTTGAATAAAAAGCCAATTAAATTTGGCACTTGTGCTTAACTTTTCAAAATGTTTACAACCTACTGAAATATTATCATAAAATTCTTTTCTTAAAGAGTTATAAAGGGGACACTGACATATAAAATGTTCTTCATCTTCAACTTTATCTATCAAGGTTCATTTTTGGCATAATCTTTGTGATTTACTATATGATCTATGTAGGTTTTAGCATATCTATCTGTCTCTACTTTTATAGGGTCTCTACTTTTATAGGGGATGTGCACTCATTCTGATCTTGCACAGTGCTTGTCCTTCTTTAAATTCTTTTAATTGCAGATATTTTTCTGTACCAAAAAAAATAAAATTGAAATATCTGTCTCTGAGACCTGATTTAACAGTATTTTCTCTAAATTCTTTCCAAAAATTATGAAAACTTGTACATAATTTGTTCTTACCTATAGTACATAAATAAAAACACTTTAGGACAGTATATCGGGCCACTTCCGAAAATAATCTTTCAAAAAGCGCAAACTTTAAAACTTGTTTGACAGTCAGATAATTAGACCACATGCCAAAAAATTCTACAATAGACATTGGTCACGCACGACAGATTCCGATGTAAGACATGTGTCGTTACAATAGCCAGTTTACACGCATCAGCGCATACAAGTATGTCGAATCGGTCAGTTGATGGTACAAGATGGTCTTGGAGTATAGATTTTGCGTACTGACGTTTGTTATCATCTTAATTACGTATTATAGTATTCTTTTATATGTCTTTTTTAGATATTCATTTGAAGTGACTCTGTGGTTATGTAAAACCACATACTTTGAACGGCAAAATTATTTCATTTATTGATATTACTTTTACTTAAGGATCTTGACATACTATGAATGACAAAACTATTTTATTCAATAATACTACTTTTTCTGTTTAGTCTGTTTTTTATGATATACATTTGACGTGAAACTGTACTTATGTATCCCGTCATACTTTGAACCACACCATTATATTGTATTTATTGTTATTACTTTTACTGTTAAGTCTGGTTTTTGTTATATCTACTTTACGTGAGTCTGCATTTATATATGCCGTCATACGACAAAATTATTTTTATGTCTACCTGTGCGAATTTCAAACGCGCAAATTTACACCAGTAATGAAAACCATCTATCATTTATGGGTAGACTTTACATAGATATATTCAGCCGTATTTGACGTGAAACTGTACTTATGTATCCCGTCATACTTTCGAACCACACCATTATTTTATTTATTATCATTACTTTTACTGTTAAGTCTGTTTTTTGTTATATCTACTTTACGTGAGTCTGCATTTATGTATGCCGTCATACGACAAAATCATTTTTATGTCTACCTGTGTGAATTTCAAACGCGCAATTTTACACCAGTAATGAAAGCCTTCTATCATTTATGGGTAGACTTTACATAGATAAATTCAGCCGTATAAGAAAAGCAAAATGAGAATGTTAAATTTGATGTATGCCTTTTTGTGCTTCTTTGTTACATTTGTTGTTTATGTAGTGATATCAAGATGATAACACAATATTGACTGTTGTACCCCTATTTTTGACCATTTTACTCTTTGAGTATGTTTGTTTTGTTCATGCATCGTTGACAATGTAATGGAATTTGATGCGACTGTCATACAAGTGAGAGGTTTAGCTAGCTATAAAACCAGGTTCAATCCACCATTTTCTACATTAGAAAATACCTGTACCAAGTCAGGAATATGACAGTTGTTATCCATTCGTTTGATGTGTTTGGACTTTTGATTTTGCCTTTTGATTTTTGATTTTCCTTTTTGAATTTTTCTCGGAGTTCAGTATTTCTGTGTTTTTACTTTTGATTGGAGGAATGTTACCGAAAACACGCCTACATCAAACTAATACCCAATCAAACGCCTTTGCCAGAAACATAAATAATACATGGAGATTTGGTTGCGTATAGCCAGTCAATGTCGTTAAAAACTTCCATTTGTTGTAGAAGTAAAGAATATGCCCGAAATGCAAGTTTCACAACACAGCTACCCAGTGAAGAAAAAATACGTAATATATCGATTATATGACTATCATTTATAACTTATTCTTGTTCTTGTTTATTCGTATTCACCAATCTGATTTGCTACTGTTTTAATATGTTCAATAAACGTAATAACTAATGTATAGTTGACTTGACTTTAATCTTTCCTGTCTGTTGCTAAGCAACATATTTGTTGCTATGTTCAATATAAACCTCGTTTAATAAGATGAAAATACAATGACTGAGGTATGATATATTAACGTTAAACCATTTATTAAATCTAAAATTGTCTTATGTTGCTCAATCGATACTTAAGAGCATAAAACAAAATCGTTTTTTAACTGTTGCTAGGCAGATTCTTTGGTTGCTAGGTGGTTGCTATGCATTAAATTAACAAAATTGAAGTCACTGTTCATTTTTATCTTAGACATATTCTGTAATACAAACATTTTCCTTAAAATTGTACTAATTTGTGCAGATTAATCAGTCCTTAAGTGATTTTTTGGCTATTTCATAAAACCCGTTGCTAGGCAACCTTCCTTTCACAGAAACATAAAAAAAAATATTTTTTTTTCAGTTTCTATACAAAGTCCATCAATGGTATAAATATAGACTATTTGGAGAGGGGGCCAAAAAAAAACCTTATCCTACATTGTCCTTTAAAAATAATTACAAATAAAAACTTTTTCGAATTTTTCTCTATGTGTATATGATAGAAATCTTAGTAGTCTATTCGTACAAAAAAAAAATATTCAACAGCAACCAAAAAAATGAGAGATCATAAAATACAAATCTAACAAGACTCTCAAAAGTGTTTGCCAAAAATTTAACGTTTCCCATGGGAATTTTTAAATTTCCTATGGGTAATGTACTTTTTATCAGTTGTGGTGACAACAGTGACAACGGTGACATGAGGGGACATATCGGGAATTTTTTTTTTTTATTATCTTTCACTTTTTTAATATTTATGATATCTTGTAAACCGACAAAGTCAGATTTTCCAATTCTGGAATGGCAAATTTGTCCCGCACAGTGTTTATTGTTCGAAACATGTTTTAAGAAGTTACGATGCTACCGGAAATAGAAAAACATGTTCTTTTTTCATGGAAAATTAAACTGTTACAATATACTAGTATTACAGAACACAAAACTGGCTAACATTGCTGTAAATACAAGTTAAAAAGCTGACATGGGTGACGTTAAAGCTAGAAATCCAAATCCCCCGGCATCAAATAATTAAAAAAAAGCATATACATGACCTTTAATATTGGAAGGCTAAACTTGCATTGAGCCGTGGTTAGGTCCTAAATAGAAAATAAAGAGATGTGAAGTAAATGTACACGGGACAAAATCGCACACAATACATAGAAAAAATACAAATTATTAATGAACAGGGCTTTTTATTCCTGTTCTTCATCTTGAAAGTAGCTGGAGGGTCTTCAACTAGGAACTAGACCATTCATGCCCATTATACAATAGCCACACAGGTTAGTGCAGCGGACTACAAAAACAAAGGATCCTGGTTCGATCCCCGATTCTGGGAGAAAATTTCCAATCCACTATAAATGAATATGTTTAAACAATAGCCACACACTTGACTCTGTGGATTACAATGTTTTTTTTCTTTATCCTTCACATATGTCTTTTGATATTGTTCCTACATGTAAATACTAAAAGTCTTACACTGTATCTATATATTTTGCTCCGAGACCAGAATATATAATATAATAAAAAAAAAAATTGCTCTTTAGATTAAGAAAGGGTCCGAAAGAAACGTTTTGAATGCAAGATTTATTTGTACTAGACTAAGAGGCTATAGCTTCCAGATTACGGTTTTATCTTATCATCTTAGATCAACCTCTCCAAACTTAAAAGATCACGCACCATTATTGTTTAGATTGATTATTACTTTTGTAATTGTCGATATTTTCTTCGATTAAAATAATATTGATCTGACAACCGCTATGCACGTATACTTTAACGACCGGGCTAGTTTTCCTATCAGTTTTAAAAGTAGTTACCTCCCTTGTTTGTGTGATGTCGTCATCAATCTATTTATTTGATCGCAATTCTTTAAATAAGGGGAAGGGGATATTACGACATGACAAACGATAACTAAGGACAACGTTCCTCACTGATGCGGGACACACACGTTAAGGAAAATGAAGTGTTACCAAGTTGAATTTCAGTTTTCTGTTTATCTGAACTATCCCCCTTTTATCTTACAACGTTTCAATGAGAGAGAAAGGAACAGTGTCATATAAGATTATTACATTCCGTCGACTGTATGTGCGTACGAGATTTACTCAGCACCGTCGAAAAGTAAACTCCCAACAGAAGTAGTTTGATTAATTTAAACTGCGAAATATATTAAAATTATTGCTTTGGAAACTTATTTGTAATTATTTATTTGCTGAAAAAGGTATGATAAAGGCCGAAAAACCGTACTGAAACGTATACAATACGTATATACATTTTTTGTAAACGGTTCTAATTTTTTCAATATCGTCTCTGAAGAAAACTTTGCAAATTGTGCACTATATAAGGATTTGAAACCGTTTACATAGTATGCTAAGCTCTGAAAGAAGTAGCTTGTTTTGATTCGTATTATGAAGGTAAAACCTTTTTTTTGTGTGTGTGTTTTGCTCTTATTTCTATTCCATTGTTTTGTGCTTTGCTATTGCTTTTATAAAAGGGGGAGTCATGAAATAGATTTCTTAAATGATAAACTCCAGTTATAAAATAAGATGATATTTTCAATGTTTTGTAAATACTAGGTAACAACGCTTTGATGGAACTGAGGAGAAACACGGTCTACACTACAGTGTATGAGGCAGGCCCAGCTGTTAACACTGCCGAAGAAACTGTTACAGTGATTACACCTAGACAGATTATTACAGAACAAAGAAAATTGAACATGGAAAACATCTCTTTTTAGAGCCACGCAATCTTTCAAACATAGTCTGACTATTGTTGATATATAAACAAAAAAAACACAAAATCAATAAAGAAGGAGTGTTTTTCTCTTTTTTGATTTTTCTCTTCATTTAGTTTTCTTTTATTTGAATGTCTCCAAAAAAGTAGGAAGATTCACATATAGCGGGCATGGATGCCTGTGCTTCTTTCCCAACAAGGCTTGTGTGTAAATTGTTTTAGTGTGCGCTTAACTGCAGTCTGGACTAGCAGAAGGTATACAGAACCACTCAGAATTCGGACCGGCTGACAAAAGGAACGTATAAGAAAGTAGTACATGCAGTTAAAACAAAATAGTTCCTACGGATGAGTGTTACTATAGAACTATGTAGAATATAATTTAGTTATTAAGGTATCAAATGAAAGGTGAAAGACTTGTAAAACACATATTGACTGACAATTCTGAATGACACATAAAAGTATGAATGAATTATAAAATTAATCAAGAGTGCATATTTTGCCTTTTTCTCAGATATGAAGTACCTGGTTTGGTGTATCCAAAGTTACAGTAACCAGCACGATACGTTTGTCTGATGTTTAAATAACGGTATATTGATCCCGCCTCCATAAAACTTTTGGAAGATAAAAATCAACCTGGATTGGAATGAGTCCCAAGTCAGGAGCCTGTAATTCAGTTGTTGTCGTTGGATGCTGTATGTATCATATTTGTTTTGCGTTCATTATTATGTACATGATTGTACATAAATCAGGCTGTTAGTTTTCTCGTTTGAATTGTTTTGCATTTGTCTTTTCGGGGCCTTTTTAAAGCTGTCTATGGGGTATGGGTTTTGCTGATTGTTGATGCTTGTACTGCGAACTATAGTTGTTTATATTAATTTATATGTCAGTTAGTCTCTGGAGAAGAGTTGCCTCAATGGAAATCAGGCCACATCTTCTTATTCTTCTTAGTGTATGCGGGCGGGGGCGTTTTAATACTTTTTGTCATCGTGTTAGTACCAGTATCCTGGGATTTGAAGAGCAATCCAAAATTTCGAGAGCCAAACAGTTTACGCTATACTTCCAAATAAAAAAAAAAGTATTACATAAAATGAATTTCAACACCTATCAACCTAACCCGAAGCTGGGAATTTATATTACCGAGAAGCTATCTACTATTTATACTAGGAAAGTGGACCTCGACGAGAACACCCTAGCAACAACTGCACAGGAAAAGCGTCTTATAGCAACCGAGGATAAAATGATGATTTTCAATGCCGTTTTCAACGATAAAAATTTCAAATGGGGATCATTCATAGCGAAATCAGACAATACATAACTGTTACTGTAGTGATATTGCAATATTCTTAAACTATAAAATTGGTAAAATTAACACGTAATTCTTTAAATAAGGGGGGAGGGGGATAATGCGATATGACAAACGATAACTAAGGACAACGTTTCTCACTGATGCGGGACACACACGTTAAGGAAAATGAAGTGTTACCAAGATGAATGTCAGTTTTCTGTTTATCTGAACTATCCCCCTTTTATCTAACATCGCGTTTCAATGAGAGAGAAAGGAAAAGTGTCCTATAAGATTATTAAACTCCGTCGACTGAATGTGCATACGAGTTTTACTCGGTACCGTCGAGAAGTACACTCCCAAGAGAAGAAGTTTGTTTTTATCTAAACTGCGGGTTATGTTATAATTATTGCTTTGGAAACTTATTTGTAATTATTTATTTGCTGAAAAAGGTGCGATAAAACGGAAATATTTAAAGGTTTGCAAAATTTGTGTTTGATATTAGAAAAAAGTCATAATAAAGACCCACTTTATGATGGAGTCGTTGTTAAACATTTTTGGATACTATCTAATTGTAATCTTTGCAGCTCACAAATTCAAAAATTACGGAAAACGGTCGGGCTGAGTCAGTATTTAACTGAACACCTACTCTCATAACTGTCATTATACTTTGAACAAAGTATGAATAGATTCCTATTACCAATTTAGTTTTGGGTGAAAAATTTAAAACTTTGGCATGATTGGTTTGAAACGAAACTGATTTAATCTACAAGACACAAATTTCATACAACTATACAAACGCAGTTCTGAAAAAATGATATATCAAAAGCAAAGTTTGTTAACTGTGAACTTCTGTATACATGTATTCATGGAGGACGTAATTTCGTTTCAAACTCAGATGGAGCCTAAACCAAAGGTAAAATTTTCCCTTTTTAAATCTATTATATACCTATTATACAAATATTGTTTGGAGAGGTTTTATAAAAAAAAAATGTGTTGGACTTTAAAATGCTCCAAAAACCACTAACTGGATATGTAGAAACTGTCATTGTAAATAAAGAAATTGTATGAAATAATTGTATGTATTGCAAATATAAAATAAATGTTTTCAACTTTTACTATTTAGTACATATTACTAGTTCCATCACACATTGCCGTTTTTTCATGTAACAATAAAGCAATGTAACCGTAGCCTCAATAATTATTGCTACATTCGTAATGAATCAGTTCCTTACCCAATTTTGCATTCCAGCATTTATAGTCTCCAATGTAAAAATAATCTTTTTATTATTGTTACATTTCCATGTGACCGTAGCCAGTGCCTAAAATATACTAGAACTTTGATCAACTTTGTCTATAGTACTGTCATAAGCACATTACTAAGGCAGCAACCATTTGATTTTCTGGGGGGGGCTATGGTTTTTTTTTTCTGTGCAAACTTTTTTTTTCCTTCGGCGAAGAACATTCTATTTTTTTAGCGACAAAGCGAAACTGAACAATTTTTTTTCTTTCTCTCAGGGTCCAAAACAAATTATTTTTTTTCACCAAAACCTGGAAACAAACTTTTTTTTCCAAAAAAAACCATGGTATCAAATGGTTGCTGCCTAACAAGCCGCTTTTGTTATAAATAGCTAAATTATGCATTCATATTTTAGAACAAGAAAAGTGTAGTACATGGCTTTGTACCCAAAGCTAAAGACGAACGTCATATTAGAATGTCCTTTTGACGTTACAAACATTTTGAAACCAATGGCACGATACGATTTATATTTATATTTACTCATTTGATATGGGTTTGATATGGTAAAGTCCCAACAGGTTCGAATAAGATCTTCCCAGCATATCAGAATTGGTTTCCCTCCCCTTACTTATATTCCCCTGGTTCGTCGTCAGAATAGAGTACATCACCGATTAAGGCAACTATAATTTTTCATAGTTTGTTGTCAAAACGTTTTAAAATCCCCAGGGGCGTAGCTAGAAAGAAACGAAGTGCAAGCAACTACCGCCGAGCGGAGCGATGCGAAAAATTTTTGGGACCCTTTTATGCAGGAAAATGTTTTTTTTTCCGGTTTTTGGTCATAGGACAGTTGATAGAGGAGCTTCATGTAGTTAGAACTTATAAACAATTTATGAATGTAAAACTATTTATAAAGCTGCTGAATAGAGTAAATCATGGTTAATTGAAAACATAAACTACACATTTTTCTAATACAGAATTTACTCGAAATTGTCAAAAATATGCTCTTCGGGTCTAGGCCGAAACGAACTTCTCTATTTTATTTATTTGTCGGCAATATTCACACTATCCCGATGCATATGCAGTAATGCTAGCGATGCTAACCTGTCATTGTTCATTGGTGATCGTACATTTGATTTAAACAGACGTAGTACATTGATAGATCTCCACGGTAGCAGTCGCGAGATGTTATAAACCAGTGTACGTGTTCGCCATTGAGCGACCTTCCAATTGAATTCGTCAAAATTACATACCAGGTCAGTTTCGTATGTCTCTGACAATGTTGAGATTTGTTCGTTTGTTATATTTCCTACAACAGGAGGAAGAAGATACGACACAAAGAAGCGATTTTCTGATAATACCAGACGCGACTCCACTCTCCAGTTCCATTATCATAGGCATTCGATTTTCATATGGTCTATAAACGCAAAATATAATGAGACTTTCCAATACTGCAGGATGAGTTGCTCTGTTAGTCCGTCGAACACATCGCCATGGCATAATTTCAACGATATCGAAGGGTTCTGATGAATCTCATGCCGATTGAAACATCTCATTCCAAACAGATAAACCGTACTCTGTAAAATGTGCTCTGAAACTACATGTGTTAGACTGCGTATAACAAATTCAAATCTTGTAAAAGATACAAGTCAATACACTGTCCGATTTCGTCATGCATGATCTTCAATAAAACTTCTATTCTGAAACCAAATGCCGTTATTTAATGACATTTCATAAATTAAAAAAGTGACAACATGTGTGTTTCCTTAAAAATTTAATTTGTAATTTTTTAATTTTGCAATATTTTTTTTTGCATGCTGAAGCGATGTGCACGCAACTGCGTGTTGGCGTATAGGGAGCTACGCGCCTGATCCCGATAAGAATGCTGACTATGATCACTTTTTATTAACAACAATTTAATTGTGTCAACATGTGGCAAACAATTTTAGCAGCTGAATTCAATTGATTAATATGTTATGGGTGTATTGGATCTTGTAAAGCAGATCGCCAAGCAGGTTGATAAAAATGGGTGTCAAAGCAGACCTTTGCAGAGAGCAAATTCAAATTTTGATATAACATTGATGGATCAAGTTTAATTGGCGCGATCTCGTAAAAGCAGATCGCCCAGCAGATCCGGTTATATAATATGATGAAAACTTGTTTTGTAAAAGAAATTACTTCCTCAAAAGACAAAAGTTTGAGCGTTTTTTAAAATAATGTTGATGATAGACCATTCATGAAATACGATGTCATCATTATGGAACTATTTCAAAAGTTTTGAAGATGATCAAAATAACTTTAAAGAACACTGGTTCAATGCTTTAAATATCTTACCAATTAAATATATATACTTTTGTAATTGCTTTTCTGAATTCAACAATTGACCAGTTCAATTTGAAATCCATTTGAATCCAGGTAAATTTATAAAGTCATTAGAGATGACCTGCTGTTGAAAAAATACCCGATGAATGATTTTTTTCAGTGGTTACCGTTTATGTTAGCTGAAATATATGTTTTTGTAATAGGCATAGGTAACTATAGCTAAGATGGTAGACTAGTGCATCATGTTCAATGGTATTCATGTAATAACAGTAGCCCATACAGAATTATTCCATATGTTACCACTTACATGAATATTACAGGTTAGTTAATCTAAATAATAAACATTTCCCATTTTCACAGGAACATAATGTTATTTCGTCTTAGATTTTATGGTTAAAAAATTCCCAATTAGAATAAAAATTCCCAATTTGGTGTTCAAGGTAACCATTTGAAAACACCTGGAATCATCCCTTACTGGTGTTAACATGGTTAAAGTCCAGAAATATTATGACTTGGATGGAGAATTGTCTCATTGTCAGTCACACATATATCATGTATATACATCATGTACATAGATGATAGACCAGATTTAATTATTCCTTGTTGAACAGGGAAAAAATACTTCAGAAATTAAAGAAATGTCCATGAACATACACAAGTGATAAATCAAGTTTTAATATAGTGTCAAAACCTACTATTTTATGTTTACAAAAAAAATTATAATCGCTCGCCTTTACTTTTCAAACTTCGCCTCAAAAATTTGCAAATTAAATATTTTTTTATTTAATTTTCAAATAGCTCGCTCGCCCCAAATTTTGGAGTCCAAAAATCTGTAGAACAAGAAATTAAATTGGTGTGGCCTTATATATTTTTTCAATTTTACTTATACAATTGAAAAATGAACACAAGGGGAGACAATTGTAAACAACCTAAAACTTATATACTTAGCATACGTTAGCTGCATGTGTATTTTTGTATTGAATTTTATATGTAATAAAGATCCAGCACTTTTAGACAGTGACAGCTATATTTGAGCATCTTATATGATTATTATCATGGTGTTTTTAATAGGTTATAAAGATCTGGAACTTTGAGACAGGGACAGCTATATTTGAGTATTTTGTATGATTATTTTTGTATTTATGTTAATAGGTTATAAAGATCTGGGACTTTGAGACAGGAACAGCTATATTTGAGTATTTTGTATGAGTATTTTTGTATTATGTTAATAGGTTATAAAGATCTGAGACTTTGAGACAGGAACAGCTATATTTGAGTATTTTGTATTTATGTTAATAGGTTATAAAGATCTGGGACTTTGAGACAGGGACAGCTATATTTGAGTATTTTGTATGAGTATTTTTGTATTTATGTTAATAGGTTATAAAGATCTGGGATTTTGAGACAGGAACAGCTATATTTGAGTATTTTGTATGAGTATTTTTGTATTTATGTTAATAGGTTATAACGATCTGGGACTTTGAGACAGGGACAGCTATATTTGAGTATTTTGTATGAGTATTTTTGTATTTATGTTAATAGGTTATAAAGATCTGGGACTTTGAGACAGGGACAGCTATATTTGAGTATGGAGAAGCACATGGTGACTTGGTGACTTTTGATAATACAGAAAGAAGGTAATATTAACAATAGAGTAAAATTTTGACAAATAAATATTTTTTATGCCCCACTATTGGCTTTATGGCTTTTTGATGTGCACTTGTGTCCATTCGTCTGTCCGTCTGTTCATCTGTTCTTCCATCTGTTCTTCCATCTGTCCCTTATAATGGACTAGTCCATGTCAAATTAGAAAAGTCTGTCTTGAAATTGATTGTCCCTTATGATGGTCTAGTCCATGTCAAAATATAATAGTCTATCTGGGAATTTCATTACTCCGTATTAACTAAACATCTTTTAATGGTAAAGTTTGATCTGAGCTAGAAAAGAAAGGTAACCTTAACCATGTTAACCCAGATTTTAGTTCACTAGTGAACATTTACCAATAGATGAATTAAACATTGACTAATGAAATGATTAATGTTTATTCATCTCACAGCTGATATACATGTCAAAAGTTTTAATCATTTAATCATCTTAATCATTATTATTTTGGATGGTGTTGTAATTGTATGTTTTCTTAAACTATACATCAATAAAGTTATAAAATCTTCAAGAAAAAAAAATCACTATAAAGTTGACCAGCTTCAGTAGTAGTTTATTATCATGAGCTGAGTCCAATCATCATCATCACACAAATATGTATTTTGTATTAATAAAGGTGGTACCTAAGGCTACAGGGAGATAACTCTGTAAAATCGGCTAAACGATTTAATTACGTTGAGTTGATTTATAGGGAATATTAAGCTTCTCAATGATCAAAATTAGTGTTTGTCAAACTGCTATATAACCAGTGTAATTTTTCTGTTAAAACAGTTGGTTCAAATTTTTTAAATTTTATATATTTTTGTCAAATGGTCAAAGTGAATACTTTGTCAAAATTTTATGAAAATTAAACAAGCCAAACTAATTTTAGTGAAGGTGTTGGGTACCACCTTAACTCTCTATTACAATCTAACATCAAGAATTATGTGTCCATGTGACATTTCCTGTTACATTTTGAGCATGTATCTATATTGCATTTTGTGTGGGTTTGCTTCAAAGCATTGTTATATTTGTAACAAAACTGTATCAATGTTAACTGTAAGAGGCTAAAAATTAAGAAAAATTGACACAGAAAAATTGAAAAAAAATCCAAACAAATATATGAAAATCAATGTGACAACAATATATGTCAAGGTTCACAAGTTACCAATTTGAAGTGTTCAATAAAGTCTTGTTTGAGCCTTTGATAATTTGTTTTAACAAAAAAATTAACTTTACCTTTGATTTTACAGGTTAATAACTGGAGCCAGAGATGGTGTGTTAAATATATGGAATTACAATAACGGACACTGTCTCAGAAAACTACAAAAATGTAAGAACTATTATAATCACTTATGAATTTGACTTTGAATCACTGCAAAACTATAGGATTACATACCTGCCTCATCAATGAAAAAACAAGAACTATTAAATCAGAAATTATTGGAAGAAATTTTATTATTGCAAATAATGTGACGGGTTATCATGGCAATAATTAAAGGCAGTTGCTATTTGCCTGGCTAGCCGGACGAATAGTACCAGGACTATTTATCCAGCCAATACAATGTGCATGTCACTATAATATTTGTGTGTGGGTGTTATATTATCTTAAGCAGCACCAGGGGGTAGCACATGTTTGTAATCTTTAGTGTTAGGGCCTAATCTTGTTACTGGTAATTGAAATTAATTTGTTGATTTCTTCATACATGTCATACTGTTATATATAGTCCAATGTTGATAACAGATAATTAAAAAAAATTCATATGTATATATCCCATATTTATTATACATGTTTTATAAGAAGAGAGAAGAAATTACTTGTAAAACAAACCTGACTCGTGCATTTGAAGTTAACGCAAAGGATTTTTTTCTGGCTGAAAAAAAAAGGTACAAAATTATTATGTCTGTAGCTGTCAAAGAGAATTATCGACCCCTTGACATAAAATTATCCATATTTTGAGTGAAAGGTGAGAGATTTTTCTATTATGTCCACCCTTTCCCTCAAAAAGAAGTAAAAAAAAAATAATTTTGTTAAAGTATAGTTCTCCGATCTATTATCTTTTATTTCCCATTTTCCTTGTGATTTCAATTTTTTAGAGTCCCTTTTATAAAATTATATCATTCTTGGAAGTTCATAATATCGTGTTCCATTGTCAAATTCCAAAAACTGCAAAATTTATCACAAATATTGATATCACCGTTTTCAGCCATGATCTTAAAATTGAAAATCAGTGATCAGATTACACGCCCTCCCTTGGTGCTACTGTAGATAATATTACACGCACTTCCGAATGCAAATTATATGACATGCGCATTGCAATTGCCAGACAAAAAGCCCTGACAATATTCGTCCGGCTAGCCAGACAAATAGCCACTCCGATAATTAAAACTTTCATTTTGAAATTTTTCATATGAATCAATCAGGATTTTTCAGAATATCTCAAAAATTGTAATCCAATTTTAGTCTAAAATGACAAAATCGCTATCATAAATGCACGCAATAATTTATGAATTTGCAGAAGCTGGTATTGGGTTCAATGATAAACTGGATATAACAAGTTTAACAAGCTTAGCCAATGCATTTATTTGAATCTCTAAAATGATATAAATAAGAACAACATGGCTCATTTTTGAAAGAAAGAAAGAATTCAATAGAGATACTTCAAACAAATATGATTTAAAACATTAAAGAATAAAAAAAAAATAAAGACCCTCTATCAGGAACCCTAAAATGGTGAATGTTTTGTCTTATTACACATTTCTTTTCCCCTGTACACTCACTGCTGAATGAACTGCTTCTCATAAACCAGAGAATAAATTTCAATAATTTTTTTTCCAGAAAATTTAGAATGTAATACCTTGTATGCATACTCTGTTTCAAACTTATTTATATGATTTAACCTCTTTTTTCAGCCAAGGGTAATGATGAAATCTGTGATGTGGTATACGTCGAGATGAACAAGAATCGTTACATTATATCTGTAGGATGGGACAAAAGAATCAATATTTACTCTGACTCTCAGACTGATTCCAATATTACACCAAGTACAACACCCTAATATAGTCTGGACCGATGATTTGGTAGGTACTTTGATATATTGCATCAGTAGAATTGAGAATTGAAACGGGGGAATGTGTCAGAGAATACAACCTGACAAATGAGCAGAAAACAGTTCAAGGCCACCAATGGGTCTTCAACAGAACAGGAAAATCGCGAACTAGGCTAGCCTTTAGATGGCCCCTAAACAAAATATATACTTGTTCATTAGCTTAGATATAATGGGTAAAGTTATCCAGTACTTATCATTTATGTTCTCAAATATCCCTGATAACCATAATTTGTTCATAGTGAAAAAAATTTAAAACTAAAAAAGAATGTGACAAGGTCCTCTTATACATAATTACAACTACATATTTCACAAAAACAATTGAATGATAAAGAATATTAATAAGTTATAAACATTTCAGTGTTCCCCACAGATATTTCATATAGCTTCTTGGTAAACAAAGAAAAACCATAATGTTTCTAAATGTTATAACATCACATCTGTAACACAACCTTTGAGAAACTCATTTCAGATTGAATTATATTCAAGAAATATAGCATATCATTACTAGGATGATAAAAAGGGGGTCTCATTGGGGGGTTCCGATCCCGGATCCCGCTTACTGTTTTTTCAGATTCCCGTATCCCGCTTACACTATGTATGTAAGCAATTCTCAAATTTTTGTCATTTCCCGGATCCCGCTAGACCTCATTTCCCGTTTTCACGACACAATAATTTGACTTTCAAGCGTCACGCTTACAAAAAATCGGCAATCCAGCATCACTCTTAGACCTCAATGAGACCCACTAAAAAGCTGTGGGGAGCACTGTATTTCAGTTTAACTGACTATCAATTTCTGTCTTAAGATTTTTTTGCGACAAAGAACTTTGTCCTGGTTTACAGAATATTAAACAACAATTTTAGGGTAATTTCCACAAAATAAGATATTTTGGTTTAAATTTTGAGAACAGATTTTTATGAAAGTTAGTCAAGAAGATGTGGATAGACAATGGTGAACAGTTATATTTTCCTCTGTTCAAGGAACAGCATGTTTATTACTGTTATTCTTATTTGCATTTAGAAGAAAATCTTCAGTAATTGACTAAGGGCAGACAATTTTTTACAGCAAATTTAAAGTATGCCTTTAGTTTTTGTCTGGAATTGTTTTGTTTAAATATTTTGACAACTGTTATTTCATAATTATAAAATTGAATGCTCTATGAAAAGTAAAACAAACATGCAAAATCTCACATGTTAAAAACTTTGAGGAATTCACTAGGCACATATCACATATGATGTTAATATTTTAGATGTTTTTAACATTTATGCATTAAATATTACAGAAAAATGGACATAAGGAAGACATATTGTCCATAGCCCAGTGCCAACCAAACTTACTGGCAACAGCAGGGTATGATGGTGAAATAGTTGTATGGAATATGGTATCTGGTCATATTTTCTGTAAATGTAAGTTTATCCATTATATCTCTTTTTGTCCCACTCACAGTGGCCGAATTTAAGCTTTTTTGTGTACTAACCAGCCGAACCAGTGAACCGTAAATCTACTTGTCCGGCACCAAATCTACTGGTACTAAATAATGGCATTCATTCCACAAACACTAATATAAATAATAACATCCCTGTACAGTGAAATTTGTTTAGCAGGTATTTTTTGTTTGTTAAAGTCATAAGAAACCTCAAATTAAAAAAAATAATGCATATGTTTTTTATAGCTCAATGGATAGTTTTCATTATAAAACTTATGTACATCTATATACTTATTTCTGAAGAAAATTTCTTTATTTGTTCATATTTAGAAGTTTACTTTATTTGTTCATATTTAGAAGTTTACTTTATTTGTATTGCTTCCTGCCAGGAAGCAATTCCCCCGACATATTTTCCGTATGCAAAGTGACCTCAGTGTGACCATGGAAGTAATATTGAAAAGGAATAACAACGACTTCACTTCAAAGGTTTCATCTGCGTTACCGCCCATCTTTCAATAACTCGTTAATTGGTTCAATATCTAGCATGGAAGTTTAGTCTCCGCATGTGATCGATCTAATCACTGACACTTATCGGTCATTTTCGTGTTCACGGAGAACTACGAACAGACAAGTTTTTTGTCGAATATACTTGCGAAGTAACCCGAATAGTCAATCGTTACATTCCGTTGATGTACGCTGCCGAAAAAAGTCATTCGTTCAATTTTTATTTTAGTCCAATTTTTCCATATTTTTTGTTAGTTTGATCCAAATAGTTTAAACCGACAGCTTTCACATACGAAATTGGAGAACAAAGTTGTGCCATTTCAATTTTAATATTAACAGACAATTAAAAAAACATTTCCGTATAAAGTTAAGAAGATGATTATACAAAAATACGTTTGGACCCCCTTTATTATCAATTAAAATATTCACAATTCTTAACGGTTCTATCCTTCAATTTAAGTTCTTGATACATAAACTAATTTGTGTAAAAATGAATTTACCGTAAGACAGATAGATTCAAGCCCATTTCGTCGGCTTGTTATATGTTTTAGTGTATAGCTTATTATATTAATACAAGCATTCCACAATAAACACTTTTTAAATATATATTTACGAAAATATTATCCCCGTTTTAGTTGTCCAGTTTCAATAATGCAATCAATGACATTTATGACATATACATAAATTTAGAATACTTGAAAGTAAATATTATTTTATTCAATCTCGATAAACTTTGCACATTTCAACAGTAAAAAAATATATGCCTACATTTGCCTACATTATTTTGTTAAACATCATGCGAAACCTGATCGATTCATCGGTATTTACCTGTTTAACTCGGGATCCGCTTTTAACCGGAAAATACTTTTAGAACAGTTTAAAACAAACGGTAAAAAGCTAAAATAAGCTAAATTAAATACAATTTTCCATGTTAAACTGCTGTAGTTTGAACAATTTTCGTCCGTTTTTCAAGTTTTTTACGTCATACGACTTCTTTTGGAAGGTAGATGTTTTATATGATACAGCGCCACCTTCTTATTAATAAACCGCGGATGTCACACAGGTACTTTATAATTAACGGACTCGATAAAACCATGTGACTGATAAGAAATGCCAGATGCCATTTTACAACCGCGGTAACGCAGATAGTAACCAAAGGGGTCTTACCGCTGAGACTATAATTGGATAAAATTGTATGACTTTAGTACAGAGCTCAGCATGCTATAAATACATGCTAATTAGTCGTTGTTATTCCTTCTAAATATTACTTCAATGGTGTGACCCATCTGGTAAAAATCCGGTGATCGCAATACGCATGGATGTCCTTAAAATAAACTATTATCTGAGTGTACATGTTAAAACACGTGCTGAATATCCATGCTTTTTTGTTAATTTTGACAAATCGGTGACAATCGTTTTACTTTGGCTTCAAAACACGAACTTTAATTACCTGCCATATTTTCACAACACTGACCGATTGCAAAAAAAATTGACGATTATACGAAATTTATCGGGACAAAATGATAAAATCGTGCACAGAAGACCTAAGTTTATGATGTTTGTATGCACTGGTTCAAGAATTGGAATAATATTATTTTTTATTGGTCACTCGTTTCTTATGACTTTAATAAACTTAGATTGTGTTGCAATCAGTGACTTTTATCAACAATTTCTACTGGTCCGTAGGACCACCAGCTAACAAAATCTACTGGTCTGACGTAAATTCTACCGGTCTCGGACCACTGGACCAGTGCTAATTTCGACCTCTGCCTACACATAATGCTAAAATGTGTGGGGGTTAAACATGTTTATGAGATCTCAACCCTCCCCCTATACCTCTAGCCAATTTAGAAAATTAAACGGATAACAATACGCACATTAAAATTCAGTTCAAGAGAAGTCCGAGTTTGATGTCAGAAGATATAACAAAAGATACTAAACAAAATGACAATAATACATAAACAACAAGAGACTACTATCAGTTAACTGACATGCCAAAAATGTCAAAACATGATTTATTGTTTGTAATGCATATATATATTAAAAAATAACAATAAGATATGGTATGATTGCAAGAGAGACAATTATTCACAAGAGATATACAAACAGGGATTGAAACATCTATAATGCACTGAATAGCTTTGAACAATAAACACAATTCATACCGTATACGGTATTGTAAACTGGACAAAATGTGAAACAATAAAACATTTGCTTGAAATCAATTATGGAGCAGTCTTTAAAGATCAATATTTGCTAGATTTTATAAGTTCTTATTTAAGGTGGTACCTAACACTGCAGGGAGATAACACTTTAAAAATCAGCTAAACGTTTTAATTACGTTGAGTTGTTAAGGGAACATTAAGCTTTTCAATGATCAAAAGTATTGTCTAGCAAAGTGCTATATAACCAGTGTAATTATTCTGATTAAGTGGTTGGTTTAAATTTTTATATTTTTGTCAAAGGCTCAAAGTAAGTACTTTGTCAAAATTTTATGAAAATTAAAGAGCCAAATTAATTTTAGTCAAGGTGTTGGGTACCTGTACCACCTTAACTCCAAAAAGAAATTTGCAACTGATTTCTAATTTCTGAATTAAACAAAAGATTCAAGAGAAAATTCTGTTGCAGAACTACATAATGATATAGTAATAATATTCAATTATTCTTCTATGTTTTTGTATCATAGAAAAAAGTAATTAACAAAATATCAATATAGTTTGTATCGATTCCTTTCATTTTGTTTTTTCATTAATAATGCTCTACCTGTCCATTCAGATCCTTTTTTAAAGTACATGTATTAGGATGTATTTATTTTCCTGGGTTCCAAGTTTTAAGGATTGAGGAAAAATAAAATTTTCATAGATACTGTAAATTCAGAAATTAATGCAAGGTTGTTATTAGTGCGATGTGCGAAAAATGCGACAGAGCTGTAAACGCAATAATTTAAACTCGCATTTTGAAATATTTTATATGAATTAAACAGGAGTTTTCTGAAAATTGTAAAAATTAAAATCGCATTTAAGTCTAAAATGACAAAATCGCAATAATAAATGCAAGCAATAATTTCTGAATTTACAGTATATATCATGGTGTTCCAAATGTCTGCATGCAATCACTATTTAAGTTCACTTACACGTACAAAATCTATAAAAATTTGTATCGTACAAATAACTATGGATCTACATTATTTATTTTTCTTGTAATTTGAATATTCTTTTATCTTTCAGACTTCCACAGAGGGTGCTTTAATCAGTACGATGACAATCAACGAAGCCAACACTATGCTATGTGTGGCAGATAATTTAGGATTTGTATTTGTATATAATGTTGACGGCTATGCATTGTCAGGGTATGAAGAGGAATCTCCTGAATGTAAGTTTTGTTATAAAAATATTATTTTCTAATGGTACAATCAAAATCCTGAGTTGAAGAAAAACAAGACATTAAACCAAAGAAGAAGAAAAAAGACAAACAAAAGTACATAGAGCACTTTACATAAAATTAGACTGAGCGGCACAAACCCCACAAAAAACTCAAATACTCTAGAAGGGCAGCAGTTTCTGCTCCTCTGATGGCACTCATCATTTTGCCCACAGCAAGGGTTAAAATGGGGGTACTGGCTGTGAAAGACGTATACTTTATTAAACAAGACGACAATTTATGTCTGGCAGGTTACTAAATATCCTTTAAAGATTACAAGATAGTTAAAATGTACCACTGTATTTACATCTGAGATATTATAAGGAGGTATAATGTCACAATTCAGTCAAAAGATTGGTTTGTTTAATTTTTGAATTGGAGATAGAACATCTGTACACTATAGCTAAAGATACTGCAAAATGAAATGTATTAGATTATTATGGAAAAATATTTGGTTGTGTTAATCGGTTTCTACTCATGGTCATTGTTTCCTTCTGTAATGTAAAATCAAGGGGACATAATTGACCAATTACTGTGAAAGTACTTTATTTCGTGGGTATCAATTTTCGTGGTTTGAGCAATATTTACATGTTAGTGGGTTTTTAAATTCGTGGATTTAAGTTTTCTAAAACATATTATTGAAAAATTTAGAAACAAAGGTTACAAATAGTCAGGATTGAAGGAAATTGCAAAGTAATCATTGACCCGTGTAAATCGTAGTGACAACACTAATTAACCCAAGTGAAAGTGATCAACAGAGTAAGGACCATCAAATGTGTTAATCAGGCCATAATCATGTCACCTAAAGAAATCAGTATCATAAACAAATGCTTTAAACCCATCTAGAAATATCAAATAATTCTTATCACAATCAAGCCCAGCATGAAACTATTATTTCCCATATGTACCAAAACTATTAAAGTATTCGCTGATTCGAGGTTATTCAATATATTCTCTTGATCATATCATTAGTCAAACCTTCATGGGGATCTTTCCATGTCTTGGTTTCGACAGTTGTTGTTTTATTTCGTTGGACATTTAAATTCGTGGATAAAGTCATCCACAAAAACCACGAAAATTAATACCCCACGAATAAAAGTACTTTCACAGTACCAGAAAACTGTAATAGATTATAAGATATTTTATAAGAGGATTTCTAAGGTTTGATAAAAATGTTGTAACATATATTTTATTTTTTACAGTGGTGAACACATGGAGAGGACATGTAGATAGTATATCTTGTATAGAGTAAGTAGAGAAAAACAAAGTTATAATGACAGCTTCTATTGACTGTACAGTCAGGTTGTGGAACTATGAATGCAATTATATAGGTAAGGTCTGATTGTATTGTTTAAATAAAAATGATAAAAAAGACAGATTTTAGGCAAATTTGATTTAGATAGTGAACTAACAAAAAGGTGAAAAACTTGCATTTCGAAGGTCATCTAATTGTACCATTTTTCAGTCCGCTCTTATTTTCTAGATTATGTATTCAAATTTCTTTTTACCTTCCAAAGTTTTGTTTAAAAAAAAATCTGCAGCATAACCTCAATTGAATCCTGAAAAGCTGTCAATATTATTTGAAACACAATTATGACCTATTTGTGTTGTTCCAAAATCAAATCCATATTTTAATATTGCAAGTCCTTGTATAAATTTTCTAATATTATTACAGATACATATTTATAAAAAAGGAAAAGATGTGGTATGATTGCATATGAGACAAATCTCCACAAGAGACCAAATGACACAGAAATTAACAGCTATAGGTCACTGTATGGCTTCAACAATAAGCAAAGCCAATATTGCATACATAGTCAGCTATAAAAGGCCCCAAATTTGTCTGTTTGAAATTTTGGCTTAAAATGTCTTATTCTGGTAAAACTCAATGCATAATTTTCAGGTACATTTGGTCAGCCAGAACAGTGGGACCTATATAACAGGTCTACTTTCTGTCATCCCATGGTGCCATATGATGTACTGATGGACCCCATGAGTTTACCATCTCACCCAGTACTGAAAGAAGGAAGTAAGACAGATGATCTACTGGACGAAATTAAAAAGAATGAAGATGAAACTGTTAGTATTACTTGTATGAGAACAAAGATTTTCATAGGGGTCAGAATGATGAAAATCAATCTCAAAGTTTTGAACAAGTATAAAACAGGATATATTCATATTTGATTAGGATGTTTTTGTCTTCAACAAACATGTTCACAGGAAGGGAGGGGGTGGACTTCCTATATACAAGGTGATAGGACGTGCCACTGGAATAGGTCACTTTTTCCAGCTTGAAATTATGGGAATAGATGGAGAAAACTATCAGAAATATATGATAAGGTCGATAAAGGTCCAATTACTTGTATATGAAAAGCCCCGTCATTTTTTCACAGCTGAAAGAATCACCGTAAGTAAACATTACACACAGGTTCCTCGTCTTAAATATTCACTTTTTTCAACACAACCCATGAAACCCAACAATATGGGAAAAGGTTACAATTTTACCTACGCAATATATGTTTGTCTTCTTTAAGCCTAAATTCATGAAATATATTTTTCATTTAGAGTGGTTCTTCTTGGCATAAATCTTCATTCTGTTTCTATGTAAGTTGGCAAAAAAATGGGTTTAGGTTCATTTTAATACATTTATTTTCACTGTAAAATAGACTTAGAAGGTCATTAATTGGTTTTAGAAACTGTATTTCTGCACTCTAAAATTTGATCAAAGAAGTGTATGGCGTAGGGTTACAAAGATAGGACATTTGTTGAAGTCATTATATCCTAGGTTGTGATAAGCATGTGCCATATTACGTTTTATCTTAAATTCTTCCATTATACCTTGTAAATTCATAATAAATGTAATAATAAAAATCCCTCTGAATTTGAAGTGCACAGTTGCAAAATAAAACAGCTTTAAAATAAGAACCCAGATTTATTGGTTAAAAAGATAGCCTAAGCATTAAAATAAAATTAGTTCAAATTTTATATATAGCTTGCATTGGTAAGTTGAAGAGCTCATTTTTCTGAGCCCCCTCTTCCCCTTTTTTTTTTTACCTTGGACCCTGCCATTTTCATTTATTCCTGGAACTGCACTATATGTTTTATAAATGAATTATGTCATTAAACACAAAAGTCTGAAGTGAAGAGCTTTTCATGTTATTTCTACCTACTTTTTCACTATTCAAGATAGATTAATAATTAGAATAGAATCATGTGGTGGTTGTTTTTTGTTGAATACATGGTGGATGAACTGGCAACTATTGGAAGATATATTATCACTTGATGTCACTGGTGGGGTTCAGTTAGCATAATAGTAGTTATTGAAAGAATGATTCAACAAACAAAAAAGAATGTTAATATTATCAAATATAAAAAAAAGAATTTAGGGTATGATTACCAATGAGATAGGGAGATTAACAACTATAGGTCACCGTTTGTAAGATCTTCAACAATGAGCCAAGCCTATACTGAATAGTTAGCCCTGCAATGACAAATGTGAAAAAAATCAAATGAAAAATAATGGCCTAATTTATGTTCAAAATAATGAATGAAAAACATGTTAATATTAAATAAGAAATTGTGAATCAAAATACATTTGCAAACAATAGCCATGAAAATTTAGGTCAGAAGCACATTTTTCTTGTTATTTGACAACTAAAGAAATTTGTTAAGATTTCATATGAGAATCAGTGGTAGAAGTGCTATTGCAAATACTGATGTGAACTAAGTTAATTAGTTATCAATGGTATTTTTAGATATGTTGTAATACACAAATATTATCCTTGTACATAGGATTGATAGTTCTGAACTAAAAATAACCAAATTTACCACATTACAAAGAATAAAATAAAACTTGCCAATATTGCATGAGTTTATTTTTTAAATAATGTACAATATAACACGGTTATTGAATATATTTTAGGCAAAGATACAGCCACCATATACATCTTATGCCAAACCACAGATCAATGTAGATGATGAAACAATTGCTAGAGATATCAAAGATCTAAATGGCATCCTCAAAGATACAGGACTTGATGAAGAACAAGCAAAGAATAATCACGGGAAATGGTAGGTGTAAAATCCATGACAATGTCCATTTAAAAGTAGCAAATGAGGTGTTACTCGTCTTCAATATCCAAACCCCATGAACAATTTTTACTTCTTATATAAATAATTTTCAGCAAGGCCTTAATCACTTAATTATTTTTCAAATACTGTAAATTTAGAGAAATAAAATTGTATGTTTTCATTATTGTGAATTATGTTGTGCAATATTTACTTAATTTTAAACTAGCATTTTAAAATTTGAATTCATCCTTTGTATGCAGAATTTTCAAAAAAAACTTTTTTTGCTGCAAACTTATTTGCTGATGAATAGATACACAACAATTTATGAATGGATTATGAGAAAGAACAGAAATTTCAAAAATCAAATAAACATTTTTCACAAAATTAAAGAATTTCAACATTAATATATAAGGGACCTTACTCAAGATCTTGATCACATAACATAATTGAATTTTTTTTGGCAATTTGGAATTGAGTAAAAAAATATCTAAAGGAAGGAATAACATAAACATGAACAAAGACAAAGACAGAAATTTGAAAAGTCAAAATCAATCCATTGCTATTTGATATAATGTTACATTTATAAAATACAAATAAAACATCAAAATATACAAAATTAAAAAACTGTCAAAAAATATCTGAGTTGTCTCCCATAGATCATAACATTTTTGAAGTTTTGATTTTTATCCTGCATGAAATTACAAAGTTTAAATTTAGGAACATGTTTTATAAATCCACATAATTTTATCCAAAACTATGCAAAGAACTGTTAAGAATTATACAGCTTCTTGACCTCATGGCAAATGAAGACTTTGCTAAATTCACCTCAGGACATCATAAAATTGAGAAAGGCAATGGTGAATATGTCAAAGCGACAACCACCCGACCATAGAGCAAACAACAGCCGAAGGCAACCAATGGATCTTCAATGCAGCAAGAATTCCCGCACCCGTAGGTGTCCTTCAGCTGGCCCCTAAAATATGCATAATAGTACAGTGATAATGGACGTCATACTGAACTCCGAATTATACACAAGAAACTAAAATTTAAAATCATACAATACTAACAAAGGCCAGAGGCTCCTGACTTGGGACAGGCGCAAAATTGCAGCGGGGTTAAACATGTTTATGAAATCTCAACCCTCCCCCTGAACCTCTAGCTAATGTAGAAAAGTAAAAGAATAACAATACGCACATTAAAATTCAGTTCAAGAGAAGTCAGAGTCCAATGTCAAAAGATGTAACAAAAGAAAATAGATAAAATGACAATAATACATAAATAACAACAGATACTAGCAGTTGACTGACATGCCAGCTCCAGACCTCAATTAAACTGATTGAAAGATTATGTCTTCATCATATGAATATCAAGTACAATCCCTTCTGTTAGGGGTTTAGTATCATACTATCATAAAATATATGAGAAGAACATAACCCGTGTCATGCCAACAACTGTTTTTTTTAGAAATAAATGTGTTTAGTTCCGATGCAAAGACCCTATCAGTGAATCAATGTTAAAGCCAAAATATGCAATCTTTAATGACCTGACAACATAGAATATATAAGTTATTTTCCCTTTTAAATAGAATTCTAAGGTCATGTTCATACTAATCTGTAGATTTAAAGAGCTAGGGTTTGAAACAATGCATTATTCTTTCACCTACTTTGTTTATATTTCACTGAGCATTGCTTTAATGACTTGACATTAATGTTTACACGATCATTGCATATAATATAAACTAATGACTGAGTCACCAAAAAAATAAATTGAAAAGTTTTAAAAATAAAGAGATGTATAATTTAATAAGTGTTAAGAATAGATTCCACACAACTACAATCAAAAGGTAGACCGCATTGTTTGGCCTTATAATATACCCAGTAACAAATTATACAAGGGAGTTAAATCTTGTCAGCATAATTTAAAATAAAAAATATTCAGTACTACCAGAATGTATTTACATTAAAAGGATCGACAAAAAAACACCCTAATGAGAATCAATAGGATATGAAAAGGAAGAGAATCATTAAAAGAAGAATAATTAAAAGAAAAAGTCATTAATTGCAGTATTGACAAGTAAATTAAAAATTTTTCAAAAAATGACATCAAATTTAAATGGTTGAAAATATTCACCAGTTATTTCCCTTAGATTGTTGATTTTACTCTGTATAATTTAATAAGTTGAGTTTTCCTAAATGATTGGTGAAAAACTCCAGTTAAATTTTTAAGACCTGTACTATTTATGAATTTTTTGTTTTAAATAAAATTGATTACAATATTCTGGATTCAAATGTAAACAAAACTTTGAGTTAACTTTGACACATTTCACAAGCTATTGTTTGCAGTTGATAAGAATTCAAGAAGACTCATGTTTTCTCTGGCTGTTTATGACGTCTTTACACTAAATCCATTGGATGTTGGATGTGTACAGATTGATAGTTTAGTCTAAGATGCATGATTTTTTTCATTAGTTGTTGGTGGCTTTGAACTAGCTGTCAGATAACTGCGAGTACTCTCAGATATGTTCTTTGTGTCTTTTTTGTGTCGGGATGTATAAGTACCGGGCCACGTCCACTTGTATTTTTGTCAATCTGATGAGTTAAGCCTTTTCAACTGATTTTTATAGTTCAATCTTATGTTGTACTGTTATACCACTGTCCCAGGTTAGGGGGAGGGTTTGGATCCCGCTAACATGTTTAACCCCGCCACATTATTTATGTTTGTGCCTGTCCCAAGTCAGGAGCCTGTAATTCAGTGGTTGTTGTTTGTTTATGTGTTACACATTTTGTTTTTCGTTCATTTTTTTTACATAAATAAGGCCGTTAGTTTTCTCGTTTGAATTGTTTTATATTGTCTTATCGGGGCCTTTTATAGCTGATTATGCGGTATGGGCTTTGCTCATTGTTGAAGGCCTTACGGTGACCTATAGTTGTTAATGTCTTTGTCATTTTGGTCTTTTGTGGATAGTTGTCTCATTGGCAATCATACCATATCTTCTTTTCTATATTAACACTGTACTTTAGTTGTTTATTTTTTACTAAATGTATAACAGGAGATTATGAAATTCTTTGACTAAGCACAGACAGTTACTCAATGAAGTTATCACAAAATTGTTATTAAGAGGAAAGTTTTTGAAATATTCCTTCTGTTTTATATTGTTTGATATATCATACAAAATATTTGTTATTCTCTGCTTTAAAAAGGGTGGCTACACTGTTTTACCTCTGTCTGTCCATCAATCAGTCCGTCCATCCCATGAATATTTTTTTGTCGCATTTTTCTCAGGAACTACAATGCAAGGATTTATGAAATTTGGTTTCAGAATTTATCTAAGTCAGCTATACCATGTGATGCGTTTTCAGATTCATCTCTCTTCAACTTCCTGATTACCTAATACATTTAACACATGTTAAAGTTGGCTAAGTTGAAAATTTTCATCACCATTTTTCTCAGGAACTACAATACAAGGATTTCTGAAATTTGGTTTCTGGGGTTAATATATGTCAGCTAAACTTTGTGATTCATTTTCAGATTCATCACTCAACAACTTCCTGTTTACTGAACACTAACATGGTTTTTACACTAATTAACAATATCCACTTGAGGCTGGGTATCATCAGTGAGCAGTAGCTCTCAGTTACACTTGTTTGGTTGAAATATTTTCCACTTAATATTAAGCATGCTGCAATTAATCATAACAAATTGCCGGTATTGCTTGTCATTTTTGCTGGTACAGGGAGAGATGCTGATATTTGTTTTTACTTGGTAGAGATTTTCTATTATTTAGTTCATGAACAGAACACGGGTACCAGATTTTTTGATATGAAATAGTTCAACTTCCATAGTACATAAAATATATCATACATTTATTTATTTTTTCTGTCTTTCAGGTTACGACCAAGAAAACAAAGATCAAGAAAATAGACAAAGGAGGACCATCAGATTATCAGACATTAAAATGGTCCCAAATTGTGGACCCACCTATAAATCCAGATTTTCCAAAAGTGAAATTTGACAAAGACGATCCTTTTGGTTCAGACATGGACCCTGAAATGATGACCAATAGTCTTAAATCTTTTACCAATAAACAGCAAGCTGTGTCGTAATATTGGTCTTTTATATAAAAGAAACACTTTTAAATTGAGATGGTTTTTTTATTGTTTTATTGTAATGATATTTCTATTAAATGCATTTATTTTTGCAGAAGGAAAAAATGTAATGTATTGAAATATTTTAATGAAATTTCTTTGGATTTTTTTTAATGAAGAGACATAATTATGGACAGAAACAAGACTTGCAATATAAAAAGCCTTGATAAATCTCTTCAAATATTTATCTTTAATAGTAGCAAAATATTATAAATCTATATCGTAATGACCAATATTTGAAGAGATTTATCAAGGCTTTTTATATTGCAAGTCTTGTTTCTGTCCATAATTATGTTCATCAAATGAAAAATGTGATAACTATTATTTTTGTAAATGTTATATATACTCACTTTTAACTTATCTGTTTTGTATAGTGTTTGTATATATGTAAATATTTCAGAGTCTATGGTACTGTTATAGTATTATATTTGACAAATTTATGCAATATTTCCTCATGTGTGCCAAGCTAATATAAAAATATATGATAGACTGTCTAAATTGTAAATATCATTTTTTTGTGGATTAAGAAAAACTTGCATTTTCATGGATGTTTGATTTCGTGGTTTTGCTCAACTCAAAACCTAAATAAAATTAGTAATTCGTTGAAAATTTGTATTTGTGGTTCACCTGTACCCACGAAACCCTTGGTATTCAACGATTTATAATGAATCCACAGTAAATAGATTTTAATTGTTACAATAAACACCACTGTTTTTTTATGATATGAACAAAAGTGCTATTTGTTAAGCCCTATGCACTATATGTGAATGTTCTTTTGCTGGGAACCTTATAGAGCAAATCCATGTACCTGTATTACCTAGCATTTACATTTAAAGAACTAAAACATCCTTTCTCAATACGTTTTGTCAGGTTTCCCATGCCAGTGGGACAGTGGCATATTTTTTTCAAAATTAATAGGGAGGCATAAGAATTTTTAACCCAATCCACCATTTTTCTGTTACAAATTAAGATTTGATTATATCATGTATATCTAGCATCTCTTTCTTCCAAAACTTTATTTCAGTTGTACAATGTGATTAGGACTTTTATGTCTGAAACTTTATTTATGACAATCAGAATTTTTTTTTATTCTTTACCCTTTTCCCAAAAAGTATATTCTTGCTAACTATTTTTGTTTGATGTTTTGAAACATATATTTATTTTAACATTCTTGTACTCATTCTCCTCCTTCAGATATTGTCAGCTGAAAAAATCAACCACTTTTTTCTACTTAATTTTGAAACAATAAAAAATATTTATTTTTTGAGAAATTTAAATTGTAACAAATCATAAAATATTCGAACTTATATAAACTATTTCGCACAAACTTTTCTTGTGACAAACACAGGATTGTTCTATTCTTGTAACTTCAATCAAAAGTTTGTAGCAAACTGCCACTTATAGAATAATGTTTTATTTATCCTTTTAACAATATTTAATATTCTGTTGTTAGATTTGCCAAGCACTGTTGTTTTTTCATTTTATGTATTCGTCCACAACAAGAATCTGTGATGCATTTCTATTTCAAAATAAAATTAAAAGCATGATGTGTTTTTGTGTTACTGATAGCCGTCTTTACATTCTTGATCAAATGACCAGTTTTATCTGTGTCTAACATCAGACAGAAAAAAAGAGTTTCATAAGTTGTTATGTGTTTTTTATGTTACTGATGGACTTCTTTACAATGTTAAGTTTTTTTTTAATAATGGCAGTTACTTCTTTGTCAAATAAGCAGTTTTATCAGTGTCTAACATAAGACAGAAAAAGAGTTTCATGCGTTGTTATATTCCTTTCAGTCTTTATCACAGGTTAGGTCCATTACTGTTTGTTAGGTATCCTTGAATCCTCTTACATGTGGGCATGACCAGCAATTTGCACTGGGACCTTGGTGACAAAGTGGTCTAAGTTATTCATCTACTGTATCATAAGAATGTAATGTCAAGTTCTCAACACTGAGGTTTTGAATTCGATCCCTGTATATGGCATATTCTGATTCTTAATTGGCTAGAATTGCTTGTTTAACTCCTGAAGGTCAGTGGTTTTCTTTGCATGCAGGCTTCTTTTCTGCTGTTGTATTTTCTATGGTCGGGTTGTTGTCTCTTTGATACATTCCACATTTCCATTCTCAATTTTATTCCTACATTAATTAAATCTTGCCACCATAATAAATCTATTGGCACTGAAAGTGGTATTGAAACACCAATAGAACATGGCAATCAATTACTCAATTTGCACTTATGAAGAATGAGGAGAGATGTTTATTACTGTAAATTCAGAAATTATTGAGAGCATTTTTTCTTTTTTAGCCTAGGCTTTGTCAGGTTTTTTTATCTATCAGTTTGATTGTCCCTCTGGTATCTTTCTCCCCTCTTTGATAGGAATCAATGCCAAAAGCCAAAATGTCTTTAAAGTTGAATTACTAACAAATACCTATCAGCGTAATGTAACTAATTCGAGACCCTGCCACATATATCATGATCAAGTGATTTTGAATAGTTAGTAATTTTTAAACTGGTTTAGATTTAAATTGATGTCACAATAAATAATTTTGATACTGCAGCACATAAGATCATATCTTAGTGCATAGAAAGGACATTAAAATAGGTCAATATAATACCTACTTTTCATTGTTAACCGTTTCTCGTTCTTAGCATTTTATAGCCCATGACTTGTCAACTTCAAGATAATCTTTTTTAACATGTATTCACAGCTCCTTTTGTTTGATTTTATCTTTAAATTCAATGCACGCGAAGATGAGAAATCCTATGATTTAAAGATGAGGCAGAAGCCACCCAAGAACATTCAAAACTTAGATCAAGAGAAATTTGTTTAGATCATTGCACAAAACGTTAAAGGACGGAAGGCACAAACAATACAGTATTTAAGACACGTTACAGAAATTTAAACCTGATCAGCCGATGTAAAGTGAAAACGGTACTATTCCATTTTCCAAGCATTATGTGAAGGTCCTGTGATTGGATGTAAAGGTACAATTTTTTTAGTTATCTATGAATAACTGCAGTGTGTTTATTTACAGCATAGATTTGAAACCTTTTGAAATATTTTCTAGAGACTTATTCGAAAAGACTTCAAAAAATTTCATAAATGCGGTGTAAAATGACGTTGGACATGAATAACACAAACAAGCTCCGTTGGAAGTTATTCATGATACTATTTGGCTTCAATTTTTAAAACAGAGTTATAAAGTACAATATATATAGTGCCTAAAAAGATTTTGGGAGGTACACGCAATTGATCTTAAAACGATGGCATTGACTTAATAAGATGTCAAAAAATCGACAGTTCGGACATATTTTTACTTTATTTGATGATTACTTAAGTTTGGGACTAATTGTATTAAAATATTCCAATGAAACTGAAAAATGTTTTTTTGTTCAGATTAACAATAATTTTACCTGGCGTAGCCGTGCATAAAATGTATTTCAGCATTTCTCTTCGAAAATGGCTTGTTACTTTGAACAAAACGCATATTTGTAATCTTTCTCTTTTTATCCAAATAAGTTATTTAAAGATTTGCAATTTACTATGAATTCTGAAAATTTGGTGACAATAGCAGAAGTGGCGATTCTTACCTTTCATACCTTTACTTTCATTGATAAAAAATAACATGGACTCGTCTTAGAGTCTAGTTTGAAGGTCATATAAGTTACTGTACACATTCGTACACATTCTGATTAAATCAACAGTCATGTAAGAAACGCATAAACCGTTTGAAGGTTAATTAATAATAACTTTATCCAATCAAATTGCTTAAGACTCAATAACAAGGACCGTTCCGGGATCCACATCATAGTAAGTAATAAAGGTAAACTTAGTAAGGAGAACATGTCAGAAATTTCGAGTTAGTTTTTCGCAAAAACGAATTAAAAATTTTCAACCAAACATTTTGCTATAATTTCATAAACAGGTCTTTCTGTATTGGTATAGTTTTTGGATCTTTCATTTGCGTATTTCAGGCAATAAAAAGTTTTGGCTTCAAAATTGTAGATAATTATTGAATTTATACAGAAAATGCGCCCTTTTAAAACGTTAAATGATTCACAAATAATATATGACTACAACGTTATTTCATTTCTTAAAACACTGTGAAAAATGTCATCCTGATTGGTACAGTTTTATTGTCACGAAGTGTGTTACAATGAACACTGGTATAGCAAACATCGTATTCCCTCACACAATGTCATCATACACTATAACACCACTCACAACTGTTTAACCAGGTTTTCATTATAAAAAAGTGGTAAATTAAGAAAGTATTAGTATTGTTGCCTATGGCAGAATAAAATAGTACCGTTTTCCCTATTAACTATCAACACAATGTATGTTTATGTATTATTCAGAGCGTATGTTTTAAAAGGTATATAACCGTGATTTTGCCCCCCCCCCCCCTGTTTTGAATGCCAACGTTTGGAGTGTTACCTGTTAAAAGTCTCTTCATCTATCATAGATGAAGGTCCGTAAAAGAGGGTAACTCCCCTTTGAAAATAAAAGTAGCCTGGAAATCAAGCCAAATATTTTCTCTGTACACTACTTAGATGCAGTGAAATAACATTAAGAGTATTACAGAAGCAAAGAAAGTTGCTGGGACTATTTAAAAAAAATCTGAATAATATTTAAACATTTAACAGTTTATTAATGTGCGAACAAAATAATTTGGAAAAAATCAATGAGACCACAAATCGTGTCACTAGGTATGCTAGGGAAAATAACTTAATCCTGTACATAAAACATTTAAATCTAGGTTTTCATATCGTGAGAATTTTGTTTCACAACGTGTGACACATTTTAAAGTGGAATGAACTTAGTGAACTAATGAATAACAGGTTTCAATTACACACGTTTGTATGCGTTTGTATCTCTTTAGCATTGTCTTATTAAAAAATGTCGAAAATAAATTTATTATCACACTTCAGTAAGGGATAGATCGAAAGACGGGTTACAATTACAGATATATAAACCTATTAAAACCTTCAAAAGTGAACACACACACAGAAAACTGAGATTTCAAACAATGAAAGCATTAAACATACCTAGTTTTTTGTACATACAAGTAATGCAAAATAAGAAATAACCTAGACATTAACTTTAACGTGTTTTACTGTTAAATGTGACCTACAGTTTGTGAAAATTTTATATCCTTATAATCGTAATCCATGGCTAGCTGCATGTTAAATCTGTTGCATTACAATCTCCTATTTAGCACAAAACAAAATTACAGGTTGACAATTAATTTATGAAGTCTACTACCTTGTCCATATCTTTTTTTCTATTTTATACCTGCAAATCTCATTAGAAAGTGACAGTATACGTTAATTTGATAAATTATTTTCAATGATAAGGCTATTTTTTGTTAAAGGTTATTTTGTTTTCTTGGTAGTGTTTTCTGTACTCAACACATTGGGTTTAGGCATTAGATACGATAAAGCCAAACCTAAGTATTTCTCCCCAGAGTCGACACTATTAAAATTTACTTAATCTACCACGTTTCCCAGTGAAAATCTAGACAAAACAGATACATGTGAAATTAGTACTTTGTTATTCTGATATAGATATTGTTGCAAGGCCATCTTCGAATGTAAATTGTTTAACTTCCAACTGCCGTAGCTTAACAAAAGAGTCATCCAAAGATGGAAAAATGAAATACTACGACCTTGTTTTTAAAACGTTGAAAATTCTACTATACCATCTGTTATATAACTGGACCCGATGATCGGATTGACATTGTTTAAAAAGTGTCAATACTTTCTTAATATAAGGATACTATATCATAAAGTGGTTGATTGAAAGAAAAGACTTCTTGACTACTTGATAGATTTGCAAGCAACAGCAGCACACCAAGGTGTGGTTACGTTACATAAACCGCGATACATGAGGGTGATGTGTGCCGTATTTAATGGGGATGTTGGGATAACACGAAAGTGAATACATGTTTATCTAAATATTTTTAACGACATTGAAACATAATATTAAGAAAAGAAAATATCTGAAACTTAAAGCGTTTCTAAAATGAATTCATGTTCATGAGAAATAAAGACAACAGTAGTATACCGCTGTACGAAATTAGAGAAACTAGATAAAACCTTGTGTATTTACACATTTACAGTCCACTTAGTCAATTTTTGTCTTCTTTATGACAATCAGCTTAGATTTTTGGCATGTTTTATCTGCACACAAGTACTGTCTATATTGTCGACATCAATTGTATAGTGTATACAACCACTATTTAAACTTCAAGTGGGTAGAAATTACATTTTGTGATCAGACGCGATAATAAAATAGTCCGTCTCCTCCTACGTTTAATTTATTTGATAGCGGAAAGAGTCCTTTAAGTAATAGATGAATCTTCATTTTTAGACAGTTTATCTATAGATTTATATGTCGATTTGCAAGAAAGAGTAGCGTTGTAATATGATTACGTCCGAAAAGTAAGTGCAAAGGGTTGAGTGGTTCTTCTGGCAATGATTTTCTACTGGCGAATATTGAAACGCTTATAATGATGTCTCTTCAGTTTATTCATCCCTTATTCCAAATGTACAGCACGTGTGTTTGTGCAAGTAAATAAACAAATATAATTTATATTTATAAATTAACTGTTTACAAAATATCGAATTTTTAGAAATACTAACTAAGGCTTTTCTACCTCAGGCATAGATTACCTTAGCTGTATTGGGCAACACTTTTAGGAATTTTGGATCTCAATGCTCTTCAACTTCGTACTTTATTTGGCTTTTTTAAACTTTTTTGGATTCGATCGTCACTAATGAGTCTTTTGTAGACGAAACGCGTAAATATGGCGTAAATATACAATTTCGTCCTGGAATCTATGATGAGTTTATATACATACTTTGCTGGTGTGAAAATCTGTGATTCAAACATTTTCGACATCAGTAAAATCAACACCGCTTCTTTTATACGATGTTATTGCCAAACCTAGGTAATGTTGACAAATCTAGACCAACTATGGTTGACTAGCTTTGCAGATCATACATTTATGTATAGTACTCTTGATAACTTGTCGTATCGTCGGCTCCAAATAGGTTTGTCGGAGTAATGTATTGGTACTCGATAATCTTCAATGTAAATATTAGTCATATGTGCGTCCATTATTGGTAATTGTGTCAATTTGTTCGTTGATGGTACCAGTAATGGGACCATTTTTTAATCTTAGAGTGGTGCATAATGAATGCGAATGTTGCAGCAAAGTAATGTGTCAGTAATTATGTACAATTTGAGCTGTTTGAAAATATTGTATATTTAACGCCTTCCCGTTTGTAAATTTTGTTTCCACGTTAAACATGGAATTTATATTTCGATTGTATATATCTTACTTGTTTGTATCAATCGTTTTCATTAGAAGGTATTAAGACCTTGTTGGTATATATTCGGTATCAACTTCACAAGTAGTTTAAGATTGTCTTAATGTATAGAGTCTGGGTACTGACGTTGTTTATCATCTCAATAACGTGTTAAAGTAGTCTTTTCTTGTCGTTATGAATATCACTTTAAATGTTTAGACTGTTTTTGGTAGAATCCATATGATATGGCTATGTACTTATAATCCCGTTATTGTGTTTTTGTTCTATGACAATTTCTGTATTCTTGTCTTTTATTTTTTTCTAATATGCATTGTCTGTATGCTTTTTAGTGTTTTTGTCTTACATATATCGTGGCTGTGTACGTATACATCATGTCACAAATGTTAATTTGTCATGGTAAATGTTTGTTAATATATTTGTTTGTTTTAGAGCGATTAAGATAATAACAAAATGTTGACTGCTCTACCCCTATTATTGTCATTTTTACCTATTGTGTCTGTTTGTTTTGTTCACACATCATTGTCAATGTAATAACATTTTATGCGACTGTCATATAAATGAGAGGTTTAGATAGCTATAAAACCCTGTACCAAGGAATATGACGTTTTTATCAATTCGTGTAATGTGTTTGAGCGACTGATCTTTCCTTTTTAGCTCACCTGGCCTAAAACTTAGCATGATCGTTCCTTAGATTATCCTGCACAAAGTGTGTGCTTTGATTTTTGATCCGTCAAAAAATATGGCTGCCGTTACTTAAAATAGAACATAGGGGTCAAATGCAGTTTTTGGCTTATATCTAAAAAAAAAAAAAAAAAAGCATTTAGAGCAAATCTGACAGGGGTAAAAATGTTCATTTGGTCAATATCTATCAGCCCTGAAATTTTCAGATGAATCAAACAACCCATTGTTGGGTTGCTGCCACTTAATTGTTAATTTTAAGGAAATTTTGCAGTTTTTGGTCATTATCTTGAATATTGAAGATAAAGATAAACTGTAAACAGCAAAAATGATCAGCAAAGTAAGATCTACAAATAAGTTAATATGACCTAAATTGTCAATTGACCCCTTAAGGGGTTATTGTCTTTTAATGACAATTTTTCACAATTTGTTCATCATACAATGTATTTGCTAACTTTAAAAAATCTTCTCCTCTAAAACTACTCAACCAAATTCAACCAAACTTCAACTGAATGATCAGTAGGGTGTATAAAATAAAGTTTGTGTTTTTTTTTTATTTCGTCAAAAAACATGGCCGTCATGGCTAAAAATAAAACACAGAGTAAAATGCAGTTTTTGGCTTATATCTCAAAAACTCCAGCATTTAAAGCAAATAAGACAAGAAGTTAAAGTATTTATTAGGTCAAGGTCTACATGTCCTGAAATTTTCAGCCGAATTGGGTAACTGGTTTTTCAGGTTAATGCCCCTGAATTGATGATTTTAAAATTTTTTTGCAGTTTTTGGTTATTATCTTGAATATTATTATAGATACCAATAAACTGTTAATAGCAAAAATGTATAGCAAAGTAAGATCTACAAATAAGTCAATTTGACCAAAATTGTCAATTGACCCCTTCAGGAGTTATTGCCCTTTAAAGACTTTTTTCACAATTTGTTCATCATGTGGACTTACTTTTAAAAATCTTCTCCTTTGAAACTGCTGTATCAATTTCAGCCAAACTTAGGCTAAATGAGTTTCAGAGTATCTAGTATAGATTTTATACTTCATTTCCTTGTATGTCAAGAAACATAGCTCCTATGGCTAAAATAGAACATAGGAGAAAATGATAATAAAAGATGACATATTTTTGGAATTGATATTGATTCATTCGTAAGGTATTTGCGTAGGAAATAAACACATTTATTTCAAAACCAACGGTTTTCATGATACGGGTTATGTTCTTCACATATTTTATATATAACGGGAAGGGTTGTGCTTGATTTTCAAACGATTTTCACATGATGAATATATAATCTTCAATCAGTTTACTTGAGGTCTGGAGCTGGTATGTTAGTAGCTGCTTGTTGTCCTTTTGTTTATTTACGGTCATTTTCGTAGTTTCTACGGTTACGCATTCATTTTTACGGAGCTATGTTACACTAGTAACAAGATACAGATAAACTGTTAATAGCAAAAATGTCAAGCAAAGGAAGATCTACAAATAAGTCAATTTGACCAAAATTGTCAATTGACCCCTTAAGGAGTTATTGCCCTTTAAAGACTTTTTTCACAATTTGTTCATCATGTGGACTTACTTTAAAAAATCTTCTCCTTTGAAACTGATGTATCAATTTCAGCCAAACTTAGGCTAAATGAGTTTCAGTATATCTAGTATAGATTTTATACTTCATTTCCTTGTATGTCAAGAAACATAGCTCCTATGGCTAAAATAGAACATAGGAGAAAATGATTTTTTTTGCTTTTGAAGAAAATAGGACGATTCAAAGAACATTTAAATAAATTAAAAAGCCAAAATAATCATTGATGAGAGATTTAACCAAAAAAAATAAGGTGAACGATTCAGGCTCTTGAGAGCCTCTTGTTTTCCTCGGAGTTCAGTTTTTTGTTGATTTTACTTTTTTCTACAGTTAGTAATAATTCTTTTTAGGTAAGCAGTAATGTGTAGAATGAATAATGCAGACTTGATATTTATGATTATAAATTGCGAATTGGATGATGAGTCGTATTAACCACATAATAGTATTTGTTTAAATTAATTCACCAGAGTTTTTGATATCACAATCTGGTCAAAACATTAACTTAGTTTTATTATCGGTACACGGACACCATCACGGTCAATATAAATCAACATGCAAACATCAAATAAATTCAGGTTTTCAAATTTTATCTTTTAAGGTAATTTTCTATACAAAGCACAAAACTGTCGCCATTCACCTCAAAAGATAACCAAACCTTTAAACACACTAATTCAGAAGGAAAATAGTAATGATGTTGTCGTCACCTAATAAAAGATGACATATTTTTGGAATTGATATTGATTCATTCGTAAGGTATTTACGTAGGAAATAAACACATTTATTTCAAAACCAACGGTTTTCATGATACGGGTTATGTTCTTCACATATATTATATATAACGGGAGGGGTTGTGCTTGATTTTCAAACGATTTTCACATGATGAATATATAATCTTCAATCAGTTTACTTGAGGTCTGGAGCTGGTATGTTAGTAGCTGCTTGTCGTCCTTTTGTTTATTTACGGTCATTTTTCGTAGTTTCTACGGTTACGCATTAATTTTTTACGGAGCTATGTTACACTTGTCAATGGGTTGTAGGAGCAACAAATTTTACCGACGAAAAATGTTCAACAAAACATGATAAAGACATCTTCAGATTGTAAACTGGACAAATGGGCATTTATTTCATGTCATTTATAGTCAACACAAAATTTAGGATAATACCTCTTAAAGTAAGCTAAACAAAAAGACATGAAACCAATCTTTGAATCTGCTATATCACATAATAAACGAGACATGTAGCAATCTAGATACAGAAAGAGTACTGAATAGATAGATGACAGTTCGTTAAGCGAATGATCAATTACAGAAGCCCAAAGAGCAGTTAGATATAAAACATAAAAATAGGAACCAGGAGAGGCCTTATTTGAGGCTCAAGTTTGTAGCATTTATATATGCGATATAACTTTATTTGATATTATTTATGGAATTTATATTGTGATTTGTATTAAATTCAATGAAAAGTCCAAAAATATTCTATAATAGCTTAATACTTTACAGTGACTATAAATCCGTATTCTCGATGAATTATATAGGAATCCAATATAAGATTCATCGTTTTACTCCCTTTTGTGTGCAAGTACTTTTCCATTATTCTTAAATCAAATATTTGGATATAATACTTCTTTATGGGGTATGAAAAATAGACGTGCCTTTTTCACATGGCTGATAATACTATTTTCAATAATCCAATATTTGGATGTAATACTTCCTTATAAGGGACGTGCCTTTTTCGCATGGCTGATAATACGGAACAAATCGACTTATCTATATAATAATATTTTTAATAAGTTACACATATATCATATACATTGTATATACTTTACAAACCTGTCTATTTTATACTTGCTTATCTATGACGTGCCCAGGTATCGATAGTTATTTAATATTTAAATTCATATCGATTCAGGTGCACAAAAGCAGCTACTTGATTTGTTTTTACCGAAATATTAGTGTTCATTTGAATGATATTTTAAACATGTGTAAATGCATTTTATTGTCAAAGATATTTTAGAATATAAAGATAGATAGCAAGTGGAATGGACTGAACAACTTTTTTTTTTACAGATTATTGTCTTTGTGTATGACCAGTACTTTCACTATCGGAAATTCAAATGGATCCATCAGACAAAAAAATGCGATACACTATCATCATTGTAGTAAGTAAAACATTATAAGGAACATGAACTCAACTTTTTTGTATCAATGCTTTTTCAAAAAAAAGTAACTAATGATCTTTTTTGGAAAATTGTGCCCAGTTGGCATGTTTTGCAATTAAAAAATGTTGTGCATCTGAATAACTGACCTGACATTTTTATTATTTTTTTTTTATCCTTGCGGAAAGATTTTTATCTAACAGTTAATTTCCAGAATCATCAAATCAAGAATAAGTTATTATTTCAAGGTCTATAATGTCATAATCGTAAAACTATACAAAACATACTACTGACAATATTCATGAATTCGGTCAGGGAATGTCGTGCGGTTAAAATATTCCTTTTAAGCATTGATAATATATTATACAATCAGACGTAAAAATCACTCTTGAAATCAGATAATTATTTATGATTACCATAAATCTTGATTCTGATAAATTTTAATTTAAACCAATATAAGGTTCAGCAATTTATCTCTCTACTTCCTGTTGTTTATAAATACTTTTCTATTATACGTTTAAATGTTTTGTAACGTACGTAACACGCAGTTAATTTATCACATTGTATGTAATAGTGTGTAACAAAGCAACGGTAACTATAGGTTTCAAATAACAATTGATTAACATAGGTGCAGTCATTTTACTACAATTATTCGGTTTTCAGAATAAAGAGTATGGCTAATCTCGATTGATTGTTGTTAACTACAAGATGCTCCGTGCTTTTTACATTATACCAAAGCAAAATAGAATATTTATTCATCCATAAAAGAACTAAATCAGAATGCTAAATTGAAAGTCAAAAGAGAAAAGTAAAACATTGGGTTAAAAACATAAGGAACCTATATTTTTGACACAATCTTCTGAACTGTCTCAGTCTTGTATGTTTTTTTAATTCATTAATATGTTTCGGAGTTCAGAGTGAAATTAATTTTCACTGAACTACATGTCGTACACATTCCTTTTAAGGGCCAACCGAAGCTCGCCTCCTTCATTGTGCGCGATTAATTCGCTGTGTTGAAGACTCTTTGGTGACCTTTAGCTGTTTTCTGCTTTTTTTGCCTGGTTGTCGTCTGTTTGACACTTTCGTAATTTCCTTTTATATAATTCCCTAAAATAACACATAAATAAAAAAATAATTTCAATTTCAAATTATACATGTTATAGCTATATTCACACGGGATAAATCTGTGAAAAAGACCTATTGTATTTGTTCTGATTCTTATTTTTCCTCTTCCGCGAATGCTTCTAAATTTTGGTTTGGAACATGACACTTAGATGTTTGGTATATGTTATCGAATAGTTTAATATGCATTTTCAAATTTGACCCTTGTAGACTTAACTTTTATTCTAGAGTTTTTTTTAGATATAATGTTTTAAGGAATTGAGTTCCTTGGTGCATAAACCTGAAAATGGTGTCAAGGTCATTGTTGTATTTCACTTGGTTATGTATTTTCTTTAACCCGGATTTGTTTTTTATCAATCGATTTATGACTTTTGAACAGCAGCATACTACTGTTGTAAGTTGATACCCTTTTAATAATAAATGTCTTTTGATTGTGTTCTGATCATTATTTTTGTTTCGGCAAATGTTGTTCTAGCGTTAAATTTCAGTTTTGCAATATGTCACTCTTAATAATTTTCGTATTCATATCGTTCAGTTGATAAATACTCTTTTTAATTTAACATTGTTTAACCAAACAATTTCTATATTATTGTGATCTTTCCGAACACTGTTTGTTTTCTGTTTATTTCCTCAATAACTAAAAAACAATCGACAAAATTCATTTTTCTTTATTGTTCCTTATATCATCAATTAGCTTTTATCAAATGAAGCGATGTGATCCGGTGATATTTTACAAGAGTTTTTTATTAGTCACTATTTAATAGGCTTTTCTACCTCAGGCATAGACTACCTTAGCTGAATTTGGCAAAACTTTTAGGAATTTTGGTCCTCAATGCTCTTCAACTTCGTACTTTATTTGGCCTTTTTGTTTACTTTTTTGGATTCGACGTCACTGATGAGTCTTTTGAAGACGAAACGCGCGTCTGGCGTATATAAAAAATTTAGTCCTGGTATCTATGATGAGTTTATACAAGACAAGACAAGACAAATACTTTATTAAAGTCTCACAACCTGTTACATATAAGATATACAGCTTTTTAAAATACAAGTTAACAACAAGAGCCACTCTATAGAGTTGTGAGAGACTATAAAACATTTTTCTCTAAAATTATATTACAAATACAAGAAAACTATCATCAGAAAAAAAAAAAACATTTTCGCTTTATTAACATTTCATAGCACATTTTGGCAATATGAAATACCATATTTTCTTTTGTAAAAAGAAATATAATTTTTTCATTATTAGACGTATGTTTAAAATTCTCATCATTTTCACCTTCAACGTTATCTTTACGGTTCAAACATATATATTTTTTTCAATATCAATATTTTCATACCGACCAGTTTTAATTCTGGTTGCTACACTACATCTAAATGTGGCTCAAGCACTCATGTATGTACCTGGTATATTAAAAATCAAATAATTGTCTACACCATATACATTTTTGAACATTCTATATGTAAGTAATTTATTTTTATCATCTGACATAATCTTCTCATATCATTTTGCCTAAAAAAATTCAAAACATAAATTTTTGATATTCTTAATTTAATCATATAACCAGTTCATAATATCTTTTGGTAGTTTCTTTGCAATATTAATACATATACAATTTTCAAAATTTGAAATAAAGACGAAGGCAATATACGACAAAATTTTTGAGACATTCTTTTTTTAATAGAGATTAGGGTTAGTCATGTGTTTGTGTGAGTTTTTGTCTGATCTAAAGACACACAATAGAGTACAAACTTAATATGCAATTTCATTCAGCATATACGATGAGGCTATAATATTACGTGCTTATCCAATATAAAAGTATATACAACTCTTTGATTCCGATTAGCCTACTGATCTTGCTAATATGGAAATTTATTAATGTTTAGTTTTTAATTTGCTGGTTCATGACCAATGTATGTTAATGACAATCTTCCTTGTATTCATATGTTTTATTTCAGCATATTAAATACAAAAACAAAAATAGAATGCATAAAGGTGTTAAACCACCATTGATTTTCCCCTATTAGTCTTTGTTAAATTTGCACTTTTCAAAACATGTGCAGAATTTATCTTTGTTTCAAATAAAGAAATACTTGGCTTGCTTAAAGTTTAATCCTGTTCAGGACTATAGAAATAATTGCACATAATTTTCATTGCATATGAGAAAATAACCATCACTGGAATTACACCAATCAAATGTCTCCCCTTATTTAATCTGTATACAAGGTTTAGTAATCATGTAACCTCAACAAAATATTCTACAGAAACCCCAAATAAAAAAATGATGGTGCTTTGAAATATCCAAGACATATGTTTATGACACAGTAATGTTTTACTGCAATAAAATGTAGCACTAATAACCTACAACTGTCAAATTCAAGGGAATATTTTTTCGACCTATTGTCGTATACAACCGGATGTGACGTACCATGATTTTGTGGTATTATACCTAAAGAGTCAATATAAAACACAACTATTAATGCCAATATCAATGTATGGAAACAATTAAATCAAATATATCATATGATTATAATATAATGGTTACAGACTGAACCATACATATAGAATACGAGTACGATATGGAAGTTTAGGATCCTTACGCATTTATACTTAATAAAGTTCAATCGACAGAGAAACATTTAGGATTAAATACCGATGTTACAGTGTTAAATGAACGTAGTAAACAAATTGTTTGGCATATATGGACTACACGCACCAGTTTTCTTATTTTTTTTGTAAAATCCTTTGTACTTTAAACCCACATCTCCCGTACCATCTTGATAAACTGATGTTACTAATTTAGTATAACATGTGAATTTCCTGAATGGGAATGCAGCTTTAAAGATTGGACATTAAACATCAGGAAGGTTGACATTTCAAAACTACACGAAGATGTAAATGTACGACATGCAGTGCCCATAGCAAACAAACGAAAGTGTTATCTTGTATGGATGCATTAAATACATAATTCTTGTACATCTGTATCATGTGAATATGATATTTTGTTTACAGATTATCGAGCTTTGCAACAGAATATGTTACAGCTATGAAACAAGATGTCCAATACAATCAGAATGGAATTCTAAAGGAATCCATAAATGTGACAACGTCTTAGAATATTTTTGTCTTCTAAATGATAATTTCAAGAATTATACAGAATTTTGTAAACGAAATCCAGATATAACTCGTGATGTTATCTGGAAGAAAGGTAAACTTTTATTTTGCTTTGGTCAGTATGTTTGAATTGCTGCTACGGTTGTATCTTATTAAATCCGTAAATTATTTGTATCTAGGCATAGCGCTTCCAATGTCTAACGCGGTTTGCAAAAACGTCGTTATCACTTTTTGAAAAATGTTTATTACGATACCGTTCATGAATTGATAATTTAAAGTAACGACATGCCAACGACATCATCTGTCCATTAAATGTAAATTTTAGTTCTCAGTGATATATGGTAGAGATGATCAAGAATTACAGATTAAACTCTGTTCAAATTAAGTACGAAAATTTATGACTAACATCAGCAAAGACTCATCGAAATAACAACTGATAATATGTTTTTACAATATTTAAATAGATATAATTTGGATGACATATTTATGATATTGACTCAATAATGACGAGTACAGTATTTACACTAAAGAGATGTATCCTTCTGAACTGACTTTAAATAAAGCTAAGGGTGCGTGGGTTTTTCTTGCTGTGTTGCTGTTTTCGGCCCTCTGGTGGGTTCTTGTGTTTTGAAATACATCCCCGTTTCTATTCTCAATCACATTATTGATTCGCAATATCGACGGAACTGATTGATCTACATGGCTTAAGATTTTATACTGTCAGTCTCATTTAGTTTAATCTTTTTTTTGTGAATTTGAAGACACATGCATAGTATTTAAAGATATAAGACGTTAAGCACGATACCATACTAATTAATTAAATGTTAATAAATATTTTCATATTCCATTGATTTTTTCCCCAACTCTTTATAATTTGTTAGGACAAGGACTAGTGTAATTTTGAAAGCACTATTACCAATGTCAAACCTAAATATTACTCGTCAGAACTTACCTTTGTTTGTCTTTATCAATACAATCATTAGCCTATGAAATTGACCTAATGTATTTTGAAGGCCATAAGTGTGTAATACGAGGTAATCTCGATGGAGAAATGTGTTCTACAGAAAGATACCAACCTTTCATATTTCGAACTGATGGAAATAGTGATTGCGTATACAAAAAATCTCTTTGCCAAGATGAAGGAATGATTATTTACAAAAATGGATCAACAACAAGTAATACACAGTGCAGATGTGACCATACTAAAGGTTTTGACTTTGTTTCAAAAACAAAACACAGTTGCTATTGTATGCCTTCCAAGGAAGACTGCTCATGCTATAAAAAAAATTGCAAAAGCAATTTTCAACTTTCATCAGGTAGGTTGAATATCGTCATTGGCTTCTGTCTTGTTTATTTCATTATTTCTATTGTTTTATTATTTATTATATTGTGACAGACACTTAACTCAGGCGACTTTTTCCTATAAAATAATTACTTTGAGATAAACTTAATTAGAATAAATTGATTTAATTTTAAAGAAGAACATTGTGATTTTAAATTTTAATGTTTGAAGAAATTCCAAAAGTCTAAAAAAGTATAAGCGTGAAAACTTATATTTCGACATTTAACAATCTGATTAAACTGAAGGGTTTCAATGGCTACTTTTTTTCGCCAAAAAATAAATGAATAAAAAATAACCAACAATTTTACACTCAGAACAATAATGTTGTCAGGGTGTCTGAACATGCTTTTCGCTAAGAAAGTTTAACTTGTGATAAAGTGCATAAGAAAAGCAACTCAACGTTTTGCGTATATCACAATGATTTATATTCATATTCATTATTGCCCGTTTTAGTCTTTAATGTGGTGTCTATGGCTTGACTTTGACGACCCCCTTAAAATCTATTTTCCAAAATAAAAAATAAATAAAAATAAAATACAACAGCTACTCATCAAACCGATTTAAAACAACATGACACTCCATTAAATTAACTCACTTGCATACCTCCCGAACAATTATACTTATACGACTTTGCCCCAAGCAGTTCTTGGGCATTTTAAATTTCAAAAAGATTTGAACATTTTGTTTCACCGACATATATTCTGTCTTTTTTTTTATTAAATTATTTACGTTAGTATCAATAAATATATTCCAGTAAATGACTATTCATATCAGGACACTAAGGGATTGACCATTGAACTTAAAAAAGGGGGTATGTTTTTTTATCCCAAATAATATGAGAAAAAATATGTTGTGGTCAAGCAGATGACAAAACAATGTTCTGATTCCTGATTTTCCATATACCGTATATAATAGTATAATTTCGAAAAAAAATGAAAATAGTTGGGTGATAGCGTTGAAAAAATAAATAATTTTCTTACCCCCGTTTGAAGCTAAATGGTCGGTCTGTAAGTGTTTTGCTTTTTTCCTTCAATATATGGACATGCATAGTATTTCTGGACAATGCTGAAAGTAAAGAAATGCTTGTACCAACGTTTATATTAATAAAAAAATATATATAGAAAAAAATCAAATCTAATCAAAAGATAAAATCCCAATCAACTCACCAATGCACGATTGGTCCTCTAAATAAAAAAAGTTGTCCGTGTAAGACATGTATATGCAGCAAATCGTAAAGAAAAATCAGTCAACTAATGTCATCAATTTTGAACGGTAAGCTAATATTGGATCATATAGTGACAAGTGATAAATCCTGATCAACACTACCAGAGACATATATATAAAAAAAACCTATAAGTATAAACTATTAATAAAATCCAATATATGTGCCTATATATATATTTAATAAAAACACAATATCCAGTTTTTCATAACATTTCATTCACTTGAAATAGGAAATGCATTCAGTTGATACATTTATATTGAAGTAATTCAATTTTGCGGCAAATGTATGATTTTAACGATTTTTTAATGGAAATGGGAGAGGGGGGATATAATTGCATATCCTATACTTTTTCACCAAGGAAAATATCAATATATTTTAAATTTATTACAACGTGTAATGTTTCAAAAAAAACTTCCCGGAAATATGTGTTTAATTATAGCTAAGTATGTAAAGATGTAAATATCAGTGACAATACACCTACGTCATGAATTAAGAATTGAATGCTTCTTTTTTTAACTTCATTAGGGCGTAAAAGCGTTGACTGAAGTACATTTTGTATGAAGTGCGGCATTCTAAAAATGTCAGCACGGTCAACGCTTTTACAACCATATGAAGAACCAAAATGAAGCATTCAATTCTTATTTTTACATTTTTTTTTAGCTAGGATCATGAAAACACGATTTTTTTCAAGTTTTTATTTAATTCACCTGTGCTCTTTATTGTGGGACTTCGTGTCATCATTAATGATAAATTCTAATGTGTAATGCAATTGATTAAGAAATAACGTGAGATGTCCAGTTAACCAATCAGAATAACGTATTATAATGAAACATACATCTAATAAATTTATATTGCACTAATTCCGAACATATTTAATGTCTGAAGCTCCTATGTTATAATAGGAGACCTAAACATCGTTCGTCACAGAGAGTTGAAATCATTCCTCAGTAGAGGACCTAAATATCATTCCCCGTCAATTATTAATTGGAATGTGTGACATTATCCACGACCCACTCCGAACTTACTGCTCTGAATGGATAACACTAAGATTTCTTTTTTTATTTCAGTAATGAACATTCTGATAAACGCAAACAACATTGTAAAGATCATTTTGCTTTTAACAACAACCATAATAGCCCTAAGTCTCGTATCAAACATATGCTAAAAGAACTCGCCAAGGAATTTGTTTTTGTTCCGGCTGAATGGTTGCTAATTATATCATTATTGTTTCACATAAAGTTTACATAGAAATTTTCAAAAAGAAAATCACGAATTCACCAACATTCCGACTCACTACATTTTTGGAAAATGACTTCTGTAACAAACATTAACGTTTAGCTACCTCTTCACAATCAGAAACAAACACAAAGAAAGTTCAATATCTGTACTGTCTTCTGAAGCTGCACATAACTGTCTACAACTATAGGTTTACTTCGTCTCCGAGCCGTTGTTCAACAACTAAACTATCATCCTACTTACTCATGTTATTAGTACACTTGATACAATCAAAAACCAGGTAATTACTTTTGCAAATAATGCCTTTGTAATTAGTGGTATTAATAACTTTTGGAGTGGCAAAATATCGTTGGAAGTTATTGATAAATTGCATGCTTATATTGGTGATATCGAATTTGTTTAAAGCTTTTGTTTTTCTACCTTATATATCACTTTGGCTGGTAATCCTATTAAGGAAAAACTCACACACCTCATTATATTGGCATCAGTTGAAACTGATTGATACAATAAATGCACTTGAATTTAAACTAGATAAAACTATTTTCGGTATGGAGATTCCGTAGATCGTCAACTTATCGGAATTCGCATAGGGACTACATTTGCACTACATATTGCGGACCTGTTTCTGTATTGTTATGAGTGACAATTTATGACTAAAATCAGCAACGACCCATCAAAATTGCATCTGATTCAAAAATTTAATTAACTTCTTAGGTATTTAGATGATATATTAGCCTTCAATAAAGACGACTTCAGTGTGTACACTAAGGAGATTTATCCTGTCGAAATGACTTTGAATAAATTAGCTAATACTAACAATGAACACTGCCTTTTCCTGGATCTATGTATTTTACAAAACACAAAAATGTCGACATTCACCTCAAAAGCTAACAAAATCATCAAACAGACTTATCATGAAGGATTTAGTAACGATACTATTGTGAGGTCATTAAGACTGGCATATTTTGGTATCAATATTGATTCACTTTATTTTACATTGGCTAGAGTTTAATCCCGATGAATTTTTGCGCCTGTCACAATTTAGGAGCCTCTGGCCTTTGTTAGTCTTGTCTTTTTTTAAAATTTTAGTTCATTATATGTTTTGGAGTTTATTGTGGCCTCCATTTTCACACCATTTTATTAAGGGACTGGCTGAGGCCCAGGCTGATTTTCTCGTTGCGTTGAAGACACATTGGTTAATTTCGGCTGATAACTGCTCTTTGATCGGGTTGTTGAGATATAATCCCTATTCCCTTTTTAATTTTATAATTTGTACAACATCAATAACAAAGCACTGACAACCGTGCGGATAGTATATTAAAGTCCAAACAACAGCAGGACCGCCACAGAGGGAAAACGCATGATACCGCTTACCAAAAAAAGTCTGCAAATCATATTTATCTATTTCTCCTTTTCTGTTGTGTTTTTTTTAACTTAAAACACGTTATTAAACTTTGCACTTTTATCAAGATTTCTTCATAAATTCATATTTGTACGCAATATAATCTTACAATTATTTGTTTTTTCCACTCCTACAGACTATAAGTGTATTTCCAACTACAGTCCGGAGGTTCAAACAGGATGTCCAGAATTTGACAACAGGTAAAAGGACACAGCATATAATCATTAGTTTTCCGTCTTTCTTTAAAATTAATTCTTGAATTTAATCTGTAAGAAAAATATGTACTCTTCATGTTTGCATATTTTCCCTTATTGCTTTATCATATTATTTAATATCTCTATATTGAACATGGAGAGGAAAATTCAGTAATTTCTAATTTTATTCAACTCGGATTGATTATATAATTTTATATATTTTTTTGGCTAAACTTTGTTTATGCATATCAAGACCTAAATAAGATATAAAGGGCCACAATTTAAGAGATATTTGGAAAAAGATATGATTTTTTTGTTCAACCATTCATGAAAGTGAAAAGGTGTAGTAAAAATTCGTTAGTTTATTAGATGGCGTCTAGAATAAAATTCACAGAAAAAATGCTGATACGCAATTTCGAGTTTATACATGATTAATTGCTAATTTTAGACTTTTATTTATTTGAATAAACGTTTAAATATGTAAATATGACTTTTTGAGTCAAATCGGAGAACATGAACAAGGTGCCTAAATTCGTCTTCCAACTGTATTACCATTTTATGATTGATATGTCCTGTATATATGTGTTATATGTTTGCCGGAACCAATTTGTGAAAAATACACACCCCAAAAATTGATAACCAGGAATTTGACGCGAACAGCACAGGATATGCACTTTGCAATATACACGTAGGCATACTGTTCATATCGAAGTCAGTTTAACATATTTTCAAATAGATAATTTTAAAATGAATAATTTGTTATTATTGTTTTAAAAATTACTCATTTACTCATTACTATATTCAGTAAGACAATGTTTTCTTTTAAATCAGAATATAAGAATATAAAAATAAGGTGAAAATGTCAGAAAGTCCTAATAAAATACTGAGTATGGCTTGCTCAGTCTACTAATATTTATGGTAGAGTCATATTTCTAGTCAATTTTCTAATAATATAGGGTTATTGCCTGAATATTGGGGAATATTGTCCCGAGTATAATTTTATATTGCACGAGCTTGCGAGTGTAATATATGTTTTACAAGGAACAATATTCCCAATATTCATGCAATAACCCTTTTATTGTATAGCAATATAATGTTTGAAAGTATTTTTCGACCCTTTTTTGTAACCAACCGGATTTGACGTTTTAAGATTTGTTTGTACATGTTGTATAAGGTAGCATTCCACAGTTAGGTGTGTAATTTCGCATTTTGGCCCCTGATAATTTTTCAAATATGAGAGCTAGTGTGCAATAACAGTCATTTTTGGATAGCTGCGTATTAAAGTAGCGCTCACATTGGATTTATATGAACATCAAGATTATGTAATTTATGTAATACAGGCTGTTTTCTGTATGACAGTCCATATTTGCATATGCATACCAAGCATTGGTTTCCGGCAATTACTGTAATGTTTTTTTTAATGTTTTTGTCGCACGAACTTTGTGATTAAATTTTACGAAAAAATGAGGCAGATACACCATTTTTTCATTTGATCATTAGGAAGGTTAATGTCAACAGTTTATAAAAAGGGTTTACTCAAAGGCATTGAAATTCTAGTTTGGTCAATTTTTTGGGGGATATGTGACGTTCTGACCCCCTTTTTTGCACTATTTTTTGGTAAATAAATGCATAATGTTGCCATGTATACACATCACAGGAATTACATTTCACCATTTTAAATTTTGAAAATCAAATCTTTGGAAGATACTGATTACATACATATGGCATGTATGTACATGAGCAACACAAATAGTTAGGTTTATGTATAAGAAATTCAGGAATAGGAGATGATAAAACATTTTGTGGTTCATTTATTTATTTTATTTCTTAACACCTTTAGTATAATTGCCCAATGTTACCTAGTGTTAACAATTTTTGGTTGTCTGTTTTCCTATTTGTGATTTCCCACATGGGCAATACTTTTTCAACCCTGTGCTATGGAAAGTCTTAACCTTAACAACACTAGAAAGTATTTCTATAACTAACTATACAGAAAACGTGGACAGATACATCACGGATTATAAAAAAACAATTTGCAGAGTTTCTTTCGAAAGTTATTGCTCAATCTCATACATGTATGTTGACATTTATATTATTACTTTGAAACCACGAAATTACTTTCAGGATAAAAATCTATCTAAAAAATTTAAAGATTAACATAAAAACAAATAAACATAATTTTATATTGAAAAGTAATCTTAATTTTTGAACGGTGCATTAACATAATAACACTCGCTGTGTGTGTTCCATCTGTTTTGTAAACGTTTCTTACCATATTCGGACAAAAACACTCACATGTGCAACTGATAAAGCATATTATAAATGTCCAATAGAACAAGAAATTTTTAAATCCCTGAAATCGTTTTATTTGCAGATTCAAAACGGAACAAATGCATATCTAAGAAGCCTCTGTACTATGTTTATAGCTGTTATTTATTAAAAATGTTATCATGGAAAAGGTTATTTGTAGTATATTTTTCGGGGGATTTACTGTAACAATTTTTCATTTGACAAAGTGCATAACAACGTATTCATAAAGGTATTGATCCGCACACCGTAACTGCTTCAACGGAGGAATGAGGAATAACGACTGAAATTGATGCTAAATAAGATAACAAAATGAAAACAATACGTTATGCATTTCTTGCGTTCGCATCGCTTTTCTTTTTCTTAATGTCATCAGAAACGCTCAACGCCAAATACTGGAGAAAAAAAGATGAATAAGAACGTTCATTTGAGAGTTACATATCAAAACGGAAAGAAATAGGCAAATTAAATAGTTAAATTTGCCTGATGTGGTTGAGACCTTACTTTTAAAAAATAAAAAAAATAAAAATGAGCTGACAACGGTTTGTTTTGGAATCATATCAGTACGTTTATCATCAATTATTATTTGACTGAAACAATATGACAATATAACATACTAGCGAAATATTTTAGCTTTCTTAGATCTTTATTTACCATTTTTCATTTGCTATAAAACTCTACTCTATGTCTTATGCCAAACAGTGACGTTTTACTGAGAGTGGATTCACTTGACTGCTGATGCAATTTATGCAGGAGGCGTTTACCCCTGTCGAGGTCCCAAGTTTTGATTATGTAAGGTGTCATATGATTTGTTCAGGTTTTTTTTGTTAAATATATGTGTCTCTTTTAAATCTTCTATCCTTTACGGGTAGACTTTATATGGTATAAGAAAAGCAAAATGAGTATGCCTTTTTGTGCTTCTTCGTTATATTTGTTGTTTTTATAGTGATGCATGTATGTATGCCTTCATACTTTGAACGACATAATTAGTTTTATGTCTACCTGTACGAATTTCAAACGCGCATTTCTACACCAGTAATGAAAACCTTCTTTCCTTTACGGGTAGACTTTATTCACATAAAATAAGTGGTAAAAGAAAAGCAAAATGAGTATGTTAAATTTGAGATATACCTTTTTGTGATTCTTCGTTACATTTGTTGTTTTTATAGTGATATTTAGATGATAACACAATATTGACTGCTGTACCCCTATTTTTGACATTTTTACTCTTTGAGTATGTTTGTTTTGTTCATACATCGTTGACAATGTAATGGAATTTGATGCGACTGTCATACAAGTGAGTGGTTTAGCTAGCTATAAAACCAGGTTCAATCCACCATTTTCTACATTAGAAAATACCTGTACCGAGTCAGGAATATGACAGTTGTTATCCATTCGTTTGATGTGTTTGGACTTTTGATTTTGCCTTTTGATTTTTGATTTTCCTTTTTGAATTTTCCTCGGAGTTTAGTATTTTTGTGTTTTTACTTTTTTCTTAAAGAACTACGACACTACACGTTCTTACCTGATTCCGGCCAATTTCATTTCTAATAGCTGAAAAGTTGATATATTCGGATTATGTCTGATCTATCAGATACACTTTCTACCATTTCATATATACATATATCAACAGACTATTTCTTTGTGTTTACTTTACATTTTCATCTTTTTGTTAACTTTTACAGGCCGTCAAATGATTCCCAGAAACAGCAAACAGATTTTTCACATGAAAATGGTATGTGTTTTTTGTAATATGCAAATAACTTATCATAAATCAAACTCTTACTATACAATGGTTGTTTATATTTCAATATATTGCATATCACCGAGGTAATTATAAGACCTGTATTCAGTGTTTCACAACTCAAATACTTAATAGCATACACTATTTTTTATCAGAAATGCTTCTTTTGGGCTTAGATGTACTGAAGTATTCAAACATTAACGATTTCAATTTGTTTTTCAGTTATTCTAATCAAATTAAATCCAAGTTTCAGCAAGTTGTGTTAATTGAATTCTGAAGCACTGGTTTGCTAGTTCCCAAGGTAGTCATCTGACAGTCAGTAATACGAGACAGATACGATATATAATATACGTTTCGTACACTTTATATTTATTAATTGTAGAATAATAACGAACTTCTCGTTCCAACTATGTAAAAAAGGGTTGACCAATGATGGTTATTTGGATGCTATGTTTTCGCTTCTTTTGGCTTTAACATGTCTTGATTGAGCGTTATGAAAACAAGGTTTGAGTACACAGGGAGATAACTCGAACTCAAGTAATTGAAAAAAGGAGGGACCCCATATTGAATTGCTTGGATCAACCAATGTTCAAAAACCAACAATTCGATTCCTACTATATTATCGAAAATAAAACAACACCTACCTCAAAATCGCCGTTTTGGTGTGATTTTATCAACATTTGAATCGTAGAAGTAACGCAATACCCTTCAGTCTGTCAGATTTCATTCATATGGCATCACGTTTAGCCATAACATATTTGTGCAAACACCATTCATGAAGTTTCCCGTAATTTTCTTTTATCCTAAATTCATACATTGTAATGCCCCCGCCGTAGCAAATGATGTTCTCTAACTTAAGTTTGCCTCAATTAAATTATATGAAAATGATGCACAATGCTTATTATCACAAACCACAGAATAAATTTGAATGTTGATGCCGACTCTTTTACCGTTCTAGAGTTATGAGCGTCGGACAGGGGTATCTTTTTCCTTTTTCCTATCCCCTTTTACTAGTCTCCCGCCGTAAAACATTAAAAAAGCTAATGTGTGGGTAGCTCATTTCAATAGAAATCGATCTAATGTCTTGACTTTATGGCTTTCCCCTGTCTTGTTCTTTCACAAGATAGAAGTGCTTTTTATTCTGCTTCAAGAACCTCCATTACTTTTTTACTGACTGTTAAGCTGTCTCTTTCATTTAAATGGTCTGATGTATGCCGTTTTCACATGATTAAATAAAAGGTATCAATACAAAGTATACAAACGCATGATTGAGTGAAAATACGGCAGATATCTGTGACACTCTTAGTCAATTTCGGTCAGAAACCCATTCGTTTAAAAATGGTCGGAACTTTCATAATGCTCCAAGTGTTTTATTTATAGATAATGCATATACTTATCTCAGGATACTTTTATTGCATAATTTTTACGAATGACATACTGTTGAACTTGGTCTTTTCAAATGTACAGTTTACAAGGTGTGTCCGCAAAAATGCACACCACCGAGACGTTTCAATAATCAAAATATATATTATTTATCAATTTTTTTTACAACTGATGGAATGTTTGAATAGTATTTTTTTTTATGGATGCATTAAAAATGTGTCTTTCAGACACAACTATATCAAATTGTATTGTATCGTCCAATACATCCTGAAGTATTTTCTACCGGACATTTAACAACCTCTAATAAAACAATTAAAACTGTACTTGAAACTCGCTGTTTGCATTATCCAATTTTTGAAGCACTTTAAAGTAGTGGTGGCATAATCTTTGTATAGTTTCTTATGGTTAAATTGAAGATAAAAAAAAATTCTAAGATAAATGAAGACCCAGTTACATTTAGTTTGAAAAAAAATAAATCATTAGAATTAATAGGAAATTTACGAAATCAGACGTACAGGGGAAATGAAAAAAAACCAACACCATTTGTTATCGTTACATATTTTTTCAATACCTCTGAGTAACGTTATCTCTTTTCTGCCGCATTTTATGCATATCAGTCAACTTTAAAGCAATTTATCTAAAACAAAGACGGTGGCACGTGTCTCTATACACGTACAGACAATCGAACTCAGTGTAAAATCTTGGAAATTGTTTTTAGTCTTTCTCCGTATATGAGAAATCATAAAGAAGTAGTGACGACGCTCTGAGTATTTCTATGAGGTCGTTTTCTGAATTTTTCGTTTCTGTTCTCTAACTTTAGTTTGCTTCAACCTTATGTTATGAAACTTATACGTAATTCTTTACAATGTTTAATTTTAATGCAAGAGGGGACATCATCTGTTTCCCATAATCACATTTCCTATTTATATCCAGCTCTAACGTATTATTTCTCTTTGTTATGCCTTAAAATACATACATTACTGTGGAGCGACACGTGTAACCTTAGAGTAGCCACAATCAACTTTGATTTGATGGTCACAAATTTCCGTTTTACTGTCTCCGCATTTGTGAATATCAAATCGCCAAATAACGACGGGGACTCCTCAACTTCACTGCACTGATTTTAATTTATTGAAAGTATGTGAAAGATTTTTTACATTTGACATGTCTACATAACTTAATTTAATATTTCATGTATGATCAATACATAATACGTTTAGTCATTCGTATTCCCTGGCCATCTTCTGTATCGTCAATCTTATGCATAGGAGCATGTATTTTGTTTGCTTTGTCAAATACTCCAAATCTGAAAATTATGTGTAACAATTGAACAAATCATACAGGTATATGTTTCTCCTTCAGGGCGTTTTCCTACTTAGTCCTAAATATTTGATCATATTGAAATGATAATTTTTAGTGTCCAGATTTAACTGAATAGAATAAACAAAGCTGCGGTAAATGCATTACTAGTAAAAAAAATATATGTCTTTTTATCCAATTGCTGCATACAAACAATTTACCAAACATGGGGCAAGAAAGCAACTTTCATTACTTTTAATGGCAATCAGAATGCTATCATAAGATTCAAAATATTAGTTTGAAGCACTGAAAGAAAATAAGTGTCTCCTTCAAAATTGGAAACTTGTGCATGCATTAATATAGTAGTATGACCAAAGTTAAACACCTCCCCTTTCGAATGATAGTTGTGGGTATATTGATTATGATAAAACTCAAAGTGTTACAAGACCAAATGGATCTTTGTAAAAAGATTCTATTAACGATGACTTTCATTGGAAAATCCTCTTAACAATCCGCAAAAAACGTATTTTTGTGTTTTACAGAAATGATATTATAGATTCAAAATTCCGTAAAAACGAGTTTGGGAACATATCCATTTTATTAGCTCATTATAATGCAAATAGGTAAATCCTGAAGTTCACTGTTACTTTTTACAAAAGGTAAATTTGGCTATTTGTTGCCACAGCAACGCTTTTTAATTTTTAACCCCAAAATATCTTGTTTATAGAGATTTTTTAAACAACTTTTGAATTGAAATTTATTATTAATGAATGAACCAAAATATTGGTTTAATGGTACTCACAAAAAGGCGATCATGTCTGATGACGTCATGTAGATAGATTACATCCTTTTGCAAGTTGTTCGAAAACAATAGTTAAGATTGTCTGCATGTCTGCATATCATTGGAGAAACAGATTTCTTCTTAAAATCTCACTCTCGACAGTTAAATTTTGAATATTTAAAAAATTTCAAAAAGCTAAGGATTTTCTTATCCGTGGAAAAGATTACCTTCGTCGTATTTGGCACAACTTTTTGGGAATTTTGGGTCCTAAATGCTCTTCAACTTTGTATTTGTTTGGCTTTACAACTATTTTGATCTGAGCGTCACTGATGAGTCTTATAAAGACGAAATGCGCGTTTGGCGTATTAAATTATAGTCCTGGTACCTTTGTGGCCGGGTGTTACCTTTCTTTGTCAGTTTTAATCTAGCGTCGTATCACAGTACATGATATATAAGGCATAAAGATGGAGTTGTAACAGATCAGCTGAATAATCTATTATAAAGGATCCTACAAACTAATGTCAGACACAGTCACATAAATAACTATATTATAAGTACATGGATTACGTTTTGAAATTGATGGTGTTATAACACAATTTGGTTATATATTTCTTACTTGTAACTGTATGATTAGTTATCAAAGGTATATTGCTAACATCTAACTATAATAATTATCAAAAAATGCCTTACTTTTGCGGGGGCTTGTCTTGGCAGTCATTGTGTTATGAGTTTTATAACAACCATTGTATGCAACTTAACCTCAATAGATCCATGATCCAGAATATGGGGTTCAAATGAATTTTATGACATCCTTTTTGTATATAATTTCTATGTATTCAAATAACAGAAGTTGTATACTTTTTCAGATATGATGCCAAAGCACATTCTGTCGATTGCTGTACAAAAACGCGGTGACGCAGCTAGAAAATTAGCAGGTTTATCAGGAGTTTGTGAGTTTCTCCTAAATGATTAAAAAATAGTATTAACGGTACCAATTTATTACAGATAAGCGCGTGTTGTATTTCGATGATCTTTGAGGTTAAATTATTTGAAACACAAAACAAAACAAAATATAAAGAAGAGCTGAAAGAAATGCATTTTATTAATTTGAAATCCCTTTCAAATCATCGTAACAGCAAATTTAGATAAAATCAATTGTTTTAACAAACGTTCTGGTCCATTTGAAAAAAATAAAGATTTATTGATCGATTGCTTTCAACATAGAGTAACAAGTGATAAGTATGCTTGAGTTTCTTGTTGACAAAATATTTGTTGTATTTGAAGATAGAATTTTATAACAAATTGACGGAACTCCTATGGGAACGAACTATGCGTCTGTCCTCGCCGACCTCTTCTCATTTTCATATGAATCTTAGTTCCTATAAACCAAAAAAAAAGGTAAAAATAAATAAATAAAAATAAGACAGGTCTTTTAATTTCATATTCAGATATATTGATGATGTTCTTTCCATCAACTAAACTTTTCTGATTTAGGTCCATTACTACATCCCACAGAGCTTGAACCTAACTAAAGAAACAACAGTTTCTAGTTTTTAAAGAAGAAATTTTTATTGGAAAATAAATGAGTCGTTTATTGTTTTCCAAAAAAATTACCATTTTGAGTGCTATACCAGTCGGTTGTTCACAACCTTTAATCGACAAGACAGCAATATAGATGTTCCGGACCATATGAGTATTTGGACCATACGCGTATGGTCATGACCATATGCGTATACTCATATGGTCCGACCATACGCGTATGGTCCGACCGTACGCGTATGGTCGGACCATATGAGTATAATACTCGTTTGGTTATTAACGGGCCGGACCATATGAGTATTTGGACCATATAGGTATATATATTTTTTCAAATTACATTATAAACGTTTCAATAATACAAAAAATTTATCTAAAAAACAGTGATGGTTTAAAACATGACAATTTTTTTAATTTTATAATCCAAAAAACTACGTAAAAATTTAATATTGATGCTATAGTTAGTTTTTATCGCTAGTTACATTCGTGCATATAGGTTTGGATGACACTCACTTCCACACGGTATCATAGCTTTTTTGCACGATCTTTTTTATTTACACATTTTGTTTGCGAGTGAAAAACAAGCCTTTTTTGCAGCTGCGTACAGTGATACCGAGGTCTTTTGCAATTCTGATGTCTACGGTGTGTTTAAGAAGCTCTAGATCTCAAATATCGTAAAATGACTGCAATACACCATCTTCACAACACAACTTAAATAAACTAATAGTATACTACTTTCCAGTGACTACATGTATGTAACAGTTCATTAAGAAATTTTTGGAATTTAATTTTTTAGTCGACATATTGCCATTTACTCGAAATAACAAATCGGTAATGACCATCGGTATAAAATGTGTTTACTTTAAATTTGACAATTAAGTAAAATTAACTATGTTAAACTTCTTATTTTTATTTAGCTTATCTTTTTATTATAATATAATGATAAAATTACCTATATGATAGCGTATTTTGAATGAACGGTCATACCATATGAAGAGTTTAGAAGTATTAAAAGTTAACTATAACAGAGTGTTAATTACCCCGACCATACGCGTATGGTCCGACCATACGCGTATGGTCGGACCATATGAGTATATACCCATATGGTCATGACCATACGCGTATGGTCCAAATACTCATATGGTCCGGAACATAGACACACATGACATATCAACACATTCCATGCACACGGAATATATAATGGACATGTAGTTACATAAAATTGTTTTAAAAAATGTATAGTTTCTAGGTGTAATACCACCATTGATTTTTCCCTATTAGTCTTTGTGAAATTGACACTTTAAAAAAAATTGTACAGTATTTACCTTTATTTCAACCAAAGAAATACTTTGCATGTGTAAAGTTTAATCCTTTCCAGTGATACAGTGAAAATTTCACACTACATGTCATTGCATATAAGAAAATAATCATCACCGGAAGTAAACAACCCAATTTTTACACTTGTATTTACTGGTTACTTGCTTTGGTAACTATGTTACCTTAACGTTCCAGAATATTTTATAAGACGATCAAATAAAAAAAGAATGATGCATTCAGACATCCAACATACATTTTTACGACTCAGAAAAATTTTAGTGCATTGAAATGCAGGGCTAATTTTCTACAACTGTCAAATTCAAGGGAATATTTTTTTAGGCCTACTTTCGTATGCAACCGGATGTGGCGTACCATGCTTTGGTGGTATTACACCTCTATTGAATCGCAGTGTATGTACTTAATTACTTATAATAATGTTATTTTGTTTTTCATTTCAAGCATGGATTCTGCTTGTAAAAGTACATGATATATTCAAATAAAAAAGGATGTCATTAATTTTTTTTCCCGAGCTGTTGAAATAAATAGCATGCGACGCCAAAAATACCAAGGATACATAGGAAAAAGCTAAAAAATCTGTAGATATTTTACATGATCAAGATTTTCAATTTATTGGTCTACAGATTCAAAAATATACAATTCAAAACTGAACGACAAAATCATTGATGCAAAGAACCATTGCTCCTGAGTGATGAAATAGAGGTGACTGTTCAAGAGTCTTTTGTATAATTAAGTTTATTAAACATAGTATTTGTTAATATTTCTGCAGAGTTTATGAAAATAAGATACATTGTCGACTGGGTTTTAGTTAAAAGCAAATCAGTCTTAAAATGGCTGCCAAAATAGAATATTTAGTCTTAGATGCATGATTTTTGTATTAGTTGTGAGTGGCTTTGAACTAGTTGTCAGTAACTGTGAGTACTCTCATATCAGTACTTCGTGTCTATTGTTGTTTTGGATATACAAGACACGGACACGTGTACTCGGTGATTTTGTTAGATGATTTTCTATTTGTATCCTTCTGACGAGTTTAGCTTTTTTAACTGATTTTTATAGTTTGTCTTATGTTTTACTGTTACACCACTGACCGAGTTAGATCCCGCTTAAATGTTTAACTCTGCCACATTCTGTATGTATATGCCTGTCCCAAGTCAGGAGCCTGTAATTCAGTGGTCGATGTGTGTTGTTTTGTTCATCATGTTCTTATTCTGTACATAAATTAAGCCGTTTGTTTTCTCGTTTGAATTGTTTTACATTTGTCATTTCGGGGCCTTTAATAGCTGACTATGCGATATTAGCTTTGCTCATTGTTGAAGGCTGTACGGTGACCTATAGCTATTTATTTGGTCTCTTGTGGAGAGTTTTCTCATTAACATTCTTACCACCTCTTCGATCCCTGCAACGATCAATTCCGATATTTCATAATTTCGTCATTCCGTCATTCCGCAATAAACCATTATACGGAGTTTTTTTTCTAAACGCCTTCAGATATTGGGCTGAATTTTGGTATGTGAGTTAACCATGATGAGTTACAGATCAAGTTCAAGTTTCGTACCCCTATGCTAATTTTTCCGAAATTACGGGCTTTGGACTTTGATAAATAGTTGAAAATCACAGTTATACTGCCTTTTTTTCTATACGGCTCCAGATTTTTGATAAGTGAGACCATACCATTATGTTTGTGTCCACATGTGTTATTCAAATTGCAGATTTTTCTACTTTTTGGGACAGGGCCATTCGTGTCGCTTTGACACATCTAGTTTAATATCTAAACTAATTTCATCTCTCATTCCTCAAAATATTAAACTGCAGTTACAAGTGTCACATTATCTTCTGGGCCTTATTATTATACAGTTACTCTATTCAGTCAAAAGCTTGAATTGAGAGTTCACTTGTCTTATTGGCAATCACACCGCATATTTGTTTTTATATTTACTTCAAAATTTTATTCACAAATTCCGAAAGATACACAAATATGACAAAAGCACAACAAAAGAAAAAAAAACAAATGTGTTATCCCTTCCGAATTAGAACTTGATAAAGCAAAAATAGCATGTTCCATTTATATCCAACATGTGTAGGTAGCACGGTAGTATTTGCATTCCAGAATTTAGGTTGCTTTTTTGTATATCCTACCTAAGTCAATGCATCTGAACAGTGTGATTGGGAAAAAAAACAGTATCATTTGCACATACTTTCCCAAACTGAGAGATGAATCAGGTGTAGAAAGAATATGAAATAATGTTACATACAGATGAAAATGAATTGTTGAGAATTTTTGAGAATTTTGTATTCACTGCACAATAAAAGCCCCAAAAAGCACTAGTGGCCATAATTTTAAAAAAAATAGCAAAACAATTAAACGGTATTGCAATTGATACACATTCAAATTAATTTCTGAATAGTAAAATGAAAGTTCTTCAGTTAACTGTGAATGCGGAATTTTTGGCAGTGTTAGAAAGTGGTGAAAATTCTAAAGAAGCTATCGTTATCCCTTATAGGCCATGAAGTACTACCGTGCCACCTTAAGGGGGATACTTTTCTTTACACAAATTCAATAAACGATTATTTTTAGCTATGCATTTTGTTTGTTTATCAATTAAAATTTGATTAAGAAAAATAGCCCTTCAATTACATCCCTTGGAGTGAAAATTTATGATTCTGCAAATTTTGGCTAATCGGTGGGCAATAATGTAAAAATTTACCTAGAAAGTAGAACTTCATTATTTTTAAGTAACTTGCAGTACTTTTTTAATCATAAATGCTCGACACACGTACATCTATATACAAGTTTTCATAAAGTTCAATATGTATTTCTGTAGTAACATGACACCAGTATGAGCTATGTTGAAACCATTAAATAGTTAATGGGTCCTTACTTTTTCATTTAGCCCTCATATTTGGCTGAAATAGAGATAGCAATAGAGGTTTCCTTACATTGACAAGACTTTTTTTTTTTACAAAGAATGTAATTATGATTGTATTTCAGCTGATTTAATAGTTTATTAATTTTCCCTACAAATGGCAATGCACAATTAAGGTAAACTGGTTATGTAAGGAGGCATAATTTAACTTAATGCATACATGAGAAATTGACAAACAGTCAACTAAGAGATATATTCTATTACATGTACTGTCAAAAAGATTTCAGAATAATAGTTAACTGCCATCTAAAGAGTCTTGTTGTGTTGCTTCCATAATCGGGAAATGCTTAAACTAATGTAAGACATGTTGTAAAATGTGAAATGGCCTTTTATAGCTGACTATGCGGTATGGGCTTTGCTCATTGTTGAAGGCCATATGGTGACCTTTATTTGTTAATGTATGTGTCATTTTGGTCTCTTGTTGACAGTTATCTCATTGGCAATCTTCCCACATCTTCTTTTTTTATATTTAATAAAAAAAAATTGGATGATTTGGAAAACCAAAACCAGATGATAGCTTCCTTAGATTTTTGACTTTATATGCTCTCTTTTATTATATGTAAGGCCTAGGACAAAATACGAAAACAGTTATTGATCTTTCTGTTTCCCTTCTTTCCTAACCTACAGATTTGCTTTGGTAAATTTATTTTAATTTGAAATTTCCTATTATGTATCTTTGAAGATTCTTTTATGGAAAAATATGTAACTATAAATGGATTAAAAGATTAAATGAATTACAGTATGTGTACTGCTGCTCTTAGCAACAATGTTAACATTCTGATCATGACCTTTAAAAGCTTGCATATTGCATGTGATTTTAAAACGCAGCAATGAATCAGACTTTGAGTAAGGGTTGTCCTTTCTTAAGTGTTCTGTACCCCCTTAAGTAGGGTTTTAGATATTAATTTCTAAATAATTTATATATCTATTACCAGCACTAAATTTAAAATAGGTATGTTGTTTTTTAAAACAATTATTGTGCTTAGATTTTGTAAAGCTGGATGTTTTTCTTTAATCTACATTAAAACAAGAACCGCTTTGTAGAGCATTTTGACTTATGTTATAGTTTAAGAATTTTTCAAATATATCTGTAATTCTTTTCAGGTGCTGTCATCATTTATTGCTGCTTTCTAACAGCTATGCACATGATGAAATGTAGAAGTAAGTAAATGATTTGCTATAAATTTATTGGTGTCTGTTGTTGCATAACCACATGTTTAAAACATTATTCGGCTATGCTAAACTATATCCGTTGAATATATGATGTTGACATTACTTTTATTTTTTGTGCAGACCAATGGAAGAAGTTCTTTAAAAAATTAACACTTGAACGCTTTAAAATAAAAATAAGAAGATGTGTGGTATGATTGCAAATTAGACAACTCTAGTCTTAATTCAACAAATAAAGATAGTCGGTAAGATTATTCATTATATAGTGTGCTAATGACCTAATACTAAATGTGCAGGGTCAGTAAATTCAATATGGGGTTCAGGCAAAGCTCTCATTCCATATGGAATTTACTGACCCCGTATATATCATGCTAGATCACTTACGCACTATGTAACTAATAATATCTGATATATTAGTGGAATAAATATGTCGTGAAGGTTGTAGTGTTATTACTTTTTTTAAGGATTATTTATGATTAAAAATAATTTGGATAAAGGGTTATAGTTAATATGTCATTGCACTAGCATATAGTTGCATTTAAATGCGATATGTTTAATTTAATTGGTAGTTATACAACAAAATGAAAGATCGCATATTTGACTCCAATTGACGATACAATTCAGTCTTAACGGGCGTGATCTAAACTACTATCGTGCTAAATGTTGGATAATCAAATGCAAGCCATAAGGTTATGTAATACATTAACAAAGTGTGAAATATATGTTTAACTTTATTTGATTTAGGGTCATCATCATCAAAAACCGAAATGCCAGATGAAAACAATGAGAACATCCCTAACAACATACAAGGTACGTTGAAATACATTGAAAATTCATATGGATATATAAGTCTTAAACATATCTATAAATACAATGCAATATGTGTGGCTTTCTCAAAGTATATACTCCAGTATACAATTGAATGTATTACATTTTCAAGTTATTGCACACTATTGTTGTGAATTCATCCTCCGTACTGTCGACCCTTATCAATATTGTAAGAAACTCGACGTACAAGATCATACACCGTTGTTGTCATCTATCCTCTTTTTAAAGTCATTTTTAAAAATTGTTTCTCGACTGTATTAAGAAAGACAGTTTTTATTCATTTTCTTAAATTTTATGTGCACTTACAACTATCCATTATTTATTATAAAGTATTTTATAATTGTTTATTATAACATGTATAATTCGGCAAAATACTTATTTATTTTCCCTGTTTAATCGTCATAATATATAAATAATGAATAAAGCTAATAGCTACTAGTACTAAAAAAATGATCTATACTCTCGGGTTGATTAGAATCCCTGAACTGGATACAGCACCATATACAAGTACCACTCATTCAACTAGGAAATTTGAAATAAAGCTATCGTTATTCGAGTAATGCCTTTCCTAGTCTGCTTATTTAGAGTCGTTAATTCGTGCATGCTATATTGTTTCAATCAGATGGTATATTTGACAGACCAGCAGAATTAAAATGTCGTAAAGGTTGTTTCATTATTACTATCATCAAAGGTGTTGATAGATTCCGTCAGAATGTTAGGGCTTTTATGTTTATCAAATAAATATACACAAAAATTCAAGGTGTCTGCAAGTAACCCATTGACGACATAGTTGAGGATTCTTTCCAATAACCATTATTTGTAAGCGTCATTCGATATTTCTTGATATACATCCCGGTTGTCTTCTATCGCAGTACCTACTTATTGTATACCATTACTTTTTCGTTGCCTTACGATACTATATGTACAGGGTGCATATAACTCACTTAATACGCAAACTCTTGTTCCTTCACATTATAGGGACTTCAAAATCAGGGATACGCTTTTGGCATGAAACTGGTTGACCTGATATTTTGAGAATGAACATATGAGAACAACAAAAACGTTACTACATGAGTTTTGTTATTAGTTATACAATTACTAGTTGAGTGGCAGATAATGTGTGTCCGTGTTTCATTAACTTACTATTTTCATTTTCAAATCTATGATCATCAGGTACAAAATAGCCGCCTGATATGTGAATTAAACGATAAGGTTTTATTTCCGATTGTTTAAATTCTACATAGTGGATTGGCATGACAGATGATTCATATGGAACCCCACAGCTGCCTTATGATAACAACAACCATATCATTACGGGTAAAGATATATGATGAAGCAAATGTTCTATACTATAACGACATTTGACTATAATACTCTGTCAATTAGCTATATCACTAAGATCAATTTATATACTATGAAGACACTTTGATACAACATGGAGCTACCTTTTCATACTATTCTGTCATTTCACTTTGTTGTGAAGATAATATTTCGTACTATAAACACATCTTGATAGAACATTAAACTAAACTATTAAGTGCCATTGTTTTGTCATAAATATACAATTTATACTATAAAGACATCTGAATATAACATTAAGCAACCTTTTCATACTATTTTATCAGCACAGTATATTATAACGATAAATTTTTATACTATTCAATCATCTCGATACAACATGGAACAACTTTGTCATATTATTATGTCATATAATTATCTTATAAAGGCATATTTTAATATCAAGCTAACCGTTCCTATATCACGAGGTGTCATCTATATACCAGTAGACTATTTGGTTATACTGTAAGACCATTTTACCATATCATGAGACCCTTTCACCATATTATAAGAGTATTTCATGAAATCACATTACCATTTCAGTATATCATAAGACCATTTCATCATACCATAAGACATATCTATAAATAGCGGCGAAATTTCCCGCGAGATTCATCCGCAACAGTCCATGAAGGGAAACTTTTTACGGGCCTTAGGGAATTGCTTTCAAAATGAATGAATTTATCAACGAAGGGGGTGCCGCTGGGGTTCTTGTGCGCTATCCTTTTCGTATATAGATGAATGAATATTTCAATATTAAAGTGCAACCTGAATTATAACAAACAATGACATGCATATATACAAGTAGTTTTCAGCCAGCCAAATAGGCTTATGATGCACTGCATTGTGTATCCTTATCAAAAATAAAATAAATTATAAAGAAATATATATCGTTTGTATCAATGTCAAACATTTAAAAGATTTCGTATGTGAAAGTGTAACTTATTTTGGTTTGGTTTCATCTGGTATTTTAAAAAATTTACTACAAAAATATCGAAGAGGAAACATTTTGTGGCTAGAAACACAGCTATGAACAATCAGACATTCGGCTGTGAAAAAAATACCGGGCTCTTTATTTAACAAACAATGGGAACAATTTTGTATCCTATCATATATTTCTGATATAATCTACTACCTATTCACATATTCAGCATGTATTTCTTGTATAAAACATGCTAATATTAAAACCACGATAACTTACTCTTGTTCCGATATGAATGTAATATGTGTAACTGGACGATAAATACTTGTTCTTTACTTTAATCAATTTTTTATACGTCCGCCAAAATTTGGACGGGACGTATTATGGTATACAAATATCTGCCGTCCATCCGTTAGCCTGTCCGTCCGTCCGTCTGTCTATCTGTCAGGAGTCCACATATCGCACCGTAACTTGAGAACCGCTTATCCAAATTACATGACAACGTATATAGTTGTTTCTTATGATGTTCATACAATCTGTACATATAAGTTTTGGTGAAAATAGAATTTAAACTTTTTGAGTTACGGGACTTAACGTTAACTAAAACAGGGATGTGTTTTTTCACATGTCGCGCTGTATCTCAAAAACGATTTATGATTATTGCTTAAAACTTTACACATTTCGAAGCTATATTTATCCAAATATTTGAAAACTTTTTGGTGATAATTCAAAATTTTATTTTAGAGGGAAGGGGGCACATGTCGCACCGTGTCTCAAAAACCATTAATGGTTATTGCTTTAAACTTTACAACTTTATACACTTCTTAGATATACTAATCTAAAGATCTGTATAGTTTTTGGTGACGATCTAAAATTCAATTTTGGTAAAAAAAAGTTTTTTTTTCACATGCCGCGCCGTATCTTAGAAACTATTTATGATAATTGCATAAAACTTATAGTTTAAAATGTATCTTTATGACATAGCAATATTACATACTAGTTTAGTTAAATGACAAATCAGTATGAAAATGTAGCTCCATGTTATATCAAGATGTCTTCATAGTATGAATTAGTATCTTCATAACAAAGTGAAATGACAGAATAGTATGAAAAGGTAGCTCCATGTTGTATCAAAGTGTCTTCATAGTATGAATTAGTATCTTCATAGCAAAGTGAAATGACAGAATAGTATGAAAAGGTAGCTCCATTTTGTATCAAAGTGTCTTCATAATATATAAATTGATCTTAGTGATATAGCAAATTGACAGAGTTAATAGTCAAATATCGTTATAGTATAGAACATTTGCTTTATGATATATCTTTACCCGTAATGATGTGGTTATTGTTATCATAAGGCAGCTGTGGCGTTCCATAGATACATGCAATATCATGACATTATACCGTGTTGAAGCACATGCCCTCCCTCAATTTGATGTTCCTATGATTGTTTTTGTTTTTACTTCAATTTTTGTATGCTTTAAAAAATTAATAAATCGTGAATGTAGGTATTACTTCAATTTTTATATTCTTTAAAAATTAATAAATCGTGAATGTAGGTATTAAAAGAGCGTTTATGAAACTCTAAAAACTTCTACAGCAGGACTCATAAGTCGCAAGTCCGTAAATTATTCAATTTGTTTTTAACCGAGTATGCTTTCAGGGGAAAAATAATTAAAGATCTACTGAATTTGGTACCATTATTATATATTTGTCATTTATTACCTTATTGCGAATGCAATTTGTTTAATTGCACTTGTATAATGTTACATTCAATTTCGATTTTGTATCTATTCAATAAGAGGAATGTAAATGTGATTATTCAGGTGTACATATACTATTAAGTGTAAGATCAAATATTTGTTATATGAGAAATGATTTTTGAGTACATGTATATGTATTTTCTGTTTTATGCATTTTACACTTTAAATCGCCTTTCAATTTAATCGTATTATTATCATGTAGGCTTATCATCATCCAAACCTGAAATACAAAACGACTACAATGATAAGATCCCTGAACAAATAAGAGGTACGTGTGCATACATTACAATCTTAAATCACAAATACCTATTGAATAATAATAAAAAATGAATTTATTCGATGGAACCAGTGGTATGGCTTATCATGTATATTTATGATGTTATTCAGCATACAATAGAATGCATTACATTTTAAGTTATTTACCAATATTACTGAAAATTCTTCCTCCATAGTGTCGACCCCTAAAAATAGTGTATAAAACCCGATTCATACATCGCTGATATCATCTAGATCTTGGGGAGACACTTTTCTTTACTGAATAATTAAAAAAAGTATTTTCCCGTCTTATCAAATATTATGGAAATAAACAACTCGACATGATATGTAAAAAGTACTTTTTACTGTTTTAATTGTAATGAATAAAAACGATCCAAACATAGTATATGGAATGTTAAAGACGAACATTGATTCTTTCAAAGCGAAATTTTACGAGGTATGATTTGATGACAATGCTCCATGATCATAATGATAGACCGCCCATGTAAACGACAAGAAAATTTTGGTCATATGCATGTTTTACAAAACATACACAAATACACGTGGAATAACATTATTTTGGTGATTTAAATCGATACGCTCATAAATTAAAATGTGTAAGATGAAAGTTTCATCGTTTATTTCATTTGACAATTTCACCAATTAACTCTTATGTATCAAAACAAGAAAACAATAACATTGAACTGCTGTACATGTCTCGTCGGCCTCAGAAAGATTAATAAAACTCTTGTAAATTTTGATGGATTTTATTTGGAGAAAATAAGAGAAACTGAAAATATCGAAAATAATACCTAAAATACACAAGTTAGGGAACAGAATTGATTGGAAATAAATAAATAAAAAAAAGACCAAGAAATTTGCGTGAACATCCTTGATATTTCTGTCCTATCTATGAATGCATTACATTTGTCGCTCAATGCTTTTTAAACATACAATCTATTTATAAACTACATACTTCGTCTGAAATGTTAAATCTGAAAATTTCTTGTGTGGAAAGTATAATCACAAAAATACTGAACTCCGATCAAAATTCAAAACGGAAAGTCCCTAATCAAATGGCAAAACCAAAGGATAAAACACATCAAACGAATGGACAACAACTGTCATATTCCTGACTTGGTGATTATAGACCCCGATTCTGAGATACGCTAATTTTGAATCGAGCACCCTAGACAACTCGGTCATCAAATATTAAATATAGCAATTGTAAGTCGAGGAATGTATTTCCTTGTGGACTATATCTAGCGGCGTAAATGTTTTATTGTGGCAGGTAAATGGTATATCTTGCGAATTAACGTAATGCATTTGTCGTAAAGGTTGGATTTAAGTACTTCTATAAAATAGCATTAAAAGTTGAAACGGGAAACGGGGAATTTGTCAAAAAGACAACAATCCAGCCAAAGTGCAGAAGTTAACAGTCAAAGGCCATACGATGGGTCTTTAACACAGCTAAAGATTATTTATGAATTAAATTTATGGTTTTGTTTTATTTCGTTACAAGTTAAATTATTATAATAACTGGTAAATAAACTCATCAAAGATATCAGGACTAAATTTTGGACTAAATTTTGTATATACGTCAGACGCGCGTTTTGTCTACAAAAGACTCATCAGTGACGTTCGAATCCAAAAAAGTTAAAAGGCCAAATAAAGTACGAAGTTGAAGAGCATTGAGGACCAAAACGTCTTAAAGTTTTGCAAAATACAGCTAAGGTGATCTATATCGGAGGTAGAAAAGCCTTAGTATTTCAAATATTCAAAATTTTGTAAACAGTTAATTTATAAATGTAACCATATCAATGATAATTCATGTCAGCACAAAAGTGCTGACTACTGGGCTTGTAATACCCTCGGAAAAATAAATCTCCACCAGCAGTGGCATCTAACCAGTGGTTGTAAATAAACTCATCAAAGATACCAGGACTACATTTTGTATATATACGCCAGACGCGTGTTACGTCTACAAAAGACTCATCAGTGACGCTCGAATCCTACACATAGTAACTTCATCTTCGTTTGTTTCACTCCCAAGTTTCGATGCCTACAGGAGTATAATTTATTCACGATAAATGTCATAATTTAAAGTGTCTAAAAAATTGCACATGTATCAAGGAACTGAAACCATCATTATATGGTATATGCTCATGTTAATGCCATATCATACGTATAATGGTAACCATCTCAATTTCGTTCAAATTATATAGTTTGACCATTCTTTACGATAAAGAAAGCAGTACAATAGCTGAACAGTCATTTGAGGTTTTATAAATATAGCTTTGTTGCTTTGTTTTGATTCGTAGCACGGGGTTATGAATTTTGAATTAAAAAGCCCTCACTTGAATAGGTTGTGTTTAATATAATGTACCATATGCAAGCTAAGTTATGACATGAGATAATATTTTCAAAGGTAGTATATTTAATGTTTCATCTTAAACAACTATTGGTATATTCACAGATTTCTATGAGATATATGTTTCTGGCTGGATCAAGGATGATAAACAATTTTACGTCACATTGGGGACAAAAAAAGTAGACAAAATGCTCAAGGAAAATAACTGCGTTCTAGTGGTTGGCCACTCAGGAAACGGAAAATCAGCTATAATACGACACATTGCTCTGAAACATTTTAACGAAGACGGGTATGATATTATTCCAACTGGTGTGGCTCCAACTACCATTTTGAAGTACCATAACCCCGAAAGAAATCAAATTTTTGTTATTGATGATTTTTGTGGCAAGGAGGTCTTAAATCCTCAACATGTAGAAATTTGGTCATTGCACATGGATAATATATTAAAATTAATTATTAATAACCAGGAACATAAAGAACAAACTGGAAAAGGAAATATAAAACTTTTATTTGCGACCGCTTCAGACATTTTTAAAGACTCACTTTTTATTCGTATGGGCTGTCTTTCAAAGTTCAAATTTTCTCTTTCTGAGCAGCCATTACAAGATCAAGAAAAACTTTGCATGATTGAAAAATATGTAACCCAGGAAAAAATAACTGACATAATCACCAGTTCGTTAAAAAGCCACAAGGACATTTATCCACTTTTATGTAAATTGTCGGTAGGAAAATCGCAAGAACAGATTGTACAATTATTCACAAATCCCAATGAAGTTATCAGACAAGATTTTTTGGAGCTTAAAAATACAAACAAAACTCAAATTTGTTTGATTGCTATATGTATATTATTGGAAAGTTTAAAGGATGATATGTTTCGTGAGGAGAATATACCAGTGGAAGATATAGAAGTTATAGAAGCTGTTTGTTCGGAGTTCGATCTCGACCTTTGCAAAGAATCTACAAGAACAGAACTAAATGAAGAACTTAAATATCTCGGAAAAACATACTTTGTTAAAGTTTGTGAATCCTATCAACTTATGCATCAAATAATTTTCGACATTGCTGCAGTATTTTGTGGAAAAATGATGATTAGTAACATTTTCATTCGATTTGCACATAGTTCTTACATTGCCGAGCGGTATTCGTTTATGTCATGTGATGAGGAGAAAATAGACAATCTTATATTTATTCATAATGAGGAAGCACAAAAAATATATTTTGATAGATTGTTGAGCGATTTAAAAAAAGGGATCACTTATAGTACATTCCATAACAGACAACTCATACATAAATTATACAGAGACAAATTTTGTAAATACTGCAGAGAAAGAAAAGATGAAGTAGTTGAAATATTGAATAATTTAAAAAAGAACATAAAATATTCGCGTGAGGATACAAATGAAAAAACAACAGCGATAAGCGAAGAAAATGTTAATGAATATGGAGATTACATGATGTTTTCCAAGTCATACCATTTCTCGTCACACAAAATGAGGATACCATTAATTGAATCAGTATGGGAAGGAAATGAAGATATTGTGGATTTGTTAGTTGAATTGAAACGTAATGTCAATGAAACTGACAAATTCGGAAGATCGGCATTATTTGTAGCATGTCAACGTGGTGAGGAAAATATAGCAATCTACCTTTTAAAAAAGGGTGCTAAGCATGAATTAGCTGAACATAATGAAATATCACCTCTAATTGCTGCTTGTAAAGGTGGCTACATAAGAACAATGAATGCTTTATTAAACAAAGGAGCTGATATTTTCAAATCTGATAAAAACGGTTGCTGCTCGTTACATGCAGCTAGCAAAGGCGGTCACATAAAGATTGTGAAACAATTATTGAATGCCGAGATCATTGTAGATATTAATCAAGATGACATTTTTGGTCGCTCTGCTCTTTTTGTTGCTTCCTATCATGGAAAAAAACGGGTTGTTAAGTTTTTGATAGAAAAAAAAGCTAGAATTGATCAATGCGACAAACAGGGTATATCTCCTCTTTTGGCAGCTTGTACACAGGGAAGGTATGATGTTGTTGAAATCCTGATAAGCAGTGATGCAGATATTTTCAAAACCGATACCGATAGAAGATCTGCATTACATTTTGCTTGTAAAGATGGTCAACTTACGATAGTTGAAAAACTTCTTCAGATAGGCGCAGATGTAAAAGAAACTGATCGGCAACAACGTTCGCCATTATTTATCGCCTCCTCTTTTGGCCATGAACAAATAGTCAGGCATTTGGTAGGCAAACACTTTGGCCTTTCCATTATCAAACAATCGGACGAAGAAGGCAAGTCACCGCTGTTTATTGCATGTGAAAAAGGTCACGAGTCGATAGTTGATATTTTACTGGACACCACTTCTTCTGAAATTATAGAGCAAACTGACAAAAGACAACGCACACCTCTGTACGTAGCATGTAGCGGGGGCTTTTTAGAAATTGTAAAATTATTGGTTCATAAAGGTGCACAGATTGATAACGTCAATATATGCCAAGCAACGCCTTTATCCACAGCATGCAAAGAAGGCCATATTGAAGTGGTTCAATATTTAATACAAAAACATGCTAATTTGAATCTTGCAGATTCTAACGGACAAACCCCGCTTTCGGTAGCCTGCGATGAAGGAAATGCTGCAGTCGTGAGGATTTTAGTCGACCATGGATCTAATATTCACCATAAGGATAACGATAACAGAACTCCTTTGCAAATTGCTCAAATGAGAGAACACACTGACATTGAAAACATCCTGAAACAATAATTTTTCCAGAAACAAAAATGTAAAAGAGTTATAGGAATCGAATTGATAAACTCGTCAATGATTTTTTTAAAATTTATTATCGAACTCAAATGTATGGTGAACACATAACCTCAGTGATTGATAGTATCCTGCATCTTGTTTATGTTAAGTTATTGTCATAGACAGCTCTCTACATGTAAGATAATATCTATACAAAAGACGTTTAATAAAAAAATGCTGACTTATTTGCTCAATATCATGCGTAAAGAGCTAACTAGATATTTCACTGAATTGATATAAACAACATAGATAAAGCTACTTAAAAAATGAAACAAAATAATTAACAATATTTTTATCTAAGATATATAACTTATTTACCATTCGAAAGCAAACAAACAAACATGCTATCTTTAAAATTTACCGTGAAAATCACTTCATCAGACGCTTAAGCAAAGGTGTGTTCCTTCAAACATTTGATCACACTGAAATTCTTGTGTTTTTTAAATTTTTTATCATGCCATCGACCTAAAATGCATGCATGTATACCAATAATAAAATTTAAAACTAAATCTGAAAACCTTTCAATATTTTGGTGCTAATGGATTTGTGAAGCAGATATACCAATGAGCTCATCGCCCAAACAGTATGTAAGTATTGCCTGACCTTGTATAGCCCTCAAACCAACCACTTTGATGTTGAACGAATAAACTTTAAGATGAATCATAAGTACTTCCACCAAAGATATCAATCAATGAGAGTATACTCACATCCTCGGCGATATATATTATCTTGCGTCCAGTTCGTTTAAAGTCTTGTGTATAGCATGTATATAAATCTCTTTCGTCCATTCATCATATTTGTAGTCCAATCTCAAACTACACTCTTAGCAGGCTTTTCCTTTAGTAATAATATTCTTAAAACTTGAAACAATAATATTCTATACTATGATTAGTAATAATGATCCTTAATTTCTTAACAATTCTACTACGCTCGCATTGACGAACAGCATCAAATAAATAATACAAGACGATATTTAAAAATATAATGTAAAACTATTACTTGAAATATTCTGAACAAAAGCCGTTCACATAACTCATTCAGATAGAAGTTATGAATTGTTTAAAGACAATCAATGTTGGATATTTATTTTGGTTGAACATCGGAATCAAATGCTTTCCCTTTGAAATGACGGAATAAAATATGAATGCCTGCTTTCTAATCATTTCCAGATACGTGTATTCTTTATCGATATTTCTTGATTCTATAAGACATCTTCCATTTTGATAAACTCTCATAAATCAGACAACATACAAACTTATCATCGTCGCGTTTGCGTTAAGGCAATAAATTCAAACAAAAAAAAAACTGTGCTCGTTGTAGTATTATGGTCCGTAGAAAAATATCTTTTAGAAACGTATAAACACTGGATTGTTATTTTCAAATGTCAAAACATAAGGATGTGCGGCATATTTTCAACATTTATATGCCTCAAACGACTGAGTTAAAATTTATGCTTACTTTCTGTTCTACCCCTCCCTTTACTTTTGGTCCGACTCGGAATTCAATTTCGCTGCTACCCATGTGTAAGTGAAGCATATAGATTGTTTCTGAGACCAGTCGGTTAAATAACAAATATCTGTGAAAATAAAATTTATACAAACATTGACAAAGTAACTTATTCTGCATTTATCTCTAGTCCACATCTCAATGTACGCCAATTCATTTGGAAAAGTTAACAATTACATGATGGATGATACATCTTGCCGGAATTATATCGTAGATATCATCTTTCATCGTTTATTCAATATAATTCAGCTACTATGCGAACAGGATGTGTTTAAACAGAGCCATATTTGTAAAAAATATATGTGTGAATAAACCAGTTCAATATATAAATTCTTTTTAAAAAAATCATTAAATGACTGCTAAATCCTGTAATGTGCATAACTAACCAAGCAAGAGTGTGATTTTCTATACAAAAGGCTTTTATAATAATAAGTTCATAGTTTTCTTGGTTAAAAAATTTGCAATACTCCAAGGACTGATAATACATGCGATATGAAAAATGACATGTTATGATCTTTTTATCATATGCTTCAAAAATGGAGAAAAATAACATATAAATATATTGATTCCACTCCGTGATTCTCAAATAGAAGTTCAAAGGTTGAAAAGATCACGGACGTCGGACCCCAAATGTATTCATATTTCTATGATATGCTTTAACAAAGAAGAAAACAGCAGTATGATATATTTGAATATGGACGATGAAAAAAAATCAACAATATACATAATGAACACTGTTTGGAAAAGTCAACTTTTTTAAAGTAACTTTCTTAATCAGGGATGGGGTAATCTTACTCTGTAATCGTAATCGATTGTAATTATTCGACAGTATTCTGTAATCGAAGACATGTACATGTAATCGTAATGTAATCAATTACAGCAAAAATTATGATGTAATCATCGATTACTTTTCGATTACATTTCGATTACTTATAAATTAGTAAAATAGTTTGATGAAATATAACCTATTTCAAAGGAAAATATGTATGTTAACATCACTTTGTAGTACAGATAAAATAGAATGTATTTATAGTACTTCGGAGTGTATCAACTGCATTATTTGTATCTCAAGCTGCGTTTTGAGCTACTAGATCCCCTACCATAGTTTACTTCATATCTAGCTTTTGAAACAAAAGAATGTAGATTTTTGTCAATGATTCTAGAGCTTTAATATTATAATAAGAAAATGAATCTAAAATAAGAAATGTGTCTTTTTTTAAATTTCTGGGTTCTGTTTATCGAAGCTCTCTTGTGATTAGGACGTGTCCTAAGACCAAGTTAGGACATATCTTAGTCCTAAGTGGGTTTTTCAAACATCTCGCAACTGATGAAAATCCTAGGAATTGTCCCAAATTTAGGATACTAATTTAGGTGTCTTAAGATGGTTTCAGAATGGTTCTAACATAAGGATATATTAAGGATGGTCATTTTTATAACCAAATATGACCTGTGTTGCTTCTATCTCATTTTATGGCGAGGAAAAGGATTTGGCTTGGATAAAAAATATTACCATGCTTTTTTGGGGTTGTTATAACTGTCTTTCCTTTTTTTTCCATCCTATTCGGTCCTGACTTTTTTACATAAATTGCCATCCGTCTTTTTTTTAATTCCAAACTCCTGACCTGCCTTTTTTCAAATTTTATCTTAGCTGTCCCCCTTTCCTCATAAAAAAATCAAATGGTAGCTCCTTCCATGATGCTGATACATATTAGATCCCAATCCCTCTTTTCAGCACTGTTGGTTGTAACACTTTACATTTTACCACAAAAAATAAGCTTTACTCTTCGTTCACGTCTTCCAGAAGATTCTGTAGTTTTGAATCGATAAAATTTGAATTTCGTTTCTTGCTCATATACACACGTAATAAAATAGTTGAAGTTATCAGTATTTATATGAAAACTGCACGAGATTTGCCTTTCGACTTTTAGGTATGAAACCGTGACACTTCGAACTCTGCTCACTCAATGCATATAGTGATTTTACAGATTACATATTTTATTTTAACTATTTACAATTTGTTTGTTTAATTCTTTGAAACGTTATTATATTATTTGACGATTTTTTTTTCATAGAGTTCAAATGTACAATTTTAATATACAAACCATTATAACACTTTGATAGTTGTAAACCTTAAGTTTTTAAAACAGCCTTTACTCTTTTTGAAAAACCGAATTTATGTAACTAGCTTTAATCTTGAACAACGAAATTCCTATCAGTAATGGGCCTATTTAGTTTCACCTATGAAAAAATGAAAAATGAACGAAATATAAAATATCTCTTTCCAAAATTAATTCTGCGCAAATTGAAATATTTCAGAAACATCGCGAAGGTGTCTTGACGTTGTTAGACATCGACAGTTATATACCATGATCGATGGTTAAATTTTTAAACTGTTTCTTCTCCATCATACTGCATGACTGTCTAACGTGTTACATATAACTAATTTTCACACAGGAAGTGAAAACGACAGATTTCATAAATTAAATTAAAAATCATGAACGTCATCTAATATATCTATTAAGCTGCAAAATTAGCGTCCTACTTATAAGCACTTATGATGAATAATATATATTCGGAATAATAAATTAGTTACAAAATAAAACCCTTCATATTTATCAATATAAAAGTTGAAAAGTTAGCTAACGTTTCCAAGCATTCTGGCAATCTTCATGCGAGAGTCCATGACATAGTAAATACATTTTAGCCTAGTTTTCTATGATAAACAAACAAAAACTACGGAAATAAAAAAGCATTGAGATCAGAGACCTATTTATTTTTTCAAATATTAAAATCAATCAAAGGAAGAAATTAAATTTCAATGACAGGAAATGTTTTGTTAACAGATCTGTATATCCTGGAAGCGGATTTGTAGTGATGAGAACTGGGAATTTTATTATATAGAGAACAGCCAAAAATTACTCTTCTCACATACTTATAGCTTTAACTTAAATGTTTTTTTTTCTTTTTCTTCAATTGGTTGATTTATGGTGTTCATCAACACTTCTAGCACTAATGTTTTTTTTTTTTGCCTGCGGATAAAATTTTCTTGTTGCAGGAAACCGAAGTGCCGGAGAGAACCGCAAACCTTTGACAGGAAAACAAATAATCCTAGTCAATTAAGATTTGAGTCGGAACCCGTGCTGAGATCAAGTGCTGACAGGCTAGTGATACAGTAGATTGATGGCCCACATAGATAATTCGGACATCGAGGCCCTTAGAACAAGTAACAACAAAAATAATAAACAATGAAAAAAAAAAAAAAAAAAAACAGTCTGAGAGTAATATGTTAAGCAAAATATTGTCCTACGAAAAATCGTCCTCAAGACAAAATTTCATAACTAAGTTTCATGAAAAAAAGTAAAATCACAAAAATACTGAACTCCGAGGAAAACTCAAAACGGAAAGACCATAATCAAATGGCAAAATCAAAGGATAAAACACATCAATCGAATGGACAACAACTGACTTGGTATAGGCATTTTCAAATGTAGAAAATGGTGGATTGAACCTGGTTTTAAAGCGCTAAACCTCTCACTTGTACGACAGCCGCATCAAATTCTATTATATTGACAAAGATGCGTGAACAAAGTATCTCAAATAGGGACACGACAACAACACGAATCCCCACCAAAAACTGGTGTTGATTTCAGGGTTCTTCGGAAGGATAAGCAGATCCTGCTCCACATGTGGCACACGTCCTCATCTATGGAAATAGAGGGACAATTTTTCATTGTGAAATTGTGGTCTGTATTTAGACAATATTTTACAGATGAATAGGATGAAATTTGGCCTTTTAACAGGAGGTAATATTTTGTGTGTATTGAGATAATATATCATAGACAGATTGTCATGAGACTTTTTCTCATGAAGGGGAGTTATCAAAATATATTCATGTTAAATAATGATATTTTGTTTGACTGATAACAAACAAACGTAAATGCATTGTTCCATTTAAATTGTACTCCTGTCAGTACATTACTTATATTTTCATACAGTATAATATAGTACAATGGAACATACGTTAGACAGTTCTTTAATCGTTTATTAACTATAAGGCATCTATGCAAATTTGATCTCAAACTACCTTATGTTACGAATTTAAAATATTATCTTTTCAAAACAATTTCAGTTATGAATCTAAAATTGTACATGCTTCATGCTTGTGTACTATTTTGTAATAATATAACAAAGAAAAATTGTCAATGTCAGGGACAGAGTTTTACAGTAAATTGTTGTCACATTAGACATTATTACATAGTGAAATATTGTCATGGATAGAATTTCATAGTGCAAAAATGTCAAGAAGTAGGTAACAAAATGTTATATGCACGGACACTATTTCACATTATGAAATATCGTCTTGATCTGTATTACATAATGAAATAGTTTCTGCGGACAATATTTCATTTAAATTTTTTTCCGACAGATAATATTTCATTAGTGAAAATGTTTTACATTACAAATACATTTCATGCGTGGGAAGTGGAAACCTTAGATTTCTTTTCAATTTCATCTAAGTTTTTGATCTACTGTTTAAAAGTAAAACTTTAACGGTATTCTTTTCTTAATTGCTTTACATTGTTTTGTCATATCAGACTAAATGATAACTTACTATATGGTATGGGTTTTGCTCATGTTTAAGGCCAAACATTGGCATATGAATTGTTTACATCTACTTCATTTGATTTATGATAGCTAGTTGTCCCGTTGGTTAATCGCACCACATCTTCTTATTTTTTATATTGATCCATCATTTTGCTACAGTACGATTTAATCTAAGATCTGATACAATATAAGACAATCGGAGTTTTTTAGCGAAGGGAGTCACTGAAGTTCATATTGATAAAGCAAATGACTTAAAACAACATTTTAAAATCATGTTTAACGTGTTATTTTTATTCATGGTCATACACGGGATTATAAAATTGAGGGACAGATAGAAGAGGAACAGTCATTTTTTTGCAAGCTAATACATCGAAAACAAAAATGACAATGCCATGGTGGAAAATGAAAAAGACAAACAGACAGTTAATAGTACACAAGAAATAACATAGAAAACTAATGACTGAGCAGCACAAACCCAACCAAAAACGGGGGGTGATCTCCGGTGCTCCCGAAAGGGCAAGCAGACTCTACTCCACATGTGACACCCGTCGCGTTTCTATGTTATTACATGTACAAGCAATTTATGAAAAGGGAAGGAGTTGCAGTTACGACGCTAGAAACATATATCCGATATCACCTGTCAAACTTTTATTCCATAACTGTCAACCAACTCGTGATGGCGTCCGTAAAATTTACGAAGGAATGAATTCAACTTCACCATTTTGAACTCTTGGTTATAGCTCCCTTGTGAACAGCAGTTCTCTATCAAGGAAATCAGGATGGAAAATACTAACGTATCAATTGGGAGATATATACTCCGTGTGCAGGCGCTGTGGGAAGGTTGCTACATAGAAATGGAAAGTTCACAATTGGGAGGCTGAACTTATCTTATTTGTCGTACAGTTTTGTTTTCAACCCTTCCTTTTTTCATCTTAAGAAGTTCCTGTTTGCAGTAACTTACAAAATGTCCAAATATATTTAATATAAGCAATGCCAGAACAGTCCAACATTTGAGGTGTTTACAGCATTTCATGATATTCGAATATTGTTCAACAGCAAATAATATTGGAAGCTGCATCTGGCTTTCTGGAGTGCAATTGAGAGATAAGAAAGAACAGTTATGTTCAAGGCAAGCACAGTACAACCAGCTAGTATAACTGTTTAGAAAGAAGCCGATTACGATCATTCAGTCATAAAACATTAAAACATTTAATATCAACACATTGAACTTTTACTGGCTTGAAAAAAAGCAAATGTAAATTTGTTCGGGTTAAACTACATGTAGCTATCTGGGATATCATTGACGACTGAACGAACAAGTGATGTAAACGTAATGTGTGTAATGTTTTTAACCGTACATGTAGATTTTTTCAGTTTCTACGAAGAAACCCAAGGTTTTATTTGCATTTAAGTAATATTGTTCATGGATGTGTTTTTTAATCAATATGAAAGCTTATTCATCATGTTCATATGATGGAGACATAATTTTTCAATCGGTTTAATTGATGTCTTGAACTGGCATGTCAGTAAATGCTGTGAGTCCGGATCCTTTGTTAACTTGTGTATCCTTATCATTTTCCTTCATTTCTTTTGTCACTTATTTTGACATCAAACTGAGTTTTACTGTGTGTATTGATGTGTATTTCTTTATTCTACATTGGGTATTGAGATTTAAGGAGAGGGTTGAAATCTCACATAAACAAAAACATGTTAAACCGCGTCGAATTTCTGCGCCTGTCCCAAGTCAGGAGCATCTGTCCTTTTTAAGTTTTGTATGTTTTGTAATCTTAGTTCATCTATAAGTTTTGGAATTTAGGTTGACGTCCTATATCATTGAACTAGTAAACATTTCAATTTAGGGACCAGCTGGGGCCAACCTCCGGGCGAACTATTTCTCGATGCATTGAAGACCCATCGATGGCCTTCGGTTTTTTGGTCGAGTTGTTCTCTTTTACATATGTCCGATTTATATCGTCAATTTAATAGTTACATCTAAATATTCGCTGTCTTTTACAGATTCTTAGTATTGACTTAACAATGTATAACCCAATTCATGAGGGTTAAATTGCTTTACGATATGTAGTACGTTTCATTTTTCAGGATAACCAGTCATGTGCTAGTCCTGTCCCCTTTGCACAAAAATAGATAAAATATTTTTATTAAAGGCAACAGAAGTGTATTGCTGTTCGAAATTCATACATCGACTGAGAAAAAAACAACTTAATCCGGGTTACATACTAAAACTGAGGGAAACGCATCAAATATAAAAAGAGAACTACGACACAACAGAATCACAACATTAAAATGTAACACACACAGAAACGAACTATAAAAATTGTGCATTATAATTATGAATAACAATTCCATACAATAAGCAGCCATCTACAAAATATTTTTATTGCCAGTTGTGTGAAGCATCCTAGACAACTCGGCAAACTACAATGTAGATCACTTTTATAGAACAAGTAGATTACTTGACTTATGCTTTTGTATTAGTTGGTATTAGCTTTTTACTAACTGTCAGTAATTGCAAGTACGTTCAGATCTTAATTTAGTGTCTTTCGGTTGTGGTGATGTATAAGTAGCCTTCCACGTCCCCTCTGTATTATGTTAGATGTATTTTTATCTGTATCTTTCTAATGAGATAAACCTTTTGTCAACTCATTTTTATATTTGTTCATATGTTGTGCTGACTCTGGTTAGAGGAGGGTTGAATCCTTCAAACTAGTTTAACCCTGCCTTATTCTTAAGTCTAGCGCTTGTCATTCAGTGGTTGTTGTGTTGCATATTTGTGTGATGTTCAGTATTTTGTTGTAATTAAATTAGTCAGTTATTTCCCCCATTTCAATTGTTTAACATTTGTCATTGCAAGACCTTTATTAGTTGACTGCGCGGTAAATGCTTTGCTCATTGTCGTGAACCATACAGTGACCTAGAGTAGTTATTTCTGTGTCATTTTTTCTCTGGGGGGATAGCTGTCTCATTAGCAATAATTTATTACAAAAACTATTTCGGGTATATGTTTTGTCGATATTAAATGGATAACATACACTGAAGACTTTTAAATATTAATTTTATGAATCATAAACTTTTCCCTGACCTATCTCCGGTCTCGAAGCAACTTAAATTGATCCTCTCCTTTTAAATGATAGCATTGAAGAATTATCTTTGAATGATTTTTTTTTGCTCGATAGTAGAACCATTGAAGTGCTGTTGTGTTTTAGATTTAGAACATCGAGAGCTCCATCATTTGAGATTTCCAATTGTAATGCATGGACTGCATTTGTAATTACACATTTATTTGAGTAATTTAAAAGTGTCTGATCGAGATTTTCTAAATTGTGTCTATCACTGCAGAGACTTTTATCAGAGTGTGTTTCAATATCAACTTCTTGTATATGCCGAAACTTGATTTTCATTGATTCTTCAGTATATGTAATTGCAGTGTTGTAATCATGATTATCTTGGTCGTTCACCATTTGCTGATAAGGGTTTAAGTAGTCATCGTCATCCAGCTTTTCTTCGTTTTCACTTTCAGAACGTTCCGTAGTTGGTTCTTCAATTGTATTGACGTGACATTCGAATGTGTCTTTAGTTTCTTTTATATTGTTTTCGTTGATTTCATCGTAAATATTTTCAAATTCCACTTCATTTTCCCTATAAGAAAACACTGGATTTGGAAGATCACGTCGAACAAATCTACTGTTATCATGGTCCCTGTTCCAGACATTACTTTCAATATGTGTATTTATAGTTCTGTTATTTTGTAGACGTTTTGCACACACATAACATACCGTTATCACCACCAACAGACCCGCTATACACGATGTATAAACCACTATCTTCTGACTAAATAGTTCTGCAATATACAGCTAGGTTTGAGGAAATGTAAATAAACATTATGAATAACAACAGTTTTGATGCACTAGTCATTTAGATAGCAACAAAACAATAACAAAACAAACAAATGAGTCACGAAGGGCTAAACACATTTTTCAACAATAGACAGAAAATTAAATCAAGTAAATACTGAACTCCGAAGAAAAAATAGACATATTTGGAAAATATAAACTGAAAGGCTTGTATTACAATGAAATTTTTAACTATAAAAAATGGGTATAATTAGGACAAATTGAATAATGACACAGGAAGAACTAAGTCTAACACATTTAATACAAATTGGTGATCTAGACATACATGTAGAACTGAAATTTATGCATTACTAGATTGCTTAACAATAATAATATATATTATCTAATCTTGAACAATATACCAGAATATAGGGTTTTGACAAGTTAATATCTAGTTAAAGAATGGAAATATTAAAAAAAAAATTATGAGCCAGACATTGTTTGTCTTCTTTCATTTTTAGCCATGCGTTGTCAGTTTATTTTGATTTAAATAAAAAAAAAGACAAGAAACATGATACATTTAAGAGCCACATCAACAAACAACAACCACACTGTACAACAGGTTCTAGACAAATGGGGGTTTTACGTTTTAACAGGCGTATATTGCACTCTGCTTACTTTTGTATTTTGATACATTTTTAAACATTTTTGAAAAATGTCCTGTTTCCGAAGAATTGTTTGAATTGAAATATTTTTTTTATATAGATTAGACCGTTGGTTTTCCTGTTTCAATTGCTTTGCACTAGTCATTGCGAGGCCCTTTATAGCTGGCTGTTTGGTGTTAGCCTAGCTCCATGTTAAAGTCAGTTCTTTGACGTATAACGGTTTATTTTTTACTAATTGAAACTTGGATAGTGAGTTGTCTCATTGACATTCATACCATAACTTCGTATATTGATTAATAGACATGATTTTTGTCGCAAAAAAGTTTCTTAAAAAAAATAACATTAAATCAATACCGTTGCTTTGTTTGTCGTCTTTCTTCCCTTCCGTTTGGTTAATTGTGGTTGTCTCTGCAGAAGTGGATAAATCTAAGAAAATAAAAACGCTATAATAATGTTGTTACACCACCATTATATATGTAAGCCTCAAATGTATGTCCGGCCTCAAATCTATGTCCTTTATAATCGCAAAACTATGTCCTGTATTGTCTCACGTTTATGGCCTTTATTTACTCAAATCTATGGCTATTTATAGCTCAAATCTGTGTCCTTTCATCGACGTAAAACATAACAAAACCTCATCAAGTATATCAGCTAAGACCAAACAATTGATATATGTTCTATTGAGATTCACAAATATTCCAATCAACAACAACTTGCTAGATACTGAATGTTTTATACCACAACTAAATATGTTTAATTGGAAAACATATATATAATGTAAAATAAGAATAATATAAAATAAGAAAGATAGATATGGGACGATGTGGTGTTAGTGCCAATGAGACAACTCTCCATCCAAAAAACAATTTATAAATTTATTTCTACTGTCTTTTTAGTAAAATGACTATGTGTAGTTTTATTCTTGAAGACGACATACAATAATAACACACGCATGTACAGATTTTAACCACACACATAAAATAATTACTTAATAAAACAAAAAAAATATAATATCGCACTTTAAACAATGTTATAAATACCAGCGAAATAATTTAGTCGAATTTACTTTAACGTATACTATACTTGAGTTATTGCCACATACATGGAATACACATACCAACTTTATATTGAATTATTGGAAATGACTTAATAAAACAAAAAACCTATAAGGCCGAATTCATTAGACGGGCATACATTTGCGCATGGCGAAACAAACTGGAAAAAGGAATAAAAACATTACACAGATTTGAGGCCTTATCTTTTTTGACGAACACAGATTTGTGAATGACATCACGATTGAAAATCGGACAAAGAATTGCTCCTGTCCTTAGTCAGGAACCTGATGTTCATTGGTTGTTGGTACATTGAATTGATGTGGGTAATTTTTTATTTTCTTTATTTTTTTTACTTTTTTTTTTTAAATTAGACAGTTGGTTTTCCTGTTTTAATTGTTTAACACTTGTCTAGTCATTGCGAGACCTTTTATATGTGGCTGTTCGTTGTTATCCAAGGCATCATGTTGAAGGCTGTTTTTTGATGTACAATATTTAATGGTTTTACTTTTTTACAAATTGTAACTTGGATGGTGACTTGTCATAATGACACTCATCCCATATATTTTTATATCTATTAACAAACATGATTTTTGTCGCCAAAATGTTCCTTCAACAAATAGATATTCCCATATCATTAAATTATTACCTTTGTTTTGTTTATCGTCTTTCTTCCCTTCCGTTTCGTAAATTGTGGTTGTCACTGCAGCAGAAGTGGAAAAATCTAAGAAAATCGACACGCTATAATTATTTTTCACACTACCATTATATATAAAAATGCGTTACTTAAGTGATTGAAATATAAGTAAAAAAATTAATTAAAAATGCGTTCTTTTTTAAAAATTATGAAACAAATTATTGAATATTTCAATTATATTGATTGTTATTGCACCCAAAGACATTTACTGAATTTTGTCTGCTGATATCATAAAGTAATATATATTTCTGGTGCTGTAAATATGTTTATTGTATAGATAGTAGGGTTTGGTTAAAATGATAACTTTTTTGAAAAATCAATTCAACGTCTTTTAGCTGCATCTGTATTTTACTTGATAAAAAAGTCAATGTCCTGCAATTTCTAACGTTTGAGAAAAATCCTGATCAAAACGTTGTCTTTACGGCTTTAACTGTATAATCTATGTTATGCATGGAAACATTTTGTGTATCAATCAGTTAATTATCATTGCAGATTGTTTCTTTTGCCTTTAACATTTAAGTTTTGTAAAACATAAAACGTTTTGTACAAAAAAGTTATTATTTTCCAAAATCAGGAAAGTCCAGATTTGCTTAATTTTTAAAAGATTCCAAATCACAGTTACATAGTCATATTTTGATAAATATTCACTATAATTCAATTATAGTTTTCACCTGTACCGATGTTTTTAAACTTGCTCTTGAATTATAGGAAATATTCCCGAGTCATTAGATTACTGTCTCATGGCGGCAAAGACACCATAATCTAACAACTAAACAAACTTGACTAGTCTTAAGTTCAATATACTATCAAATGTGTATCCAATATATTATTCCCGAGCTACATTAGTTGTAAATGAATTTAACTGGCTCCACAATAACAGAAACAACAGTTTACTAAAAACAAAGGACAACCAAACAGTTCTAAATATGTTTTTTTTTCATTTTAAACATACCTTCCTTAGTTACTCGATATGTTGTAAATGACAAATTAACGCATCCAATAACATGATGACACCTGTAATAAGATTAACAAAATTTAAAAACATAAAAGAATAACAGAAAGTTATCCATACAATACGTAAACGGACACATACTCGGTAGCACATTTTTGTTTGCTGTCACGTCGGTTTTTGGTGATGACAAGCTATGATCTTCTTCTTCTTTTAGTATGAAATATTTCATTGACATTTGATTATTATTATTGTCCGCATACGCGAACTACATACAAAATGTTATCCTAATTTAAACAAAATATAATTATACAGTGCAACGTAAATCATTATTACAAAGCCTTGGTTTAAAGTTGAAAGTACATTGAGTTGTCATCTATATTAATAACTATTTTCATATATACCTCTGAATGTGAGTGCATAGGCAGGATTTAACGCATCTGATTCCATACGAGTCATTTGGACATGGCTGACATTGCCTTCCTTCTGTAGAAGTATAACCTTTTTCACATTCTGATGTTTAAAATATAAAATAAGTGAAAACAATTGTCAATTGTTGTTACATATACTAATCTTAAACTCAAATAAAGTGTCATTATATTTATTATCTAGAATGATACAAGGCAAATTGTTTAAAATTCTAACAATTCCAGTAAATTTATTTATCATTTAAATGGAGAAAAAAACAGAGATTTTCTAGTAAAACGATAATAATTCCGGAAATTACAGATGTCGTCGTAATTACATATTATATGAACATTTAAAAACATTCCGAAGAGTCATTGGATTGTACCCCCCCCCTAAACAAAGGTGTATCACATGATATCAAAAGAGTGATGCAGATTGTTAGTCAGAGCTATTGATTTAGTTTTTGACTGCTTTCATAATATAAAAGTAAAATTCAGTTCTCATGATGTAGATTATGCAAAGTTACAAACAACCTTCTGATTAATACTAAATAGTCTTTCTATCTTTATATACCAAATCTTTAAGGTGTTATATGCATATTATGCAAAGCTGCGTTAATTTAAACTTTTAAAATTATGTCTCTAAACTGTGAACATCTAACACGTTTTTCAATAGTTATTTTGTTAGGAGTCCATTCCTTTAAAATATTTGAGAAGTGAGTGGTCTCTTTTCCTGGAAACATAAAAAAGACTGAAAAGAGACAATAGTTTATTACCAAAAGACAGACACACAGGTGTGCAAGATGACATGATTTAAAGACATATTAAACCAAACTTGTTGATTAAAAAATTCAATTTTCTATATTTGTAATACACATCATCTATCACTTCTGTGCATGTCTCACTTAGTTCCGAGTTATTGAAAAGACTCGGAGAAAAAAACTAATTTTACCTTCTTATATAACTATAGGAAGATGTGGTGTGAGTGCCAATGAAACAATTCTCCATCCAAATAGCAACTTATAAAAGTAAACCATTATAGGTCAATGTACGGCCTTCAACACGGAGGTTTGGCTCACACCGAACAACAAGCTATAAAGGGCCCCAAAATCACTAGTGTAAAACCATTCAAACGGGAAAATCAACGGTCTAATCTATATAAAAAATCCGTAAGGGTTCCGCGGAACCCAGTGTCTCGCCTACTCTTTCTGTTAATCACAGACTCAACAAAAATGAGGGAATAAATCAATAAAATATTCCTGTTGATACCACTTTTGATTGTAAGAAGCTTCTGTCCAAGTTTGGTAAAAATCCAAGATAGTTTATGAAACTAATAAATGTTAAAAAAAATTTTTAACTGCAGACATAATTTTATGTTAACTGGAAGAAAACTAAAATTCCTTCTAGATACTAGCTTTTGATCATAAACAAGCTTCTGTCCAAGTTTGGTACAAATCCAAAATAGTATAAGAAAGTAAAATTTTAAAAAGTTTAACCACACGTCAGTGTGAATGTGTTGTTACCTGGCAAAAAAAATCCATTTAAAGTAAAATACGAAAAACAAATATTTTTATACAAAATGTCCTTCTAGATACTAGTTTTTGATCATAAACAAGCTTCTGTCCAAGTTTGGTAATAATCCAAAAGAGTATAAGAAAGTTATTAAAATTTTAACAGTTTAACCACAGAGTGAATGTGTTGTTTCCTGGCAAAAAATCTAAGTCCATTGAAAAGTAAAATACGGAAAATGGATTTTTTTTTCAAATTTACTTCTGGATACTAAATTATGATCATAAACAAGCTTCTGTCCAAGTTTGGTACCAACCCAGGATAGTTTAAGAAAGTAATTAAAATTTAAAAAACTTTAACCACAGAGTGAATGTAATATTTCCTGGCAGAAAAACTAAGTCCATTTAAAAGTAAAATACGGAAAAAATGGAATTTTATTTTTACAAAATTTACTTCTGGATACTATCATATGATCATAAACAAGCTTCTGTCCAAGTTTGGTAGAAATTCAGGATAGTTTAAGAAAGTTATTAAAATTTTAAAAACTTTAACCACAGAATGAATATCTGTGGCCGCCGCCGCCGCCGCCGACGACGACGACGACGACGACACCGACGACGGAATGTAGGATCGCTTAGTCTCGCTTTTTCGACTTAAGTCGAAGGCTCGACAAAACGAGAAACGAGAAACACGTATAAATTACATAAACAAACGACAACTACTGCATGTACATCAGATATCTCTCCAAAATTGTATTGCAAAACTCTTTAGCTCTGCATTAAATAATAGACTAACATTACATTATGAAAACATTTTTGCAAATCAACAGTTTGAATTTAGAGTCAATCATAGAACCACAGATAGTTTGTTTATATTAAAATCTTTAATTTCAAAATATGTAAATAAATAAAAAGAAAGAAAAGATATTTGCCTGCTTTGTTGATTTACGCAGAGCATTTGACACTTTGTGGCATAATGGGTTACGATACAAACTCATAAAAAATGGGCTAGGGAAAAAAAATTATGAGGTAATTAGTGATATGTATAACTTAACAGAATCTTCTATTAAAATTGATAATAAAATTTCTAAATCCTTCATATTGGAAAGAGGTGTTAAGCAAGGGGATAGTTTAAGCCCTACTATTTTTAATTATTTTATTAATGATATACATCAGATTTTTGACAATACTTGTAAACCTTTAGTCCTTCAAAAATCTGAATTGTCCAGCTTAAGTTTTGCAGACGATTTGGTAATAATGTCAAGTTCACATATAGGACTGCAGAATGCAATAAATAAACTAGAGAAGTACTGCTATGACTGCCAATTAACAGTTAATACTAAAAAAACTAAAGTTATGACGTTTCAGAATAAATTTTCTCCCACCCCTGTGGTATGCTATAAAAACGTCCAATTAAATGAGACTAAAGAATACAATTTTTTTAGGAAACATTATTAACTATAAGGGTAATTTTAAAAATGCTATCCAAGAACTATAAAAAAAGGGATTGAAGGTCCTATTTGCTTTAAAAAGTAGATTTTCTAACTTTCAATCCATCCCTGTTAATTTATCATGCAAACTTTTTGATGTCTTAATAAGACCTGTTTTATTATATAATAGTGAGGTATGGTTTATGGAAGATTATTTATCCATGTTTAAATCTTTGAAACGTTCAGAACAACATGGTTCTGTTTGTGATACTTTGTCGTTAGAAGATAAATTTTGCTATGAAATGATTCATAATAAATACTGTAAATCTGTCCTAGGGCTTAGGAAAACTGCATGTAATATTTCAGCCAAAACAGAACTGGGCAGATTTTCTATGGCTTCATTTATTAAACCACAAGTTATGCTATATTTCTGTAGATTTCATACCCATAATATTAATCCTCTGTTAAAAGAAGCCTATGAATTAAATAAGTCCCTGCATAATGATGGTTTTCATAGTTGGTATACATTTGCTCTAAATATTTTTAAAGAGACTGGATTAAATGCTAAAGATTTTGAAACTTGTGATAAACCATACAATAAAATTAAATATTCCTTAAAGATGAAGTTTAAACAGGTATCACATGAATTTTATACAAAAGAAGTCTTGAATAAACTTTCTTCTATAACAGACAGTTCGAAATTATTTCTATATGGTCAAATAAAAACTGAGATAAAAATTGAAAATTATTTATTAAAAGAATCAAATTTTAAAACCAGACAATTAATTTCTAAATTAAGGGTTAGTGACCATAACCTAGAAGTTGAAATGGGAAGATATAAAAATGTACCCAGAGATCAAAGGTTATGTAAACTTTGTAATAAAATTGATGATGAATACCATTTTTTACTATACTGCAAACTAAACTCAACTTTAAGAGATTGCTTATTTTTAAAGATTAATAATTTAAATCCTGATTTTACAAATTATCAACCACTTTTAAAGCTAAAACAACTTTTAATTCCTAAATCTGAGCTTTTGACAGAAATTGGTGACTTTATAAAGCAATCATTAGAATTGCGAAAATGAGGTCCATGTCCATCAAAGGCTACATTAATTACCATTTATAACTATGTTTTTTTTATGTTTATATTTGTAATTCTTCACTGTCTGTATTAAATGTTGTATTTGTGTTTGCTTGACCCATATGGGTGTATTTTTGCAAATAAAATTATTATTATAGTATGGATAGTAAATTTTTTTTTCCTTTCTCTGAGTCGTTTAAATCACTCGAAACTAGGTTAGACATGCACAGAAGTGATAGATATGTATTACAAATAAAGAGAATTGAATATTTTGATTAAAAAAAAATTAATAATATATACAAAAATATCTGTATCATATACCCAAGCACCTGTTAACTAGCCTGATAAAATTAAACAAAAAATATAATTAAAGTAGATTATTGGACACTTATTTGTACATGACTTGTTTCTTTTAAACATAGCTAAAGACAATTGTCCATGCAAAACATACATTTCTATTAAGAATATGCATTAAGGTAACAGAGAATATGAAAAAGTAGCGTTTATGATAAAAAGAAGATTCAAAATAAAAACGCAATCCTGAAGTGATGACTTCAGTATTTAATTTGAGCATACCAATACAAGTTCCATTCATTCTCACGTAATCGTCACAGCAATAATGGTCAATATTATATTTCTTTAAAACTTCATTCCTATAAAATAACATGTATCTCCTGTTATTGTAAGATATGGAACACCTAATAAACAAATAAGTTCATTATAGTGCAGCCAACATAGTTTTCAGTAATCAATTTGAAAATTCAATATACAGAAGAAAAAAAATAATCACCTAGCTGTGTTTCATACAACACGAAAGACATCTCATTGATATAAGCATACACAATTAAATTCAATTCAATATTTTCTCATCTCTCAATAATATATAATACAAGATTACATTTAGTGTAAAAATATATGGATATAAAAAGAGAGCCATTCTATACAGAATTATAAGAGACTATAACATTAAAAACATTATAAAGAGTTCGTCTAGTATAAAACATTTCTATAAGAACGTTATTTAAAGTTTAAAACATTTCTACGTCTAATAAAAATAAGATAACAGGCGTTGCCACAGCTACGAATCATTGATATCTGTAAATAAAATCAATTATTTCTGTTATCATCTAAAGACATAAAATCAATATTAAAATGTGTTGTTCATCAAATTTGTTTCTTCTCAACCCGTCATATAAAGGACATGATAAAATAACATGGGCATAATCTTCATAAATATCCTTACAAGTATCACAGACTCGATCATCTAAAAGTAATTTTTCGAATCTCCCTGTTTCGATTCTTAGTGGTGTTACACCACATCGAAATTTGGAAAAAGAACTCCTTTGCAAAAATGGCATTGGAATTGTATAATAAGCTTTTGATTCAAAACTGTTTTTAAATTTTTTTCTTCAATTAAATGTACGAAGTTTGTTACCACCTTTACCAGATAAAGCTTTCTCCGACTGTAAGTTACATTGCCACTGTTCAACATATTTACTAAACAAATCAATTATAGTTTAACATTTTTTTTATAATTTAGATTAACCAAACAAAATATCAAAAGACCTGCTATCGGCGGATTTAAAATAACCTGAACCGTAAAATTTTAAAAACCTTTTGTTGTTACATGCACATACTTAGGTTGATAAATAATTCGTTTCATCATAATAATTTAATGTGTGTATAAGAGTTTTGATTGAATGAATTTGATATACCAAACAAAATACAGAATATAGAATAATAGGCAAAATGTGCAGAATAAAGGACTAAAAAATAAGGATAGAGAAATGTAAGGAAAACAATAAAGAAATTTTAATAAAGAATGATGAGCTGTAAAAATATAAAGAGAAGGGATCCGGAGTAACAGGCAAAATTAATAAAGAATAGAGGAAAATGGTTTTATGAATTTAAAAATACAGAAATGAAAAACCCCATATCCATGCCCTCATACATTACTTGTCAAGATTCAGATATACAAAATTGCTTGCAATTCTATGCTCTATTATCATGCTACCAGAGGGAAAATTTAGGAAATCGCTACATGTATATTACAGCAAGAAAGAGAGCTAGGTCAGATATCAATGTAAAACAGTCTAAATATTTAAGAAATTCCTTCACTACAATACTTTTAATTCAATTACAAAGTAATCAAGGACATTATGTTTTTTGAAAATTAACGGTTTAAAAATCAAAGCACTTCCATATATCAATATTACCAACGGAAGTGACTTGATTTTTTCCTATGCCAAAAACAATTGTTTTCTTTCTTGCTTTATGCAATTACAGTGACTACTAAGATTAATATAAAGATAAACGAGTTTTGTTTCATCGTATGTTTGAACCTTTATTGGCGTTTTTATACCTAATTGAAAAGAAAACCGAAAAATATTTTATGTTGATGAGATCAGTTAAGCGTGATACAGTTTTTATAGAAAATGATTAGACGGTATATAGATTGAAGATAAACTGACAACGCCATGGCTAAAAATGAAAAGACAAACAGAAAAATAATAGTACATGTAGAAGACACATGCTTAATACCTTATGATTCGAATAAATATAATACATGAAGTGATAAAAGACTGAGGGGCGAAAGATACCAGAGGAACAGTCAAACTCATATATCGAAAATAAACTGACAACGCCATGGCTGAAAATGAAAAAGACAAACAGACAAATAATTGTACACAAGAAACAACAAAGAAAACAAATACTGAGCAACACGAACCCCACCAAAAACTTGGGGTGATCTCAGCTAGGTTCTCTGGAAGGGTAAGCAGATCCTGCTCCACATGAGGCACCCGTCGTGTTGCTCATGTTATTACAAATCCGGTAAATAATCTAATTCGGTAGGTTACATTCATGAAAAGGGAAGAGGATTGTATTACGACGTAAGAATATATTCGATATCATCTGTGAAACGGTTATTCCACAACGGTCAACCAACTCGTGATGGCGTCCGTAAAATTTACGAAGGGATGATTTCAACTTCATCCTTTGAAACTCTTGGTTTAATAGCTTCCTTGTGGTTATCAGGCTATTTTCCTTCATTTTGGAGTATTTAAATATATATATATTATACGTTTGTACATGTATAAGTAAAATTAAGATAAGTAAAATGTAATATTCAAAGCTTCAATAGTTCAAATGCATAGACTATAGTCCATTCATATTTACAGAAACTATTCAATATCAAGGAAAGCCGAAAGAAGTCTTTGATCTCCCTCGTGATGTCTTGATCGTGAGAACACAGATGCAAGGCACAATTTTTCAGTTTCCAGTTTTATCTTAACCTATACAAAATGAATTAATCCTGACAATGCGGGAACTTAATTGTAGATCTACAAAAAGAAGAAGATAAAATTGAAATTGAAAGAAAAATAAATCGTTGTACAGTACCAGACTGTTCTGTAACATTCGCCGTCTTCGTTCCCGAACACTGATTGAAGGAGGAAAATTCCAAATACAGAACAAAAACATATTAATACAGTCATCGCACTAGTTTGATATTAATTCATTTATATCAAAACAAGGAAAGTAACTGTTACAATTTTCATTTGGATAGCAATTTCATGAAAACTATTGCCGGAAATCCTGAATAATCTGATGACACAGAGATATAATGCCTAGCCTGAATAGAGAAAAATGCCAATGTTGAAATAAAAAAATGGCAATACTTTTACATGTAGATTATGCAAATTATTCAAAGTTAATGAACTTTAAAGTTTAAAGTAGAAGTAGAGTATACAACAGTTAACTTCATTTAAAATGATATATGCCAATGCTGATACAACTGCATACCTGAAATATCATATTAACTATGAAATATGCCTGATCAAAAATTAACTGTGCAAAAGTTTCAAATCAATATACCCTGAAGTGGAAGGATGGGCAAAAAAAACCATTGAAATGATTTGTTCTGATGCTTAAGTAACTGCACACCAAACATCTAAACTTATATTTAACTTGTCTTTAAACCCCCTTTTTAGAGGAACCATGTTTTTCACATGTAGAACAGGTGCTCTCTTTATGTACAGTGCTCTTCTCCTTCCATCATTGTGCATCTAACCATATTAACATGCTCAGCTCGAGTGATTTTTATATAATATATACAGTGCTGTTGCTCGATCCCTCAACCATTCGACAGTGATCTGACGTGCGCATATTTACAATGACATCCTACCCACACACAATTTGCAGAAATTCCTATACTTTACAGTTTATTTCACTTGATTCCAGAAATTTGTGTGGTTGCACCAACCACGCCCTAATCGATGTTGGGCTAACTGAATCGTTTATTTTCAATGTCACTCCGCACTGGTTTTATTACTGTCAACATACCATATTGTAACGGGCTGAAGTTGATATAAGGTATTGTCCGCGCGTACCCGCATGCGGCCGGTACGCGTAGCCAAATTGGCCTTCGTAGGCTACGCGTACCCGCAACCGATTTTTATAATAAACTGTCATACGGTCGGGAATAAAACGTGAAAGATACACAAAGATTATCGATTATTTCCTGATTTAGTGAATTCAGTGTAGATAATGGCAAACAATATTTTATAATTTGTATTTAATGTATTAGTTAGACAAATAGAAATTAAATGTATAGAATTCCCAGATACCGAAAGTATCAATCCAGAAATCCCGAGCTTAAAAACACAAGAACTTGACGTCCTGCATGAAAAAGGTCCTGCCCTCCCTCTTTAATATATATATATATCCTTGTGTGATGTGTTTTCGTACTAATAATTTTCACTGCTAACGGTTTTCACTGTTGAGTTGTTATGCACTGTATACTCAAATTTTAAAAGCATATGCATGTTCTGTCGAATGTTTTTATGTATCTATATTTCTTTGACAATTAAGGCTTTCTACGACTTTCTACTGTTTCCGATTAATTAGTTTGCGATTTGCATATGTCAAATATGGCGTCATATGTTTTTCGTATGAAGTTAAAATGGGATCAGTACACAGGAATATTGTCTATTAAATCCGGAAATGAGTATTTGCTAAAGTCGTGGTTCTGGTAATTGCTTACATGTATAAACATCACAAAAAAAGTTATTTAATTCTTTTCAGTACTAGTTAACATGACTAAATAATTACTAAAAAAAAAACTAGTAAAAGGTTTTTGGTGTGATGTTTCATGTTTTAATTGTAACATTTTGATTGTTTTGCAGATTGACACTGGGTTTCTACAGAAATTAAAAATGCATTTTTTTTTTTTTTTTATTAAATGTAAAAAGCTTAGACTGTTTTCATCTTTATGTATTAAGGATGTATAAAAAGAATTGTCAATAGAATATATATATTGAATGAATGGAGTTTGAACAACCATTTTATACAAGAACACTATAGCTGTTAATTTTAACTTACTGGTTTGTAATTTTAAAATACGACCTAAAACACAGGAGAGTCACATCATGATACATGTCGTCTGACAGGCAAACGACATAGCTGCACTTTCTGTAACCCTTCAGAATGTTTTTTCAAGTGATGCATATTTTTGACATTAGATAAAAATGGCTTAACATGTCAATTTGTTCAAACGTCTTTTAAAGCGACCTTGAATATGTTTTAAATTTGTCAAGTTGAAGTGTGGTTGTTCCAAATATAGAAACCAAAAAATGACGTCATAATATACGCGTGTGCAATCATAGGCCAAACCGAGGATAGAACATGGAAAACATATGACATACGAAAACATATGACACTATTGATATTGGCTGGGTATGAGTGGAATAGTAAGTTTATAGTCCCCGAGGTGCAACTAATGTCCCGAGGCGTAGCCGAGGGCAATAGTTGTATCCGAGGGGGCAATAAACTTACTATTCCACGAATATCCAGTCAGTAAGGGATTTATTATATCGAAAAAGACAACAGACAATAAATGACGGTGATGAATCAACTATCGTAATATATGTACAGCCCAACCAAAACGTTTGCTCAGAGTCATAAAAATTCTGAAATGCTAAGGCTACGTCTTGCACGCAGACGTCAACCCTAGATACAATAGAGGGGCCTGATTGGGGGAGGGGATCTCATCCACGATTCACAGAAAATAAATTTCCATGGTCACGGATCACGAAAATATAAAAAAAAAACAACCTGTAGAAACGGATCACGATATCTAGAGCGAAAATAATTTCCCATCAGGCCCCTCACAACAGCGATGTCGTTACTCCCGCTGTCTGTTCAAAATCCTCAAATCCAGTAGCTGCATGGGAAATTCCGCGAAATATGATAACGCTTGTGGTCAAATAGTTACATCCAGGTCCAATAGTTGGAAACACCATTGCCCGGTCCAATAGTTGGACACTAGCTATTGACCGGTCCAATAGTTTAACGCTTGGAATTTGAAAAAAATAGTAATAATATTGTGTATTTATTTTATATAGAAAATTATAACTAAGGTATAGTAAATATTAGATCCATATATGGAAGCAAGTCAACTCGTACCATTCAGAACTCGCACAACTGCAAACTTGTACTACTAAATTTTGAATTTTATACCAGATTTTAATGAAAAGTTGGACAAAAATATGAATGTAATTTCTTAATTACCATGTTAATTATATATTGAATATCGATGATATATCTTAAATAAGTTGGTATGAGTTTAAAATGGTATGAATTTACCGTGGTACGAGTTTGCAGTGGTTAACCACTAACTTCCATCACATGTAAGGTCTTAGAACATATTGTACATAGCAACATCATGGACCACTTTGACAAAAAAAATAAAATACTAACTGATGCACAACACGGATTCCGCAAAAGACGATCATGCGAATCCCAACTAATTGTAACCATCAACGACATTGCATCGAAATTAAAAAGTAGCGGCCAAGTAGACATCATCCTGCTTGACTTTGCAAAAGCATTTGACAAGGTACCACATCACCGCCTCCTACACAAGTTGGAATACTACGGCGTCAACCCCAAAACCAATAAATGGATTCGCTCTTTCCTACATAACAGAAAGCAGAGCGTGATATTAGAGGGTGCCGTCTCTTCACAAGTACCAGTACTCTCTGGTGTACCCCAAGGCACAGTCCTTGGTCCATAACTGTTCCTGGCCTACATTTATGACATGCCAGAAACAGCATCTACATCAGAGACCAAATTGTTCGCGGATGACAGCCTTCTCTTTCGTACCGTCACCAACCAAGCTGACAGTGAACTTCTTCAAAAGGACTTAACAGCATTGGAAGACTGGGAAAACAAATGGCAGATGAGTTTTAATGCCAAAAAATGCCTTGTCATTAGAATATCCCCCAAAAATAGACCAGTGATACAAACATCGTACCATCTTCACGGTCATACTCTAGACACAGAGGAAGCAAGTAAATATCTTGGAGTAACCATCAGTAACAACCTAACATGGGATAAACACATAGACAATACAGTAGGCAAAGGAAACAGAACTTTGGGGTTTATACGTAGAAACCCGCAGTCAAAGGCTGTACAAAACCTGTAAAGGCAGCTGCATATGTGTCCATGGTAAGACCTGCAGTGGAATATGCAAGCACAGTATGGGACCCAACCGCTAAAAATAAAATCAAGGCAATTGAACAGGTTCAGAAAAGAGCGGCACGATTTGTGAATAACAACTACACAGACCGAACACCTGGCTGTGTCACAAATATGGTTAAAAATCTAAAGTGGGAAAGCCTCGAAGAACGGAGGAAAACAAATAGATTGTGCATGCTATTCAAGATCCAGCATGAACTTATAGATCGATATAGACCGTCACCAATATTTGACGCCGAATGATAACCGGACCAGAGGTAAAAACCGCGTCTTCCAAGAAAGAACAAGTACAGACACCGGCCTACGGCCAATCTTTCTTCCCGAGGACAATCAGGGACTGGTACAACCTACCAACAACAGTTACAGCGACCAACACCGTTGAGGGATTCAGAGCTGCCCTGAAGGTATGCTCTGAAAGGAAGTAGGAAAACCAGTTGTAAATAATTTTAATTGTATATTTTTTTGCGAACGTTTTAAATGTAATTTGTAAATAGCCAAGAGAAATATTTCTGTGTTGCCCGACACTGCGTAAAGTTTTCGCGCGGAACCATTAACATTCAGCAATGAATCCGGTTCCTTACCTGGAAGAAGAAGAAGAAGAAGAATCAGATAATAGAAGGCTTGATAAGTACACGTGACACGCGACACAAACCTGTGGAAGCTTTTATTGATTTTTTTTACATCCATTCGTAACAATTTTTAGATTTAGTCAATTGAAATAATTGAAGTCACTTTTAATTTTGTGAGTTACCATATACATGTAGTTAATGCAATTAATCAAACTATTAATGTAAATATTTTCACTGTAAATTCTCAGTGAGCACCAATTTTACTTAATATTTATATTTTAATCTTTTTTCAACATCCTTTTAACACTTTTTTTACATAGCTAATGTTTTTTTGTGCTTTTAAAGTTTACTATAAAGATAATTAATGGCCTGTAAATATATCCCTTCACACCTTCTCTTTTATATTAATATTTTATATAAATATTTTACCACCGTGTGACACGGGTACGTGTTCCGTTGCGGAGGAATTTACGAAGAAAAGAAAAGAAAAGAAAAGAAAGGTACGAGTTTGCATTAGAAAGAGTTTATTTTTAGTGGTACGAGTTGACATTGGTATGGGTGGTACGAGTTGACATTGGTATGGGTGGTACGAGTTGACATTGGTATGGGTGGTACGAGTTGACATTGGTATGTGTTTGCAAAAGTACGAGAATATATTACTTTCATTCTCTTGACACATCCAGGGTATAACAATGACATACATATCCTAGGCTATGATTAGATCGCAAAGGCCAAAAGTTTCTGTTGGGAAGACTTTTCTTTTGAGTGTCATAATGTCTTCTGTTTGGAAGACTATTCTTTTGGGTGTCATATGGGGTATTTCGTCTGTGACATGCTTTGAAAAGATTTAAGATCTTAATTTCGCCTTACACCAAAACTATTTAGACCTATCGTTCTTCAAACTATGAGCCAAAGTATATTTCGCAGTTATATTTTTATACATATACTAGTATGAATAAAAATAAAGGACATAAATTGTACATTGTAGTCCAAAGCTATTTTAAATTTTTTTCTGGGACGCCTTCTTTTCCTAATTCGTAGAAAGGCGTCGTCGTAGAAAGGCGTCCCAGAAAAAATTTGAAATAGCCTTGCCAGACGTCATAATTATTTGGACTAGGTTGCATACATGTACATGTTCTGTGCCAGTCCAAATAATAATGACGTCTGGCAAGGCTATTTTAATTTTTTATTTTAATTTTATCTGGGAGGCCTAGTTGTAGTTGTAGGAAGGCGTCCCAGAATTTTTTTTAAATATCCTTGCCAGACGTCATAATTATTTGGACTACTAGTTCTGTGCATGTTTATAGATAAACACTAGTCCAAATAACTATGACGTCATAATTATTTGGACTACTAGTTCTGTGCATGTTTATAGATAAACACTAGTCCAAATAATTATGACGTCTGGCAAGGCTATTTTAATTTTTTTCTGGGACGCCGTTCCAAACGTCATAATTATTTGGACTAGATAAACACCATTAATGTTAAATTTATACATATGTCTATTAAAGAAATAAAGTAATTCGGTGCTTGAAAGATAGAGGATTATTGCATACAGTGCTAGCAATGATTTCCTTTAAACAAAAATGTTTAAACAGGTTTATCAGATAAAAAAGATAAAACAAGAATAAATTTGGACAAATTCAAGTACACCTTGTAGGCCAGGTGCCCTTGACTTTAATGACTCAGCACAAGATTTTTTGGAATTTGAAGGTTTTAAGACTTTTTGGAAACAAAAATTGAAATTTTTTAAAGACAGTCACATGACAGTGGGTTTTCTACAAAAATCTTTGTTTAATTTACCACAAAATTCCCCTTTTCTATAGAATGCAATGAAACAATAAGTCATTGTAAGTAATAATGCTTTTCACAAAGTTTCCCCCTTGGTATATGTACAAAATGGCCCATATCTTTCATTATTTTTGCTGTTTTGATACTATGGCTGTTTGAAAATTTTGTTTGGCTACTGAACATGCTGAAGGGGTACATAAACATCAAGTAGGATATACGGTACTGTAGTTCCATCGGAAGAAAATAGGAGTAAATTGGTTTAAATTAGAAGTAAATTGGTTTACATGTATATATATATATTTTGACATATTAACAGGTCGACAGGTCGACAGGTTGACAATGAAAAGGTCGACAGGTTGACAATGAAAAGGTCGACAGGTTGACAATGAAAAGGTCGACAAGTGTTAAAATCGACAGGTCTACAGCTTGACAATGAAAAGGTTGACAAACGACAAGTTTATAAGTGTTAAGATCGACCGGATAACAGGTCGACAAGTTGACAGATCGACAAGTTGACAGGTCCTATACGCTATTATCAATTGGTCAACGTCTTATTAACCTGTCGACCTGTCAACCTGTCAACCTGTCGACTTGTCGACCTGTCAACCTGTTAACTATAATTTGTTTTTACATTTTTAACATTGTCAATCTGTCGACTTGTCAACCTGTCAACCAATTATTTGAACGATAACATTTTTAACATTGTCAACCTGTCGACTTGTCTACTTGTCAACCTGTCAACCTGTCGACTTGTCAACCTGTCAACCACTTATTTCAACCATAACATTTTTAAAATTGTCAACCTGTCGACTTGTCAACCTGTCGACCACTTATTTCAACGATAACATTTTCAAAGTTGTCAACCTGTCGACTTGTCAACCTGTCTTTCACTCATTAATTTTACTAGAATGAAAAATTCAAACAGTTTTACCTTTATTACCCATGAATACATACACGTAGGAATTTACGGCAAAAAAGCCGGAACTATAGTACCGTATATCCTACTTGAGCCTTACCTCATAGACTAGCCATTAAATGTTTTGCAGTAGAAGCCTGCAAAACTGAAATTAAAAAAAAAAAAACAATCTAAGTTTAAACCTCAATCTAATTAAAATTAAATCTCTGCACTTGCTCCTTGTTGTTTATATGTCGTGCGTATTCAAATTGATTTCTACTTTGCAGGTGTGAGTGCTGCCTGCTGCCTAATAGCAGCATTAGCCTGCTCTAGATAAAAATCTACAAGGGCGTCTTTTATGTGCAAGAGATATGACAGCCATGTATCATTCCCTTCATTCCCTTCTGACGGACTATCATCATTTCCCAAGACCTTATTCTCAAATGGTGTCAAGGGAGAGCTGAAAAGTCAGTCCCTGAAATTCTTTCCCCTTTTCGGGGATCAAACAAGGAACATTTGTGTAAGTAAATTCGATGCACTAATCACTGCACCACGACTATCCAATCTTAGATGCATATTGATAACAAAAATCGAAAAAATTCATGTGCACACAAAATCAAAAGATTAGCATCCTAATATAGTCTGCACTGATGATTTGGTACAGTAACAAGGTGTACTTGAATTGGTCCATATTTATACTTGTTTTATCTTTTTTATAAACTTCAAAGGAAATCATTGCTTTACACTGCATGCAAAAATCCTCTATCTTTCACACTAATTTTTGGACTGTTCCAAAAGTCTAAAAAAATGAACATTACAATTTCCCAAAGTACCTTTTTTTCACACCCAAGTTATCCAGCACTGCACACCAGTCTGTTTGTGTCACATACATGTACTTTCAATAGATAAATTGTCTTTTTCATAACCATGATGAATATGAAATTTAAAAGTCTGTCTGCAGTCAGGGTTATAACTCTATAGGGTTATTACAGAAAAATAACATACATTTGTTCTAATTGTGGACAAAAAAAGTCAAAAAACTGTGATCATGGTGATAACATATATATATGTGTGTTACATGTTTCAAAGGGACAATTACATCATTAGTTTAGTTAAAATTTATAAAAGTTCTATTGCTATTACTTTTGTCTATATGTACATGATGTATACTTAACTATTGAAAGATATAACAGTTCATCGTTCCAATTTTACATAGTACACCTATATGTTATTACAGAAAAAATATGCCTGTAATAACTAAAGGGTGTTATCACAGCTTCTCTATATCACTTCAAAGCATTTGCTCAGACATACATCATGCTTAATTACAATGTATTTTAATTTATTATAAGAAATAATGACCAGAGCATGTAATGAGGTTCTGCACAAGTTTCTCAGTATTGAGTAATTCTCAAGTGTCTTATATAATAAGTTACACAGGTCGAGAACTCTAGATTTTCTGATGTCAGAATATATTTTGCATAGTAATTTCCAAAACACAAGGCCAATATGGCCTTGAAAATCTGACCAATCGACTCAATGAACTACAATGCACTGTGGGCTACTACGAGTAAACTACTTCTTAAAACACGTGGAATTAGTGGGAAAACAGTCAATTAATATATTGTCTGGGACTCTCATTACCAAAGTTTTTTGTTCTGCAAATATATTTAATGTAAAATATATTACGTAATCTTCAAATTAAAAAAATATTGTTTATTGGCTTCACGTTTCGACTTTCTTTTTCGCCTTGCAAAGTAGTTGAACCGGTTTTGTGCATTGTTATGAATTGAACAAGCATTAATTTCACAACATGACACAGTGAAATATCCAATGAAGTGACCACTGTCCAGTAAGAAAATCATCTGAGCTCTTTTAAACCTGTCTAATGTTATTGCAAAATCATTTCTGCCTAGAAAAACATGAAACTTTCATTGAAACACTTCTTTCTGTACTGAATGTGTATTTTTTTTTATCAGGACCTGAACTAATAGTAAGAACATCATAATATGCAGTATGCTAAAAATAAGTGTTATGAAAGCGACAGGGTCAGGTCCACCAATTTTAAAAAGGGGTCATAACCCTAAACAAAAGGGGAGGGGTTCCAACTACATGTCCCCATCCAAATGCACTGATCTTAAAAAAAAAAAGTGTCAATCCCCCGGAACCACCACCCCCTAGATCCGCCACTGAGCATGTACGGTATATAGCTCAATACATTTTTTTATTGTTTCATCCATTGATAATATCCGTTTGTTACTAATTTTATCACAAAATATACCTCAGAGGTTTTTTTTGTTATCGTTAGGCTGCTGTTCTGTTGACATATATATGTAATATATCTCCAATATTAAAAGTCTCTGGATCATAGTGGGTGCCATATTGCCTATTAATTTTTTTTCTAAAACGTGCTTTGTATATAGAAATGGGAAGATGAGGTATGAGTGCCAAATGAGACATCTTTCCAACAAAGACATAATTTAGTAAAGTAAGCAGTCATAGGTCCGTCCAATGCTAAAAAGTAAGCTGTTAATGACCCCAAAATTACTTGTGTAAAACAATCCAAACAAAAAAAATACCAAAAAAAAACCCGACCCAATTAAATATTTAAAAGGACAAGAAATCTATCCCATCAAAAAAAATATATTGTATAGGAGCCTGTATTTCAGTGGTTGTCGTTTGTTTATGTGTTACATTTTAGTTTTTCATTCATTTTTTTTTTATATAACTAAGGCCGTTAGTTTTCTCGTTTGAATTGAATTACATTGTCATATCGAGGCCTTTTATAGATGACTTTGCAGTATGGGCTTTGCTCATTGTTGAAGGCCGTACAGTGATCTATAAATGTTAATTTCTGTGTCATTTTTGTCTCTTATGGACAGCTGTCTCATTGGCAATCATACCACATCTTCTTTTTTATCATAGATCCAACGCTGCAATTTTCACAAAACATATCAAATTTTCCACCTTGTTGCACATACATATGGTTAAAATCATTACATCTTATTTCCTAATGCATGTGCCATGTGGAGCAAAACTTTGGTTAGCTTGCTTGCTTTGTTTGTATATTGTACAAAATATAAAATATACAAGTTAAACTATGCCTATATATATATATTGTTTAAAGATGTCAATCTTATTTTCAAAGCTTGTATAAACAACTATACAAACAAAGCAAGCAAGCCAACCAAAGTTTTACTTTGCAGGTTTAAGAAATCAGCTGTAATGATTTTATTCAGTTTGGCAAATGTCCGAGCTCGTTAAAAAAAAACAAAACTGAAACTACAGTTGCAGACTTCACTACCTTCAAAACAAAGGGAACAGTTTGGAAGTTCCATATACTGAAATGTGACCAACAAAAATACTCATAGATTTTGTTAACACTGCCATGTATGTAAAGATTTCTTCGCCTTTTTTACGCACATAAAATTCAAGGATCCCACATTTGCCTTTAATTATCTATACGAACATTGATGTACTCTTAAATATCAGCACCGGCTGTTATCAACGGGTTACTTTACACCAGTAAGTTTGTCTCATAGGTAATTGTGTTTTTTCGCTGTTGTTTCGTTGCTTCTGGTGGACAAATACATGAAATCTCTGTGCCATCATCAAACATGTTAATGGCTATATATATCGGGTAATTCAAAACCTTTTTTCTTCGCATAGAAACAACTCTTCGTTAATCTGAGCATGGAAGTAATACTTTATATCACGAACTATAAATTAGGATACACAAAATGAAAAACTAAGCAAAATTGTGAATCCCGCATTACACGAAAAAATGTGTTGTATTTCAGTAAATAATACGTGTTCTTGGTTGATTGTAAACATGTAGTAGTCCATCATGCATTGTGACTCATTTAATGGATTGGTCAAAAACCTAGGTAAAAATAAATTGCGTCACATGTAAATAAACAATTACATGTGCGAGAACATAAGTATGCTAATTTATGCATATCCATATAAGGAAGTGGTCCCGACCTGTTACAATCCTTTAATAACCTAGCCTTGTTATCACAGATAAGTGTAGTCCATCATGCATTGTGACTCATTTAATGGATTGGTCAAAAACCTAGGTAAAAATAATTTGCGTCACATGTAAATAAACAATTACATGTGCGAGAACATAAGTATGCTAATTTATGCATATCCATATAAGGTAGTGGTCCCGACCTGTTACAATCCTTTAATAACCTAGCCTTGTTATCACAGATAAGTTTATCCCTTAATAGCCTCGTCTCATTGATTTACCATGGTTAATCAAATAATATTATGTATTAATTTAATTTAAAAATTAGTTACCAAGGCTATGCATTTAGTTTCTGTGCAAAGTCTCAAGAGTTCCCTAGAGCCCACTATAAACAAAATAATTTTACAAATAACTAATATATGTTATTACAGATTAAGAAAAATTAAGGAATAAAAAGTAGACAACTCACGAAAGTATCTGTAATAACACATACAAGTTATTTTCTGTAATAACCCTATAGAGTTATATCTCTGACTGGTCTGTGCAGGTTCAAAAAATTTGATTTTTTTTTTATAAAGTAGACCTGTTTCTTTCTACTAATTTGTATACAATTAAAACAAAATAATCTATCTAGTTTTCTACAAGCATTTTCAGTGGTCTTGATCTATTTACATACAACATGTTCAATATTTTCATCGACACAAGATCTGTGTTTGAATTTGCTTAATACATGTAGTACAAATGTAGTAACTTAATTCCAAATGTGCCAATTATTTGCTGCATATCAATTGATTCCTTTGGAATTTTTTCCCTGACTTACTCTGATTAGTTTTATGTCTCAGTAGCATGAGTTCGAATCCAGGCCAAATTGTTTTAAAAACTGTTGATTTCTATATGATTTAACGTCTTTTTTCAGCCAAGGGTAATGATAAAAACTGAGATGTTGTTTACGTAGAGATGGACAAGAATCGGTACATTATATCTGTAGGATTGGACAAAAGAATCAATATTTACTTGGACTCTCAGACTGATTCCAATATACACCAAGTACAACACCCGAATATAGTCTGGACTGATGATTTGGTAGGAACTTAGATGTACAAAAAAATGTATGTTGCATCAGTTGCATGGATACCAATTTTCATGGATTTAGTTGGAATGTACTGGTGAATCACAAAATTAAATGCAGCAAATTTTTTTATAGGCTTGTATGCAGACTTCAGCAAAACCACAATATTAAATATCAACCAACTTGCAAGTTTTCCATTATACACGAAAATTGACTCCCAAAAAAATAAATGAATCTCAGATATCCCTGATAACCTACAAAATGTAAATTTGTTCAACTTGGCAACAATTGAAAACAAAAAGATAATATGACAAGGTCCACTTACATATTTTAATGTAATTAGTATGATAAAAAGAGTATTTGTAACATTTAACATTTCAGAATAACTGCATACTATCAATTTTTAAACAGATTTTTTTCACCAAATGTCGGTTGTTGATTTGGAGATGAACAGCGGGCGGTCAGGTGTCCAGACAGGCGACAGCCAAATGTTGTCTGTGCCTTTACTCATGAACAGTTCAACAAAGCTTTTAAAGTTTTGGTGGAAGAAGACTTCAAGTCTTCTGACGGCCTATGGTGCCAGCTGTAAAATCATTAAACCGTTACCACCTCCTTATGCTGCATCTGTTTCTGTGTATTACAATTTCATAACAACTTCCGATTCTTGACACCAATTTTTACACATGATTAAAACATCTGAATCATTTAATTTGTAAATTAGGATTGAAAAATAAATCACCATCGTAAATATATACCCCTTTATTTATATGTAAATTATTAGATTTCATCTCATCTACATGAATGTTATTTGTTTACTTGTAACCGGATGTTTTTAATGTAGATATTTGTAGTATGCATGCGTGAATTTGGTATCGGGTCAACTCGCCCTGTTTACATGTTCGCCCTTGGTCTGTTCATCCTGAGTTCTTTCGCCCATATTGTACATTTGCCCTGTGTTCATTCTCTTTACTCTTTACTTATCAAGGACGTTTTATAATACCGTAAATACGTCCTTGCATTTATTAAAAAATATTAATATTAAGGGTATCGTTAAAAAACCTCTAAAACATGAATTTGTGAAAATCATCACAAAAATATGATTGTTCCTTATTTTGTTCCCAAGGTAAGACAATCGTGTTCAGCCAATCAAATTCAATGTTTCCCATGATCAAATTAATAAGCCAATCAAAAACATTTTCTCTGAAGATTATTCTAACAAGGGGTCATTTTACTGTTGAAAAAAAAAGAGATTATATTTTAAGATTTTTAACTCAAAAGTGGGAATATTCCTTATATTTGGAACAACTTTTCTAAATGAGGGGTCAAATTAATAAAGAAGATATAAGTTCAGAAACATCACAAAAATCTTTTGACATGTTTTTACCATTTAATACTTGATAGATCTATGCATAGTTCTTGGCAGACTTGGGGTCAATTACATTGGAATGTAATTAATTAAATTACACATTACATTGCAAAATTGGTCAATTACACATTACATTGCAAAATTGGTCAATTACACTAATTACACATTACACAGTTTTTGAAATGTAATTAATTAAATTACAATTACTTTACTAAAGTAATTAATTAAATTACACATTACATTTCATCATAATAATTTTTTACCAATGTTATACATGTATGTATAATGCATGCGTAAAATATTCATGTAAACATAGTTCAAGCGTTGCATTTGATAATCATAAGTATTTTAATGTTTTGTCATTTAGTCTGCATCTCTCTGGTCTGATCACTTTGACAACAATTCTCAAAAGTATTTCTATAGGAGCTAATGTGGCATATATTGCTTGATTAGAACATGGAGGTATTATACTTCCATAATCAGAAGATTTGTTGATAGAAGAGGAAATGTGTTCCTATTAACTTGCCAATACATTAAGGGGTATTTTGACATCTCAGAAATGAAGTTATTTAAATAAAACATAACATAAATAAAGAAATAAAGAAATTAAAAAAAAATCAAAAAAAAATCACTTATTAATTATTACAAGGTATACTTTTCACAACATTGAAAATAATGTTTAGTACAAACAATGTATATAATGTCTAAATCTTAGCAATATTTTGCTAATTAGATAAAATACATGTAACAGTGGCATTGCCCCTGGACATTTTAATCTGATTAATTGCTGTTTGTTTTTACAACTGTTAATTTTTATCTCTATAATCCTTTTGTGTATACTAATTTGACAAACTGATTGTGTGCACTAAATTTAAATTTTTAATGAACTCTCATAAAGATTTTTCACACATTTTTTTTGGTTTTGTTTAACAAGGTGATTAACTACTTTTCAATCTATTTAGTTAAATATCTTTATTAAAATATATTTATGTTTTCAAGTTATAAGACTATTCAGAAAAAAAATCTGTTGGTCAAATAAGTAATATAAAAACTTCAGAATAAATTTCAGAAAGAATTTAAAAAATAAATATAATGGTGCAATTAATATTATTAAACACAAATACTTATCATTAATACCATAAAAGTGCATGTAATTTAAATGTTATTTAAAATTAATTGAGCATTACATGCTTTTTTCATTGTAATTAATTAAATTACCATTACATGTAATTAAAAAAAAAAATTTAATGCTCAATTACACATTACATTCAATTACATGAAAAATTGTAATGCATTACACTTAATTACCATAACATTTTCAATTACCCCATCCCTGGTTCTTGGGGAAAAGTTTCATCAAATTATATGAATATAAAGGTGCTCATTTTTACAGTGGATTGTAATGTTCTTCCAATGAGGGTTTCCCCTCATTTGGAGTGTTGTTCCCAACCTGTTAAAGGACCATCTTTGTGAATAATTCAAAATTGGAAATTTCAACAAGCATTTAATATCCTTACACAAGAAAATAAATCCTGGTCTGCTAGCTACATGTTCATCTTTTCTACTGATTTAATAACTAGAATCATGCAAATAGACTTAAGAAAAAGGCATGTAAGTTCATCATACAAATATGACACTTTTTCTAGACAATCCAGATCGCGCAAAATACTTCGCTAAAATTTGTAACCTTTAAAATTGTTGTCACACACTAAAAAAAACCATGGGAACTTTCAAAAGTTGGCAGGTATGTAACAAGTCTTACTATTTTTATGCCCCATTTATGGGCATTATGTTTTCTGGTCTGTCTGTCCGTCCCGCTTCTGGTTCAAGTTTATGGTCGAGGTAGTTTTTGATGAAGTTGAAGTTCAATCAACTTGAAACTTAGTACACATGTGTTCCTTATGATATGATCTTTCTAATTTTACTGCCAAATTAAAGATTTTACCTAATTTTCAGGGTCCACTGAACATAGAAAATGATTGTACAGATGGGAAATCCATGTACTTATGACACATTCTTGTTTGAAGAAAAAAATGACGTCATAACGATAATGGAACAAAAGAGGGGCTGGGCTAGCTGCTTTTATGGGAATTCAAGTTACCTTTTATTCACCTCCTTCCACCTCAGAGCAATCAGCTCTTTGATTAATATGTTGTGACTGACAACAAAATGGAGGTCATGTTCAATAATAACGATTTTGACTTTTACCGTTCAGGAGATATGGTTCTTCAATGAAAGATTGAAAAATGGCATTTCCAGTCGGTGTATTTACTCATGAACAGTTCAACCAAAGCTTTTCAAATTTAAATATGTTGTTAACTTGTTACTGATGACAAAATGGATGTCAAATTTGATATTGACGATTTTCAATTTCACCATTCATCAGTTATGGTCCTTGTGATATTGAAAAATGCCAGGACACAAATAAATGTTAATAAATCCAGTTTGCTGTCGCTCTGACAGCCTTTTGTTTTCTCTTAGGTTAATTTTAGGGTAATTTCCACACAATGAGATTGGGTTTATATAAAAATTAGCAATGTTCTTTCCAGTTTCAGGTTTTCCTGATTTTTCTAAAAAACTAATAAAGTAGAATACAATTTCCATTAAATTTTCATATGCTTACATACATTCATGAAAGGAGCATATGATTTCCACTAACTTTTTATGTTCAATTACCAGAAGTATTTTAAAAAGTAAAACAAACATGCAAAATCTGGAGGAATTTACTAGTCATCTTCCGCATATGATGTTATTATTTTAGACATTTTCATTTCTTACTTTTAACTATATTGTGCATTAAATATTACAGAAAAATGGACATAAGGATGACATATTGTCTATAGCCCAGTGCCAACCAAACTTACTGGCAACAGCAGGGTATGATGGGGAAATAGTTGTATGGAATATGGTATATGGTCATATTTTCTGTAAATGTAAGTTTATCCATTATATAATATCTGACCTCTCTTTTTCTCTTTTTATTCTGGTAGTACGGAAGGTTCAGTTTTCATGATTTAAATAAAAAATGTGACACAAATGTTTATGTTTTCATCTTCACTCAGAATTTATGAAAATACAAATTGATACTAAAATACAGATGTAACACAACTTAAACAAGATTCTGCAAAATCAGCCTATTCAGGAAAGAAATTGCATTCTGGAAGTTCAACAGTTTTGTACATTCTGATTGGTCAAGAGGTCATTTATGAGGACTCTAAAACTGGATAATGTATTTTTTAAAGACCGAGATCGAATTTCTATATTTATCTATTGGAATTTTTTTTTTAGAAGTGATTGAAATCGATTGATTGACGTTTTATTTTGCATAAAGATGTTAATTATGAGGATTTTGAAACTAAACAATTTACTTCACAACTCTAAAAATGGAGTTGCTTAAACGTTCTATTAATTTCTATTACACTTAACATAACATGCATAAGGGAAGAACTATTCAACTTCAAAAGAGGGTTATGGTTTTTCAAAAAAAAAAAAATTCTGATTTCCAATTTGACGAAAACAATTATACTGAATCCAGAATTTCCCCATACCTTATTATAGTGTTAAATTTTGAAATTTTTTATGAAAGATAGCTTTAAAAAAAAGAAATGTTCAGGCTTAGTGCGAAAAAAAATTCTAACTCAAACAAAAACACATAACCACCCTTGAAATTAAATGGTTGTTTCCTAACCAGCATGTTTTCTTTTCCAGTACATGGTAAGAGTAGTGTGAGCAAGTTAGTATTTATGTCAGAAAGAGCCTACAACAAAGGGGCAGCATCCTTAATCTCCAATGGACCTGATGGACATATCCTGTTCTGGAAAGTCTTTGAGGGTGGATCTCTACTAGCAGACTTCCCTGGGGTAAGTAAAACATTTCAAACGGCTGATTGCATGAAAAATATTTTCAAAATTTCACTTCACTGCATAGGAGATAGAAGGCAAAACAGGCTTGAAAATTAGTTATCCTTTTTTGAAAATAACAATAAGGAGATTGCAATGAGACAATTATGCACAAGAGACAAAAGTAAAGAATCTAAATTAAGGCTCTATAAAGCCTTTAACAATGAGCAAATCTCATTCACTATAGTATGCTTTAAGTGAACCCAGCTGGACAAAATGGTAAACAATATAAAAAGAGAAAACCAATGGCCTGATATATGCTAGGCAGACAACAATCATCATGAAAACAACTCAAATACACACTCCTGACCAAGTGCCAAGTTTTAATTTGAACGCACAAAATTTCTGTTGCAGAACTACATGATGATCATCCTAAATGACATCAAATTTTTTTCCTTTTATTATTTTTATCTCATAAAACAGAAATAATCTTAAAAGGCTAGACAAAATATTTATTGCATGGTTGTAAGAATTTATTTTCATCTTTGATACTTAACCAGTTCTTTATAATCTGTTTTTGATGCATCTACTTTTCATGCTTTTGTTTTAATTTGAATAATTTTTTCTTCCAGACTTCCACAGAGGGTGCTTTAATCAGTACTATGACAATCAACATGGCCAACACTATGCTATGTGTGGCTGATAATTTAGGATTTGTATTTGTATATAATGTTGATGGCTATGCTTTGTCAGGGTATGAAAAGGAACCACCTGAATGTGCATAACATGTAATTACATGTATTGTATTTTGTTTATTTTCTCTTGTAAAAGGTGGAGAAGAAACCCAAAAAGGAATCAAAAGCCTTAAGTCAAAGAAAAACTATACCTTACACCAAAGCAAAAAGCAAACAGGAGACCATTTTCCAAAAAGCACTACATGCAAGATTAGATTGAGCAACACACCATGCTCAAAACATAAGATACTCAAATACAATAGTGGCACCCATCATTTTGCTATACGCTAGGGTTTACTTATTTTACTGTTTTCGGTATTTTTGTTATTTTACTTTTCAAATGGGAGTACTTGCTGTAAAAAACATGTCCTTTTATAAACATATGATAGAAATTTATAAATGCACAATGCATATTTCTAGATATTCTTTCACGATTATAGGAAAGTTATTACAAACCATCATATATACATCTGAGATCTAGCTTCCATTTTTTTTTTTAAAGTTTGTCACAAAAGATAATGGCTTTTGTTTGATTTTTAATTTGAAGATAGAAAATTACTACCAGTAAAAGTCATAGAGAAAAGTCACCAGCTGCTACAGAAAAAAATCCATGGTTTTGTTTTTTAAAGCCAATGGCCACCAATTGAGTTATATCTGAATGTCAAATTAAAAAGGGAGATAGTTGGCCTGATAGCTGAAAATTATCAACAAAGACTAGTTATTATAATACATGAATTTTTATGTGAAGTATCAAGTTAATAGTAAAATATATTTTTATGATTACAGTGGTGACCACATGGAGAGGACATGTTGATAGTAGAATTAGTAGAGAAAAACAAAGTTATAATGACAGCTTCTATCGACTGTACAGTCAGACTGTGGAACTATGAAGAAAAAAGTAAAATCACAAAAATACTGAACTCAGAGGAAAATCAATTCGGAAAGCAATTATTTAGGTAAGTTATGATTGTAATATTAAAATGAAAATAAATAAATGATACCTGGCAGATGTGAATGAGACATGTGAAAAGAGTGAAATAGGTAAAAAAAAAATGCATTTGTAGGTCACTTATAATACATTTATTTTTTCAAATGATCTTCGTTACTAAATGATAAAATTTGTCTTTTAAACTCCCAAATTTTAGTACTCTGGAAAATAGATAAATCATCAGTACTCTGTAACTTCAGAAGTTTTTGTGATATTTGTATTATTATTGTGTAACTTGTCACATTTTAAATTTTGACAGCAATATTTTTGTACAGCATTTACTGAAATTGTAATAATTTATCTTTTTGTCCTTTCTTTAAAAATTTCAATGAGAAATAAACACACAAATCTCTAAATTTACTGTAGTCTGAATGGAAAATGAGTAATATCTTTAAATAGCAGCTCTTGTACAAAAAACGTTTCAAATGCTACTTATATCTGATCATATATATGAAGATCTCCAGCTTTTACGTACCAAATTCAAATCCATGAACTTGTGGCATCAAAGTTCCAATCTTCTTAAAATTAAATACATAATTTTCAGGTACATTTGGTCAGCCAGAACAATGGGACCTATATAACACCTCTACTTTCTGTCATCCCATGGTGCCATACGATGTACTGATAGACCCCATGAGTTTACCATCTCACCCAGTACTGAAAGAAGGAAGTAAGACAGATGATCTATTTGAGTGAATAAAAAAAAAAGAAGATGAAACTGTTAGTATTATATGTATAAGCACAAAGATTTTCATAGGGCCAGGATGATGAAAATCAGTCTCAAGGTTTTGAACTATTACAAAACAGGATATAGGTATAGGAAGCTGTGGTATGAGTGCCAATGACAACAACTCTCCACCCAAATATCAATTTATAAAAGTAAACAATTATAGGTCAAGGTATGGCCTTCAACACAGCGCCTTGGGTCACACTTAACAACAAACTATAAAGGGCCCCAAAATTACTAGTGTAAAACCATTCAAATGGAAAAACCAACAGTCTAACTTAAATAAAAAAAAAATTAAAAAAAATATATTCATATTTGATTAAGATGTTTTAATCTTCAACAAACATGTTATAGTTGCTGCTAGCACTAAATAGTCATCAATAAGTCCATCATAATGCAAAAAGCAATATGCCTGTCAACTGTCACTATTTGCAGGGGGGTTTCCCCTATGAAAGCTCCCAAATGGAAATTTTGAAAGAGCAATTTTGTCCACAATTTTAAACTAAACAGTTAATTTTACAATGGCTATAGACTTTAAAAGTATGAAGAAGCCTAAAAACAACATTAAGATACATTTGAAGGCCCCATGAAGTTTTTTTTGGGGACTGTAAGATCCATCTTGCACGTAAAAAATCCATTTTGAAAAGTTGACAGGTATGCTGTCTGTTAAGTATCATTACTATATGGTGTCTCCTGTAGGTTATATTATTTTGCAAATATTTGTTGATTTTTAACAAAATTTTGCTCATATTATAAAAAAGAAGATGTAATATGATTGCTAATGAGACAACCCTCCACAAGAGACCAAAATGACACAGAAATTAATAACTTTAGGTCACTATACAACCTTCAACAATGAGCAAAGCCCATACCCCATAGTCAGCTATATATAAGTTTGCAACAAAATTCCATGATAATATATTTGGTGCATTTACTTTATTAAAAAGAAAACAACAAATGAAAGAAAAAAGAACGCTTCATCTAAAAACAAATCAAATGATGTGGTATGATTGCCAATGAGACAACTCTTCACCAGAGCCCAAATGAAGTAGAAGGTTACCAATTATAGGTCAATGTACAGCCTTCAGCAATGAACAAAACCCATACAGCATACAAAGCTACAATGTATAGAAGGCTTGAAACTACAAAACATAATTTAAGAGAACAGGTGACTGATGACTATAGAAGTCCTTAACCACTTTAAATAAAAAGTCCATCTTGTTTATATTCAATGTCTGCTTCAGAAGTCTGTTCTCTTTTAGCCTAAATGCATGAAAGATATTTTTCATTTAGAGTGGTTCTTCTTGGCATAAATCTTCATTTTATTTCTATGTAAGTTGACAAATAAATGGGATGACAGTATATATATTAGAATATATAGGCACTTGAAAAATAGACGTAGAAAGTTATGGGTTTCAGGGCCTTAGATAAAACTGCACTTTCTAGGTGGAGAAAAGAAATCTATGGTGTAGGGTTACAAAATTTTGGAATTTACAATAATCAAATGATCATCGGTTTTTATCAGAGTGTTAGATGTTCTGATTTCTCTATAATACTTCTGATATTTTAATTCAGAAAGATAGCTTGAACAGGTATAGAAAAGAATTGATTAACATATTTTGCATTGCAGGTAGAAAATAAAAAATGCCTTTGGACACCCCCTCTATCCATTTCATGACATAATTATTATTCTTTAGAATAGAAACACATGGTGATTGTATTTTGTTTAATTAAATGGTGGCTGATTTGACAGACTGTTGTGTGATATGATATTATCACTTGATTGTTTGGGTTCAATTTGTCTGAGTAGTTATGACTTCAAAAGTAAAAAATAAATGTGAATTGGAATATTTGCATGCCCTAGCTTTTGCCTTAATCGTGATCTTTGTAAATTAAGATTAAAAGTATACTTTCTAAACTTAAAGATGGTTTTTTTCTTTAGAAAAACAGCTATAATAGATTACTGAAATAACACAATTAACCAAATGCCAAAAACAAATCAATTATTGCAAGTATAGGATGAGTATATTTTATCTCCAATACAACAGCAATTTAAATTTTTAAATACATTTTAGGCAAAGATACAGCCAGCATATACATCGTATGCCAAGCCACAGATCAATATAGATGATGAAACAATTGCTAGAGATATCAAAGATTTAAATGGCATCCTCAAAGATACAGGCCTTGATGAAGAACAAGCCAAGAATTATCACGGGAAATGGTAGGTTTTCTTTAAAAAAAAAAGAAGCAAATACTGTAAACCAATTGCAAAAGGACATTTGCACCTTACACAAATAATAACTTCAGTGAAAATCTTACCCTAAATCGTTTTTCAACGCTATGAATTCAGGAAAAACAAATTGCTATATTTTCATTATTGTGATTAACCCAAGATAACACTTACAACTCTTCTTTAAAAAATGTGCAAAACAAACCTTTGATTTATTTGCTTGCTATGTTTGCTTGGATGTTTGCAAACAATAGGTAGGCGGAGTTTCAGTCTGTTTTATATATACTGGGATTTGATTGAACACCAAAAATTGACATGCAATGAAATTAATGTTTATTGTCCAATTAAATTCCAGTATATAGTAAACAGACTGAAATAAACTACCTACCTGTTGTTTACAAACATCCAAACAAACATAGCAAGCAAGTTGATCAAATGTTTTCCTTGCATGCGTTTATAGAAGAGCTGTAAGCATTATTTTAAACTAGCATTTTAAAATTTTACTACACCCTTTGATTTCAGCATCTCCAGAAACCTCTTTTAATTGTCTCACATTTTTATCTGCTTATGAATAGATACACAACAATTTCTGAATGGAAGATGAGAAGGAACAGTAATTCTCAAATCAAATGTCATTGAATATTTTTCACAGAATTATATAAAGACTACCAACATTAATATATATGGGAGCTTACTCTTGATCGACTAAAATTATTGAAACTTCCAATTTGGCAAAGTGGAATTGAGTAAAAAAATATGGAAGGAATAACATAAACATTACAAAGACAGAAAATTTGAAGAATTTGGAATCCTCAAAAGTCAAAATCCATCCATTGCTATTTGATATAATGTTATATATAAAAAAAAATACAAATAAAACATCAAAATATACAAAATATACAAAATAAAAAAACTGTCAAAAAATATCTCAGTTGTCTCCCATAGATCATAACATTTTGAAGTTTTGATTTTTATCCAGCAGGACATTACAAAGTTTAAAGTTTTAATTAAGTAACACTTTCTATATATCAAAATTGTTCAACCAAAAATTATCCAAAGTGCTTTAACAAATAATACAGCTTCTTGTCTACCTTGTGAAGATAGATTTGGGTAAATTTAGCTCTGGACATCATAGAAGATATATTTTTTTCACTTTATAACCAAATTTCTAAGGTCATGTCATTACTAATTGATAGATTTGGAGAGCTAGGTTCTGGATAAATGCATTATTCTCTCAGCTACTTTGCCCATATTTCACTGAGCGTTGCTTTAATGACTTGACTTTCACCATCAAAACATTACATAGCATATCATATAAACTAATGATTGTCTCAGACATAAAAATAAATAAATTGAAAAGTTAAATAAATAGATGTATAATTTAACAAGTGTTAAGAATAGATTTCACACAACTACGATCAAAAGGTAGACAACATTTTTTTTTGGCCTTATAATATACCCAGTAACATATTATGCAAGGGCGTTAACTCTTGTCAGCATATTTTTTTTTTAATTTTCAGTACTACCAGAATGTATTTACATAAAAAGGAAGGAAAAAAACACACCCTAATAAAAATCAACAGGATATAAAAAGGAAGAGAATCTTTTAAAGAATAATAATAAATAGAAAAAGTCATAAAATGCAGTTTTGAACAGTAAATTTAAAAATTTGAAAAAAATTACATCAAATTAAAAACTTTTAAAATATTCACCAGTTATCTCCCTTAGATTGTTGTTTTTTCTCTGTATAATTTAATTAGTTCAGTTTTCCTCAATAATTTTGTGGAAAAATCACCATAAATGATGTTTATTTAAGACTTATTCAATTTAATGTCCAAAATAGATAGGTTGAAATATCTGCACATAAGGGTTTCGTTTGCACATTTGAAGATTAAAAAAATAAGTAACAATATTCCGGATTCAAATGTAAACAAAAATGTAACTTTATGTCCCCAAAATAATTTGACTCATTTTGGAAGTTATTGTCAGAAGCCTGAAAAAAAAAAAATATTTTTGAAGCATTCTTTGTGTGCTATGGTGTTTGATATACCAAATATTCACAATGAGTTTGATTATCCTGAATATACTTCAAATATTACCACTGGATATTAAGCATGCTGCATTGTATCTTAATAAATGAATTTGCAGCTACCAATTTATGCAAGGACAGGAAGGGACTGTCATATTTGTTATTATTTACCTATTATACAGTTTATGTCCATAAAGGCATGACAGGGGTACCAGATTTATCAGTGCTTCTAACTACCTCCCTTACTACTATCAAAGAACTGGTTATTAACTTTTGTAATAAAGCTTATGAAAATAATGGTATTAATTATTTTTGGAGTATTAAAAATTCTTTAGAGGTTTTAGATAAAATACATGCTTTCAATGGTCCTTACAATTCTGTTGACAGTTATAATTTTTCTACTCCGTACACTACACTTCCACACAATCTTATAAAGAAAAAGTTTTTGTATTTGATAAAATGGTCTTTCGAAAAATCTCATTGAAATTTTATTTGCTGTAACTCGTTGAAGGCCTTTTTCTCTAACGAAAAATTTATGCTAGATACACTTACTGGAAATGTGAGGATATGATTGAAGCTTTAAACTTTCTGCTAGATAATATTTATGTACGTTTCGGCGATAAAGTGTATCGTCAGGTAGTAGGTATTCCTATGGGCACCAACTGTGCCCCTTTAATAGCAGATTTATTTCTATATTGCTATGAATCTCAGTTTATGACCAAACTCAGTAAAGACCCATCATTGTTATATTTGGTTGATACTTTCAAAGATACCTACCGTTATCTGGATGATATTTTTT